>NW_027361695.1:2137500-3337500 GCF_039654945.1 Dendrobates tinctorius | reverse complement strand
TAGCAGGCAATTACAATTAAGTTCTATGGTCGTTGACGAACGTCGCCGGTCATTTACAGGAATAAGAGCATAGGCCTCGTGACAAGATCTGCCACGTCGCCTGACAATTACCATTTATCAACCACCGCTCTATCCTTGGGCCATGTATTCATCAAATGAACATTGATCGAAGCCAAGGGTTGGGCAGAACTGGGACATATTACCTTTAAATTCGACCGGGTACAGAGAAATCAAATAAGGGCAAACGAAAACTCCCTTTGCGACATCAATTGTCACCGCAATACGTTAACATCATGTTTTTATATCCGCTGTTCCTCAAGGAACATAATAGGTGTCTTAGGACAGGAGTCGTCTTGTATTAAAAACAAGCAAAAAAATAAATAAAAATAAATACATAAAGAAAAATATCTATCTTTATAATATATACACAAAATGCAAGGCAAATGAACAAAAGAAAATCAATTGACAAATCAAGAAACCATCTTCCACATCCTCACCTTTCTGGCAGAGTTTGTTCTTTCCTCACCCAGAGAAGAATTGAGTTTTATAGAGAAGAATTGATGGAGACCAAGTATTGATTTATTGATTTGATTTAGATTTCTCCTGTATTGATTTTGTGGCGCCCCTGAGGCTTCAGTCGCCACAGAGGTACTGCACCTTCTCCTAAGGTGTAGTGCCCCACCATCCAGGTAGGCTGGGAACTCCTTTCCGCATTCCAACACCTGCATCCCACACACAGGATAGTTCAGCAGGGACCCATCCATGCTTTATGCTGGAAAGGTCATAGGGTGCCTTTTGTGGTCCCTGGCTTCGTAACACAAGAGGTGCTGAGGAGGCGGGTGGAGTTAGATATAAAAGAGAGGGAAGGTGTAGGATTTCAGGTCAGTCTGACAGAAGGTCAGTCTCGGGTGAGTCCTAGAGAGAGAGCAGGCTGACAGCAGGTCAGCCTGAGTGGAGCTCAAGGCGGAGGAAGGCAGTCAGTCAGGAGAGACTGAGGACTGGCCTCAGTGGAACGAGCTCCTCAGCGAAGGAAGAGAAGGAGAAAGAGACGTAGACTGGAGACTACAGATTCCATAAGAGAGATAGAACAGATCGGAACGAAGGAGAGAGAAGGACGGTGGGAAGCTGGTTGAGAAAGAGAGAGAACCCTTCCAGTCCAGAGAGCGCAAAGGCCGGGGCCCGGTCCCCGAGGTTGATTGAAACTTTATGTCCGGCAACAGACACCGGAGGAGTAGTGAGCCCCTAACGCCTTGCTCCCATCATAGACTTGGGACACAACAGTAACTGAATAGAGAACCGGGATGCAGAGAGGAGTCCCCGAAGCAGGCTACAGCTGTCTGTCATACAAGTAAAGACTAGGAACACCTAGAGAGAGGCATTCCAGGGTAACTAAGTACTGGAGTGCTTCGCACCTAAAGGCGCATGAGAGGAGTCGTTCAGTAAGGTACATGTTGGCGGAGTGTGGAAGGGAGAATCCTATCCTGCCTGGAGGTTGGCTGTAGCCCTGACCTGGAGAACACAGTACGGAGGCAGGCCATTGTGTGAACTGCAAACAGTGAGTAAAGCTTTGGAACCGCATACTCTGGTGTCCTCCAGTTATTCCCCCACCTCCACACCTGGGTACCAGCCGCCATACCATTCTGCGCCTCTCCTCATCCATTGCACCTACACTGCCCTGGGACTACAGCTCCACCTGTGGGGAGCAATACCATCTCTGCTGCACCACACCATCAGTCCCAGTGGATCTGTATGCAGCGTTGGCTTACCATCTAACTTGCCAAACACCACGGGTGGCGTCACGAACTATTCATATAAACTCTAACCCCACTAATGTCACCGCCATTGATATTGGGCGCCCAGGGCCACGGACCGGGTCACTGCTGCTGTGACACATTCACGCCTTGACACCGGCCCGGTACCGAGTAACCCCGTTGCCCTGGGTGAAGCCCGCGGAGGCGACCCAATTTACTTTGCAATTTGTTTATTGAT
The DNA here is from genome assembly GCF_039654945.1 of Dendrobates tinctorius. Taxonomy (NCBI): domain Eukaryota; kingdom Metazoa; phylum Chordata; class Amphibia; order Anura; family Dendrobatidae; genus Dendrobates; species Dendrobates tinctorius. Next base: position 3,335,511 of record NW_027361695.1, on the reverse strand, counting down.
AAGCATAAACTATTATGTACAAACCCAGCACAGAAGCTCCTCAGGTCACAGCAATAGAGTTCAGTACACCGTCCAACTTACTTGTCTTTCATGTATTTATAAAAAAAATAATAAAACCATTATAAAATGGTTTTTGGATTTCTGGATCACGGAGTGAATTACTTATACGATGGACTACTTGCTAGAGATGGGGTGCACCTTACGAAGACTGGAAAGCATGTATTTGGAAGTCGCCTTGCTACACTTGTAAGGAGAGCTTTAAACTAGAACAACATGGGAAGGGAAGCAAAAGACCAGAAAAAGCCATACACCTGACAAATGCTATTGAGAACTCTGCTATTAGAAGTGGAAAGGAAGAACAAAGACGAAAGAATCTAATTAATAAAAATATTGGAGAAAGAGAAACCAATCACAAACTAAAATGTTTCTATACTAATGCACAAAGCATGGGCAACAAACAAGGAGAATTGGAACTACTAACACGGGAAAAGAAATATGATGTCATTGGAATCACTGAAACTTGGTGGGACAATACACATGATTGGAATACAAGACTAGAAGGATACAACTTATTTGCAAGAAACAGACTTGATAAACGAGGAGGGGGTGTCGCATTGTATGTTAGAAACACGTATATCTGCACAGAGATTGAAGCTTCAGAGACTGGGAGTTCTGTGGAAACTGTTTGGGTAAGAATACAAGGACAGAACAATGGAAAGGACACCATTGTAGGCATTTACTACAGGCCGCCTGTGCAAGCTGAAGATATGGATGAACTCTTTATGCATCAAATGGCCAAGTTCTCCAAAAAATATGACATAGTTGTCATGGGAGATTTCAACTATCCAGACATTTGTTGGGAATCTCTCTCAGGCAAAACTAACAGGTCAAGGAAATTCTTATCCTCTCTTGCTGACAACTTTATCTTCCAAAAAGGTAGGGGAGAAAACAAGGGGAACTGCTACCTTGGATCTAATCCTTATAAACAGGGAGGAAATGGTTGAGGAGGTAAAAGTGGCTGGGACCCTAGGAGATAGCGACCATTCTATTTTAGAATTTTGGATAATTAGCGGAGGAAGACCTGTGAAGACTCAGACGTCAAGATTAGATTTCAGAAAGGCAGATTTTAAGGGACTCAGAAAGAGAATTGGAGGGATCCAATGGCTGGATATCCTTAAAGACAAAAATGTCCAGGAAGGATGGGAAATCTTGAAAAATGAAATTCTCAAAGCACAATTGTTAACAATTCCGAAAAGAGGGAAGAATAGGAAGCATTTAATGAAACCAGGATGGATGAACACAGAACTTAAGCACATGCTAAAAAGGAAGAAAAAAATGTTTATAAAATGGAAAGAGGGAGGCATATCTAAAGAAGAATATAATGCTGTCTGCAGAACCTGCAGGGCACAAATCAGATTATCTAAAGCTGACAATGAATTGAGGCTTGCAAGAGATGTCAAAAGCAATAATAAAGGATTTGGGGGATATGTCAAAAGTAAAAGAAAAGTCAAAGATGCTATAAGATTTTTACAGGATGACAATGATGAAATGGTAAGACAGGATGTTGAGAAGGTCGAACTTTTACATTCCTATTTTGCATCTGTTTTCTCTCAGAAAGGAAATGGAACATCAACTGTTCTTCACTGCCCTATTAAGGGAATAGAAGAATCCAGGATATCTATAAACAGAAAGATAGTGAGGAAACACTTAGTTAACCTGAATGAATTCAAATCTCCAGGTCCAGATGAATTACACCCCACAGTACTGAAGGAGATAGCAGAAGAAATTTTTGAACCCCTCTCCATAATCTTTCAAAATTCTTGGAGAACAGGAGAAGTCCCAGAAGACTGGAGAAGAGCAAATGTTGTTCCTATCTTCAAAAAGGGGAAGAAGGTGGACCCAGGCAACTATAGGCCGATGAATCTGACTTCTATACCAGGAAAGATCTTTGAACAAATTATTAAACAACATGTATGTCAGTACCTGGATAAGAATGAAGTGATTAAACAGAGTCAGCATGGGTTTGTAACTAATAAGTCATGTCAGACTAACTTAATTTCCTTCTATGATGGAATCACTGATTGGGTGGATCAAGGAAATGCTGTAGATATAGTATATCTTGACTTCAGCAAATCATTTGACAAAGTATCTCATACAATCCTTATTGAAAAAATGACTAAGTATGGAATGGACAAGGCAACTGTTAGGTGGATTCATAACTGGCTTAGTGATCGGACCCAAAGAGTGGTCGTAAATGGCTGCACATCCAGTTGGAAGAATGTCTCAAGTGGAGTACCACAGGGCTCTGTCTTGGGCCCTGTATTGTTCAACATCTTTATCAACGATTTAGATGAAGGAATTGAGGGTAAACTGATTAAATTTGCTGATGACACAAAGCTAGGAGGGATAGCTAATACTAGAGAAGAGAGAGAGAGGATTCAAAAAGATATAAATAAACTGGAGAAGTGGGCAGCAACTAACAGAATGGTTTTTAACAGGGAAAAATGCAAAGTACTACATCTGGGCAATAAAAATGAAAAAAGCATATACAGAATGGGAGGAATAGGGCTAAGCAACAGCACATGTGAAAAAGAATTGGGTATACTAATAGATCACAGACTGAATATGAGTCAACAGTGTGATGCAGCAGCAAAAAAGGCAAATGCAATTCTAAGATGTATTAACAGAAGCATACAGTCTAGATCACGTGAAGTCACTATTTCCCTCTACTCCTCTTTGGTCAGACCTCACCTGGAATATTGTGTCCAGTTTTGGGCACCACATTTCAAAAAAGACATCAACAAACTGGAGCAAGTTCAGAAAAGAGCGACCAGAATGGTGACAGGTCTGCAAACCCTGTCTTATGAGGAAAGGTTGCAGGATTTGGGAATGTTTAGTTTGCAAAAGAGAAGACTGAGAGGAGACTTAATAGCTGTCTACAAATATCTAAAGGGCTGTCACATTGCAAAAGGATCAACTTTATTCTCATTTGCACAAGGAAAGACTAGAAGCAATGGGATGAAACTGAATGGGAGGAGACACAGATTAGATATTAGAAAAAACTTTTTGACAGTGAGGGTGATCAATGAGTGGAACAGGCTGCCACGAGAGGTGGTGAGTTCTCCTTCAATGGAAGTCTTCAAACAGAGGCTGGACAGACATCTGACTGGGATGATTTAGCGAATCCTACTTTGAGCAGGGGGTTGGACCAGATGGACCAGGAGGTCCCTTCCAACTTTACGATTCTATGATTCTAAATATAAAAAGTCAAAAATAAAATGTTTTATATTTTTTTCACAACTAAAATGAAAAAAAAAAAAAGTTTGGTATCGTCAAAATTGTACTGACCTGGACAATCAATCATGTCACCAGGTCTTTTTTTTACTTTACATTGAATGACGTAAATACAAAACTTAAACAATAGTGGATTTTTTTTTTACATTTATTCTTAAAATTATTTTATTATTTATTTATAAAAATTTTATTATTTATTTACACAATATTTATTGTTTATTTACACAATTTTATATTATTTATTTACACTTTTTTTTTTCTTTTCTTCAGCACATTATATGGTAAAAATTAACAGCTCCATTAGAAACTACAATTAGTCCCGCAAAACAAAACAAAACAAAAAAAAGTCAACATATGGCTAAGATAGAGGAACAATTAAAAGCAAAAAAAAACAAAAACATATCAGGTTCTTGGAAAAAGAGGAGAAACCCCCCCCCCCAAAAATGCATTCTTGTGTCAGGATTCATTGAAGGTCTCTGAACCAGAAAGGTCAGTGTGAACGGTGCTTTAAGGAGGCGCTAAATGAATTAGTCTGATGACATCATCAGTGATGTCATGTTGGTTGTGCGCTGAATACAAGCACTGTCATATAGGATCCCATTGTGGGGCGGCAGAACAGAGCGGCACTGTACACACACTGCGCGCAATGTACAAGGCCGCACTGTATACAATGCAGTGTATGTCAATAAAGAAGGGGGGACATGAATAATAAGCCTGTTATGTGGCGATATAAGAGAAAGCCTTCATCCAGCGACTTCATACCGACCCCCGATGAACTGACTCTCTGGTTGGCACCAGTTCATCGCAGCCTTTACTGTATTACGCCCCTTTCCTTAGTCCCAATGGTGCCTATATGTCCGCAGAGATAACCCTGCACAGTCTCTCTATCTCCTAATGCTGTCCCTTTAAGAGTGTCAGTCTTCACTGAAGTTTTGGCATTCTATTCATGAACCAGGAAGCCCAGGATGAACATATTTTTTTCCCAGGAGGAATACATGTGAAAGACATTAAGAGATTATTATATAATTAAAACAAAAGATGACCAGAAGCAGCCCCCAAACTGCCCAGGGCCACCCCTTTTAGGTATGGTTTCCATACATCACCCCTGTTTATCTAGGACGGGTCCGAATTTGCCAGGAATGTATCCCAAAAAAAGAACAGTGCTGACACATTTGGGACTGTTGGCTGTAGAATTATAGAACACATTTTTATTTGTATTATCTGTAACCATGGATACCAATAGAACTGCTTAGGAGCTGTATACAGAAAGCGGCGTGGGAGCAAGAGTTGTGGTTGCAAAGGTAGAGACATCCTTCAAATGCATAACTGCAGCCTGTGACATCTGAGACACATCGGTCTGCATAGGAGCTGTATACAAAAATCAAGACATTTTGGAAAGTTGCTTCATTTTTTTTTCTCATTCAGATGCATTATAGCAGATTAAGAGGTTACAAGGGTGGACATACGGTTTGATGTAGGGTCGCAAGGAGGTTGCATGGAGTTGGAATTTGTAACCATGGCGATGCTTAGGCCTACATAGGAGCTGTATGCACAAAACGGCGTTGGATGTATCTTATCAAAGCAATTTGCAAAGTTGCTTTATTTTATTATATATATAGTAAAATGCATTAGAGCAAGATAAGAGGGTGCAAAGTGGAAATATAGGGTCCCACATGGCACAGAGCTACACAGAAATACATAGGCCTTCATAGGAGCTGTATACACAAAACGGCTTGGGACGTATCTAAACCAAACTATTTGCAGAGCTGATTTAAGATGGTAAGATGTTGCCAAGGTGGAAATACCAGTATATGGTCCCACTGTGGGTAACAAGAGACACATAGACCTGCATAGGAGCTGTATACACTAAACGGCGTGGGACATCTCTAATCAAAACCATTGGCAAAGTGGCTTTATTAGAGCATGGTAAGATGTTGCCAAGGTGGAAATACCAGTATATGGTCCCACTGTGGGTAACAAGAGACACATAGACCTGCATAGGAGCTGTATACACTAAACGGCGTGGGACATCTGTAATCAAAACCATTGGCAAAGTGGCTTTATATGATATATACCGTATACATGTATTTGAAATGCATTAGAGCAAGATAAGAAGGAGCAAAGTGGAAATACAAGGTCCCACATGGCACGGAGCTGCACAGAGTCACATAGGCCTGCATAGGAGCTGTATACACAAAACGGCGTGGGACGTAACTAATCCAATTTCCAAAGTTGGTTTATTTAATTTAGACATTTGAAATGCATTAGAGCACGATAAGAGGTTGCAAAGGTGGAAATATGGGGTCCTAGTGTGGGTATCCTGAGACACACATAGGTCTGCATAGGAGCTGTGTACACAAAATGGCACGAGAGCATTTCACAAAGTCGCATTGTAAGTGCACAATAAGAGGTTAGACCGGGAGGACAAATGCTTCGATATAGGGTCGTGATCGGGCCCCACATTGCACCGAGCCGTGAAATCAAGGCCACTGTTGTCCGCCTGCGCGCGCTGAGCTTTTATATGCCGTGCTGCGGTCTCACAAAAGCCATTTGTCACAGGACAAAAAGCCGCGGGCCAAGTGCAGACGTTCACTTGCCGGAGACTTACAGTCTATTTTAAATGGGCCTTTGGGATTCTGCCGCTGACCACGGAGCTTTCTTCCTAACATTGGCCCCAGCGATTAGTTTTAATTGACTATCCACAATAGGAAATCGCAGGCAGCCATCTCCCGGCTGACGCTCGCCCACTAATGGCCTTCTCCTGGCCCCAAACAACATATGGCCAAGACGATACAAATCTCATTTAGGCACCCAGCAAATCCAATAACTCAATTGCTTCCGCAGTGCGGCCCCATCTATCAGTCCGTGATTGCAGCGGTTGCACGGCGGAGCGTGGCTTTTTACGGCTCAGGCGCACGGGAGGGAGGAAAGCGTCTAATCGATCCACCAATGATTCAATACACGTTTGTAACACTTGTCATTATTAAAGCTTCAATCTTCATTATAGGGGCTTTAATGGCCGTATTAAGGGTCCCTTGCCTTTCTATCCCCGGAAATTACATTGTAACTTATGTGACATCGCCCGATCCTCATTGAGTAATTAGAAAAAAAGCATCTGTACCTGGCAAAGGAAACAGCGCCACTCTGGACCATAGGTGGTGTCTGATATTGCAGCGCTGGCCTATTGGTGTGAAAGGGGCTGAGCTGCAATACAGAAGGCAGCCGATGGACCAGAATGGCGCTGCTTCTGGAGAAGAATATTTGGTTTTAAGATACGGCAATTCTAATGGGAAATGGCAATTTCTTTTAAAAGGGATAGTCTCAACTTTTAGAGGGGTTGTCCACTGCTGGGCACGCTCATCCTGATCAATTCAGGACCCCATACAAAATAAAATCAGTTTATATCTCTTTCCTGCAGAGGCGCCGTTCTAGAGATGTCAGCGCTGCAGTTCCCGGAGAGTGATGTGACTTGTGTCATGGGCAGGCTGCAGCTCACTAATACTCTGTCAGGGGGGGATGTCTGCCCTGATGGCGCTGCAGCTGACGAGAGGTTGGTATGAGGTTCTGCAGCAGCTGAGATCTGCAAAAGCTGAGATGTATAATAATGTTCTGCATCTAAGCTGTATAATATGAGATTCTGCAGCAGCTGAGGTGTGTAATATGAGGTTCTGCAGCAGCTGAGGTGTGTAATATGAGGTTCTGTAGCAGCTGAGGTGTATTATGAGGTTCTGCAGCATCTAAGCTGTATAATATGAGATTCTGCAGCAGCTGAGGTGTGTAATATGAGGCTCTGCGGCATTTGAGGTGTGTAATATGAGGTTCTGCAGCAGCTGAGGTGTGTATTGAGGTTCTGCATCAGCTGAGGTGTGTAATATGAGGTTCTGTAGCAGCTGAGGTGTATTATGAGGTTCTGCAGCATCTAAGCTGTATAATATGAGATTCTGCAGCAGCTGAGGTGTGTAATATGAGGCTCTGCAGCAGTTGAGGTGTGTAATATGAGGCTCTGCAGCAGCTGAGGTGTGTAATATGAGGTTCTGCAGCAGCTGAGGTGTATAATATGAAAATCTGCAGCAGCTGAGGTGTGTAATATGAGGCTCTGCGGCAGCTGAGTTGTGTATTGTGAGGTTCTGCAGCAGCTGAGGTGTGTAATATGAGGTTCTGTAGCAGCTAAAGTGCATTATGTTTTGTAGGTGTGGAGGTGTGTATTGAGGTTCTGCAGCAGCTGAGGTGTGTGTATTGAGGTTCTGCAGCAGCTGAGGTGTATTGTGAGGTTACGACATCAAAATGTAAATGTATATGATGATTATTTACAGCCCCGTCTATATTTATAGCTTATTTTCCATGTTGCGGGGTCGCGCGCTCCCATTACTCTCTGCTCCGTCACCGCAGTTTTCCGCTTACGACACAGAATCGCTTTAGATTTTACCAAACTATAGCTATTCATATAAACCTCCGATTTCTGAGCGCGGCCCGATATAAACATTGATTCTCGCCTTGATCAAGAATATTGATAATAAATTCATTTCTTTAGCCTCCACGCTGCGCCAAAAAGCGCTTAACTGCCGAAAATAGTCCAACACAGAATCACAATTATACCCCCCGCACATCCGTGTAATTATCCTTCCATGTCGCACCGTGAATTACATCCATGTTTTTTCCTTGTACGTCCCTGCTCGTACAATGCAGGACGGGTAATGAGGGCTGCCATGTCGCCGTGTTGTTGGGGTGGGGTGCAGCGTCTGGTCGCCGTGTTGTTGGGGTGGGGTGCAGCGCCTGGTCGCCGTGTTGTTGGGGTGGGGCGCAGCGCCTGGTCGCCGTGTTGTTGGGGTGGGTTGCAGCGCCTGGTCGCCGTGTTGTTGGGGTGGGTTGCAGCGCCTGGTCGCCGTGTTGCTGGGGTGGGGTGCAGCGTCTGGTCGCCGTGTTGTTGGGGTGGGGTACAGCGCCTGGTCGCCGTGTTGTTGGGGTGGGGTGCAGCGTCTGGTCGCCGTGTTGTTGGGGTGGGGTGCAGCGCCATGTTGCCGAGTTGTTGGGGTGGGGTGCAGCGCCTGGTCGCCGTGTTGTTGGGGTGGGGTGCAGCGCCTGGTCGCCGTGTTGTTGGGGTGGGGTGCAGCGTCTGGTCGCCGTGTTGTTGGGGTGGGTTGCAGCTCCTGGTCGCCGTGTTGTTGGGGTGGGGTGCAGCGCCTGGTCGCCGTGTTGTTGGGGTGGGGTGCAGCGCCTGGTCGCCGTGTTGTTGGGGTGGGGTGCAGCGTCTGGTCGCCGTGTTGTTGGGGTGGGTTGCAGCTCCTGGTCGCCGTGTTGTTGGGGTGGGGTGCAGCTCCTGGTCGCCGTGTTGTTGGGGTGGGGTGCAGCGTCTGGTCGCCGTGTTGTTGGGGTGGGGTGCAGCGCCTGGACGCCGTGTTGTTGGGGTGGGGTGCAGCGCCTGGTCGCCGTGTTGTTAGGGTGGGGTGCAGCGCCTGGTCGCCGTGTTGTTGGGGTGGGGCGCAGCGTCTGGTCGCCGTGTTGTTGGGGTGGGGCGCAGCGTCTGCACTTACGCCGTATCGGCCTGTAATTTCCGGCAAATCTAAACTTCATTTATGGTAAGTGCATTGATCAGATGCTTATTATTATTGTTGAGCTCCGCTATCCAGGCCATTAAACGGGCCCCATATAGCGGGAGGTTGTGCCCGTCCTGTCCTTTTATTGAGGACTCTGCACAATACAAGACAGCAGACACGGGACATTGTGTCGGTCTGACATAGGCAGCTGCTGTCATTTAACCCGTTCATGTGATGTACGCCGGCGTGACACAATGTTGCAATAACATCCTAGATGTGGCATTGCTGTATTTCAAAATGTATCCCTATGGGAAGAAAAAAAAGAATCCTTTAAAGGGGTTATCCGGCCTTAGGGTACAAGTCTGTAGTCACTCTATGTAGCTGCAGACGGTGAGTAGTCAGGACTCTGATAGCAGGTGGTCATGTACCTGCAACTATGCGATTGGCATGCTTCGGGCCACATACCTACTAGACGTGCCCAACCTCGCTCACTACACTTGCACTGAGCAAGACTGTGCACGTCTAGTGGACATGTGACCGCCTGTATGCAAATCACATATTTGTGAGCCCACAGATCCCAGCACTGGCACTGGAGAATCCTCACAGCACGCAGTGCAAGGATTCCCAAGTCTGCAGTCACATAGAGTGATTGCAGACTTGTAGCCCAAGGCTGAACAACCCCTTTAATTTTGCCATTACTTTACCTGTAGTCTAAAGGATACATTTCTCACTGTGCAGAGTTGGAAGCTGGCGTAGAGAGACTTATAGACCAGGCAGTGCTCCCTGGAAAAGAAGGTATGTAAATGACTAACAGCGCCACCTAGAGGTCAATAGTTTATGGGTATTGTTTATCCTCATGAAGGCCAAGAAGTTGGTGTAGGGAGACTTAAAGACCAATCAATGCTCCCTGGGAAAAAAAAAGTATGCATATGAGCTCCCCACAAGGAATAACAGCTCCACCTAGAGGTCAAACACGGACTTCTCGCCCAGCCAACCAGTAACTTGCTCTGCCCTGATGAGAGGGAAAAACCCTGAAACACTTGCCTACAGAAGGATGTCTTCCTTTTACATAAGACTAAAAATGTAGCAAGACTCCTTAAAGGACCCCAGGGATCGGTAAAAACGTACAATTGTTGGTCGATCGACTACTGGGACTCAAACCCACCCGGAAAACCAGAATCTTTGAGTCCCCTGAGTGCAATGTCTAAGAGGATAGTGGTCACACATGCACTACCACACCTATAAACCTGTGCAAGTGAATGAAACGTTGGTCTTTCGGACCCCCATTCTCAGGATCTGTGGGGACAGAGATTAATGTTAATGATGACAGCTTCTGTACAGCGCTGCAGAATATACTTGTGCTATATAAGCAACATAAATAATTATTAGTACGTTATGGTTTTACCAGATTCCTCTAGATTTTTTCCTCCATAGATCCAGCATTGCATTAAGTGTTACATTTAAAGGAGTGGTCAAAGATTATAAAATGAAGGTTTCTTGCTTTCAGAAACAGCGCCACCCCTGCCCATGGGTTGTGTCTGGTACTGCAGCTCAGCACCATTTACTACAATAAAGCCGAGTTGTGATGCCAGACACAACCCATGGTAAGGAGCGGCGCCGTTTCTGAAAGCAAGCAGTAATCCTGGGCAAACCCTTGAATAAGTGGAGCCACAGAGTGGAGGAAAAAAAAAGGCGGTGCACTTCTATATCTCTGCAGCCAAGTTATAGCTCCTTCCTGGACTCCACGTTACAGGAGGAACAAAATGGTTAAGAGAAAAAAGCCAATTCTATTAAAAATTTTGATTAGAAATAAAAAATTAATAGATTTTTTAATGTTTTTTTTAAAATAATTTATAGCTCTTCATGGCCCTCTTAATGATAATATCCAGTTTTAAGTATAAATATGTTCTTATTCATTTTCTGATCCAAATCCTCTACATATACAGTGAGTTAATTGATAAAATTGTTGCTACTTGTATCCACCACTAGGGGGAGCTTAGGAGCTGATAAGTGATTAGTCTACAGTAAACTCATAATCTCCCCCTAGTGGTGACTGCAGGCAGCCAAAGTGTTAGCATTCAACTCTATGTTTATGCAGTAGATTTGGAGATTTATCTTAGGAAAAACTGAGCTATAAAAACTATTAAGATATACTATATAAATAATCAGCACATCAAGTCAGACCTACAAATGACCAGGTTTTAAAAGGTGGATATTCATCTTAAAGGGAAAGAAATACTAACACCTATGATAAGGTCACATCCTTTATTTAATGGAAGACATAAAAACCAAAGCACAAAAATAGGGGGACTTCATAATTGGGTTAATGGATTTCAAAGTGAAAAGCCCATAGGCTCAGATATCCGGGCAAGCTGTCACCACGTATACTGGGTATAAGATCAAATAGTCAGGACAGCTTGTAGAACTGACGCTCCATCTGCTGCACAGATTTCTGGGTTGCCCAGGGTCAAGGCTTGCAGATTTTAAGATGTTCTTCAGCAGCTGTTCCATTGGTGTGAGTATATATACAGTGGGGAAAAAAAGTATTTAGTCAGTCAGCAATAGTGCAAGTTCCACCACTTAAAAAGATGAGAGGCGTCTGTAATTTACATCATAGGTAGACCTCAACTATGGGAGACAAACTGAGAAAAAAAAATCCAGAAAATCACATTGTCTGTTTTTTTTTCATTTTATTTGCATATTATGGTGGAAAATAAGTATTTGGTCAGAAACAAAATTTCATCTCAATACTTTGTGATATATCCTTTGTTGGCAATGACAGAGGTCAAACGGTTTCTGTAAGTCTTCACAAGGTTGCCACACACTGTTGTTGGTATGTTGGCCCATTCCTCCATGCAGATCTCCTCTACAGCAGTGATGTTTTTGGCTTTTCGCTTGGCAACACGGACTTTCAACTCCCTCCAAAGGTTTTCTATAGGGTTGAGATCTGGAGACTGGCTAGGCCACTCCAGGACCTTGAAATGCTTCTTACGAAGCCACTCCTTCGTTGCCCTGGCGGTGTGCTTTGGATCATTGTCATGTTGAAAGACCCAGCCACGTTTCATCTTCAATGCCCTTGCTGATGGAAGGAGGTTTGCACTCAAAATCTCACGATACATGGCCCCATTCATTCTTTCATGTACCCGGATCAGTCGTCCTGGCCCCTTTGCAGAGAAACAGCCCCAAAGCATGATGTTTCCACCACCATGCTTTACAGTAGGTATGGTGTTTGATGGATGCAACAGAGTATTCTTTTTCCTCCAAACACGACAAGTTGTGTTTCTACCAAACAGTTCCAGTTTGGTTTCATCAGACCATAGGACATTCTCCCAAAACTCCTCTGGATCATCCAAATGCTTTCTAGCAAACTTCAGACGGACCCGGACATGTACAGGCTTAAGCAGTGGGACACGTCTGGCACTGCAGGATCTGAGTCCATGGTGGCGTAGTGTGTTACTTATGGTAGGCCTTGTTACATTGGTCCCAGCTCTCTGCAGTTCATTCACTAGGTCCCCCCGCGTGGTTCTGGGATTTTTGCTCACCGTTCTTGTGATCATTCTGACCCCACGGGGTGGGATTTTGCGTGGAGCACCAGATCGAGGGAGATTATCAGTGGTCTTGTATGTCTTCCATTTTCTAATTATTGCTCCCACAGTTGATTTCTTCACTCCAAGCTGGTTGGCTATTGCAGATTCAGTCTTCCCAGCCTGGTGCAGGGCTACAATTTTGTTTCTGGTGTCCTTTGACAGCTCTTTGGTCTTCACCATAGTGGAGTTTGGAGTCAGACTGTTTGAGGGTGTGCACAGGTGTCTTTTTATACTGATAACAAGTTTAAACAGGTGCCATTACTACAGGTAATGAGTGGAGGAAAGAGGAGACTCTTAAAGAAGTAGTTACAGGTCTGTGAGAGCCAGAAATCTTGATTGCTTGTTTCTGACCAAATACTTATTTTCCACCATAATATGCAAATAAAATGAAAAAAAAACAGACAATGTGATTTTCTGGATTTTTTTTTCTCAGTTTGTCTCCCATAGTTGAGGTCTACCTATGATGTAAATTACAGACGCCTCTCATCTTTTTAAGTGGTGGAACTTGCACTATTGCTGACTGACTAAATACTTTTTTTCCCCACTGTACATGAACGGCAATGACTGTGGATTTCCCCCATAGCCCAGGTGGTCTTCAAAGTAAAAGATCACATATATGAACAGATGTTTCCTAAGATAATAGGTGATAGGTTTTCTGAAAATGAAGATGTCTGAAACATCTTGTCTAGGTGTCACCTATTACGTCCAAACCTTGCAACATGACCAGGAATTATAGCCACACCATGCACCCATCTACAGTCATTTTTTTCTGGGATATTTACCCTTCAAAGCCTTGTCATTTCAGCAGCCAAACTCTATCCTGTATATATGAGGGTAAGTACCCTGATGGGTGTCTGGCTTGGTTAATTTCTCTATAGTGATGTAAGCAAGGCTCATTAAAAGGTTGGACATTGTCTTCTACAAGTCACTAGACAGATCAGTTTCTTTCCTCTGGGAGACATCTAATTTGTATGTTTTTCCTATTGAGCATTGCCTAGAGAGAGCCGGTACCCCCATCGCCACCTCCTAAAGTTTAAACTCCAATGAGATGGAAAAGTATCCTGTGTCTGTTCACAGAACAAATTTATACTTCCCTTGTCTGGAAATTGTGCTAAAAAACCTGGTTTCCTTCAGACAATTTGAAAAAATCTGAAATGGGTCCCATCCAACAAGGGCTTTGTGGTCTTCATTTTTTTGGCACATAAGCCAATGATTTTTCCCTTTGGCATATACCAGAAGATTTCCTGAAAACTTTGGACATTTCTGAAAATGTATGTATCTTCCTAACAGTACCAACTACATACCTGCCTACAGTCCCAGTTTTCACAATTCTTTGCATTTAGGTTCCCCATAAACACTAGCCTGAAGTCGGAGTCGTCCGAACTTGCTGATATCGGCAGGATTGACCACCGGTCTAATGTGTGCAAGGAGTGGACCTCCTGGGTCACCCAACAGATGATGTTGTTGGAAAGAAGGATGGAAGCAAGCTGCTGCCAGTGGTATCTGGCACCAGCTCTCGCCTTGAGAAAACAGGAACACTCGGCAGGTATGGGGGTTGTCAAGAGATGGTACGGCCGACGTCTATCTAAAGTATAAGGGGGCTTTTACTTTATTGCTGTCATTCAAGTTGAACTCATAAAAGAATGGAGATTTGCTCTTAATTCGCATTAAAATTTCCTTTCTAGGCACCTCAAGGGCGGTCCTGGGCAAAGCAAGGGTGGGGCTTAATGCTAATAATCTAGAATTTAAAAGTTATGTCATCTTTACCACTCTCACATAACTAAACCTGCATAGGGAACTACCCCGGGGAGCTAAGGATCCATCTGTGTAGCTCATTACAATGGCATGTCTAATTCTATATTGTGGGAGCCCAAGGCCAAAATTGTGGGATACTAACCAAAACTATAAAACCATATTTAGTGGTAAATTAATATTGCCATTGGATAATGTGTTAAGGCACAGCGAATATAGGGTTAAACATAACAGAAGGTAAAGACGAAAATTTCATCCAAAAATTGCGGTAAGGAGGTAGAAGGAAATGAAAGGTGCTGAACTTGTAGAACAGAGGTTATTAGATCTGACATAATGAAATCCAAATGCTTTTATAATTAAAAATAAATCAGGTATTATGAGGCCAATATAAGGAACGTTCCCCAGCATCTGCGGAAAATATCGCTGCCCCCCTACAACCCTGCGACATGAAAGGACAGACAGCGGCTGAGCGCGGATTATATGGATGGGAATGTTCCTAGTTCTCTCCTGCAGCTGAGACATTGACAAATTGTCCTCTTTGTCTCTTAATGATATTGGTGCAAAGCGGAAAATTGCACTAACTTTTAGAAGCCCATCTGCCCCCTACTCCCAAAATGACTTGTCTGTATTAATATGGCCGTGATGTCTTGAAGGCAGCTTTTTTTTTTTGGTACATTACAGTCCCACTGAGCATTGCAGCATCGGGAACACCAGCATTTTCTACGCAAGCGGTTTTATCACGTCTGCTTTTAATAGGGCCTGTCAGCCTTGAGGTGGACACCACTAAATCTTCTTTATGTCGTATGGTAATGGTGCCATTAGCGGGCAAGATGCTGTCTCTTGTTTTGGGTGAACAGAGTGTGCACTCTGCAGTGGGGCAAGCTCCAGCCTTGGGCAACGTGGGCCCCGACCTGTGGTCCCAACATGTGAAGGCTACACAATAAAATGTGGTGTAAGTAAAGTATAAATTATGTATCTATCTCATATCTATCCTGTATCTATTCATCTATGTATATAAAGTACCTGTCTCGCCATCCATCTCTCATCTCTCTCTCCATCCATTGCCCTCTATTCATCCACACCTCTCCATCCCTCTCTCTCTCTTTCTCCATCCCTCTCTCTCTGTTTATTATTATTATTATAATGCATTTATATAGCGCCATTTATTCCATGGCGCTTTACATGTGAAAAGGGGAAATATAGACAAGTATAATAAACATGTGTAAGACAAGGGACCCACAAGTACATAAGGAGAGAGGACCCTGCCCGCAAGGGCTCACAGTCTACAGGGATGGGTGAGGATACAGTAGGAGAGGGTAGAGCAGGTCGTGCGGTGGTTCAGTAGACCGAGGATCATTGCAGGCTGTAGGCTTGTCGGAACAGGTGGGTCTTCAGGTTCTTCGTGAAGGTTTCCGTTGATGGTGAGAGTCTGATGTGTTGCAACAGAGATTTCCAGAGTATGGGGGAAGCACGGGAGAAGTCTTGTATGCAGTTGTGGGAAGAAGAGATAAGGGGGGAGATATTTCTCCATCCCTCTCTCTGTCTTTCTCCATCCATCTCTCTTTCTCCATTCATCACTCTCTTTCTCCATCCCTCTCTGTATCTTTCTCTCCATCCTTCTCTCTCTTTCTCTCCATCCTTCTCTCTCTTTCTCTCCATCCCTCTCTCTCTTTCTCTCCATCCCTCGCTCTCTCTTTCTCTCCATCCCTCGCTCTCTCTTTCTCTCCATCCTTCTCTCTCTTTCTCTCCATCCTTCTCTCTCTTTCTCTCCATCCTTCTTTCTCTTTCTCTCCATCCCTCTCTCTCTTTCTCTCCATCCCTCTCTCTCTTTCTCTCCATCCTTCTCTCTCTTTCTCTCCATCCCTCTCCCTCTTTCTCTCCATCCTTCTCTCTCTTTCTCTCCATCCTTCTCTCTCTTTCTCTCCATCCTTCTCTCTCTTTCTCTCCATCCTTCTCTCTCTTTCTCTCCATCCTTCTTTCTCTTTCTCTCCATCCCTCTCTCTCTTTCTCTCCATCCCTCTCTCTTTCTCTCCATCCTTCTCTCTCTTTCTCTCCATCCCTCTCCCTCTTTCTCTCCATCCTTCTCTCTCTTTCTCTCCATCCTTCTCTGTCTTTCTCTCCATCCCTCTCTCTCTTTCTCTCCATCCCTCTCTCTCTTTCTCTGCATCCTTCTCTCTCTTTCTCTCCATCCTTCTCTCTATCTTTCTCCATCCATCCCTCTCTCTATCGTTCTCCATTTATCTCTGTCTCTCTCCATTCATTCATCTCTCTTTCCCTCTCACCCCCCATCTCTCTCTTTCCATCCATGTTATGGAAATTGCCAAGATTAAAATACCTCTTTAAAGTTTATTTAGATTACTAGGATAAAAAAGTGTAAATAACGAACTGTAAAGACTGTTCATCCTGATCTTCCAGGTTCATATGCAGAATATCGAGGTGAGACAGTGCTATTCTGCATAACATTATAGAATACTATCCTAGATAGAATCCACAGTATATGATATACCGGCCTACCACACTATATAAATATATAGAATATTATGCATCACTCCTGGTTACGGATATCTCGTGGGTTTACTTTGCTCAGATAAGCGCACGGTAAGGAACAGATTTGTACATAAACTGAGCCGGACCTTTCAGAAAACATTGATCCATAATAAGCAGTAAAAATAAAATTGCGTTTACAGAGTGTGTGACCCATCTGTGTCTATCACCGCGGCTGCTAACTCCTTTATAATAACACTTCATGCATTGCTCAACGTACAGCAAAATCAATAGGACACTCACTACATCGACACATCGGCTTCTATGGAGAAGCTTTAACGACCAGGATGTATATGTTCCCAGTCAATGTTACATTAAAGAGAAGTGTTACAAAAGTCACTTACAAGAAAGAGTGCACTCAGTTTTATATTGAGGTTACTGTGTCCTTTGTGTAAAAAAAAAAAAAGAAATGACACTTTTTGGCGCATATATTGGTGGAATGAGCCTCTTTTTGAAATAAGGTTACTAGAGTTCTTTTTTTCGCATAATGGTGACCGGAGTGCTCTATATTTCCAATGTAGTTAACTACAATGCATAGTTTTCTTTGTAGAGCTTGCTACAATGTCCTGTTCTGAAATGTAGTTTCCAGACTGCGTGTGTTCTGTATTTAGTTTACTAGAGTGCCCTCGAGAGTAGAATGCACTCTATACAGAAAACACTCTCCTTTTTTGAATAGATTGCTCATTTTCTGTAAGGTTATTATAACGAGAGCACTCTACTAACCTCCATACAAAGCAGAGTGCTCTCGTTATATATGCAATGTTTGCTGCATTGCACTTATATGTTATGAGATTGCTCTGTGTCTTGTGGAGGTTACTAGAGTGCTATGTTTTGTATAGAGGTTACTAGAGTACTGCTCTGTTTTGCATAAAGCTTAACAGAGTGCTTTCTTTATATACAAAGGTTGCTGCAATGCACTTGTTACTAGAAAGCGCTGTCTTGTGTGTAGGTTATTAGAATGCTGTGTTTTGTATGCAGGTTACTAGAGTGCTGTGTGTTTTGTATAGAGGTTATTAGAGTGCTCTGTATCTTGTATGGAGGTTACTAGAGTGCTTTGTGTTTTGTATGGAGGTTAGTAGAGTGTTCTGTGCTTTGTGTAGAGGTTAACAGAGAACTTGTATGGAGGTTACTAGCGTGCCCAGTGTCTTGTATGGAGGTTACTTGAGTGCCCGGTGTCTTGTATGGAAGTTACTAGAGTGCCCGGTGTCTTGTATGGAGGTTATTAGAATGCCCAGTGTCTTGTATGGAGGTTACTAGAGTGCCCGGTGTCTTGTATGGAGGTTACTAGAGTGCCCAGTGTCTTGTATGGAGGTTAATAGAGTGCCCAGTGTCTTGTATGGAGGTTACTAGAATGCCCAGTGTCTTGTATGGAGGTTACTAGAGTGCCCAGTGTCTTGTATGGAGGTTACTAGAGTGCCCAGTGTCTTGTATGGAGGTTACTAAAGTGCCCAGTGTCTTGTATGGAGGTTACTAGAGTGCCCAGTGTCTTGTATGGAGGTTACTAAAGTGCCCAGTGTCTTGTATGGAGGTTACTAGAGTGCCCAATGTCTTGTATGGAAGTTACTAGAGTGCCCAGTGTCTTGTATGGAGGTTACTAAAGTGCCCAGTGTCTTGTATGGAGGTTACTAGAGTGCCCAATGTCTTGTATGGAAGTTACTAGAGTGCCCGGTGTCTTGTATGGAGGTTACTAGAGTGCCCAGTGTCTTGCATGGAAGTTACTAGAGTGCCCGGTGTCTTATATGGAGGTTACTACAGTGCCCGGTGTCTTGTATGGAGGTTAGTTGAGTGGCCGGTGTCTTGTATGGAGGTTAGTTGAGTGGCCGGTGTCTTGTATGGAGGTTACTAGAGTGGCCGGTGTCTTGTATGGAGGTTACTAGAGTGGCCGGTGTCTTGTATGGAGATTACTAGAGTGGCCGGTGTCTTGTATGGAGGTTACTAGAGTGCCGAGGTTAGTTGAGTGCCCGGTGTCTTGTATGGAGGTTACTAGAGTGCCCGTTGTCTTGTATGGAGGTTACTAGAGTGCCCGGTGTCTTGTATGGAGGTTAGTTGAGTGCCCGGTGTCTTGTATGGAGGTTAGTAGAGTGGCCGGTGTCTTGTATGGAGGTTACTAGAATGCTCTCTTGGTGTGAAGGTTACAAGAATGCCTACTCTTATGTTTTGATGTTAGTAGAGTGCCCTCTTCTTACGGATGGCCCTAATATATACCCCGTTGCCTACTGCTATTAGAATGCCTCTGATTCTTGATACTAGAATATTGTCTTTCTTTTCTAATGGCCAATAGAGTGCTCTTTATGATTCATCTACTGGATGTTCCTATATGTACTAATATTTTCAAATAATCAGAAAAGAAACATCCAAAGACACACAGGAGAGCCCTCAGAGGGCCGGATTCTGGGCCTCTCCCAGGACCGGTCACCTAAGCCTCCGCTACAGCTGCCGTATAATTTACCTTTGCCTCTTGACAAGTCATTTAGCCATGATGTAGAGCGGCCATAAAAGCATCATACATTGCGTCTACATTAAGGGAAAGGTTTATTCTCTCTCCGCTATTATGCTCAAACAAAAATAAAAGTTTTATGACTCTGTTTTTATTACCAGCAAATGTATTAAAAGTTATCTGTGGAATTAAATGTTCTGACATTTTCCCAAGGCAGATAAATAGGAAGAAAACCAGCTTGTTTTATGGAGAACATTTTGCATTTCAGGTACATAGGAGATTCAACCATGGCAACTTAACCCTAAAACATAGGTGAATAGGTCCTAAAGATTTGGAAAATACCCCTATGCAGTATTTGCAGTAATCAGATGAGGTCAGACGTATATTTTATTACAAGAGACTGTGACGCTTCATGGAGGTCCATAGCCAGAGGAGGCCTGGCGGTGCACAAAAAAGTAATTTCCTGAAGTCACCACTAGGAGAAGCTCACTGCATAGCAATATTTACAGCTTATATGTAGATGTATAAATCTGTCTGCAGTGAGCTCCCTCTAGTGGTGACAGCAGGAAGGTCCATGTCTATCATTTATGAGTTGTATTTGTGGAAAAACAAGGCTAGAAGTATCTAATAAAAAGTTTCAAAGCTACAGTGCCATTACTTTCAAAAGTTTATTCTGAGCTTGTACATTTATGACATTGCCATAATTGTATAGTAGATGCTGATCAGGACACAGACAGAAGAGGGTCTCTCTTTGCCCAAGAACAATATATGGGCCCATTGCAGTCCAACAGCTCATCGTAAGAGACAATTCCACCTGCTTTGAAGATGTGAGTGTGTCCCCTTACTCCTTAGGCCCCTGTGCAACTCCAAAAGTTGCATTAATGGTATGTCCATGCCTGATGCCGAACCCATAAACCAGACCCACATTCATCTCAACTATGTGGCCCTGAGCTGCCGTTAATGGAGAGGTGGTCAGAATTCCCATTGATTTCTATTGGAATTTCAACCATCTCTCCACTTACGGCGGTGCCCATTGTGGATTCATTCTCCAGATAGAAGGAGAATCCACTGGATCACCTGGTGGGTATGTCAGAAATATATGAAACATATCGCTTTACGTAAGAAATTGTACATTTGTAGGAGCTCCGAGTTGAGGATACTGCCCATCATAACCAGCACAGGTGCTCTTGCAGCTCATTAGTCTCTTCAGGGGGCAACCAACAGATGCCCCTATTAAAGGAGACCCTCTTTAGAAAATATTACTTTATCGCTAGAGGGCACATTTAACTTAAAGTGGACATTCATCAATTTTCCCCTTTCTAAGGGGGAGAAACAGTTACATCAGAGATTAAGGGCTGCATCGAGCCTAGCAACAGGTTCCAAAGATGTTCCTCCCATGGGTACAGCAGTCTCGAGGGGCTCCAACTTGCTGCCAGCTCCCATACACTTCCACAGAAGTTGAGCTGCAGTACCTAAGAATGGCCACTAGGGAGCTATCCCTGACCAGTGATGGTTCTAGGTTTCAGACCCCCACAATCTGATATTGATGACCTAGCCTAAGGATGGATTTATCCTTTGTAATCTTATATAGTGCCATTCATTCCACAGCGCTGTACAAATGTGATCATCGCTGTCCCCATTGGGGCTCACAGTGTACATTTCATTCAGTTTGTCTTTGCAGTGTGGGGGGGAAACCGGAGACCCCGGAGGAAATCCACGCAAACACGGGGAGAATATAGAAACGCCCTGTGGATGTTGTCCTTGGTGGGATTTGAACCCAGACCACCAGTGTTGCAAAGCAACAGTGCTAACCACTGAGCCATCGTGTGCCAACCAGTGAGCCACCGTGTGCCAACCAATGAGGCCCAGTGTGCCAACCAGTAAGCCACCATGTGCCAACCAGTGAGCCACCGTGTGCCAGCCACTGAGTCCCCGTGTGCCAACCAGTGAGCCACCGTGTGCCAACCACTGAGGCCCCGTGTGCCAACCAGTGAGCCACCGTGTGCCAACCACTGAGCCACCGAGTGCTAACCACTGAGCCACCGTGTGCTTACCACTGAGCCATCATTTTCCAATCACCAAGCCACTGTGTGCCAACCACTGAGCCACCATGTGCCAACCGCGGAGCCACTGTGTGCCAACCACTGAGCCACCATGTGCCAACCGCGAAGCCACTGTGTGCCAACCACTGAGCCACCATGTGCCAACCGCGGAGCCACTGTGTGCCAACCACTGAGCCACCATGTGCCAACCGCGGAGCCACTGTGTGCTAGCCACTGAGCCATAGTGTACCAACCACCGAGCCACCATGTGCCAACCATTGAGCCACCGTGTGCCAACCATTGAGCCACCGTGTGCTAACCACTGAGCCATCATGTTCCAATCACCAAGCCACCATGTGCCAACCATTGAGCCACCGTGTGCCAACCAGTGAGCCACCGTGTAGTAGCCACTGTGTCCTCGCCATTGAGCCATTGCGTCCTAACCAGTGATCCATCGTGTCCTTACCACTGAGCCACCATGCCCTAACCATTGAGCCATCATGCTGCCCATTCATCAATATATGTAAAACCGTTTTAATTTATTTATCTAACAATTTTTTTCACATTTTATTATAATTAGTTGCTAATTTTTCTATTTTTGAGTTAAATGGTAGAGATATATATTAGATTTTCTTGTGAGGAATTTCCAGGCAGAGTCTCCAGAAAAGAAAAAAAAAAAATCTTCTGTTAGAAAGGAAATCCACAAAAAAACCCTCTTCTAATTAGATGAATCGAATGATTGTGTATAGCCGTGCAGCAGAGGGTGAAAATCGGATTATTCCTTCCCATGGGGCGCACATCTCATGTCTAATGAGTTCACTGCACCAGGTAAATTGCTACCTGTGTCCCAAGCCCAGGGACTAATGAGATTATCAGGCCGCAGACACTGCGCCGTCCGGGCCGCGATGTCACGCCGCGCTCTGGAATAACCGATCACGGTGATATTATCAAGCAATTTCACGTTTTTTTTGTTTTTTGCTCGGGGGGGCGAGATAAATGCCGATCGGAGGTTCGTGTTGATAACTTGCTAATTTGTATGTTAATATCCTGTAGGAAATAAATGATCACTGCGCTGCCCCCTGCTGGCCCATTTTCTATAACACAAATAATGAAAAGTTCTGCAACTTTGTAATAGACTTTAGATTTCATTCATTCTCCATTTTCAAGAAACAATAACAAACCAAGATGTTAAGTTCTTCAGTCGTAGGGAAGCAATGAGGTTATTTCTGAAAGTCCGCAACACTCTCATGCGCTTTGTGCTTCACTTCCTCATTCATTCATTCAATATCTCTGCTTACTTTCACTGAATGGGAACATTCTCATTTACACGCGCAGGCTAAAAACCTAGACAGACGATACTTTTTACAGCAGATGGTTGGTTACAATTGCAACCAGTGTAGACAATAATCCCCTGTGAGCTGAAAAGATTGATACATTGTATCTGCAAAATATCAGGACAACCAGAATGATTTGTGCTCCTGGATGATTCTCCCCAAAAAGAAAATTATCTAATATTGTGTAGGAATAATATGCTGATTTATGGGGGTCTGACTACTGGAACCCTCAGTAATTCTGAAAATGGGACCCCGGAGCCCCAAGATCATGGTTCCAGAGGCCATTTTGAATGGGGCAGAGGTGGACATGCTTGACCTCCACCCCAGTCCTTGTCTATGTCACTGCCAGAAGTGGCCGAGCACTGCGCTCTGCTTTCTCCAGCAGCCTCAAACAATGAATGAAGAGGCGGTCGAGCATGCCCACCTCTGCAGTGCAAACCTGTTTTCTGGGGGGGGGGGGGTCCTTTTCCCTTTCCTGGGATTGTGGTCCCCAGGGATCAGCTAGTTATCCCCTACCCAATAAATAAGGGATAACTTTTATCATTTTTGCTTATCACCCTTGAACTCACAGAGGATTGTGTAGACTGGATACAACTGTAACAAATCCACAGAAATGAAAAGTATTGGTGTAAACAAGAATATCCTTATTCATAGACAGGAAGCAGAGATCTTGAAAACGTTGGTTTTCCTACAATTTGTATTTAGGATGTGTCATTACTATCAGATTAATGGTAGTACACCTGGATGTAACTTCAGAGGTTGCAAAAGTAATAAAGGCGTTCCCACCCTGACACAGAAGGCATCGACAGTCCCCCTGATCACAGGAGGGCACCAGGCATCGACAGTCCCCCTGATCACAGGAGGGCACCGGGCATTGACAGACCCCCTGATCACAGGAGGGCACTGGGCATCGACAGACCCCCCCGATCACAGGAGGGCACTGGGCATCGACAGACCCCCCGATCACAGGAGGGCACCGGGCATCGACAGACCCCCCGATCACAGGAGGGCACCGGGCCTCGGCAGACCCCCCCTGATCACAGCAGTGCACCGGGCATCGGCAGACCCCCCTGATCACAGCAGTGCACCAGGCATCGGCAGACCCCCCTGATCACAGCAGCGCACCGGGCATCGGCAGACCCCCCCTGATCACAGCAGTGCACCGGGCATCGACAGACCCCCTGATCACAGGAGGGCACCAGGCATCGACAGACCCCCTGATCACAGGAGGGCACCGGGCATTGGCAGACCCCCTGATCACAGGAGGGCACCGGGCATCGGCAGACCCCCCCTGATCACAGCAGTGCATCGGGCATCGGCAGACACCCCTGATCACAGCAGTGCACCGGGCATCAGCAGACCCCCCTGATCACAGGATGGCACCGGGCATCGACAGACCCCCTGATCACAGGAGGGCACCGGGCATCGACAGACCCCCTGATCACAGGAGGGCACCGGGCATCGGCAGACCCCCTGATCACAGGAGGGCACCGGGCATCGGCAGACCCCCTGATCACAGGAGGGCACCGGGCATCGGCAGACCCCCCCTGATCACAGGAGGGCACCGGGCATCGACAGACCCCCTGATCACAGGAGGGCACCGGGCATCGGCAGACCCCCTGATCACAGGAGAGCACCGGGCATCGGCAGACCCCCTGATCACAGGAGGGCACCGGGCATCGGCAGACCCCCTGATCACAGGAGGGCACCGGGCATCGGCAGACCCCCTGATCACAGGAGGGCACCGGGCATTGGCAGACCCCCTGATCACAGGAGCGCACCGGGCATCGGCAGACCCCCCCTGATCACAGCAGTGCATCGGGCATCGGCAGACCCCCCTGATCACAGCAGTGCACCGGGCATCAGCAGACCCCCCTGATCACAGGATGGCACCGGGCATCGACAGACCCCCTGATCACAGGAGGGCACCAGGCATCGACAGACCCCCTGATCACAGGAGGGCACCGGGCATTGGCAGACCCCCTGATCACAGGAGGGCACCGGGCATCGGCAGACCCCCCTTGATCACAGCAGTGCATCAGGCATCGGCAGACCCCCCTGATCACAGCAGTGCACCGGGCATCAGCAGACCCCCCTGATCACAGGATGGCACCGGGCATCAGCAGACCCCCCTGATCACAGGATGGCACCGGGCATCGACAGACCCCCTGATCACAGGAGGGCACCGGGCATCGACAGACCCCCTGATCACAGGAGGGCACCGGGCATCGGCAGACCCCCTGATCACAGGAGGGCACCGGGCATCGGCAGACCCCTTGATCACAGGAGAGCACCGGGCATCGGCAGACCCCCTGATCACAGGAGGGCACCGGGCATCGGCAGACCCCCTGATCACAGGAGGGCACCGGGCATCGGCAGACCCCCCGATCACAGGAGGGCACCAGGTATCGACAGACCCCCCCGATCACAGGAGGGGACCAGGCATCGACAGACCCCCCTGATCACAGGAGGGCACCAGGCATCGACAGACCCCCTGATCACAGCAGTGCACCAGGCATCGGCAGACCCCTGATCACAGGAGGGCACCGGGCCTCAACAGACCCTCTGATCACAGGGGGGCACCGGGCATCGGCTTATCCCCTGATCACAGGAGGGCACCAGGCACCAGCCACAAAATTTGGCACAGTCACACGTCTGGACCCCGAGAGTGTCCTAGGCTATGTTGTGAGGCGAAATTTTAACCCCGCGCGTTCCAATTCACCAAACAATTTTGCCCCTATCTACATAATGGGGAAAAACTGTGTGTGCATCAAGCCCTGCCCCTCATTATGATGTCATAATGGTTGCCATGGCGACGCCGATGTCATCGTAGGTTGCAAGCGCCGCCCCTCATTATGATGTCATAATGGTTGACTATGGGATGGAGGATGTGTGATGGGTATATGGGCATGGGACTATGGGATGGAGGATATGTGACGGGTATATGGGCACTCGACTATGAGATGAAGGATGTGTGATGGGTATATGGGCACTCGACAATGGGATGAAGGATGTGTGATGGGTATATGGGCACGGGACTATGGGATGGCGGATATGACGGATATATGGGCACTCGACTATGGGATGGCGAATATGTATGATGGGTATATGGGCACGGGACAATGGGATGGAGGATGTGTGATGGGTATATGGGCACTCGACTATGGGATGGAGGATATGTGATGGGTATATGGGCACTCGACAATGGGATGGAGGATGTGTGATGGGTATATGGGCACGGGACAATGGGATGGAGGATGTGTGATGGGTATATGGGCACTCGACTATGGGATGGAGGATATGTGATGGGTATATGGGCACTCGACTATGGGATGGAGGATGTGTGATGGGTATATGGGCACTCGACAATGGGATGGAGGATGTGTGATGGGTATATGGGCACGGGACAATGGGATGGAGGATGTGTGATGGGTATATGGGCACGGGACAATGGGATGGAGGATGTGTGATGGGTATATGGGCACGGAACTATGGGATGGAGGATGTGTGATGGGTATATGGGCACTCGACTATGAGATGAAGGATGTGTGATGGGTATATGGGCACTCGACAATGGGATGGAGGATATGTATGATGGGTATATGGGCACGGGACTATGGGATGGAGGATAGGTATGTTGGGTATATGGGCATGGGACTATGGGATGGAGGATAGGTATGTTGGGTATATGGGCACAGGACTATGGGATGGAGGATAATTATAATTTGTTATAACTATCCACAGTTAGTTACTATGCCCGGGCAGCGCCGGGCTCTTCAGCTAGTATATAATAAATCTTAATGGAATTTATACAGAAAGACATAAGACCCCCCCATGCTGATAAGTCTGCACCAATCTACAGAAGCACATCGCTGCCATCTTGTGGCCAGAAGAGAAAGTGTCCTTCATTTGTAAATTAATTTATTTCACTCACTTATATAGTGCCATAGTTCCATTAATTCCATAGCGCTTTACATATATTATAACCGTCCCCCTGGTAATCAAAATCTAGATTCCCTATCAGTATGTCTTTGGAGTGTGGGAGGAAACCGGAGAACCTGGAGGAAACCCACGGGGAGAACATTCAGTGTTGTCCTTGGTGGGATAAGGCTGTGGCATTAATGTACATCAATAATAAGAATTTATGTATTACGGACTCACGCCTTTATCATTGAATTTTGGTTCAATGCCTCACGGTGTATAACATCCTGCCCTATTGTCCCTGGTGTATAGCTTCAGGCCTCCCAGTGTATAACCCCGGCCCCCCGACATGCCGCCAGCCTTTACTACCATGTGACCGAATGGCCGGTGGTGCAGAACTCACCGATCCCAGCGCAGTCCTGTAATAGGGGACACCGGGGTAACAAGTCCGTCCATGACATTTCTTCCTCCTGAATCTTCCCCCATCACCTGTGAGTGATATTATTGAGAAGTGGAGCAACTAAGCCATGAAGTGGAGACCCCGTAACGTTACAGAGCGGAGGGTCGAGTGCTGAGGAGCAGATCACCTCTCGTATAACATCCGCACAAACACTGCGCCCCCGCTGGGAGCTTCATGGCCGAGCAGCTGCATGCAGCCGTACATCACCAAGCACAATGCCGAGCGTCGGATTGAGTGGTGTAAAGCCGCCACCACTGGACTCTGGAGGAGATTATGACCCTGGCCTCTACCCAATAAATGATCTTCTGGATGAATGGGCAAAAATTCCCACCAGACGAGCTCCAAAATCTTGCAAAAATTCTTCCCAGAAGTGCAGGAACCGTTAAAACTGCAGAGGGGGCAACTGTATGTTAATATCTATGGCTGTAGAATGAGCAGTCAGAAGAACTCCTTGTAGGTATAATGTGGACAGGGGACATACTTTTGCTCATATAATGCATCTATATGTCATATTTTCCAAATCTCTAAAAGTGTTCGATATCGCAGCACATTGGGCGCTCACAATACTCTGCGCTGTAAAGGGTCCGTGAAACAATAATCAAAAAGCCGTCAGCATTTCCATAAATGGCCACCAGATGGCAACATGATGATCATACTTCCCATCCGCCATGACGTAAACTGGATTTAATATCTTAAAACAAAAACACAGGACTTAGATTAGGGATGAATTGAACGCCTGCCATATTTAAATTAAGACCTCCGGCCCATCTGCCAAGAATCACAGCCATATAGGTTAAATGATGTAACACCCCCCATTAGAGCGTCGCGTCGCAGAGCGACCGCACAGAGGGAAACAGGTATACAGCGCCAAAAAAGAGACGACCAAGACTGTAAGCCCCCTGCGTGCCGAATGAGATCTGTGTGGGGTTTGGTTTTGGGATGTAAAAATGAATGTTCTCATTCACTAAAAAGTTTTAAGAAAGTTACAAAACTTTTTTTTCATACGTACATTAAGCTTTATTGACATAGATGTGAAGCAGCGGCGCGCGCAGGGAGGGTCCGGACGCTTTTACGTAACTTTTTGGAACTTATTAAAACTTTAGCAGCAAAGCGTGGACCATGAGCTCAGCCACGCTCCTGTACAGGCAGGAAGCACCTGGTCCGCTCCGATCCAGGAAAAAGGGTTCGGAGAATTTTAAAACACTTCATTCCTTATAACTAAAAGACTCGAGAAAGTGACGCCTTCTCCAACATAGTGCAGCGTCTCTCCGCTGGTTAATAAACCCGGGACAGCAGAGACTAGTCCTATATAGCCGGTCCAAGTGTATCCCCCACTGCATATATTCCATCACCGAGTAGCTATACATTTACATGCGGTCAGCCAAAAGTCAAGGTCCGGCCCTTTAATAAGTCTTACATCATGACTAGGCTTAACCTAAGCCAGACACATCTACAGACGGCTGCTTCAGGTTAGCTCCTTCCACTGGGTGTCACTAGAGAGTTGTCTTTCGCTTATCGCCATTCTTTTCCCACAAAGCATTGCCAGTCAGATATCGCTGGTCTCCTATTAAAAGGGTTTATTTTCTCACCTTTGTAGATGGATACGATCTGATAGCTCTTGTAAAATCAAGCACTTTTGCCATTTACTGCTTATTAAAATTCTTAACCGTTCTTGAGATATTAACACTTTTCTTGTTGTCTAGGAGACCGACCACCGCTGCTGTCTACCTTGTAAGCACTGCGCTGAAGCTGGCCAGGATTAGAACGAGGCAACAGTGCGCTCCAGCAATGCTGACCTGTACAAGAACAGTGAGTACCAGATCAATAAAAAAAGAGAGCGTGTGTAAGCGCCGTATATGTTCTGCTGTCTAACAGTGGTGGTCGGTCTCCAAGGCAACAATCTGTAAACAAAAGAAAAGTGTTAATATCTCGAGAACGGCTGAAAATTTTTACTAGCAGTAAATTGCAAAATTGCTTGTTTTTACGAGCTCTATCCAACTATTAATACCCATTTATGAAGGTGGGATTAACCCTATAAAGAAAAAACAATCCTCCCCAAAACTATATTGAGTGTCTCAATCAGTCAGCCAAACCACCCTCTGCATTAATCAAGGGGCGACTACTCCAAAATAGCTGTCTGTAAATGGGTTTCTGGCTTGGCTAAGGCATCAGACAAAAAAAGGATTTGAAAACCTTCTACAGTGAACGATTACATTTGCTGACACCAAAATGAAAGACAGGTTGTTCCTGTAGGGACCATTTTTATTAGTAATTGCTCAGTGTATAGTTATTGCTGTCAGACTTCCATTATCCTGATACAAAGATCCAAAACTCCTGGCTTCTTGCAGTCACCACTAGGGGGAGCTCACTGATTGCGGTTTTATTTCACTGTATGCAATAATCTCCAGAGCTCCCTCTAGTGGTGGCTGCTGGTAGCTAGAACTTCATGCTAAACTGTGTGTTGTATGGGGATCTGGAGTTTTGTATCAGAAATTTTAAAATTGAACCGCTATAAAGATATATGAAGAAACTAGCACAGAATTTTGGATCTACAGTGCCTACAAGTAGTATTCAACCCCCTGCAGATTTAGCAGGTTTACACATTCGGAATTAACTTGGCATTGTGACATTTGGACTGTAGATCAGCCTGGAAGTGTGAAATGCACTGCAGCAAAAAAGAATGTTATTTCTTTGTTTAATTTTTTTTTAAATTGTGAAAAGTTTATTCAGAGGGTCATTTATTATTCAACCCCTCAAACCACCAGAATTCTGTTTGGTTCCCCTAAAGTATTAAGAAGTATTTCAGGCACAAAGAACAATGAGCTTCACATGTTTGGATTAATTATCTCTTTTTCCAGCCTTTTCTGACTATTTAAGACCCTCCCCAAACTTGTGAACAGCACTCATACATGGTCAACATGGGAAAGACAAAGGAGCATTCCAAGGCCATCAGAGACAAGATCGTGGAGGGTCACAAGGCTGGCAAGGGGTACAAAACCCTTTCCAAGGAGTTGGGCCTACCTGTCTCCACTGTTGGGAGCATCATCCGGAAGTGGAAGGCTTATGGAACTACTGTTAGCCTTCCACGGCCTGGACAGCCTTTGAAAGTTTCCTCCCGTGCCGAGGCCAGGCTTGTCCGAAGAGTCAAGGCTAACCCAAGGACAACAAGGAAGGAGCTCCGGGAAGATCTCATGGCAGTGGGGACATTGGTTTCAGTCAATACCATAAGTAACGTACTCCACCGCAATGGTCTCCGTTCCAGACGAGCCTGTAAGGTACCTTTACTTTCAAAGCGTCATGTCAAGGCTCGTCTACAGTTTGCTCATGATCACTTGGAGGACTCTGAGACAGACTGGTTCAAGGTTCTCTGGTCTGATGAGACCAAGATCGAGATCTTTGGTGCCAACCACACACGTGACGTTTGGAGACTGGATGGCACTGCATACGACCCCAAGAATACCATCCCTACAGTCAAGCATGGTGGTGGCAGCATCATGCTGTGGGGCTGTTTCTCAGCCAAGGGGCCTGGCCATCTGGTCCGCATCCATGGGAAGATGGATAGCACGGCCTACCTGGAGATTTTGGCCAAGAACCTCCGCTCCTCCATCAAGGATCTTAAGATGGGTCGTCATTTCATCTTCCAACAAGACAACGACCCAAAGCACACAGCCAAGAAAACCAAGGCTTGGTTCAAGAGGCAAAAAATCAAGGTGTTGGAGTGGCCTAGTCAGTCTCCTGACCTTAACCCAATTGAAAACTTGTGGAAGGAGCTCAAGATTAAAGTCCACATGAGACACCCAAAGAACCTAGATAACTTGGAGAAGATCTGCATGGAGGAGTGGGCCAAGATAACTGCAGAGACCTGTGCCGGCCTGATCAGGTCTTATAAAAGACGATTATTAGCTGTAATTGCAAACAAGGGTTATTCCACAAAATATTAAACCTAGGGGTTGAATAATAATTGACCCACACTTGTATGTTTAAAATTTATTAAAATTTAACTGAGCAACATAACTTTTTGGTTTGTAAGATTTATGCATCTGTTAATAAATCCTGCTCTTGTGTGAAGTTTGAAGGCTCTAACTTATTTGCATCTTATCAAACCTGCTAAATCTGCAGGGGGTTGAATACTACTTGTAGGCACTGTATTTACTCATTGTTATTTATGGGTCGTCCAAAATCTCCTATAGTCCGTGGGTCCAGCTGTCAATCACGCGGAATATAACCTTTTGTTTTCAGGATTTAAAGCAGATATGTCAACATTTTTCCACCCAGGTGCCTGGTTTTGTTTAGTGGCGGACGCAGCAGACGTGATTGCGATCTTAATGAGTGTGTTCTGCAGTCTCACCCTTATCAGTAGCCTATAATATGGGGCCCCCCTACCCACCCGCTGTTTTTTTAAGGTAGCGCAATGTCACCCTGACCATTGTAAGTTCTCCTATTTCGGGCCTGTCCTCCGCCATAAAAAAAAGCTGCAGTTAAAGGTAATGATAAACCAGACCTGAATATACTCTGCTGGGTATGTTTATGAGTAGAGTTAATATACAACTGGGATTTCTCTGCTCAGGGGGGGGGGGTCTCTGAGGAGGTCAGAAGTAGGTTTTTTTTTAAGATATATTTACGATACTATGAATAAAGAGGTCTTAAAGGAGTCACAATGTTAAAAAAATACTCCACGGTCGCCACTCGCTCTGTGTGCAGTCTGGGCATGTGATTGACAGGTGGAGGCGGCAGCACCGATCCGGGCATGTGATTGACAGGTGGAGGTCGCAACGCCGATCCGGGCATGTGATTGACAGGTGGAGGTGGCAGCTCCGATCCGGGCAAGTGATTGACAGGTGGAGGCGGCAGCGCCGATCCGGGCATATGATTGACAGGTGGAGGCGGCAGTTCCGATCCGGGCATGTGATTGACAGGTGGAGGCGGCAGCTCCGATCCGGGCATGTGATTGACAGGTGGAGGCGGCAGCTCCGATCCAGGCATGTGATTGACAGGTGGAGACTGCAGCTCCGATCCAGGCATGTGATTGACAGGTGGAGGCAGCAGCTCCGATCCGGGCATGTGATTGACAGGTGGAGACTGCAGCTCCGATCCAGGCATGTGATTGACAGGTGAGGCGGCAGCTCCGATCCAGG
This sequence comes from Dendrobates tinctorius, assembly GCF_039654945.1. NCBI lineage: Eukaryota > Metazoa > Chordata > Amphibia > Anura > Dendrobatidae > Dendrobates > Dendrobates tinctorius. Next base: position 3,303,471 of record NW_027361695.1, on the reverse strand, counting down.
CATGTGATTGACAGGTGGAGACTGCAGCTCCGATCCAGGCATGTGATTGACAGGTGGAGGCAGCAGCTCCGATCCGGGCATGTGATTGACAGGTGGAGGCTCCAGCTCCGATCCGGGCATGTGATTGACAGGTGGAGGCGGAAGCTCTTCCTTAGTCCTGTGTGGGGAGATAATTTCACCTATCTATGGGGTCTATGCAGAATGTACATTAATCTACTTATTTTACATCTGTCTGATGGCCGTCTATCATTATGCATTCCTCAGATTCTGCCTTGTTCTACACACACATTTCAATTACATGGGGTTGCATTTAGTAAGGGCTTTAAAACCGGCCACTAGGTAGACCTGTTTTGCTGTGGTTTATACCTAATAGATTCTGTGTATGTATGTCAAGCTTTGGGGCAGGACTGGCACTTCTTAAAGAGACTAGCTAAAGCCTCATGGAAAAAAATAGTAAATGAGCTATCCCCTGGAAGGAAAGAATGCTATCTTGCTACTGACACCTAGTGGAGGTAGTTACCCTGTAAGTCAATGCCTGGCCCTTTAGCAAGCCTTACAACATGACCATCTGTAGATGGGTGTCTGGTTTGGCTAATATTAAGAATTGAGTAATTCAATTCACACTGTCCCGGTCTGGCGTCCAGTCCTGTCCTCAGTGGCAGCTTGTCCTGGCTTTCTGGTGCATTTGGACCTTACTAAACCCTGCATTGTCATAATGACGCAAGGCCTAGTAAGCTGCAGAGGCCCTTAGGGATGTCAGGCCAACAATGACAGGAGCAGAAGGCAGCAGGCCAATGACGCCGGGAGCAGAAGCCGGCAGGCCAACAATGCCGAGATCCGAAGGAGGCAAGCCAACGACTACGGGAGCAGAAGGTGGCAGGCCAACGATGTCAGGAGCGGAAGGCGGCAGGCCAGCGACGCAGGGACCGGAATGAGGTAGGCCAACAATGCCGGGACCGGAATGAGGCAGACCAACGATGCCAGAAGAGGAAGGCGGCAGGCCAACGATGCCGGGAGCAGAAGGCGGTAGGGCAACGACGCCGGGAGCGGAAGCTGGCAGGCTAACGACTCCGGGAGCAGAAGCCGGCAGGCCAACGACACCGGGAGCGGAAGCCGGCATCCCAACGACACAGTGAGCAGAAGCCGGTAGGCCAACGACACCGGGAGCGGAAGCCAGCAGGCCAATGACACCGGGAGCGGAAGCCGGCAGCCCAACGACACAGGGAGCAGAAGCCGGCAGGCCAACGACACCAGGAGCGGAAGCCGGCAGGCTAATGACGCGTGGAACAGAAGCCGGCAGGCCAACAACACGGGGAGCAGAAGCCAGCGGCAGGCCAACGACACAGAGAGTAGAATCTGGCACCGAGAACCGAACTCAACGATCATCTCTGGTCTCATTATGTACAGCTTTTTATCCAATCGGCTCAAAAGTTACACCTAATAAGAGGAACTTCTACAAACAAAATACCCACATCAACCAGAAAGATTATTGGGTCCCGTCTTCCAAAGCACATTCAAGTATTGCCTAGAAGACATGAACACCCCATGGTTTTTTTTCATAGGGCAAAAACGGCGACTGTTTCCTTTCAATGGTTTATCCATAAGTGAGAAGATTGCCCATACCTCTTTTCTCATGACCCACAGGACTCAGACTTTGATCTAGACCTTTCTTTACAGAAAGTATCTGCCCCCCTTCCTCCGGCTGCAATAACGAAATTTATTCAATGTTTTTATTTGCAGCAAAGGGGTAAATTACCCGTGACGACTTGAAAGAACCGCTCAGGGTATATATTCAAAAAACTAGAAAACACTTGTTTCCTGCCGGCAATTAATACTCCGACCAAATTACCACTTAATATTGTAATGAGGACGCACAGGAGCTCGCCGGTCTGTGCCTGGTGAGAACCGTCATGGCATACGTGTGCTCCATAGAAGCCCAACGGCCCAATGGAAATTTCCAATGAGAGGCAATCGGCACCTAACGAACCTGGGCAAATCCTGGGGCCCACAGCACCAGGAGGGACCACTCTGCCAAGGTTTCATCATCCGCCATACTTGTAGAACAGATGTATGCACTGCATGTATGGAGCAGTGTTTGTACAACCAGCACCCAAGTCTGACGGCTGCAAACGGAGCTAGCGCCAAATGAAGTAGCTTAACTTCTTAGATGCCGCGGTTGATCGTGACAGCAGCATTTAAGAGGTTGGAAATGCGAGAAGGTCGGTGGCTCGTTCAATGCGCAACATGATTGCCAGGGTGTCGATGGCATTTCCATGGCAGCTAGGGGTCCGACATTAGTATCCTAAAAGGCATTAAAATAATCTCCAATGGCTCCAATAAATCTACAGGTATTTTTTTTCATTATTTTTTATTTATTTTGAAATGTTTCTGGCAAATACACCATCTGGTATCAGGTATACAGCCCCCAGGCTTGTAGGATGAAGCCGGCTTAGGAAAATGTCTTTTCAGTATGGCCGTAATACTACTTCATATTTCCCTGGGATTGCGGATTACGCTGCTCCGTGCGCAGCGATGACTTAAAGGGAAAAGTATTACATCAGTTTCCAAAAGGAAAAAAAAAAAAATCTGTTTCAGAACTGGGACAATAATCCTCGGTCTGATTAACAAATTAGCTGGATCTACACAGATCAAGTAATAGTCAAGGGAAGCGGTGACCCTTACAGGGGGGGATTAAACCAACACGGAGCACTAATTTCAGGGCAGTTACTTCACATGCAAAACACAGTCAGGTGTGCCCCCGCAGGTCACAGGCACCTCTTTATGCAAGGAAGAAAGGGCTCTAGGGGTTTAGGCGGAATCCTTTGATGTGCAGGGAGGTTATTCCTGAGCAAGAAGACAGGGGAGGGGGTTACGGGGTTAAAATATGCCAAATGGGGGGCTTGAAAGTCGGAAAAATGCAAAAGTTTGCTGCGATTTTGCAAAGAAAAAAAGGGGGGGGCAAAAACTTCAACTTTGCAAAATAAGGGGGCAAAAATATAATTTGAGTAAACTGTGTAAAAAGTTTTTAAAAGTTTTTTTTTTTCCCCCAAAAAAATCATATTTTTATAGGATTATAAGGGTCAAAATGTCGTGTGTGACTTCCCATAGGTGTTGGCGAGATATCGGCTCATGTAAATTTACGTATCTAAATCTGTTTTACAATATTTCACTTTTTCTGGATGAAAAATGTAAAAAAAAAAAAAAATCTAATTTTTTTTTAAAGTTTCAATTTAAAAAAAAAAATAATCTTAACTTACCAGCTAAATAACAATGAAAATAGCTCAAAAGATGAAAACAATGATAACCCATCATCAAAATGTCAACCCTACTAAAAAAAAAATAAAGAAACCTTAACAGGAGGGGTCTTTGTAAAGCAGCCGCACATATAAAAGGTATTCAAGTACAGAAAAATCAAGTCTGGAACATCTAAAAATAGAGCAGAAACTCTTGGAAGAGTTTAAGGACGACGTGTTCAAAAGTTTTTGAGACATTTCGGTTTACTTCAGCTTTTAGGTGAAGTTTTGACTATATATGATCATTTTAGTACAGAGGGTGGCGCTGTTGCATTGGTGTCAATACAAAATATTTCCAAAAGGAAATGGTCAAACGAGGTACTGCAAGTGACAATTATCATTTTTAAAGTAGAAATGCCCTGTACCCCTTCCAAAAATGAACTTTTTTTTATACTTTTATCAACTAGGCTGTGTAAAATATTACATAATATAGCAACTTTCATACAAGATGACCGTTTCCCTTTTAAGTTGAAGTAGAGGTGAAGGAACTAATAGAGGTAGGAGGTTAAGATGATAGGAGGAAAATGACTTCTGAGCATAAAAACCATGTCTGAATGTAATTATAGTGCAGTAAATGCCATCATGTAGCTGTGGAGAGCTGTGTTAACACTTCTCCTTTCATGTGGAGCTCATCCCTCACACTCGGAGCTTATCCGCCTGCTTTATTTCTCGGCTGACAGCCCCCTATTCCTCTCTCTTTTTCTGCCCAACTCTTTTCTTGTGTCTAACTATCTCTGATTTTATCTCATCTTCCCCCTTTCTGTTTCCATTTACTATTATTCGTCCCATAACTTTAGTTTACATTTTCTATTTTTCTATTGTAAAAAAATAATTTCAGCCATGTTGTGAGGTCAGCCTTCTACCAGAAAAGATGGTCAGTTTTATGATTTACTCTTCATATGTTCCCTGCCCTCTTTACCCTTCATAAAGGTAAAAGGACCTTGACAACATTGTGATAAATATTCCTCCAAGGCTGGGGGAACATTTTCTGGTCCATACACTCTCAACCTCCTGTCCAGTAGCCCATGGAATAATACACCAATAAGCCAATAACGTGTTATGATGATTTGTGACTTTCCAGGTCCATAGGGGTTGCAGAGGCCACACACTCCACCGCCTCGATGCAGAGGCCACACACTCCACCGCCTCAATGCAGAGGCCACACACTCCACCGCCTCGATGCAGAGGCCACACACTCCACCGCCTCGATGCAGAGGCCACACACACTCCGCCGCCTCAATGCAGAGGCCACACACACTCCACCGCCTCGATGCAGAGGCCACACACACTTCGCCGCCTCGATGCAGAGGCCACACACACTTGGCCGCCTCGATGCAGAGGCAACACACACTCGGCCGTCTCAATGCAGAGGCAACACACTCGGCCACCTCGATGCAGAGGCAACACACACTTAGCTGCCTCGATGCAGAGGTAACACACTCGGCCGCCTCGATGCAGAGGCTACACACTCCACTGCCTCGAAGCAGAGGCAACACACTCCGCCGCCTTGATGCAGAAGCAACACACACTCCGCCACCTCAATGCAGGAGCAGCACACTCCGTCGCCTCGATGCAGAGGCAACACACACTCAGCTGCCTTGATGCAGAGGCAACACACACTCAGCTGCCTCGATGCAGAGGCAACACACACTCGGCCGCCTCGATGCAGAGGCAACACACACTTCGCCGCCTCGATGCAGAGGCCACACACACTCCACCGCCTCGATGCAGAGGCCACACACTCCACCCCCTCAATGCAGAGGCCACACACACTCCACCGCCTCGATGCAGTGGCCACACACACTTTGCCGCCTCGATGCAGAGGCCACACACACTTCGCCGCCTCGAAGCAGAGGCCACACACACTCTGCTGCCTCAATGCAGAGGCCACACACACTTTGCCGCCTCGATGCAGAGGCCACACACACTTGGCCGCCTCGATGCAGAGGCCACACACACTTGGCCGCCTCGATGCAGACACACACACTCGACCGCCTTAATGCAGAGGCAACACACACTCGGCCACCTTGATGCAGAGGCAACACACTTGGCCGCCTCGATGCAGAGGCAACACACACTCTGCCACCTCGATGCAGAGGCAACACACTCGGCCGTCTTAATGCAGAGGCTACACACTCCACTGCCTTGAAGCAGAGGCAACACACTCCACCGCCTCGATGCAGAGGCCACACACACTCCACCGCCTCGATGCATAGGACACACACACTCCGCTACCTCAATGCATAGGCCACACACACTCCGCTGCCTCAATGCAGAGGCCACACACACTCCACCGCTTCAATGCAGAGGCAAAACACACTCGGTCACCTTGATGCAGAGGCAACACACACTCGGCCATCTTGATGCAGAGGCAACACACTCTGCCACCTCGATGCACAGGTAACACACACTCGGCCACCTTGATGCAGAGGCAACACACACTTGGCCGCCTCGATGCAGAGGCAACACACACTCGGCCGTCTCAATGCAGAGGCAACACACTCGGCCACCTCGATGCAGAGGCAACACACACTTAGCTGCCTCGATGCAGAGGTAACACACTCGGCCGCCTCGATGCAGAGGCTACACACTCCACTGCCTCGAAGCAGAGGCAACACAATCCGCCGCCTTGATGCAGAAGCAACACACACTCCGCCACCTCAATGCAGGAGCAGCACACTCCGTCGCCTCGATGCAGAGGCAACACACACTCAGCTGCCTTGATGCAGAGGCAACACACACTCAGCTGCCTCGATGCAGAGGCAACACACACTCGGCCGCCTCGATGCAGAGGCAACACACACTCAGCTGCCTCGATGCAGAGGCAACACACACTCGGCCGCCTCGATGCAGAGGCAACACACTACGGCACTGGTACTTGAGAGGGTCCAAAATGTCTCTCTGGAACAAAAGATGTCTGTGTTATAAATGGCACATGGTAGATAGGGGGGTGGCTGTTATAGATTTTACACTACCCCTTGAATCACAGTAAAATAAAAAAATAACACAAAAATACCTATTGAGCTGTAAGTCTTTTATGATGGAAGGAGCTTTCTCGGCAGTATTACAAATTGTTCAAGTTCATACAAAACATTTTGAATGACTGCAACACATTTCCGTAATCAACCATGTGCACGGGCCTTTACTGTAGATTGTGTAATCTTGCTTATCTTGTCTCCAGCAGTAATAAAAACTGTTCAACTGTCTGCCATAAACACATCCTGACTGCATTTTTTATCTAGTCAATGTGGAAGGAAGAGTGTTCATTATAATAAATCATATAGATAGGGTTAATGGGTAAACAAGGTCCCACAGTCTTACAAAGTGTTGAGAGAAAAAAAAAAAAACAACAGTAAATGCTATATGACGAGTAATTATGTGTCCCAGAACTAATATAAAATATCCTCTTATAAATTCAGATAGAATTTTGAGGGAGGTAGAGTTATATTATGAATCCATACAATACATACACGGTATCCAGCCGCTTGCAAGGGCCATTACTGTAGGTTGTATAATCCTGCTTATCTTATCTCCAGCAGTAATACAAACTGTTCAAGTGTCTGCCACAAACATACCTTTACTGCATTTTCTATCTAGTCAATGTAGCAGAAATGTGTCCATTACTATAAATCCTATGTAATGTAGCGAGATTAATGGGTATAAAAGGGGTCCCCATAGCTTAAGAGTGTTGAGGAAAAGTCAAACATCACATGGCAATACAATTTGTGTGCCACGATTTGTCTACTTTTTTTAGAAATTTAGATAGAAGATTGGTGAGATCCAGATGGATTCATAATGATTGACTAGACAGAAATTCTCTATGGATGGGTTTATAGTAGACACCTGAACAGTTTTCAGTACTGCTGGAGACAAGATAAGCAGGATTACACAATTTAATATGAAGACACCTTTCTAGTAAATATCATGAATCAATACTATGCAAATATGGATTACACCCATGTGATTGTCTCTTTATGGTAATTTGTGTAATCCTGCTTATCATGTCTCCAGCAGTATTAACTGTTCATGTTTCTACTATAAACTCATCCTAAGGGCATTTCAATCTAGTCAAGGTTGCAAGGAGTGTGTTTGTTAAGCCTGAAAACTTACAAACTGTTGAGAAGAAGAAAAAAGCTATGCAGTGCCAAACTGCGTCATAGTTAATGTAAAGTATCTCCTTATAAATCTGATAATAGGATAGAGAGGTCAAATTAGGAATCGGTACAATACAGATCCCGAAAAGTGAATGAATCATTTCTCTGAATTGTGTAATCCTGCCTATCTTGTCTCCAGCAGTATTAAAAACAGTTCAGAGGTCTACAATAAAATCACATCGGTACTGCATTTCTAGCCAGCCAATGTAGCAGGGATTGTGTTTGTTAGGATAAATGTTATAGATAGGGCCTAAAACCTTATAAAGTGTTGAGAAAAAGGGAAAAAAAAGCTGTATGATGCCAAACTTTGTGTGTCACAAAAAGTGTAAAGAGTCCTTATAAATTTAGATAGAAGGATAGAGGGGTCAAATTACAGATCTGTGTTGTACTGATTCATAAAGTGAATCGTGCAGTCCTGCCTATCTTGTCTCCAGAATTACACAGATCTGTAAAGTGAATTGTGCAGTCCTGCCTATCTTGTCTCCAGCATTACACAGATCTGTAAAGTGAATCGTACAGTCCTGCCTATCCTGTCTCCAGCATTACACAGATCTGTAAAGTGAATCGTGCAGTCCTGCCTATCTTGTCTCCAGCATTACACAGATCTGTAAAGTGAATCGTACAGTCCTGCCTATCTTGTCTCCAGCATTACACAGATCTGTAAAGTGAATCGTACAGTCCTGCCTATCTTGTCTCCAGCATTACACAGATCTGTAAAGTGAATCGTGCAGTCCTGCCTATCTTGTCTCCAGCATTACACAGATCTGTAAAGTGAATCGTGCAGTCCTGCCTATCTTGTCTCCAGCATTACACAGATCTGTAAAGTGAATCGTGCAGTCCTGCCTATCTTGTCTCCAGCATTACACAGATCTGTAAAGTGAATTGCACAATACTGCCTATCTTGTCTCTAGCATTAAAATAGATATTTCATCTTTTAATATTTTGTAGTATTTCTGTGTATACAATGTATACACAAAATACCAGACAAATGACATAGATACTTCTACTACCAGAGAAGAGCAGGTGTCAGGATGGATGGATGCATGGGGATTTGCTGCTCCATAATGGATGCCACAGCCTTCATGAGAAAGCTGTACACAAAACATAATGGAATTCAGCAGATGCAGAAACTTTTGGTAAGAAGACCTTTGGGAGAATTGACTGAAGTTTTTGTCAAGCTACAAAGGGTTCCAGAACAGCTGTAATAACAGAGCTTCTCTGCTTCTCTGCTCCCCACGCATTTTGAAGTCTCAGTCTAAAACTTTTCAAGTGTATAATGAAGTCTGTAGGAGCTTATAGCAGAGTCGTGTTCTGGAGAGAAACCACTGACTCGTAATGAAGTTTACCTTGAGCACCTCTTATAGATTCAAGTCCTCTTCTCCAGAATGGAACTTACAAGAGACGTTTACCTTGTGTAAATGATCCTACAGAACACAAAGTGCTCGGCTTCATTAGAGCCGCAGGATTAGCCGTGCTCAATGGGATTTAGAAAACATTATGTCTGTATGCGACATTAATCCCAAATTATCCATTGACTTTTTTTTTCTTTTTTTTTTTGTTCCTATACCATTGTCTACCTTTCTTATACACCTTCGGGAACTTCTTGACTTTCTACTTCACCATCAACTTTTTAGGGTTTGTTGGTATTTTGGATCCCAGGGCAGCTTGTTCAATTTAGACATCCCAAAATTTAAAAAGAAGGTTTTCATAGATTAGCTGATCTCTGTGAGTTTGATCCCAGCGATCAGGAAAGCTACAGACAGCTGGACATTTTTCCTGCAGTGGCCTCTATAGGAGAAAAGTGGTAATGCATGACTTTATTCAGAAAATATGTAATGCATGATCAAGTGGAGTTCCTCCTGTGTGAGGGCAATTTTTTACAACAATCCTTTCAAGTGGATTCAGTGGAGAGGACCCTTCTTTATGACATTCTTATGTCCTAGCGGGGTTGTCCTAACAGGGGTATACAGCATGAGTGTACCCACTGAGGGGCAGGGGGGCAGCTAACCCCCTACAAACAGGGGTGCACAATGAAAGAACACCTCCTGGCCACGGCCGCGTTAATGGAGAGCAGCCAGGCGGCCACACACAGCTGACAGCGGGGCGGGTGGGACTCACTGCAAAGCAGGCTGAGACCGTGTGGCGTTGCTATGGCACCTGGCGGCGCCCTGGGATTGGATCCGGCTGGGGTTCAGATGTATTGCTATGCCACGGAGCCAGGCCCAATCCCGACGCGCGTTTCGCGTTTAGCTTTATCAAATAGGGATATAATGGATTGTTACCATAGTGATGTTCTGACTTAATTTTAATTACAATTATGCCTGGAGACCCATGATTTTTTACCCGGGACAATTGTCCTTTTTTCGTCTATATTAATTGTATTTGTAATTATCGATTAATAAAGTATTGTTTTTTTTACCTAATTGTATAGAACTCCATTTTTTTTGTTTTTATACATACATACTGCTGCAGAGTGCTGTTAGTGGCCATCTTAGTCTGCAGCAGTGCAGCGCTCATGTGATAATGAATTCATCTATTCTTACATGCAAAGAAAGATCCAATATGTGATGTCTGCATGGAGTGTAATTAAATACCTGAGTGCTGTTGTAGTGTGTTATAGTGCCATTGTCTGGACTTTGCAACCTCCTGCCCCGAAGTGTGCCTTTCGCCCAGCTTCTTCGGTGGGTGTTTCGCGCGTCGGGGCAGGAGGCTGCAAAGTCCAGACAACAGCACTATAAGGCTATGTGCACACGTTGCGGATTTAGATGCAGATCCGCAGCATTTTAGGCTGCACGGATTTACATCAAATCCATTCTAAAATGTTACAACCTGAACGACCATGGCTTGCCCCCCCCCTAGTTTTGATCCTGGGTATGCCCATGGTATGCAGGCTTATGTGAATGAAGTTTATCATTGTATAATCAACAATTAGACAACATTCTTATATGTTTTCTAAATTAAAGGGTTGTTCCCAAAATAAGTTATCCCTTATACATAGGATAGAGGATATATTTCTGATCACTAGGACTTTTAACGATCCCAAGATGGGGGCTCAAACTCCAAGATGGGGGCTCAGCAGCACAGTCTTAAATGGTGCCGAGATACACACGAGGGTCTTCCTCGTTTACGGGCTTCCAAAGCCCCGATCTTAGGATGCCTGAGGGTTAAAGTGGTCAGCCCCCCATCCCAGTAATCATCAAGTTATTCCCTATCAACTGCAAAAAGGATAATGTGCTTTATCTTGGAATAACCCTTTAATTCTTCATCCTCTCTAGAGCGCTACATCTTATCACACATTGGGAACATCCTGCAGTTTGTTACAATGTATCACTGAAGGAGCAAAACCCATCTTTCTCAAGACTTATTTCCTTTGCAATCTACTATTCTCTTTTATCAACCATTGCAGCCTGACGTTAAAGTTTTGCTTGACCTCGGCCCCCATGGTCCCCACTTTATTGCACATATCTCTAGTTCTGAGCCCATCCGGATACATTTATATACATATATGTGTCTGATATCAGCGGTTTATTATTTTACGGCTCTAATGCAAGATACAATTTGTGTCCCTTTAAACCTGCCGGTCTCCACCATTGGTAGCCAAATTCTTTTTGCTTGTTGCCATTTTGGCTACTTGAGAACTTAATGCATGACTGGAGCAAAGGTTAGAAGCCTCGGCGGCGCACGTGAGCTGCCTCCAGATAATCCCTGCAGTGAAGGAGCCACTGGCTTTTTTTTTTTTTTTTTTTGCTGTGTACTAAAACTGTGGAGATTAAAATTACAAGTAATTCCTTTTGATGTTTATTGGGAAGTTTAACTCTTCTCATTGCTGCAAAGAAACGAGAGGACTCTGACTTTGCTGGAAAATCTGACAATATTGTGCATCGTTCATGTATACTCCAGATGAATGCAAGCTATTGTCCTCTGTTATCACCCATTTCAATGGCGTGAGGGTGAATGTACACATTAGACTGAGGTCAACCAAACCTGATCATTTCATTAGGCCTGGCCAATCATGTAATGCCTAGCAGATGTTGGAAAAGGACGGATCGGACATGTTGGTTTTTAACATTCCCCATCCTTTTGCACTACCAGTGTCATTAAGCAATGGCTTATCTCCTTTTTAAGCACACATACATACTCAGATGAACTGATCATGCATATGCATAAGGAGGTGGAAGAAATAGCTGTATGGCCAACCTGCTCAACACTGACTTCATGGGGTTTCCCTAACTTGGGTAGGTAACATGCCACCAGCAATGGACAGCCATAATAATCTTGATTAGACCGTCTTGAACTTCATTAGTCAGCTGTAATATTATTATTATTATTATTATTATTATTATTTATTGTTATAGCGCCATTTATTCCATGGCGCTTTACATGTGAGGGGGGTATACATAAAAACAAGTACAATAATCTTAAACAATACAAGTCATAACTGGTACAGGAGGAGAGAGGACCCTGCCCGCGAGGGCTCACAATCTTCAAGGGATGGGTGATAATACAGTAGGCGAGGGTAGAGCTGGTCGTGCAGCGGTTTGGTCGATCGGTGGTTACTGCAGGTTATAGGCTTGTCGGAAGAGGTGGGTCTTCAGGCTCTTTTTGAAGGTTTCGATGGTAGGTGAGAGTCTGATATGTTGTGGTAGAGAGTTCCAGAGTAGGGGTGATGCGCGAGAGAAATCTTGTATGCGATTGTGGGAAGAGGAGATAAGAGGGGAGTAGAGAAGGAGATCTTGTGAGGATCGGAGGTTGCGTGCAGGAAAGTACCGGGAGACGAGGTCACAGATGTATGGAGGAGACAAGTTGTGGATGGCTTTGTATGTCATGGTTAGGGTTTTGTAATGGAGTCTCTGGGCAATTGGGAGCCAGTGAAGGGATTGACAGAGGGGAGAAGCTGGGGAATAGCGGGGGGACAGGTGGATTAGCCGGGCAGCAGAGTTTAGAATAGATTGGAGGGGTGCGAGAGTGTTTGAGGGGAGGCCGCAGAGCATGAGGTTGCAGTAGTCAAGGCGAGAGATGATGAGGGCATGGACTAGGGTTTTTGCAGATTCTTGGGTGAGGAATGAACGGATGCGTGAAATATTTTTGAGTTGAAGTCGGCAGGAAGTGGAAAGGGTTTGGATATGTGGTTTGAAGGAGAGATCAGCATCAAGGATTACTCCGAGGCAGCGAGCTTGTGGGACTGGGGAGAGTGGGCAGTCATTTACTGTAATTGATAGGTTCGTAGGGGGGGTCACGTGAGATGGGGGAAAGATGATGAATTCTGTTTTGTCCATGTTGAGTTTCAGATATCTAGTGGAGAAGAAGGATGAAATAGTGGACAGACATTGAGGGATTCTGGTTAGTAGGGAGGTGATATCTGGTCCAGAGATGTAGATCTGTGTGTCATCAGCATAAAGATGATACTGAAAGCCATGAGATTCTATGAGCTGTCCCAGGCCAAAGGTGTAAATAGAGAACAGCAGGGGCCCTAGGACTGAACCTTGTGGGACTCCGACAGATAGGGGGCGAGGTGAGGAGGTGGTGTGTGAGTGGGAGACGCTGAATGTCCGGTCTGTTAGGTATGATGAGATCCAGGAGAGGGCCAAGTCTGTGATGCCGAGGGATGAGAGGGTCTGTAATAATAGGGAATGGTCCACTGTGTCAATGGCAGCCGACAGGTCCAGGAGGAGGAGGACAGAGTAGTGTCGCTTGCTCTTGGCAGTTAAGAGGTCATTGGTGACCTTAGTAAGGGCAGTTTCAGTGGAGTGGTGTGACCGGAAGCCAGATTGTAAGCGGTCGAAGAGGGAGCAAGAAGAGAGATGGGAGGACAGTTCAAGGTAGACGTGTTGTTCCAGTAGCTTGGAGGCGTATGGGAGAAGTGATATAGGGCGATAGCTAGATGCAGAGGATGGGTCAAGAGAGGGCTTTTTGAGGATAGGTGTGATGGAGGCATGTTTAAAGCTTGAGGGGAAAACACCAGTTGTTAGTGATAGGTTGAAGAGATGGGTTAGGGTTGGGATGAAGACTGTGGTGAGGTTTGGGATGAAGTGGGATGGGATCGGGTCGAGTGCACAGGTGGTGAGATGTGATCTTGAGAGTAGAGTGGAGAGTCGATCTTCTGTAATGGTGGAGAAGTTGGTTTTGAAGGTGGAGGGCTGGGAAGTCGGGAGGAAGGGCTCTGGGGGTTGTTGACCAAAACTGTCCCTGATGTTATCAATTTTCTGCTTGAAAAATGAGGCAAAGTCTTCAGCTGAGATGAGTGGGGAGGGAGGAGGTGCTGGGGGGCGGAGGAGAGAATTGAAGGTGTTGAATAACTGTTTAGGGTTGTGAGACAGGGAGGATATGAGAGATGAGAAGTAGGTTTGTTTAGCTGTGGCGAGTGTGGTCTTGAAAGTAGTGAGGGACTGTTTGAATGCGATGAAATGCTCGTTGGAGTGGGATCTTTTCCATCTGCGCTCAGCAGCCCTGGAAGCTTGCCTCAGCTCTTTGGTCAGGCTGGTGTGCCAGGGCTGTCTGTTGATTTTGCGAGTTTTGGTATGTGTAAGTGGGGCAGCGGATTCCAAAGCTACAGCTATTGTGGTGTTATATAGAGCGGCAGCGTCATCCGCATTGTGTAAGGAACTTATATCTGTAAGAGGGAGGAGGGATTCGGAGAATGAGTGTAGGTCAAGGTGTTTAAGATTCCTGCGAGGGTGTGAAAGTTTGTGGGGTGGGGATTGTAGACATGGAGTGAAGAGGGAAGAGAATGTGAGCAGGTTGTGGTCAGAGAGAGGAAGAGGTGAGTTAGAGAGGTTAGATAGGGAGCAGAGGCGGGTGAAGATGAGGTCCAGTGTGTGGCCATCTTTGTGGGTGGCTGTAGAAGACCATTGAGTGAGGCCGAAGGAGGAAGTGAGAGATAGAAGTTTAGTGGCAGCTGAGAGGGAAGTGTCAATGGGGATGTTGAAGTCGCCCATGATGATAGTAGGGATGTCCGCGGAAAGGAAATGAAGTAACCAGGTGGTGAAGTGGTCAAAGAAGGTGGTGGCTGGCCCTGGGGGGCGGTAGATGACAGCCAGTTGGAGGTTGGAGGGGGAGTAGATGCGCACAGAGTGCACCTCAAAGGAAGGGAGGGTAACAGAGGGTGGCAGTGGGATTGGGGTGAAGGAGCAGGTATCTGACAGGAGAAAACCAACTCCTCCACCATGTTTGCTGCTGGGGCGGGGGGTGTGAGAAAGGTGGAAGCCGCCATACGAAAGTGCAGCAGGAGAGGCTGTGTCAGAAGGGGTGAGCCAGGTTTCGGTGATGGCGAGGAAGGAGAGTTTGGTAGTAACAAAAAGATCATGGATGTAGGAAAGCTTGTTGCAGACAGAGCGAGCGTTCCACAGAGCTCCTGTTAGTGGGACTGGGGAAGCGGGGGCTGGGTGAACGGGTATAAGGTTGGAGAGGTTACGGAAGGTTGTGATAGAGCGTGGATGGGAGGTAGAAATGACTGTGGGAATGTGGTGAGGAGGACCAGGATTTGGAGAGATATCACCAGCAGTGAGAAGGAGCAGAGAAAGTGTTAGCAGGTGGGAGCAGGAGAGGGCATGAGGGGGCTGTCTGTGTTTGGAGACAGAGGATTGTATGTTAAGGAACAGTTTTGAGGCGGAGGTGAGGTGGATGGGGAGGATTGAAGAAGAGATGAACAGTTCCTTACTAGGAGTAGGGATTAGGGGAATTAGCAGAAAGTGAAGGATTATTGGGGTGAAAGTGAAAACAAACAGAAACATTGTTTACAGTGACTGTGTCCAGTTCCCTTCAGTTCCCTTCTGGTCCAATTCTGGTTTTAATTCTTAAATTAATCTTCACACTTCTAGCACACACTTATAGCAATCACAATGCAGACTGAAGTCTATGCAGACTTGTACTCTGCAATATATGTACAACTAAGTGCAGTCAGGTGTGAAGCAGAGAGGAGTGGTCTCTGCTCATCTTGGCCAGACAATTAAGAGTGGACCAGATGTATATGATCAAGCCAGAGTAAACAAGGTCATAAATAACACTGGGGTAAGCTGGGGTTAGCTGAAAGGCATACCATGTGAATGCTAGGTGCAGAGGCAAGTCTATGTGCAAAGCTGGGTGACGCACTGTGTGTCCTTCATAGACAGACAGCAGGAGAGCAGGAGAGCTGGGTGGATGGACATACCATGTGAATGCTAGGTGCAGAGGCAAGTCTATGTGCAAAGCTGGGTGACGCACTGTGTGTCCTTCATAGACAGACAGCAGGAGAGCAGGAGAGCTGGGTGGATGGACATACCATGTGAATGCTAGGTGCAGAGGCAAGTCTATGT
Organism: Dendrobates tinctorius; assembly: GCF_039654945.1. Classification (NCBI taxonomy): domain Eukaryota; kingdom Metazoa; phylum Chordata; class Amphibia; order Anura; family Dendrobatidae; genus Dendrobates; species Dendrobates tinctorius. Next base: position 3,287,733 of record NW_027361695.1, on the reverse strand, counting down.
GCAAAGCTGGGTGACGCACTGTGTGTCCTTCATAGACAGACAGCAGGAGAGCAGGAGAGCTGGGTGGATGGACATACCATGTGAATGCTAGGTGCAGAGGCAAGTCTATGTGCAAAGCTGGGTGACGCACTGTGTGTCCTTCATAGACAGACAGCAGGAGAGCAGGAGAGCTGGGTGGATGGACATACCATGTGAATGCTAGGTGCAGAGGCAAGTCTATGTGCAAAGCTGGGTGACGCACTGTGTGTCCTTCATAGACAGACAGCAGGAGAGCAGGAGAGCTGGGTGGATGGACATACCATGTGAATGCTAGGTGCAGAGGCAAGTCTATGTGCAAAGCTGGGTGACGCACTGTGTGTCCTTCATAGACAGACAGCAGGAGAGCAGGAGAGCTGGGTGGATGGACATACCATGTGAATGCTAGGTGCAGAGGCAAGTCTATGTGCAAAGCTGGGTGACGCACTGTGTGTCCTTCATAGACAGACAGCAGGAGAGCAGGAGAGCTGGGTGGATGGACATACCATGTGAATGCTAGGTGCAGAGGCAAGTCTATGTGCAAAACTGGGTGACGCACTGTGTGTCCTTCATAGACAGACAGCAGGAGAGCAGGAGAGCTGGGTGGATGGACATACCTGTCGGAAGAATATGACAGCTCAGTGATCTGACAGTCCATTTTGACCAGGAGAAAGAAGTGGCTCATAAGTGGAGAAAGAAGCAAATTTTCTCTGATAGGGAATTCAGATTGTGAGCCCCCATCAGGATGTCTTTGGAGTGCGAGAGGAAGATGGAGGATCAGGAGGAAACCTACGCAAATACAGTATGAATGTCAAATGTATGAATGTAATGTCCAGAAACAGTTAATACGTTTTCCTTGACCTCAGATTTTTACTTTTTTTTTTACCAACTTGGTTTTAATCCTATTAGTCAAACATCAAAGAGACGGGGATTGATTGGTCAAGTGAAATGAAGCAACAATGTAGGATTAATACGTAGAGGTTCAGTAGTAGACTTTCTGTCTCAATCAAGTTTTTCTCTCCCCTAAGTGTTCCTGGCAGTTGTGGTCATAAATGAGTGAAGCATTTCAGGGAGAAAATGGGACCTTTAATAGGTTTAATTAAATATATTTAATATTGCCTGGGTTGTATATTAATGCAGGCAGGATTAAAATGGCCACAACATTGCCTTCATGAGCTTATGGAACCACGAAACAAGGAAAAATATATACAGAATATGATGTACGGGATGGAGAATTATTTTTGTGCTTTTTAAAATATATTAGCACAGCTTCTCTCATCCATATTTCTGTTTTGGATTTGGCTTCATTAGTCACCGACTACTGGCTATGGAAGCAGCATATAGGCACATGATTCCATGCTAGGTGCTGTAGCAGCAAAAGTATATATAACACATAGGCATATCAGGTCGGAACAGGAGCTACTGATATACAAAGGAGGGCTTCCAAGTGGACTGACTGTAAAAATGCATGTGAAGTCCAGAGAATACTTTTAATGTAAGCTCTTAAAGGGGCTGTCATGGAGTTTGTCCTTGTAGGGAATTACCGTAGGTGTTATATTTGGGGTCCCCCTTAGAGCACAGAGTTGCTGCAAATATGTTTTAATGGTAGATCATTTACTTTAATTGAAAATAACCACTGCATGTCTGAATGCTGCATGCCCTTGGGATCGCCATAAGTTGAACACTAGTGGGTTAAAGCTTCCAGACTTGTAGTATACACCAAATCTAAGATCTTTATTACTGTATCTTGATATAGCACTCTGAGTTTGCAAAATTACGGATTTTCAATTTTGTTTTGAGAAATGGGTACGGTTTTTCTACAAAAAAGTGGAACCGCAATGGGCTCCAGTTTAACCCCAGCTTATGAAAATTCCTTTATGACCCAAAGTAAAGCTGTCTTTGCATCTAATGATGAAATCTTTTAACAACTCAACATTTGTTTAGAAACTATACATTAATGACATGTGGAAAAACTCATCAGAATGCAGGATGCTTTTATATCAGGAGGTATCTGCTTACAGTATTCAGATATAAGCTGCCAATGGTGTTTAAATCAGTAATATTGCAGCATGATCTCAGTTGGCTGATTACTACCCTATATATCTGTCCTAAATAAACCAACAGATTACAAAAGGAATGGTAGAATTAAAAATCAAAATTATTGGAATTTTATTAATTTAGTGGAGGGAAAGGTTTTAAAGATGTTCCAGAATCACCATTTATTCAATATTAGACCCATTTATCATAATCGACATGCTATGATTGGTGACAGATCCTCTATAATAAGGATTTCCTCGTCTCTAATTGCACGGTTTTAGTTTGTACCCAGGAGCTAGTTATTTTTCTGTTTCACTGCATTCCAACAGTGAATTCTGAATAGACCGGCTGTGGGAAAAAAAAGTGCACAGAAAAACAGATAGACGCCTAATGCATTATTATAGGGATTATTAATCCTTACCCTTCCTAACAATGTTAGTTGCAGAAAGGTGCAGCAGAAAACAGAAGCAGAAGCCACCCACCGTGCTTTGTACATAATAATACCAGCATTCCAGGTCATAATGCCGAGGCTGCAGCAGCTGGGAAGAGGTGAAGGTGAGAACTTTCTTCTTCACCCAGATGTTGCCACTCAGTGCTAATTGTGCTTGGCGACTCTGATGTGGTTTATCTGCAGATGAACACTTTGTGCGGGTCACTTTGTTTTAGTTTTTTCCTATTTACAAAAGACGGAAAATAGTTTTTCTTCGTGCAATCACATAACAATGAGGAGGGGGTTGCGTAGGTCGTACTCGCTCCATTTGTACTGTGACAAATGTCTCAGGTGGACTGGGAGACTAAATGAAATCCTGTCTTTACTCTTTTGACATAGGATAAAGAAATAGTCTGATACTTTTTTTTTTCAAAAACCTTTAGGCAGTGGAACCAAGGCCTGAAGTATTAAAAGGGCCCTATGGACATCTTAAAGGGTGTCTCCTTCCTCAGAACCCCTCTCTATGAGCCAGAGTGGACAAATTACTTTGAATTCCCAACATGTAATATTACATTTGCCCTGTAGTGGCCGCTGTAAAAAAAAAATCCAGTCGAGCTACACATCGCCTCCTTCCAGTGATTTTAGCTGATCTCTTTGATTTTCTAAAAGTAGCTAGATTAAAAAATGTATGCATTTATAATTAATTTTAGTTAATTATAGCAAATATTTAACAGAAAAAAAAATGCTAAAATCCATGAAAAAAATTTGAAAATTTGAAAAAAAATTACTGATTAATTTTGATTAATTTTGATTTAGAATGTTCACTGCCATCAAATATAATATTCTGCTCTATTATCAAATCAAATATAATATTCTGGTTAAAGGGTTGATGACCTGTCCTTCGAAAAGGCCACCATTATCAGAACAGTGTGGGTCCAACGCCAGACAACCCCAATGATCAGCTGTCAATAGCTCCAGCAGGGGTCGGATGTAAGAATTTTACAGGAGCCTGGACAGCACCGCTCTATACACTGTAGCAGTCACTTCTGGGTATGCAGTTTATCTCCTATTAAAGAGAATGTGATCTGAGCTGCAGTACCCAAGAATGGCCACTACATGGTGTATGGAGCCATTTATATACAAAGCTGATAATTGGGAAGCGGGATGTCAACCCGACCCCCAACTGATCAGAGCTGTCCTATAACAGTTCTGGACAACCCTTTAACCTGCACCCTTGCCCCCCGATGAGAGGAGTGAAGGATAGTTACTGAAAATAATATACAATATAATCTAAATCAGGGTTCTTCAACTTGTGGTTCTCCAGATGTTGCAAAATGGCAACTCTTAACATTCCATTACAGCTGTCAAAGCATGCTGGGAGTTGTAGTTTTGAAACAGCTAATCCAAATACTTGTAAATCCAAAGTGAATATGTGATTCCGTACGAAAGTTTGACACTATTATATCAGTGCTCTGTCACCCTGAGAGCTACAAGAACTCTTTTTTGTGGGTTGCCTCCAATCAATTTCTGCAGCAAAAACCTATTTGCGGTGCTCACAGCTGCTCCATAGCAGAGACGGCTTATAAGTGGGTGTAAATCAGAAACACAGACGAGCAGTTGTATCACACTTCAAGTCGCCTTATCCTTGATGATTCATGAAAAATAATCTATAATTAAAACACTTGAGAACCCTATACCATCTCTGTCGTCCTCTAGGGCTTCTTGTATGCAATGTACACCCTTGGGTACAGTTCACACGATGGGAAAATGACCAATATTGCGCAAATCTGGGACAAAGAAACACATTCAATCTAAGTAAGTAGCAAAAGATTTAGTTTAAGAGGACCTGGCACTTTCATAAATATTTTCTTTTTTTTATCTGATGTAAATGCCGCTGTTCTCCTGAATCCGGCGAGGTTTTCCTTTTGTTCCTGCGCCTCTCCGTTCCTGAGATATGGACCATTCTTCTCTATACATAAATCTAGACTTGTTTAGCCAAGTGGGCGTATTATTCAGCAAGACGTCCCCAGAGGAGGCGTGAAGACCACGCCCACTTAGTAACAAGGCTACATTTATGTACAGGGAATAGAGGCCATATCTCTGAAACAGAGAGGCATAGAAACAAAAGGAAAACAGTTGTGGATTCAGAATAGCGGCGTTAACACCACCGCAGATTTATGACAAGTGACAGGTCCCCTTTAATGTTACAGAAGAACCACTAAGTTAACGTCTTAGGATGGTGGAGAATTTTCGCTCCCCAAAATTCACTTTGCTTTATCCACAGAAGTAAATAACATTGATGGGACGCTGGAGGGTTATGACTTGCAGGAACCTTCCAGTGCTAGTGCAAAGGAGAACAAGATGTTTCTGATACATAATACCTCATCTACTTCACTCTGGAAAACCCTGGCGACATTTCCAAGTGTCATACAAGACGGCAGGAGGAAGAGACCCCGTCTAAATTAGGGAACAAATTGCATACTCTTAGGAGTCAGCAATGCAATATCTTCAGCACAGGCTGGCTGGCTATCGGACCTGATCCTGAGAACTCTTACAAAGCAGCAGTGTGTCTGATATGTTTACTCGGAACTATGCTCAGCCACAGACTCTCTAAAAATAGAGGAAAGTTATTCAAAAGTCGAAATTCCAAGTAATCTTCTCTCTAAATGAAACTTTGATACCCAACATCTACTGTCACAGCACTTAGGACACATGATGCAATGTTTTGTTATGTGTCAATTAGTGTTGGACTGAAGTTTCTTAGGTTCTACATTGAAGATCACTTTGAGGGACATCTTCTATCCACAATGTTCCCATGTCACACCCCCTCCATTTATGTTTCCATCTCTGTTCCTGCTCTTCTCCATTTACACCTTCAGCCTGGGACACCTCAAAGAGTCCCACGGCTTTCTGTATTGTCTCTATGCTGGTGACACACAGATCTATCTCTCTGGACCCGATATTACCTCCTTACTAACCAGAATCCCACAACGTCTGTCCACTATTTCATCCTTCTTCTCTGCTAGATTTCTACAACTTAGCATAGACAAAATAGAATTCATTATCTTTCCCCCATCTTACTCCCCCCCCCCCAGTGGACCTATGCATTAAAGTAAATGGCTGCTCACTCTCCGCAGTCCCACAAGCTCGCTGCCTTGGGATATTCCCTTATTCTGATCTCCTTCAAACCATGTATCCAAGCCCTTTCCACTTCCTGCTGACTACAACTCAAAAAAATTCCTGGATCTGCACATTCCTTAATGAAGAATCTGCAAGAACCCTAGTGCATGCGCTCATCATCTCCCGCCTCGACTACTGCAACCTCCTGCTTTGTGGCCTCCACTCCAATCTATCCTAAACTCTGCTGCTCCACTAATCCACCTGTCCCCTGCTATTCCCTGGCCTCTCCTTTGTCAATTCCTTCACTGGCTCCCCATTGCCCAGAGACTTCAGATCAAAACCCTAACCATGACATACAAAGCCATCCACAACCTGAGTCCTCCATACATCTGTGACCTCGTTTCCCGGTACTTACCTGCACGCAACCTCTGATCCTTACAAGATCTCCTCCTCTACTCCCCTCTTTTCTCCTCTTCCCACAATCACATGCAAGATTTCTTCCGTAGATCCCCCCTACTCTGGAACTCTCTTCCCCAACATACCAGACTCTTGCCAACTGTGGAAACTTTCAAAAGGAACCAGACCTACCTATTCTGACAAGCCTACAACCTGCAGTAGCCCTTGTTCCACCAAACCGCTGCATGACCAGCTCTGCCCTCACCTACTGTACCCTCACCTATCCCTTGTAGACTGTGAGCCCTCGCGGGCAGGGTCCTCTCTCCTGTACCAGTCGGTGGCTTGTGGGTCGCCCTCCCAGGGCCGTGGGGTACTCGGTACCGGGCCAGTGATGGCGGGATGTGTCTCAGCAGCAGTGACCCGGTCCGTGGCCCTGGGCGCCCAAGTAATAGGGGAGATTGAATGGTGGAATGTAGTTAATGGAATAGTTTGTGACGCCACCTGTGGTGTTCAGCAAGTGAGATGTTAAGCCGACGCTGCTTGCAGATCCTCTGGGGCTGGTGGTGTGTTGCAGCCAAGATGGTGAAGCTCCCCACAGGTGAAGCTGTAGCCCCAGGGCAGTGTAGATGTGGGGTTAGAGGAGAGGCACAAGCGGCGTAGAAGCTGGTACCCAGATGTAGCAGTGCTGGGTGTGTTGACGCAAGAATCAATGGAGGACACCAGGGCTTGTAGTTCCAAAGCTTTACTCACAGTCTGTAGTACACACAGGTGCCTGCCTCCGTACTGTGTCCTCCAGGTCAGAGACTCAATCAACCTCCAGGTCAGATGGAATGCTCTCTTCCAACGCTCCGCCTACATGTACCTTTCTGAACGTCTCCTCTTATAGTGCCTTTAAGTGTGAAGATCTCCTAGTACTGAGTTACACTGGAGTGCCTCCTGACAGATGTTCCCAAGAACTCTACTTGTACGGCAGACAGCTGTAGCCTGCTTCGGGGACACCTTACTCCTGAGTCCCGGCTCTTTATCCAAGTTGCTGTTGTGACCCCAAGTCTTAGATGGGAGTAGTGCATTTACAGCCCTCTACTCCACCGGTGTCTGCTGCAGGACCATTAGCATCCATACAACCTCGGGGACCGGGCCCCGGCCTTGCGCTTAGAACTTCTAGGCAGGGTTCTCTCCTAACCCACGTCCTCTCTGTTCCCTTTTACTCCTTCGTTCCGTACTAATCTCTCTCTTTTATGGAAGATCAGGTTTCAGTTCAGTGTCTTTCTCCTTCTTTCCTTTCCCATGCCAGCAGACCCAGGTCACTGAGGTCTGCTGCAGCACCTCCGTCCTCCATCCCTCTCTCAGGGATCTTCTTTCCTCACTCCTCTCTTAGTGGCTTCCTCTCTCAGACTGCCCTACTGTCTGACTGACCTGTAGTCCTAAACATTCCCGCTCTTTTATGTATTCTAACTCCACCCGCCTCCCAGCACGTTTCGTGTTCCAAGCAGGGAGTCACCAAAGGTGCTCTGCTGCACTCCAAGCTGGGAGCCACAATGTGGCTTTGCTGAACTACCGTGTTGTGTGGGATGCAGGTGTTGGAGCGTAGTTAGGAGCTTCCAACTTACCTGGATGGTGGGGCACCACACCTCAGGAGGAGGTGCAGTACCTCTGTGGCGACTGAGCCTCAGGGGTGCCACAATTGTTTAAAGTTATTGTACTTGCTTTTAACTATGTATACCCCTTTTCACATATGAAGCGCCATGGAATAAATGGCGCTATAATAATAATCTTTAAATAAATGGGCATATAGAAGCCGAAGCTCATCTTGCTGACGGAGCATCTAAGCATCACACAAAAAAACAACAACTTTCCAGTAGGTTTCAGCACTGCTTTCGAGATTTGTCAATTAATCTGGAAATGCAGAAAGGCTGCCTTTTTTCCAGAACATTTTGGGATTGTTTGTAAACAAATTAATGTGTCAAAGGCTGCATCCTTCGGAGGGTCCTCTGGTACCCTGTTGCCCTAATCCAACCATAAGAGTTTACATGGAGGGTTACTTTCAAAAGTTTATAGAATTTAATGAACCTCCCCAAGGAGAGTAGGAACATTTTAGCTTAAAGGGGTTTACAGACGTTGCAAAACATTTGGATGACGGTAAGAAATGCCATAAAATGTCACAGGAACCAGCATTAACTTTATAAATCCGCTGCCTGGTGCTCCCCAACAGGGTTGTGTTGACCTCCTTGCAGTAATTGCCCACAGACTTGGACTGGCCCACCAGAGAACCGGAAAATCCTCCGGTGGGCCCTGCCTTCTCCTTCTGGAGAGTTCACAGTGCAAATCTTGAAGCCGCTATGGGGCTATTGAGTGAGGGAGAAAGGTGGGCCTTCAAAATCAAATAAACTGGGGGGCCCAATGCTCTTCAGTCTGACACTGGTTGCCCATCCTGCAAGACCTGAAAGACGGAGGACCTGTGGTGACATCAGCATCACGTGACGCTCCATGTGACTGACTAATCGCTGAACCCAGAAGCCGGGACGATAAGCACGATAAGCACGTCAGGCTCTGCAAACGTGGTTGTGCCGGCAGCATAATCACGGCAGGTTAGTGTACTTTGTTCTTAACCTCCTCCACGACCACGAGGTATCACACCAGGAGCGCCTCCTCCTCTCTCCTATTTTGTTTCTACTGGTTGCCCATGTGACAACTGCAGCCAATCACCATACTTAGTGGCGCTGCTGAGGTGCAAAATGATTGTCTGCAGCAGTTACATCGGCAAACAGCATATCATATGATCACTATATGGAGGTTCTGATGGGTTTCCTGCGGATATATCTGGTTCTTTTTGCCTTCCTTTACAGTAAATCATTTTTTTTCAATCCCCGTTAATGTGACATAATAGGAAATGTATCATCTAAATGGTAATCGCTCCCCTTTCAATGATTTTTCCAGGACAAATCGTACAGCCTGCATTCAACATTCGTTTTTTCAGCAAAGTGACTGATCTCCATCTCCGTTGTGTATGTCCAATGGTTCTGGCCTGTTATCGGCTGGAAGGACCTCCAGAGTTAGTCTCTGATGGGTATGAGGACAGAGAAGGAAAACATATGTGAAACTGGCGGAATGCTGCGTTCATTAATAACAGCTTTTAAAAATACCATTAGCCGGCCACAGAGAGAGAAGGAGACGGGGGGGGGGAAAGAAAAAAGAAAAAAAAAAGATGGTTGATGTTTCAACGCGTTTCTTTTATGTCTGCAATGAAAACAGATTGTGTAAGCGAAGCGATAGGTCTAATCTGTTGTGACAGCTCCTCTCTTCAGCATTTGATATAAACAGTGGAAATGTATCCGTGCTATAAATAAGTGTCACTTTAAAAAAAAAAAAATTTGCCCAAACTTTTTTTGTTTTTCAAAAACCATCTACGCCGCCTCGTGCTAAGATAGATATCAACACTTTGCACGCGTCAGAAGAAAAATATTCCTTTAATCATTGCCTTCCAATAATGGTAAAAAGCAAGAAAGCCATCTGGATACATTCAACTGTCATTAGATTATTAACTTCCAAGAATTGCTTCTGTAGAAAAATAAAAAAAAAAAGAAGTAGAAGGTGACCGACCACCACGAACGACGTTACCCAAGATCTATGACGCTACCATGAGACGAGATATCAAAAATGTCCTTTTTTCCCCCCAAGATTACCTTTGGAAACGGCGAAAATAAGGATGACGATAGAAGACTTAAGGTTTGGTTTTGCGAGGAGACAAAGTGATAAAACATTCGCAGGACAAGGTTGAGAGGGACTTTTTTTTGAGTCTCTGTTTAAAGTAACTAGGAAGGAGCCTTGCCAAGACAAACACGGGTTCAGAACAGCGGGTGGATCTTATTACAAGTCTGGACGGACTGCTCAGTGGGACAGAGAAAGGAACTGGACGGGAAAGAGAGGGGGAAAAAACACACGGGTTTTAGGAAGTGAGGTATGTCTGAAAAGTGAAGGCATCTCCAGTGGCCAAAGAGGTCCTCTCGTAGGGGAGAAAAATACTTGGCCAATATACTTCATGGAACAACCAGATGGTGGGACGTGTTGTTTTTGACTGCTTTGTCTTCCTTGGGAAGCTCATATTTATGGCAAGATTATTATTTCAACTTTTCATATTTACACATAAAAAAGTAATTTTCACATAAAGGTTTCTTGAAAAATTCAGATACGCCACGTTCAAAAAAGCCACAAGGTTGGTGTTCAGTACAATATGTTAAACAATCATGTGACAATAGTACAGTTGATCAAACTTGATGGCCGACTATCTAACGAGCATGGGAATCTCCTATCTGGGGAAGATATTGTGGGCATGCTTTGTGACCTGTACAGAGGTCATTGTGCATGACGAGGGAGGAGGTGAGCTGTGATATCACCTGTTGTAAAAGGTGGATTCTGTGTCATCAATGTATAAGTGTTACCTGCCGTTGTAATCCTGTCTGTAATGATATAGGTGAGCTGGGACATCACCTGTTATAAATGGTAGATCCGGTGTAATCAATCTATACACTTGGTCTGGGGCAACTCATAAAGTCCCACGGATTCCACTACCACCTTTATGCTGATGACACTCAGATCTACCTCTCTGGCCCAGACGTCACCTCTCTGCTGTCCAGAATCCCAGAGTGTCTATCAGCCATATCCTCCTTCTTCTCCTCTCGCTTCATCAAACTCAATGTAGACAAATCTGAACTCATCATCTTTCCGCCATCTCACAGATCTTCTTTACCCGACCTAGCTATAACAATTAATGACATCACACTTTCCCCAGAACTAGAAGTCCGCTGCCTTGGAGTAACTTTTGACTCTGCCCTGTCCTTCAAACCGCACATCCAAGCTCTTTCAACCTCCTGTCGCCTCCAGCTCAAAAATATTTCCAGAATCCGTCCTTTCCTCAACCCTCAATCTACTAAAATGCTTGTGCATGCCCTCATCATCTCCCGCCTCGACTACTGCAACCTCTCCAGTCCATCCTTAACTCTGCCGCCCGACTAATTCATCTCTCTCCTCGCTACTCCTCCGCTTCTCCCCTCTGCAAATCTCTTCACTGGCTCCCATTCCCTCAGCGTATCCAGTTCAATTGACTAATTCTGACCTACAAGGCCATCTATAACCTGTCTCCCCCATATGTCTCTGATCTAATCTCCCGATACCTTCCCTCACGTAATCTCCGGTCCTCCCAAGACCTCCTTCTCTCCTCCACACTTATTCGCTCCTCACCCAACCGCCTCCAAGACTTCTCCCGAATAGCCCCTATTCTCTGGAATTCTTTGCCCCAACAAGTCCGACAATCAACCACATTCGGATCCTTCAGACGGAACCTGAAAACCCACCTCTTCAAGAAAGCCTACAGCCTGCAATGACCCCGCTACCTCCTTCTCTCTCACCACTACCGGTGATATCACTTCAACCAACACCGGAACTGCTGCAACCCACCAACCTACTGTCTCCTTCCCCACCATCCTGTAGCATGTAAGCCCAAAAGGGCAGGGTCCTCTCTCCCCTCTGTATCAGTCTGTCATTGTTAGTTTGTTTACTGTAAGTGATATCTGTAATTTGTATGTAACCCCTTCTCATGTACAGCACCATGGAATCAATGGTGCTATATAAATAAATAATAATAATAATAATGTATAAGTGATACCTGCCGTTGTAATCCTGTCTGTGATGATAATGAGATGACTGCTGAAAAGTGATTTTTACAGAACACAAAGTGTCAGTCTATTATGAGGTTCAGTCACAACCAGTGGCACCAGCATAGAAGAGGGTTCTTCACAGTAAGAGCAGCGAGGCTCTGGAATTCTCTTCCTGAGGAAGTGGTGATGGCCAACTCACTGAATGAATGTAAGAAAGGAATGGAGGCTTTCCTTGTGAGTAACAGTATAGAAGGTTACGAATAACATAATATTATAGGTAGATGGGTGACCCAGCTTAGGGGAAGGAATTTTTTTCCCTATGGAGAAAATTGGCCTCTACTCTGTGGGTTTTTTGCTTTCCCCAGGATCAACAATGCAGAACAGCTGCACTAAAAATAGGCTGAACTAGATGGACATAAGGTCTTCCTTCAGCCTTCAAAACTATGTTACTATGGCTTCAAGGTAATTTTTTTTCTTAAAAAATACATTTATCTTATATTTTTTTTTGTTAATACCTTCCTTTTAAAGAGAACCTGTTACAAGTTCAAAAGTGGCCAGTCTTTCCTCTTATTTTATTCCTGCTGTTCCCTTGAGTGTTACTTTTTTTAATTTATACAAATGCACCATACGGTTCCAGAAATCCGGGATGTAGTTCTCTCAATATAGGAATTATGGTCTTTACCGAGGGGTGTGGTGCTTACAAGGTAATGATGCTGAGCAGCCAAAGACACACCCCAGAGGATCCTGTGAGACTGCTGAGCAGCCCAAAGACACGCCCCAGAGGATCCTGTGAGACATGCCCACTTTGTAAAGACCATAAAATTTAGCCCTAAATAAAGGTGCATATCTCTGGAAACATATGGCAGATTTTTAAAAAGAAAAAAAATAGAATTCTCAGGAGAGCAGAGGGAAGAAAATAAAAGCAAAAATTAGGAGTTTTTGACCTGGGGAAAGATTTAAGCACATGGTCATTTTAAGAAACAGTGACATACCCTGGCCCTTGTATCTGAGCCATTTATTAGACTGGTTTTGTTCCTGTTCCAAACTCGATGATATCTCCCCAACATTAACATTTTCTTGCCCAAGAACTTTCCTACAACCTATGCAAAAAATGCATGTTGAAGCCCAAAGTAAAGCGGAATCATGGAGACCACGGAGACCACATGCAACTTTTTAACTGTACAAGACTAAACCGTGATCTCCTCTTTTCCTGGGAGCCCTTCTTGTCTAATGTGCATAGACTGTGAGACATTTGTGGTCCTCTTTTCACCTGTATACAAAAATTCCATAAAATGAGTAGACCTACATCTCGGGAATTAATTTATGGGGGAAAATGTGAAGTTGAGTTGTCTTTAAACCCATCCATCTGTTCAAGAATCGTCTGTCTGGAAAAAACCTGTGATGTTTCTATTTAACGTATTAGTCTATAAAAGTAAAATATTAAGTTAAAATGCCTTTAATGCATATAAAATATAATTTATGTACAATCTATATTCCTAGTGAGCCAAGGAAATGGCTAGCGAGTCCTCTCCCGGAGAATGATGGAGTTCTCATTTTTTTGCTGAGCTGTTGAGAATTATCTATTCATCTTCTCTTTGTCAACTTTCCAAAGCATTAAAAATAAATTCAAGTGTTTTATGTGTGCAGTAATTTATGAAACATGGGGGTGGATTGGGAGCTGCTAGTTTAGGAGACAGTGGTCGAATAAATCATGCTGCTGTCCATTAAAAGGTTGAGATCGCTATTTTTTTGTGTGGCGTATGTTTTTCTTCTATGGCCTTCCGGGTTTTCCCCTTAGGATTCTATAATTTAAGGTCTTTTGATCTTCTGATAAGCAAGTTTTTGAAAGCACTCCCAAAATTAGCTAAATAAATATATCTACATACTTAAAGGGGACCTAGCCCTTTGTTAACCCAACCTTGGTAAGCTGCCATCAGTCAGTATATGAAATCCCTGGTGAACAGCTGTAATTGCTGGGATAAGTGGCTTAAAATGTCCCATCAAATGGAATTGGTTCACCTGAATGACCAGCCATGGACAGGATTGACCCATCAGGGAGAGAGCCTCTCTATTAGTGGCTCCAAGCTCTGGCTAGTAGTGGCAGCTTCTTCTATGCCATGAGACTATATGGCAGGAACTACTATCCTACTGACCGTTTGAAACCTTTTTTTTTTCATTTTCATATGGTGAGTATTGGGAATGGTCTAGTGAGATATTAGGATGACCTTTCAATGGCCGTTCAGACAACAACTTCACAATGAGGACGGGTGGTTGAATCTCCATTTTTTTACTTTCTTTAATCCACCCATTAAAAACATGCCTTAGTTGGAACATAGTATGTTAGAAAAATGTGCTGGACCTATTATATTTACACTTTGCTGGTGATGTTGGGGTCTAAAAAGAGATGACTTAAAAGCTCTGAATCCTGGCTGAAATCTGTGCCCAATTTTTGTGCCCAAAAAATGGAAACATACAAAGAGATAGAAATGTAGAAAGATGCCCAAGCTGTTGGGTTAGACCCAACAGGAAACCATGTCCTAATGGTGGAAACTCGGTCTTTTAAAGCTTTTATGGCAAGGCGTGACTATAGAACTTAGATAGTTTTTCAACTTGTAAGAAAAAATATATTTTTGGCTGGCATATATTTTGGTGCTACATATTATAAATGTATCTCTTCTTTCCAATATACCATTACTTGGCTGCTGTATCTACATGTCCCTAATAGGGATTGGTTTTCTGCTGGTTGGACTAGTCCTTCTTGTGAGGGGTACCTAGTACCTATCAAGAACCCTGCTGCAGACTTACAGCAGGAGTCTGCGCACGTGTTACAGAAGGATAGAGAGTGTGTGAGGAGCGCTGCGGTGAGAAGCCGGAGAGTAGTCTGAACGTGCCGAAGTCAAGCCGAGTGGTCGATAAAGTGCCAAAGGGTGAGACTCTAAGAGTGATCAGGATGTAGCCAAAAGGTCGGGAAGCCAGAGATAGCGGTGCAGTACAAACAGGGCAGACAGGTGGGAAGTTAGAGTACCAAGCCGAAGGTCAGAGCCAGAAACAGACAACAAGCCCAGAGTCACAAGGCAATGCACAGAACGATAAAACAGACCGGGCCATACACAAGAAAGCAATCGGACTAAACAGTATGCAAGCACACCAGGGGGTCAGACACACAGCCAAGACAGATGTATCACTGACAAGGATACCCAGACGAAGGCTGGTAAATATAGCCCTCCCCAAACCAAAAGGAGGACATACAAAATTAACCCTGAGAGGACAGGGAAGGAACCCTGTCCACAACCATGACAGTACCTATGGCTATCCAGAGCAAACTAGGACAAGATGACAGTGAAGGGGGAGCCAAAAACTTGCGTGCATTACTAGGGTGCCAACCATTGCGGCAAGGTAGGGGCATGTTAGGGAATAGATGCATCGGAAAGGATTTAGGCCTTTTCTCTCTCCCACCCTACTCTAAAAACAAACCCGAGGTATTGGTGTAGCATCGTGATTATGTATATTATATGAAAATTTGTTGTTCTAGTGGATGTTGCTGCTCCTTATTGTTTTGTTGTTTGTACTCGGGAACACTTCTCGTTTCCTTTTAAAAAAAAAAAAAGGTATTAAATACAATTTTGACTTTTTAACTGGATGAGATAAGCCTATTGTTAGAAACTTTGAATACTTTCCACCTTATCTACACCCTGTTAGTTTAAAGTTTTAGTTTTTTAGATAGTGGCTACTCTATAGGCCATGGATACTGTATATTATTAGTCCTTCCAAACGATCTAACAGAAGTAGAGTTGAGCGACTTTTGGTTTTTTAGGGTCGAGTTTCGTTTTGTGAAACCCGACTTTTCCAAAAGTCGGGTCGAGCAAGATCGTCCGATTATAGGGAAAAGTCGGGGTCGTCCCGAAACACGAAACCCAATGTAAGTCAATGGGGAATAAAAGTCGGCAGTGAGAGGAGGACAGGAAACACACCTACAGTGCCCATTTGAATGCCAAAAGCATCAATTCTTCTTACTTAAGCTTGTCAACCTTAATTAACTTCATAATACAAGTTACGCACTGAAAAATGGGGGTTATTTGGCTAAAGTTGTGGGGGGGGTAGGGCTGGCTCCAGGTTTTCATGTGCCCTGGGCGAAAGAGCGCCCCTTTAACACATACCACAACTCATCATGCTCCGATACGGCAGAGAAATAGCGGTATAGTACAATGAAAAATACCTCACTTTTTACATCTCATGACGAGGCCCATCTATTTCTCCATACAGAATCATTGGTCCCATATAATGTTTGAAACAGTATATGATGAGCTCCACATAATGCTACAGTATATGTTGGTCCCCATGGATGAAGCTCCACTGTCTTATGGGCCCAAATAATGCTCCAAACATAATGGGCCCCATTTCTAATGCTCTAGTGTATAATGGGCCCTGTAAATGCTGCTCCAGTGTCTGATGTCCACCTTTGGAATGTTCCAGTGTATGGTGGGCCCCATCTATCATTCTCCAGAGTATAGTGCTCCCCAAAAATTGCTGTCCCAACATTGAAAACAATCAAATAAGTCTCCTCGCTAGGGAATCCCTGTACTAGTCTGGACTCCTCGTCGTCCCCATCTTCCATCTCACTGCACAGTATTTCAACCTTGCAAGTGCTGTGATCCTGAGGAAGCAGGGGGGGCCCACTCATTGGCGACGGCACTGGCACAGGGCCCCTGATAGTACGGTGGTGTGTCTGATGGCGGGTGGGCCGAACCTGCACTTTCATCTGCAGCTTCCTCTTTGTCACCGTGTAAGATGGAACTGTATATGGGAAGGGTAACCTGAGTTTCATCAGGGTCAGATTCAGGCCGGGTAGCGTGCGAGGGGAATGTAGTGGTCTGGGTCAGTGTACCAGCAGATTCATCGAGCAGTGGCTGGGCATCAGTGCACTTGTGTCGCCCCCAGGAGTACGGTCGCCACAGTGGCATTACCTTCCTCCTAGGGAGTGTGATGTCATGCTTGGGAGCAACGAAGGATCTCTCTAGCAGGTTAACTGATTGGGCGGCGTTATTCCCACGAGTCATGACCCTCCAAACAGCGTTCATGAAGGCAAAGTGTTTGTTTTACGTGGGCAGTATGGTTGCAAAGCTGAACCTTAAAGGAATGTCCAGAAGGGCACCACCAGGAGTGGAGCCTACTGCGTAACTTGACTCAACACGGGCAACCTCAACCATGCCAGCTACAGAACAGATGCACACATTGCAAGCTTAATTCCGTTAACGAACGAGACTCCGTCATGCCCCGCGGTCCGAGTCCGGCTTACTAGAGGGACACGTGAGGCTCTGGCACATGAGATTGGAAAATAACTGGTGTGTCATGCCCTGACATGTCCGTGGCTGCATGTGCGCTACACTGAAAAGGCCAGCGTTTGTCGCTTACAGATGCAGATAACCCGCTGAACAACGTTAGTGATGGGGATCTGTGATTACAATTATTACCCGCGAACGATGATTTCCCAGTAAGTGCAGGTCAACCGCAGTTCCGGAATTAGGCCTAACCGTCATTCCTGAAAAAATTAAAAACTTACGTGTGCAAACCACAGGTGCTGTAGCTTGCTTAACAGCTCGCCAGCCGTTCTCACGCCCAGTATGGATTACACGTGATTGCACAAAGGTGAGAAAGGGTACCGTATCCCCAGATAACATGTATGGATAGCGTACACATTCAAAATATATGTCTATACATCAGGAGGCATGCTCAGACGGTGTAAGGCCCAGTATGGATTGCACGTGATTGCACAAAGGTTAGAAAGGGTACCGTATCCCCGGATAACATGTATGGATAGCGTACACATTCAAAATATATGTCTATACATCAGGAGGCAGGCTCAGACGGTGTTAGGCCCAGTATGGATTGCACGTGATTGCACAAAGGTTAGAAAGGGTACCGTATCCCCGGATAACATGTATGGATAGCGTACACATTCAAAATATATGTCTATACATCAGGAGGCAGGCTCAGACGGTGTTAGGCCCAGTATGGATTGCACGTGATTGCACAAAGGTTAGAAAGGGTACCGTATCACCGGATAACATGTATGGATAGCGTACACATTCAAAATATATGTCTATACATCAGGAGGCAGGCTCAGACGGTGTTAGGCCCAGTATGGATTGCACGTGATTGCACAAAGGTTAGAAAGGGTACCGTATCCCCGGATAACATGTATGGATAGCGTACACATTCAAAATATATGTCTATACATCAGGAGGCAGGCTCAGACGGTGTTAGGCCCAGTATGGATTGCACGTGATTGCACAAAGGTTAGAAAGGGTACCGTATCCCCGGATAACATGTATGGATAGCGTACACATTCAAAATATATGTCTATACATCAGGAGGCAGGCTCAGACAGTGTCAGGCACAGTATGGATTTGACGGCCCAGATTACACAGCGGAGGAGCAGGGAGAGGTAAAGATTGCAAATGCTGGGGCCCTGCCCAAGCAAGGGGGGCCCACTCGTGGGCGTCGGTACTGGCACTGGGCCCCTCATAGTACAGCGGTGTGTCTGACGGCGGGTGTGCACCACCACCATCAGAGACACTTGATTGCACTATGAGGGACCCTGTGCCAGTGCCCGCGCCCAAGAGTCGGCCTACCCACCTGTCCAGGGCAACGGCACTCGCACGGTGTCGTGCGCTAGGTGGTGACCCCGGCCATGGGGGGGGAGGCAGCACAGTTAGGGAGTTTTAGAAAGTGGCATATGTTGATGTTGGACATTCAGCTGATGCAAAAGGCGAAATAGGTGAAGTCCCAGGAAGAGGTGGACCAAAGCAAGCCATTTTTCTGTCACCCTATGTGTCATCAGGGGAAGGTGGGACAAAATCCTTGGAAACCCATGCATGGTTCATTTTAATGAAGGTTAGATCATTCACATTTTGGGTTGACAGACGGGTCCTTTTTTCTATCAGGATTGATCCAGCTGCACTGAAGACTCTTTCCGATAGCACACTTGCAGCTGGGCAAGCGAGCTCCTGTAAGGCATATTGGGCCAATTCAGGCCAGGTGTCCAGTTTAGCGGCCCAATAGTCAAAGGGGAATGACCTGTGTGGGAGAACATCGATATGGGAGGAAAAGTAGTTTGTAACCATAGTTGACAACTGCTGTCTCCTGTCACTTTCCATCGATGCAGTATTACCAGTTGTGTGAGCGGTATTTGAAAAATCAGTCCACAACATTGTCATGAAACCCCTGTCTCCAACGCCACTTCTGCTGTGTGCACCACGAACACCTCTGCCAAGCTGCCCCCGGCCCGTACGGCTCGTGTGAGAACCATCACCGCTGCTGTGTGCTGGGAATGCCTCAAGCAACCGATTTACCAGAGTTGCTTGTTTATTAGCCAATATTAGGTCAAGGTTCTCCTGTGGCATGATGTTTTGTAATTTGCCTTTATAGCGTGGATCCAGGATGCTGGCCAACCAGTAGTCGTCATCGTTCATCATTTTGGCAATGTGGGGGTCCCTTTTTAGGATCTGCAAGGCATAATCTGACATGTGGGCCAATGTTCCCGGTGTCAATGATGCACTGCGAGTGCTGGTTGGAGGAGCACTTTCTGGCAAATCCACATCCCTCCAGTCACGCACAAACCCTGTACCAGACCTTGCCACGCCAACATTTTCACTTGCCCCACGAGATGCATCCTCCTCCCCTAAGTAATCATCCCCATCATCATCCTCCTCCTCCTCTTCTTCCTCCACCTCGTCCAGGAGAGGTCCCTGAGCAGACAATGGCTGAATGTCATCAAGGATTCCCTCCTCCTCTTCCTCCTCATCAACATTGGCTGCAGACGCCTGCTCCTTAAGGTGCGTCAAAGTTTGCATGAGCAGACGCATAAGTGGGATGCTCATGCTTAGGATGGCGTCGTCTGCGCTTACCAGCCGTGTGCATTCCTCAAAACACTGAAGGACTTTACAGAGGTCTTTCAGCTTCGACCACTGCACACCTGTCAACTCCATGTCTGCTCTCAAAGTGCCTGGCCGTGTATCCTCCCACAAATGCATTATGGCCTGCCTCTGCTCGCACAGCTGCTCCACCATGTGCAGGGTGGAGTTCCACCTTGTTGCAATGTCGATAATGAGGCGGTGGTTGGGAAGGTGGAGCAATCGCTGCAGCTTCTGCATACGAACGGAGTGTACAGGCGACCGGCGGATGTGCGCGCACAGTCTTCGCACCTTCTGGAGCAGGGCTGTTAACTC
This sequence comes from Dendrobates tinctorius, assembly GCF_039654945.1. Lineage (NCBI taxonomy): Eukaryota > Metazoa > Chordata > Amphibia > Anura > Dendrobatidae > Dendrobates > Dendrobates tinctorius. The sequence continues at coordinate 3,267,853 of NW_027361695.1, read as the reverse complement.
CGGATAATTTTTGAGGAAGCACTGCACCACCAGGTTCAAGGTGTGAGCAAGCAAGGTATGTGGCTGAGTTTTGAAAGGGCTATGGCTGCCACAAAATTATGGCCGTTATCACTAACTACCTTGCCTGCCTCAAGATGTACACTGCCCAGCCATGACTCAGTTTGTCGCTTCAAGTACTCGGCCAGCACCTCGGCGGTGTGTCTGTTGCCCAAACACATCATCTGCAACACAGCCTGCTGACGCTTTCCACTAGCTGCTCGATAGGGGGACACATCGTGTGCAACAGTGGCAGCTGCAGATGGAGTGCTCGTACGACTGCGCTCTGTGGACGAGCTTTCGCTTCTGGAGGAGGAGGAGGAGGAGGGTCGAACGCCTACAGCCAACTGTTTCCTATACCGTGGGCTAGGCAGCACTGTCCCACCACCGCTGTCCCCTGTGGACCCTGCATCCACCACATTAACCCAGTGCGCAGTGATGGACACGTAACGGCCCTGGCCATGCCGACTGGACCATGCATCAGTTGTGAGGTGCACCTTTCCGCTCACTGACTGCTTGAGTGCATGGACAATGCGGTCTTTCACATGATGGTGGAGGGCTGGGATGGCTTTGCGAGAGAAGAAGTGGCGACTGGGTAGGTCATAGCGTGGTACTGCATAGGCCATGAGTTCGAGGAAAGCTGTGCTTTCCACCAACCGAAAGGGCATCATCTCAAACGAGATTAGTTTGGCAATGTGGGCGTTCAAACCCAGTGTACGCGGATGAGAGACTGAGTACTTTCTTGACCTACTCATAGTGTCTGGGAGGGTGAGCTGGACTTGAGAGCTGCATATGGTGGAAGTAGCGGTGGACAGGGCGGACTGAGAGAGGGTTGATGATAGTGATGGAGTTGTTGTTCTTTCTGATGGCCTAGAATCAGTCTTTCGTTGATATAACAGTGGGATTCCCTGACTGCTGTGGCCTTGCAACGACACCTCAACATTTGCTGCTGTGCTAACCGGTGGGCTTACAGTGGGGGAAACAATGTAGCGTTGCTGACTACTTTCGTTGTGATCAGTTGCACATGTGGCACCTGAGGTTTGGTGTTGTGTCCACGCTTGCAAGTGCATGCTGGTTAAATGTCTAAGCATGCAACTGGTATTCAAATTTTTCAGATTTTTCCCTCGGCTAAAGGTCTTTGCGCACTTCTTACAGATAACCTTGGCCTGATCATGAGGATTTTGTTCAAAAAAGTGCCAGACTGCACTCTTCCTACTTTGGCAGACATTTTGCGGCCTAGCATGCTGTGATCTTTTGACCCTCTGGACAAGCTGTCCAGCAACTATTTTGATGTTTGGAACCTGTCTTTGGAGTGCTCCGGGCCTGCCAGATAACAGCTGTTGCGATGTCGATGTCTGCTGTGGATGCTCCTCATCTGAGCTATTGGAAGCAGCACCCTCTTCCCCCAATGGATGCCAATCTGGGTCAACAACTGGGTCATCCATCACCTCCTCTTCTATGTCATGTGCACCTTCCTCTGTGTCACCGTGTATGGTGGTATAGTGTGCGGGAAGGGGCACCTGAGTCTCATCAGGGTCAGAATCTGGCTCTGTACACTGCGAGGACAATGTAGTGCTCTGAGTGAATGTACCAGCAGAATCATCCATCAGCGGCTGTGCATCAGTGCACTCCATGTCAGATTCATCTTGGCCTGGGTAATTCACCATTTCACTTGATAATCCAGGCATGGTATGTGAAAACAGCTCCATGGAGTAATCAGTACTATGGCCTGCGTCATCCTTCAATCTTGGTTGGGGTGAAGGACACAAGGAAAGGTGTGGTTCATGAACATGAGCCTCCAATGATGACTCAGTGCTTTTACTTTTTACAACTGAAGAAGAGGAGGCGATAGAGCTGGAGGCTGAGTCAGCAATGTAAGACAAAACTTTTTCCTGATGCTCTGGCTTTAAAAGCGGTTTGCCCACGCTTAGAAAACTAAGCGTTCGAGGCCTTATGTAGCCAGACGATGACGCAGGCTCAACACCTCCTGCATTCGGTCCTATTTTGCTCTTGCCACTACCATCAGATCCACCACCAACACCATCATTACCAGCTGCCAACCCCCGCCCAATTCCATGGCCTCTTCCACCAGCCTTCCTCATTTTTGGTAGAAATGTAGACAAAATCCAACAAACTATATAGTAATGTAAAACAAGGTACAAGGTGTCTATAGGACAGGGGAGATTTTTAATTTCTGCAGACACTTGTGGACACTGGACACTTTTGGATTGTGTGAGGCCCAATGAATATCTGAGCGCTATGTGACAGGCTCGATGGCACAGCTGTGACCAAAGTGACGAGAGGATAAGGGAGATTTTGAATTTCTGCAGACACTTGTGGACACTGGACACTTTTGGATTGTGTGAGGCCCACTGATATCTGAGCGCTATGTGACAGGCTCGATGGCACAGCTGTGACCAAAGTGACTAGAGGATAAGGGAGATTTTGAATTTCTGCAGACACTTGTGGACACTGGACACTTTTGGATTGTGTGAGGCCCAATGAATATCTGAGCGCTATGTGACAGGCTCGATGGCACAGCTGTGACCAAAGTGACGAGAGGATAAGGGAGATTTTGAATTTCTGCAGACACTTGTGGACACTGGACACTTTTGGATTGTGTGAGGCCCAATGAATATCTGAGCGCTATGTGACAGGCTCGATGGCACAGCTGTGACCAAAGTGACTAGAGGATAAAGGAGATTTTGAATTTCTGCACACACTTGTGGACACTGGACACTTTTGGATTGTGTGAGGCCCAATGAATATCTGAGCGCTATGTGACAGGCTCGATGGCACAGCTGTGACCAAAGTGACGAGAGGATAAGGGAGATTTTGAATTTCTGCAGACACTTGTGGACACTGGACACTTTTGGATTGTGTGAGGCCCACTGATATCTGAGCGCTATGTGACAGGCTCGATGGCACAGCTGTGACCAAAGTGACGAGAGGATAAGGGAGATTTTGAATTTCTGCAGACACTTGTGGACACTGGACACTTTTGGATTGTGTGAGGCCCAATGAATATCTGAGCGCTATGTGACAGGCTCGATGGCACAGCTGTGACCAAAGTGACGAGAGGATAAAGGAGATTTTGAATTTCTGCACACACTTGTGGACACTGGACACTTTTGGATTGTGTGAGGCCCAATGAATATCTGAGCGCTATGTGACAGGCTCGATGGCACAGCTGTGACCAAAGTGACGAGAGGATAAGGGAGATTTTGAATTTCTGCAGACACTTGTGGACACTGGACACTTTTGGATTGTGTGAGGCCCACTGATATCTGAGCGCTATGTGACAGGCTCGATGGCACAGCTGTGACCAAAGTGACTAGAGGATAAGGGAGATTTTGAATTTCTGCAGACACTTGTGGACACTGGACACTTTTGGATTGTGTGAGGCCCAATGAATATCTGAGCGCTATGTGACAGGCTCGATGGCACAGCTGTGACCAAAGTGACTAGAGGATAAGGGAGATTTTGAATTTCTGCAGACACTTGTGGACACTGGACACTTTTGGATTGTGTGAGGCCCAATGAATATCTGAGCGCTATGTGACAGGCTCGATGGCACAGCTGTGACCAAAGTGACTAGAGGATAAGGGAGATTTTGAATTTCTGCAGACACTTGTGGACACTGGACACTTTTGGATTGTGTGAGGCCCAATGAATATCTGAGCGCTATGTGACAGGCTCGATGGCACAGCTGTGACCAAAGTGACTAGAGGATAAGGGAGATTTTGAATTTCTGCAGACACTTGTGGACACTGGACACTTTTGGATTGTGTGAGGCCCAATGAATATCTGAGCGCTATGTGACAGGCTCGATGGCACAGCTGTGACCAAAGTGACTAGAAGATAAGGGAGATTGGATTGCTTTTAAAAAAGCAGTTTGCAGAGCAGTGGGTAAACAGCAATGCCAGCCTGTCAGGAAGCCTTAAAAGGCAGCCCAACAACCAACACCACTGATACACCACTATATAGCCTCCCCTTGCACTGCACAGTGACTGGTGTGTTGTGCAGGCCAAATCGCTAGCAGCAGAAGCAGGTTTTTTTTCTTCTCAGCAGGACAAAAAAAAAAATTGGGATTGCTTTTAAAAAAGCAGTTTGCGGAGCAGTGGGTAAACAGCAATGCAGGAATGTCAGGAAGCCTTAGAAGGCAGCCCAACAACCAACACCACTGATACACCACTATATAGCCTCCCCTTGCACTGCACAGTGACTGGTGTGTTGTACAGGCAAAATCGCTAGCAGCAGAAGCAGTTTTTGGTGTCTTCTTCCCTGCCTAACGCTCTCCCTACAAAATCATCATCATCAGCAGCAGCAGCTCTCCCTATTCTGAGATCAGCATGAGTAACATGGCGGTCGGCGTGCACGCCCTTTTATACCCCCTGTGACGCCCCCCAAAGCAAGCCAATCACTTGCATGCCCTTCTGAAAGATGGTGGTGACCCGTGCCTATGTCATCACGTTGCCCACAGTGTCCGTGGATCCTGATTGGCTGAAAAAGAGCGCAAAACAAACTTTTGAAACGCGACTTTGGCGCGTAAGTCGCCGACCTCGTGGCCGACCTCATCCTAGGGTCGGGTTTCGTTTCATGAAACCCGACATTGCCAAAAGTCGGCGACTTTTGAATTTTTTCGACCCGTTTCGCTCAACTCTAAACAGAAGGAATTAATTTTACTCTGATTTTTTTTTATTTTTTTTTATAGGTTTCCTGAGACATTAAAAAAAAACCTGCTGAATGTTTAGAATCAGAGGGATCGGCCATCTGAACGTTAACAGATGTTTTTTTGTTTTGTCACATTTGCATTATCTGTTCTTCAAAAATGATCTGGCTGAACATTCTCCTCCCTCCCGATATGTACTATATGAAAGATACAACATCTGCGAGTAATTTACCTTCCACATATCAGTGATCACGGACTATATGCAATATGCACACATTCTGAAGAATTGCTAAGCAGCTCAATGTTAACATGAGCCGGAAAAATCATTTCTATCACGTCTAGATCTACGCAGAGAAAAGTTCCTTCATTCTGGCATCAGAGACTCCAGAAATCCTAAAAATCTATCTGAAGATTGGATTGGGCCATTATTCCCAAATCTCCTGCAACATCCAGAAGGCTCCTTGGTAAAAGGGCGAGTTTCCAAACCTTGCCGAAATGTCAAGGAAATCTACTCTTCAAGGAGGTTCCTTGTGAGTGATGTTGGGGTGCAAAGTCATCAGGAGCCCCAGTGCCAAATCGCTCATTCATGGGGTGAGAAATGGGTCATACACCATTCTACGTGGAGAAAGTGCAAGTGGTTCTTCTCTAAAAGCCCTATTAAATAACTAACCCCCTCCATTTTCTGTGATTATCGGTCCTTGTTGGCAAAAAAATGGTTCAATTCGGGTAAGAATTGTTTAAGCTGAAAATCCCAATGTTAAAAAAAAAAGGTGTTGACTGTTAAGTCTCTACCTCCTGCCGGCGTCTTACAAATATTTCATAAGGAAAATGGAATACGCAGAGGCCATAATCCAAGTAATTCAAATAATTACTTAAAAATGAGTAATCGCTCCCAACTGTATATTCCTGAGCCACCTTTAACAGATCTTCAGGGTCCATTAAAGATGAAAATACGGCACTTTAGCAGGTCACGGTCAGCCATTCGATGATGCCCTTAAGACTCCACACCAAAAGACGCCAATAACAACATCCTAACCAGGCCACTGTGGAAGGCAGTGAAGTAAGAAAAAAAGACAGAAAAGACGAACACAGAGACCTATCACGCGGAACGTCGGCTCCAAGGGTGCACCACAGGAGACTCCGAATGTAAAAGTACAATATTGTCTTAAGTGCTTTACAACTGGGAAGGCACAAATAACAAAAAAACAGACACACTGAGCTTATGTTCAAAAGTGCAAATTGGCTCTTGTAATTCTAAGTTTCTAGAAAATGGAATAAGTTATCCGGGTCTGAAGATTTCCAGGATATTTAAGAATAATTGGCCCTCAGAGTAAATGAAATTAAATAAATGATTTAATGTACAATCCAAAAATAAAGGTTCACAAACGTTTTGGTCTACACGTCCAAACCCATAGGTATTGTCAAATGTGGCCGACAGTCTAATGTATGTGGGGGTTTAAGTCAAGACCGCTCTGGTGGCACCTTACCTAATCTAAGATCAAAAGGATAAGGTCTTTAAATTTCAACTTTCCAATTATTCCGTTCCCAAACATCATCTATTGGAGAAGAGTTGTGAGGCCACCGTACACATTAGATAGTTGTCTGGTCCCAACAAAATTGGAGAATTTGGCTGCCGTTTTTTATTCTTGACCATATTTGCTGCAATGTGCAGACAAGAAGAGATAATACCACCAACGGGACTGCAGACAACTCATATGCCTCGACTACTGCAACATCCTTTTCTGTGGTCTCCCTGCTAACACCCTCGCACCTCTCCAGTCCATCCTTAACTCTGCCGCCCGACTAATTAATCTCTCTCCTCGCTACTCCTCCGCTTCTCCCCTCTGCAAATCTCTTCACTGGCTCCCATTCCCTCAGTGTATCCAGTTCAAATTACTAATACAGACCTACAAGGCCATCTACAACCTGTCTCCCCCATATGTCTCTGAACTAATCTCCCGATACCTTCCCTCACGTAATCTCCGGTCCTCCCAAGACCTCCTTCTGTCCTCCACACTTATTCGCTCCTCACCCAACCACCTCCAAGACTTCTCCCGAATAGCCACCATCCTCTGGAATTCTTTGCCTCAACAAGTCCGACTATCAACCACATTTGGATCCTTCAGACGGAACCTGAAAACCCACGTCTTCAAGAAAGCCTACAGCCTGCAATGACCCCGCTACCTCCTTCTCTCTCACCACTACCGGTGATATCACTTCAACCAACACCGGAACTGCTGCAACCCACCAACCTACTGTCTCCTTCCTCACCATCCTGTAGCATGTAAGCCCGAAAGGGCAGAGCCCTCTCCCCTCTGTATCAGTCTGTGATTGTTAGTTTGTTTACTGTAAGTGATATCTGTAATTTGTATGTAACCCCTTCTCATGTACAGCACCATGGAATCAATGGTGCTATATAAATAAATAATAATAATAATAATAATAATAATGTGCATTGTTGACCGATCCCAAATATGGTTGGATTGGCCAACAAATATCTAATATCTAAAATCATGTCTTGATCTACAAGCAAACCCACATTCTCTTCGGAAATTTGTTAAAAAGTTGGGATGATCCTGAATCTTTACGAACAATTGAAAACATCTAAACATCAGGGGTTCACGAATATGTAAAGGGAACCTGATAGCTGATACTGCCAAGTCTACGAGAAGCATGTATCAGATATTGTTCGGACAGCATTAAAATACTCCAACTTTGCACTTTGGGTCTACATCAATTGCAAAACTACAACTCCCAGCATGACCTCTCATCTTTGGACTGTCGGGGCATGCTAGGCATTGTAATTGTGCACCAGAGAGCCACAGGTTGATGACCAACGCCTTAATGAGAAAAAATGCATGTTCCCTTTAATAGAAATCCTGGGAAACGCAGCTCCTCTCCTCTCTATACGCACTGGAGGGTTTACATTCCGATCTTTCCCCTGTGAGGTCTGATTGAAAAATAATGTTCCGCTTCTATGTCCAATGTCAAAGGGCTTCACTCGCAGCAATAAAATGATCAGAGTTCACTCTGTAATCTCACTCTTAATATTGTCTGTAAAGTGCCACACGCTATAAATTTCCGTGACACCCTGCCCTGAACATATCCATTTACCATGCTGACCCTCTGTATTTACAGCTGCAACACTAATGTTGCTTTCCCGACTTGAACTAAAACAGTTTATTTTCTATGTTCCCATGACATCAGGAAATAACTTGCTCTCTCCCGGCCTGAATACTCTGTAAAGAAAATAAAAATAATCTAGAATCATAGTAAACAGGGAGGATGGGGAAGGAGGGATATGCAGCTGCAGTTTATTCATCTGTGTCTGTGAGGCTGCATGCTGTCCAATGGGAGAAGGAGCTGAGATGGAGAGACATCTGATTGGATTAGAGGAGAGCTCTGACCAAAGCGCTCAAAGCCCGCCCACTAAAGTGAGATATGTGCAGCAGAAGGTTGAAAAAGAACAAACAAAAAAAAATAAATCAGGAGATATAACCACTACATGGTGTTCGATCCACGGTCAGCAAGAAATCTAGACTGGCTCCCCAATTACTTTAAGAGGAAAGCTGTCTTGAAAAACAATGTACGATTTGGATGAAGTGTCCACTGGGAGCCTCCTTAGGTCTTCCTGCCCAGCTTTTCTTTATTGACGGGCCTCTGTGGTAGATCGACTCACTCAGCTGTTTGACGAGGCAGTCAAAGGAATGTTTTCTGCTTAAATTTTCAACTGACTTATTAAATCAGGCTTCATAAACCAGTGCATGCAAAATAAATAATCATATTCAGCCTTCTTGACATAAACAAAAATAGCACTCACTATAGTCCTTATAACTACCGGATCTTCCCGCACAGGAAACAGGCTTCAGCTCTGTTTACCAGGAGCCCAGCTCTGGAGGTCAGTGCCCCTCCAGACTACACAAAGCATGGAATGAGCCTAAAGGCCCCACATTAAGCTTCTGGACTACACCTTGGGGTGGAGATATGGTGAACAGCCTCCGACCCACTCTTCACTGTTCACAAAAACAAAGCCCTTAATATGGCCGATTAACCCCTCTCAACATTTAGTTTGCTGGAGCATTTTTCCAGGTTCATATCACTGAGGATACCATCCTTAGTGACACATATCTCCCCTCCAGTATTTTACCAGTGAACTTCTCAAATGCTTTATAAAAGTTGTACCAGAAGGGGTGAACTTTGAGGGAGCTGTCCAGTGGATACCTCGGCCCAGACTCCTCTCCTCCCGGCCCAGACTCATCTGCTCAGGCTCCAAATTCTTCTGCATGGGTCTAGACTCCTTTCTTCAGGTCCACACTCCTCTCCATGCGTCTTGAGTTTTCTCAGACCTGAACTCCTTTCCCTAGGCCTGGATTCCTCTACTAACTCTTCTCCTCTCAATGGATTCAGACTCCACCTCTTGTATCCTGATCGTTTTTAAGTTATTTTTTTAAAATACTACAGCATTCAAAACAAATCTTCAAGTAATGAGGAACCCTTCCTGTATTTCGTTCCGTGCCTGGCTCAGACAGCATGAAAATGCTGGCAGATTCTCTTTAAAAAGAATCTGTCACCAGGTCAAAAGTGTCCCATTTTTACTCTTATTTCATTCCCACTGATCCCCTAATTATTACATGTTTTGTCGTTTTTTCATATGGTTCCAGAGATAAAGGCCTTTTTATTTAGTGCTAATCTGTACTAAGGGCGTATGGTTCACTGGGTAATTTTGCAAAGCAGTCTAAAGACACGCCCCAGAGGATCCTGTGAGCCACGCCCCTTGTAAAATATCATAAAAATTAACATTAAATAAAAAGGTCATTATCTTTAGAACAGTATGGCGGATTTTAAAATAACAAAAATCGGAATACTCAAGGGTGTAGCGGGATTAAAATAAGATCAGAAACACTTGACTTTCAACCAGGTGACAGGTCCTCTTTAAAGGGGTCTCCTAAGAGAAAATTTATTGATGATCTATACTTAGGGTAGGTAATTAATATTCAATTTAGGGAGGTTCGATCTGACAAATTAAAGGGGCTGTGTAGGTCCAGCGAGTGCCAACTTCCTGCTAAACCCCTTTAATTATGTGCAGAAAACATCATAAGAGTCGCCAAGCCTTTTTACTAATCGCATCACGTTGCATTTCCATATAACTGGAGGAAGTTAATGAGGATGAGAAGGATAAATAGAGAATCGTTATAATATCCGGCCACACATCCGCTTCAGTTAATGGGCTGCTTCTGGTTATTTATTAAAAGGGTATCCACCTGGGGGCACAACAACGTGGAAACCCCTATGAATGTGAGCGACGGTTTGTGGCCAGTGAAGCACTGAAGTGGTAATCGTCAGGTGTTCCCAACAAGAGCTGAAATCGCTGTTCGCCCTTAGGCTGTGTAAGGATGATGAACGGATTCCAAGAGAAAGAACACTTCCAAATGATATTAGGATAGTCCTTCCATATGATAACACTACAAAAGTTACTAATGCCAATTGATCACCAAAATAAAAGGGTCACAAGACTTCCTGGAGCCCAAATTGTTTAAAATTCTGCTCAACATAGGATAACCAACCACAAATTATACTTTATCCTAAAAACAGACCATTATTAGAAATATCTGGAAACCCCCTTTAATGTCGGCATTGTGACATCAGATTTTAGTGAGCTCATTGGCTGATGTATATTTATGGACACATTATGACACCTCACTTTATGGCTATACCAAAATGATTGCTGACAAGGGGGCAGATTTACTATGATTAAATTTATGAGAATAATTTAGTTATGGCATTACTCCAGATTACTAGATACATTTGGTTCAAATTCTACTTTTAGACACTTATACTGCTCATTTGACAAGAGGGTGTGGCCAGAAAAGGGGCGTGTATTAGGAGAAATGGGTGGGGCTTAAAATTGTGATGAGTGACAAATTGAATCAAAATTTAGGCACAAAAATGAAGCGCAAATTAAGCCAATCAAGAAGTGGCGTAAAGCGAGATAAAATCGTCACAAAAGAGCCAATGGAATACATTTTTCATTCTTTTAGACTGTCTGAATAATGGACAGAATTAGTGAAAAAGTTATAAAATAAGTCAAGGTAAAAAGTAATATTATATATATATTTTAGTTAAGAAAAAACCTATATATAGGCCAATATATACTCACTTTTTTTTACTTAAAGGGGGCCGATCACCATTTTTTACTGTATGAAATACTCATAGTGGAGTGTATATCGCCTCTAAACAATTCCAGGATTACCTGCTTTCTTTTAAAAATGTATCAGTACTGAAGACAAGACCCAAAAATCTTTCCTGTTCTCATGTTATAACACTGGCAGGAGTCTCAGGCAGAGAGGAGTCTGTCCTGCTCTACTGGTCATGTGAATTTTTTAAGCCAATCACATGATAGAATGTTGCTTCTTTGTAACTTGATTGGCTCAGTGGTGCCACATGATTGGATGATTGGTAGGGCGTGGCTTAGCTCTGCTTGGGACTTCTGCATCAGTATTTTCATTGGTAGCAGTCAAGATTAAAGTGATTCAAGTAAGATAACTCCTATCAATTCTTAAAGGGCCTCTATGCTTTACTATGTGTATGAATTTTTATTGATAGGAGGTCCCCTTTAATAACCAGAAAAACCTTATACCAATAAATTTTATAGTATTTTCTTTTTAACCAAAGTGCAGAATGATTAATTAAACATGAAATGTAATAATCAATAGTAATTAGGAGCGTTACTTGCTCGTAATGAATGGGGGAACGGAGCGAGTGTGTAATTCCCAGCTGGACGTGTAGTCTGGAAATTTAAAGTAAAACCTGACAGTTCATCTGTATTAAAGGGGCCAAGAGGGAATTCGCAGCAGCAGCCCAGGAGATCGGTAATTACCCTGAATGTGACACTCAAGAGTTACGTCATCCATCACGGGCCAAGAAATATCTTTTACATGTTTATTCTGGTGTAATGCTGTATGTCCAGGCAGACCCCCACCTGACAATGTGTCTTTTCATATGTGAGGGCTGTACAATAGCACGGCCCCCCAAACACTGTAAATCAGGGTCACTGAGCCCTTCTCACCACCTTGGTCTAATGGAAACTCATGGGAACTTAAATATCCTGTTTCTCTAAAGTCATTTCACAGTTGCCACACCGGACTGGTAATGGATGACATCAACTATTTGCTTTTTTTTTTTTTCCTATTACTGCACCGGTTTAAAGGAACGGTATGCGAAAAAATGGCATATGTGAGAAACTTAGAAGAGAAGGGAATATCAAAAAAGGTACAAATAGGTAAACGCCCTGGAATACCCCAGAAATACAGAAAACCACAAAAAGTATTCACAACAGAGCAATATGGTAAAAGTAATCAACCGGATAAAAAACAAATAAACATTTAAAATATGTAAAAGAAAAATGAGAGGGGGATGGGTATGTCCCAGAGAAATGAAGGATAAGTATTACAAGGCCCAGTATGGCGATATTAGATTAACATATAATATGGTCAAAAATGTAACATAAATTCATGACAAAATCAAAGTGCGGTGACAAGAATCCTACACTATCACACTAGGATTATAAGGCTTAAAAGAAATGTTTTTGGAAAAAAAAAGGGGACACCATACGAATCATGGGATGATAGACTTAAATACATCATCATTGGTCACTGTAGGGAGTACAAAACCACCTGACTGATGGTCAATAGGGGGATGGCATCACGTTATGGGTCCTGTGGCTGCCTCTCTGGGGTTTTGGTGGATAACACAATGTTATGGGGGCATCTGAGGCCAGCACATTGGGATGGGGTCTGCTTTCACTACTGGAGGTCATTAGGGAATGGCATTATGTTATGGGTCCTGTGGCTGCCCCCTTGGGGTTTTGGTGGAAAGCACACTGTTATGGGGCATCTGAGGCCAGCACATTGGGATGGGGTCTGCTTTCACTACTGGGGGTCATTAGGGGATGGCATTATGTTATGGGTCCTGTGGCTGCCCCCTTGGGGTTTTGGTGGAAAGCACGCTGTTATGGGGCATCTGAGGCCAGCACATTGGGATGGCGTCTGCTTTCACTCCTGGGGGTCATTAGGGAATGGCATTATGTTATGGGTCCTGTGGCTGCCCCCTTGGGGTTTTGGTGGAAAGCACACTGTTATGGGGCATCTGAGGCCAGCACATTGGGATGGGGTCTGCTTTCAGTACTGGGGGTCATTAGGGCATCATGCTGTGGCTGGTGGAAAGCAAGTTATGGGGCATCTGGGGCTGGCACATAGGTATGGGGTTTATCTTACCATTTGACTTTGGCTTCATAGCTAATCATTATGAAAATGTTTGTAATTTTTAATAATGTGGGCTCACTTTTGGGAGTTTGGTATTGTGTTTGCTTTTTTTTTTAACTGGTACATCAAACTGGGATTTTGGTAGGCATCATATTGTTCTGGGTATCTGTGGCTGGCATTCATGGGGCTTTATGGCTGGTACACTTATCGGGACAGCTTTTACAATTGGCGACTTTTGTGGTCGGCACAGTGTTATGGAGGCAGCTTTCAATGCTTGTGGTATTAATGTTATGGATTCTTCTATGGCTCCCACTTTAAGGTTTTAGTAGGTAACATGGGTTGGGGGGGTGACTATTGCAGTTATTCATGTGCTTTCACTAATGCGGGCTTTAGAGGATGACGTACAGTTATGGGGGAACCTGTGGCTGGTACATAATTATGGTGACACTCTCACAATGGGGGCTTAACTAGATGGCACATTGTTGTGTGGGGTTTTTTGTGGCAGTAGTGGGTGAATTTTGCTATTGATTCATGTATGACTGTCAGACTGGGTTGGCAAAGACCCACCAAAACAGATTTTTGGGGCCCACTGTCCGGCTACATACACAAATAACCTGACCCTATTACACAAAGTTACTTTTGCTTATGTGTAATATTGATTTTAAATTGTACTTTGTTCTGAAAATTGTGAATCAGGTGTAATAGCACTGTTCGTTATCACTCCTTCAGAGGGGCCCACCGGAGGATTCTCCTTCTCCCCAGTGGGCCAGTCCAAGCCTCTGCACATACATACAGGAGCTTTGCTTGCGGGCGGCAGCGACTGATACATTATTATAAAGTTTTACCAAAGGAGTATTCTGCGGAAGAAACATTTTTATGAATCCATATGAAGATGACGACATTACCGGGGGCTTCAGCAACTGGCACCTGCATAGATCTATACCTTACTACAGAAGCAGCAGTGCTGGATTTGTTTTTTGGCACATCGTGTGGTCTTATAGGGACAGCAGATCAAGTTGTTAGAAGGCACAAGTGACGCCGAGCAAATGTCACATTCAGCTTTGCTACATCCCCAATGAAAAAAAATTATCAAAAATGAAATTCCAGAATGATAAAAAGCCAGTGCTGTCAATCTGTCCAGGCAATTCTTTCATTCCTCTGACAGACGTCATTATTCATTCTCTCCTGGGCTTAGAAATAACAAGTTATCAATGAGATCCATTTGTACATTCATTTCTCAATTTGCACTGAACAAACACAGCCGCACGCTTCCCTGGACGCCACTTTTCTTATCCAAATACTTGGACAATGGGGTTTATTTACCCACCACTACTGTTCAGCTGCAGGGGAAAGGGGGCTCCAAGTTGTGACCAGTGCCCAAGCCGACATGCTAGCCTATAACACCGGGCGTACTATGTCGCGTGATCCCGATATGGCGGCACATCCTCCCGAGCATCACTAGCCTGTATATTTTACATTAGATGGCTGCTGACATATCAGGTTTCTGCTGAGAGTTACACAATAAACCGCTTGTCTGTGCTGTGCCGAGCGAAAATGGCGCCGGGGAGCCAAAGCAGTGCCCGATTTCAGAGGCTTAAAGTGCTCCATTATAGGATATTTCACAAAGTAACATCTGAGGGCGACGATACGGACGATTACACTTGTTGCCTGTTCCATCTCCGTGCGATATGATCAGCAATCTAGCAAAGAGCGGCTACTTTAGAGAGGCGAATATTAGGCGCACCCCTTGATGAAGGTGCTTTAATCACTAGTAGGATGGTGTAGACCCCGAAATCAATACAGGGCCAGACCAGGGTACTTAATTACAGACCTCAAAACCAAACCCTCCAAACTTATACAGACCCCAGACCTCCTTGTCCTGTCCTCACTAATGAACCGGGATTCATGTAGCTTATACAGGCAGCTAAACAGCTTTACCGGGGTCCAATAAGGGAGACTGTAGTTAAATCTGTATTTTATTGAACGTAGGGTATATTGGCGCGGTGAAACTATAATACAAAACATATACAAAGAATCAGTACTGGGTTCATAGGAATATATAATATACATAATAGCTAACCAGGGGAGAGCTAACTAAGCAGGGTGATCTAAGACAGGAATAGATGTGGGAAGTGTGATTACCTACCACCAATGCTGACACAAGGGGAGTAGAGAAATGAGATGTTCATAGGAAGCAGGCTTGAGAGAAAATGGCGAACTGGAGGGAAAAATGGGGCTTGACCAAACCTTAATGCTTTGCAAACTTACCCAGAATACATTGTGGACTGGAGGGAAAGAGAAGATTAGAAATTGAAACTAAGACACCCAATAACACTGCAGTTATGACTTTGGTCAGTAGATGGAGCCAAAGATACAGAAAATATTAAATCTATGGCTGAAATTGAGAATTCTGGATATTCACAGCAAATCATTGTGTATATATATATATATATATATATATATATATATAAACAAGCAGACAGTCAAAAATCATGAATTATGTTGGAGACAGAACACTCCTTAATACAGACCACAGATCAGACCCCTAAAAATGTAGACTTTGGACCAGACACCCTAAATAAATTCAAATCCCAGTCCAGACCCTGAAACACAGACCCTTGTGAAAATATATAGACCCCAAATCAGATCGTTAAATATAGAACCCAAACCGAACCCCCTAAATAAATTAAGACCCCAGATAAGAACTTCTAAGCATATACAGACACCATATTAAACCCCTAAATACAGACCCAGGCCTCCTAAATATAGACCCCCGAACTACTACAGACCTACTGAATAAATATGGACCCCCAGGTCAGACACCCTAAATTATCAGAGCTCTAAAGAAATACAGACCCTTACCCCTAAAAATAAACCCAGACTAAATCTCAAAAACTATTTCCTGGCCCCAAAACAAATGAAGACCAGGCCCCTAAATAAATATAGACCACAGATGAGACCCCCTAAACTAATAGCTTTTGTTCTCTATCACATATATGCATATATATTGGGGGGTGCCTACATTTTTTGTAGTGTTCAAGAAAATGAGGCTGAGCCGCAATACCAAGCACAGCCTATGAAAAGAGTGGAGCTGTTTTGCCCTTAACTTACTGCTCTCTCCTGCTCAACGTCTACAGAACTTTCAAAGACATTGTGGATGAGTTCAGTTTTTGGGAACCAGTGAGAATAAACAAGACGATGTACATAAAGAGAGGCAGTGCCTCTTATCTCAGGAGGCAGAGTAGGTGGCACTTGGTCTTTACACTGGATATTCAGGGGAAGCCGGTGTTATCTCTGGCCATCAGTCCGCATCCCTCTTCTGTGCAGTGTCCCTGATTATTTGTACAAGTGTTCATGTAATCCGTGTATCGAGACCTAAGCAATATCCAGGTCGTGTTTATTTTTCCACAACTGAATGTTGGCAAGGGCTTGTCGGAATTGGCAGAAGTCGCATCTACGGACAGAATCCATCCAGCGCTATCGGTATTATAAAGGTCGAGACGGCCAGGGGGTCCGCTCTGGAGGGGACACAGTGGATGCTTTATAATCACTGAATAATGTGTAACAAAAAATCCAGTATCAATTTCCCTACAGCGCCTCCAGAGGAGCAGCAGGGCATTACACAACGGTCAATAGACAGTGAGCCAAAATGCACCAAAATACTCTGTAGATATTTTTCCCTTCAACTAATAGATAAGGGTTTCATATGTACTATTCCTAAAGGAGTTTTCCAAATCAGATAACACCTTAAATTATATGACCTGAAAGGGCCTTACTTTAAGGGATATTTAAATGGCTGAGAAGGGAATGAGTGCAGCTCTGGAGTATAATACTGTATGGGATCAGTAATGTAATGTACAGTATGTACACAGTGACTGCACCAGCAGAATAGTGAGTGCAGCTCTGGAGTATAATACAGGATGTAACAGGATCAGGAATGTAATGTATGTACACAGTGACTGCACCAGCAGAATAGTGAGTGCAGCTCTGGAGTATAATACAGGATGTAACTCAGGATCAGTAATGTAATGTATGTACACAGTGACTGCACCAGCAGAATAGTGAGTGCAGCTCTGGAGTATAATACAGGATGTAACTCAGGATCAGTAATGTAATGTATGCACACAGTGACTGCACCAGCAGAATAGTGAGTGCAGCTCTGGAGTATAATACAGGATGTAACTCAGGATCAGTAATGTAATGTATGTACACAGTGACTGCACCAGCAGAATAGTGAGTGCAGCTCTGGGGTATAATACAGGGTGTAACTCAGGATGAGTATAAGATCAGTTAAATAACTCATACAAATGACGAATACAAAAACTTCTATTCACTCAGCGATGGCACATAAAAAAATATTTTTCTGGAATCATTGGCTCATTACAACTTGCACTTTATGTCCCTTTAAGGCTGTGTGCACACGCTGCGGTTTCTGCTGCGTATTCATCCGCGTGGATTTTGCAAAATCCGCAGGTCAAAAGACCTGCGGCTTATCTGCAGATTGGCCTGCGGTTTATCATCTCCACAATAGAGGAGATGGCAAACCGCAGCGGAATCCACAGAAAGAATTGACATGCAATTCTTTCTGCGGATTTGAAACCGCAGCATCTGCAGAGCGGTTTTTAATTCCCATAGGGAATAATGGTACTGTACAACGCAGCAGAATCCGCAGCGTGTGCACACAGCCTGACAACCAATCAAAAGTTGTAAATTATCAGGACTAGAGACAGGTTTTGGGCAAATTATGCCACTTTGATAACCCAAACGTTCCTCCCAATCTGATGGCTGTTCTCATTATTTGGTCACAAGTTCTCAATATCAAACAAGATTTTACAAGTATATTTTACAAAAAGAAAAAAAAAAAAAAAGCTCTTCAGATGTCCAAACCATTAAATATCAAAAGTTCTATAATTCAAAGTTGCTTTAAACTGCATCAATATAATAAAATTTTGCCTTTTGATGTTGGGTTTGAAATAAAAGATATATATATATTTTTTACAATAAAGTGAAATCCTGGCTTTGATCTGCAGCTTGAGAACACAGCCTGTAAAAAAAACATCTCAGGTTTCAGGAAGCTTCAAGATTTTTCCTTTTCCAAGTCAAAGAATATGTTAAGGGATATTTTATTATTATTATTATTAGATTTCTTTATTTTTCTTTTATTAGTTGATGTTTATAAGATGGAGATTTAGTTAAAACAAATATATCAGTTTTTGAAATCTATAAATGCAAGAAAAGTCACATCTTAAAGGGATATTCAAGGCGGGAGGACTTAATCGCCTATCCACGGGCCCAATCCCCTACCGATTTAGTACCTATCCTGTTGATGGGAAGCCAATGTTTCTGTCTGGAATATCCCCAAAATCTTTTAAAGGGGTTGTTATACCTAAAATGAAGTCACCATCATAGCCCCCATATTACGCCTTAGATAAAACTTGGTCAAGCCCATTGATTGGCACTGATGTGCAGAGATGCAGATTCCAAGAGAGACCCTGATTTCAGTGATGTGTCACTTACTAGTCTGTGTTTTGCTGTTCAAACCAATCAGTGCTTTATCGGCAGGAGATTATCACTACAGGACTAGTTGCCTTGTGCCTGATAGTCCAACCCTGCTCACAGCACTATACAATGTCCCTAGAAAGCTGTTATGTAGGTGGGGTCTGCCCTAGCTCATATAAGGGGTCCAAGAGAAGGACTCCACTTTTATGATGTCTATTTGCCCTAAAGGGTCATATGGAAGGTAAATGTCGAGATGGGACAATCCCTTTAATAGTCACGACTGGTTGCTCATAAGTCCAACAACTTCCACCAGATCTGTTCATAATCATTTGTTAAATGCTACTTTTTTGGCCCTCACCTTAGTCATCAATTGTAATCTCTAGAGTAACTTTGTTGCATGTGATCAATTTGCCTGTAGTGCCCCAGCAGGGGTAACAAAGAATTACACCATTTTGAAATCAAAAGTCTGTGATAATATATATACAGTGGGGCAAAAAAGTATTTAGTCAGTCAGCAATAGTGCAAGTTCCACCACTTAAAAAGATGAGAGGCGTCTGTAATTTACATCATAGGTAGACCTCAACTATGGGAGACAAACTGAGAAAAAAAAATCCAGAAAATCACATTGTCTGTTTTTTTTTCATTTTATTTGCATATTATGGTGGAAAATAAGTATTTGGTCAGAAACAAAATTTCACCTCAATACTTTGTGATATATCCTTTGCTGGCAATGACAGAGGTCAAACGTTTTCTGTAAGTCTTCACAAGGGTGCCACGCACTGTTGTTGGTATGTTGGCCCATTCCTCCATGCAGATCTCCTCTAGAGCAGTGATGTTTTTGGCTTTTCGCTTGGCAACACGGACTTTCAACTCCCTCCAAAGGTTTTCTATAGGGTTGAGATCTGGAGACTAGCTAGGCCACTCCAGGACCTTGAAATGCTTCTTACGAAGCCACTCCTTCGTTGCCCTGGCGGTGTGCTTTGGATCATTGTCATGTTGAAAGACCCAGCCACGTTTCATCATCAATGCCCTTGCTGATGGAAGGAGGTTTGCACTCAAAATCTCACGATACATAGCCCCATTCATTCTTTCATGTACCCGGATCAGTCGTCCTGGCCCCTTTGCAGAGAAACAGCCCCAAAGCATGATGTTTCCACCACCATGCTTTACAGTAGGTATGGTGTTTGATGGATGCAACTCAGTATTCTTTTTCCTCCAAACACGACAAGTTGTGTTTCTACCAAACAGTTCCAGTTTGGTTTCATCAGACCATAGGACATTCTCCCAAAACTCCTCTGGATCATCCAAATGCTCTCTAGCAAACTTCAGACGGGCCCGAACATGTACAGGCTTAAGCAGTGGGACACGTCTGGCACTGCAGGATCTGAGTCCATGGTGGCGTAGTGTGTTACTTATGGTAGGCCTTGTTACATTGGTCCCAGCTCTCTGCAGTTCATTCACTAGGTCCCCCCGCGTGGTTCTGGGATTTTTGCTCACCGTTCTTGTGATCATTCTGACCCCACGGGGTGGAATTTTGCGTGGAGCACCAGATCGAGGGAGATTATCAGTGGTCTTGTATGTCTTCCATTTTCTAATTATTGCTCCCACAGTTGATTTCTTCACTCCAAGCTGGTTGGCTATTGCAGATTCAGTCTTCCCAGCCTGGTGCAGGGCTACAATTTTGTTTCTGGTGTCCTTTGACAGCTCTTTGGTCTTCACCATAGTGGAGTTTGGAGTCAGACTGTTTGAGGGTGTGCACAGGTGTCTTTTTATACTGATAACAAGTTTAAACAGGTGCCATTACTACAGGTAATGAGTGGAGGAAAGAGGAGACTCTTAAAGAAGAAGTTACAGGTCTGTGAGAGCCAGAAATCTTGATTGCTTGTTTCTGACCAAATACTTATTTTCCACCATAATATGCAAATAAAATGAAAAAAAAACAGACAATGTGATTTTCTGGATTTTTTTTTCTCAGTTTGTCTCCCATAGTTGAGGTCTACCTATGATGTAAATTACAGACGCCTCTCATCTTTTTAAGTGGTGGAACTTGCACTATTGCTGACTGACTAAATACTTTTTTGCCCCACTGTATATATATATATATACAGTTGTGGCCAAAAGTATTGACACCCCTGCAATTCTGTCAGATAATATGCAGTTTCTTCCTGAAAATGATTGCAAACACAAATTCTTTGTTATTATTATCTTCATTTAATTTGTCTTAAATGAAAAAGCACAAAAAGAATTGTCCTAAAGCCAAATTGGATATAATTCCACATCAAACATAAAAAAAGAGGGTGGACAAAAGTATTGGCACTGTTCGAAAAATCATGTGATGCTTCTCTAATTTGTGTAATTAACAGCACCTGTAACTTACCTGTGGCACCTAACAGGTGTTGGCAATAACTAAATCACACTGGCAGCCAGTTGACATGGATTAAAGTTGACTCAACCTCTGTCCTGTGTCCTTGTGTGTACCACATTGAGCATGGAGAAAAGAAAGAAGACCAAAGAACTGTCTGAGGACTTGAGAAACCAAATTGTGAGGAAGCATGAGCAATTTCAAGACTACAAGTCCATCTCCAAAGACTTGAATGTTCCTGTGTCTACCGTGCGCGGTGTCATCAAGAAGTTTAAAGCCCATGGCACTGTGGCTAACCTCCCTAGATGTGGACGGAAAAGAAAAATTTACAAGAAATTTCAACGCAAGATTGTGCGGATGTTGGATAAAGAACCTCGACTAACATCCAAACAAGTTCAAGCTGCCCTGCAGTCCGAGGATACAACAGTGTCAACCCGTACTATCCGTCGGCGTCTGAATGAAAAGGGACTGTATGGTAGGAGACCCAGGAAGACCCCACTTCTTACCCCGAGACCAAAAAAAGCCAGGCTGGAGTTTGCTAAAACTTACCTGAAAAAGCCTAAAACATTTTGGAAGAATGTTCTCTGGTCAGATGAGACAAAAGTAGAGCTTTTTGGGCAAAGGCATCAACATAGAGTTTACAGGAGAAAAAAAGAGGCATTCAAAGAAAAGAAAACGGTCCCTACAGTCAAACATGGTGGAGATTCCCTGATGTTTTGGGGTTGCTTTGCTGCCTCTGGCACTGGACTGCGTGACCGTGTGCATGGCATTATGAAGTCAGAAGACTACCAACAAATTTTGCAGCATAATATAGGGCCCAGTGTGAGAAAGCTGGGTCTCCCTCAGAGGTCATGGGTCTTCCAGCAGGACAATGACCCAAAACACACTTCAAAAAGCACTAGAAAATGGTTTGAGAGAAAGCACTGGAGACTTCTAAGGTGGCCAGCAATGAGTCCAGACCTGAATCTCATAGAACACCTGTGGAGAGATCTAAAAATGGCAGTTTGGAGAAGGCACCCTTCAAATATCAGGGACCTGGAGCAGTTTGCCAAAGAAGAATGGTCTAAAATTCCAGCAGAGCATTGTAAGGAGCTCATTGATGGTTACAGGAAGCGGTTGGTCGCAGTTATTTTGGCTAAAGGTTGTGCAACCAAGTGTTAGGCTGAGGGTGCCAATACTTTTGTCTGGCCCATTTTTGAAGTTTTGTGTGAAATGATCAATGTTTTGCTTTTTGCTTCATTCTATTTTGTGTTTTTTCATTTAAGACAAATTAAATGAAGATAATAATACCAAAGAATTTGTGTTTGCAATCATTTTCAGGAAGAAACTGAGTATTATCTGACAGAATTGCAGGGGTGTCAATACTTTTGGCCACAACTGTATATATATATATATATAAAACGTCTTAGTGAAGATGAGGGTGGCCTTACAATGGGGGTTCCGTATGCTGGAACTATGGAACTTCTGATTTTGTGAACCTTGACCCCACGGCGGATCATTGGTAGGCTGACCATACATCTCAGTGTTTAGTATTTTTGGGGGCGGACAGTAATTTGGCTGACAGTCCTTTTCATCCCAAGTCTAGGAAGATGTGATTGGAATTTGTAGATAGGGTTGCAGATATACCAATATGTACCACGATATATCTCTTTCCTGTACATAGGGCTGCAGAGTTCTCCTGATGATCTCTTTCATGGCGACATCACTTTTATCCAATTACTGACAAATGTTGCTGGCTACAAATAAGAGGTCAGCTCCGCAGGGAAAGGTCAATGTGTCGGTTACAAGTATATTATTTCGGTTACATTGGACATGCTATTGTCTTGTGTTACGTCTTTGTTCTTTTACAAACCGTGGGACTTTTCCAGGACTTGATGGATTAGCAAGATTTGTGTTGCAGCTGTTCTATAGAGGGGACAAGACTGGAGAAGATCGGTCTATAATTTGGAACATGTTTATAAAAAAACAAATGTGTGATCCACAGAGACCTGTTGGACTACAATGCTCGTTATGGTAAATTTAATTGTATGCAACCTAAAGGTCATCAGATCCCAAAAATCCTTCACCACGGCACCCTCTGAACCAATCAGAAGTAAGGAACGTTTCTAAAAGGAATACACGTGACTTAGCCAATGGCTGTGAGTGATCAAGCTCCGGGATGGGATATAAAAGGGAAGGTGATTAAAGAGTAAAGGGAACAAATTGACCTTAAGGCCCAAAAGCTGAGGTGTAGAATATGCAGGGGCCGGAAGGCCACACTAACTAATGGCTGTATTTGAGTACTGTATGATGGTATTATTTCAGCACTGTTTGGCGGTATTATTTCAGCACTGTATGGCGGTATTATTTGATCATTATTTGGACATTGTATGGTTGTATTATTTAAACACTGTATGGATTTATTTTCTCATCACTATATTCTTGCTAATTTGGTCACTGTGTGATGGTATTATTTGAGCACTGTGCTGTTGTATTACGGTATTTTGCCACTATGTGATGGTATTTGAGCTCTGTGCAGTGGTAGTACCTTGTTACTATGTGATGGTATTTGAGCACTGTGCTGTCATATTATTTTGCCACTATATGATATTATTTGAGCACTGTACTGTTGTATTATTTTGCCACTATAGGATGGTATTTGTGAACTGTGTGGGGGTATTATTTAAGCACTGTATAGTTTCCTTATTTCAGAACTATAGGATATTATTTTATTCAAGAATCATGTGACTTATTTTAGCACGCTGTGGGAACATTATTTGAGCTTGCTATGGTGATAATATTTTTAAACTACAAATTGTATGATAATTTTAAAAAGGCATTTTCATGATTGAATATTTAGAGAATACATTCTTTAAATCTCTTTTGGTGCATAAAAATCTCTCAAAATTTGATCTTTCCATAATTTTTATAACACACTTTGGAGGATAGTCCTAACTTTCAGACCTAAATTGGGGAAGAGGGGGAGGGGATGTAACAAGGTGAAGGTTTATGGAAATGTAGGTATAATTGAGTGGATAATTTGGACACATTGAGTGGGAAATTGAATACATTTTTCACTTTCAGACCTGCTGTGCCCAGCTGAAATCTCTGGAACAACCCAGCAGTAAGTGTTTAGTTTTCCTGCAGCGCCACCATAGGATAAGCAAAGAATTACACAGTTCCCCCAGAAATCAATGGTTTGTAGAAAATACCTTACATATTAATGGCTAAACTTGTATATTTTTTCTCATGTTCCAAAATGCAACAGCCTTCTGATCTTTCAGAAATAAGAGACCAAGGGACCAGACCTGGATTCTCTAACTTGCTCCAGGAAATGAAGTATTCAGTGCATCACTTGATCTGACAGCATGTGGTGTAGGTTTGGAATTCCTTGGCACAAAACTCAAGCTCCATTTTGAATGATTGGAATCCAGGAACAGTCATAATTACTAACAGGTGACATTAGGCATGACATTGCGTAAGAAGGAAGAGGACAATCAGCTGCGAAACGGGAGAATCCAGATGATACGGAACAGGCCAAGGAAAGTCGGCAGAAAATGGGGCCTTAAAAGTTAGTTTCAAAGGAACATTTGGCACACTGACTACTCATCGGTGAGTTTGTATAAACATCTGTCATGTGCTGGTATAAAATCCTGCAGCTGGACTGGTCCAGATCCATGGAAAGAAGACAAGTGGCCAGTTTGGTTGTGCGACATCATGATTGCAGTAATGAATGTGGTGGCACAAACACAAAGTGACATTCAGGCCATGTTCACACATATTTTTCCTTGCTTAGCATGGTTTGGGAGACCCCACCCCTCTCTTGTGTCACATGCACATAAATGAGCTGTCTTGCACCACGAGCCCATACTAGGAGGCGCCTGTCTGTATCCTGTTCATTTAGACACTGTTCACATGTTAAGGTTTTAAATACATTAGATAGGGACTGCTCCGTGAATGGTTACCGTGACGTGGTGGAGCAGCTTGGTATACACTTTTTGCAAAAAACGTATCGACTAAATACCCTGTATTTGTTATCCAGCACTTGCTGATTACTGTCATATTTTTTACTGCAGAGTATTTTTGCAAATTTGTCATTTTGTGGTTTCTTGTTGTGTTTCATGTTCACACATAGCATAAGTGCTGCGTTTCTCCTTTTGCAATTTTTTTCTTTGGGAGCTGGGATGAAAGTCTGCAGTCTTCTGGATCCTGTTAGGATTCTCCGATGTTGCAATTTGCTTAGTCACATGTCGACTAGACATGCTCTGACTAATTTAAAGGGAATCTGCCACCTCATTTTTGGCCTATAAGATGCAGCCACCGCCATCAGGGGCTTATCTACAGCATTCTGTAATGCTGTAGATAAGCCCCTGATGGCGGTGGCCGCATCTTATAGGCCAAAAATGAGGTGGCAGATTCCCTTTAATTCACTTGTTTTGAGTGAGGCTTTCCACGACTAGTCAGAATGTGACTGGATGAATACATATCACTTCCCTGAGATCATGTGACTTTCCAGTCTTGCCGCCAACACCGGAGAATCCTGACAGTATGCAGCCTGGATTCAGAAGTCTGCAATCACATTGAGAGACTACAGACCTTCATTCAAACCCGGGACAACCCCACTAAGAGTTCAAGAAAAGTGCAATGTGATTCATGAAACTTTATTCTCATTTAAAAAATGTCAATGAGATGTGTTTTTGGTGCGTTTTTTCCCCCTACAGGCTATTATGGGGAATCTTAAAATAATGCACATAAAAAATGCAATTGTGTTTAAGTCCTATTATTTCTGTACTAACAAAAACACAAAAAAAAGTGGAAAAAAAAGCAGAAAAAAAAACATGCAACAAAATTGCAACAATCGGAGCAGATTGCTATTGCACGTTTTGGCACAGACACCTGGAAACAAATGCAGAACAAGTCCTCCTGCAACAGATGCAATTTCCAACTGTAAATACAAAAAATTTGGGAATTTTGCAAGTAATATTTACTACTTCAATGTACAATATGTTGATGGTAACTGCGACTTTTTTGTGGCATGCTTGCAATTTATTTTTTGTGTTTTGAAACCTCTAAAACGACTGCAGCCTACAGCATTAGCATGTATGGCCCTAATCTAAAAGGTCATGAACCTAATGGGAGATGTCTACGTCTGAATGCAGGGAGCTCCCCCTAGTGGTGGAAGCAGAAAGCTGAAACTTTATTGTTTCTTATGATGGCAATTCAAGAATAGATAGAAAAATATTGCGATTATTATTTTTTTTATGGTGGCTTTGTCCTCCCCTAATTCTTTAGACCTTAAGCCAATGATTGAATTCGAGTCTATGTTTAACATGGAGGATGCCTGAGCGGACAGTTAAAAGACATCTTCATTCTTTCTTTTTTACGTTTTCTAATTTCTCTCTTATGTTTAACCTTTTTCCCTTTTTTCGCCAAAGCTAAACTAGACCCAATGTTATCATTTCTCCCTCTGCACCCCCTATACCTATCCCCCAGGTGTGGAAGTGATAACTATACAATGGACAGAAAAGCGCAGGTTTATTGCAGGTTGAACTTTGTTTTCTTCAAAAAAAAAATAATTAAAAAAAATCTGATCCCAGTCCTCACACGTGTTCTGCCGTGGAATTTATGTACATATGCGTCTGGATCCAGATTTCCCATTATGCAAAGCAATGCATATGTTGAGGAAAAGCAGGGTAATGCTTCGCCTGGCTGCCATCTGTCTTCACATAAGCCTAACCATAAACACATTTTTACTGAATTGCATAAGTAAATTTTGGGTGGGTTTGGTATAAAAAAAAAAAAAAGGAAAGTTTGTCTGACTGTCACAGCGGGGGCTTCAGACGCGTCTTGCATATTCCGTCTCCGAGTTGCTTTTTCAGCACTTTTACATTTGGCAGAAGTAGTCATTTTATCTCACCGTGCCCTAGAGTATATGGCGTTATTTCCAGGTTGTCCTAAAGTTTCCCATACATTTATAGGGGTTGTCCTCCGCTGCACGAACTCTTCTTAACAGCTAAACTGTGCCTCATCCAATAAAAAAAATCTTCATTCTTATCTCGCAGAATGACGTCATTTTCCTGTTCTGCAATCAATTGTCACGTGACGGCTGCAGCCAATCAATGCATACTGATCGGCTGCAGCCTTGACGGAATCCTGAAACACTGCAGCCGAGTAGCTGCATGGATCACATGACATAATGTAACGTGACCACCGGGGGAGACACTCCTTGAGGTAGGCATGAAGATGATTTTTTGATACTTTGTGCAGTAGTGAAGAACCCCTTTAAGATAGCTGATCGCCCACAGCCAATTCTCTCACTCCGCCTCCCAATACATATGCATGCTCAGCCAAATTGAGCATGCATATGTATTGGGGGAAAGTTTTCTCAGGTGATAGAACAAGGCTAACACGCCCCATCCTTTTTTTTTTCGATATCTGCTGTTGGAGAAGTCGGCCACAGAGGCAACAGATGGTCGATTGGTCATGCCAAAAGTGACATTATTGCGTATTGTCACCTTAAGACTTATGGGATAGCAGGGACTGAATGGGAGGGCAACCCAACTTTTCAGAAAATAAATAGACTCTGTCCAAGTCACAGGTGCAAGTGGAAAGGGGGGTGATTGGCAAATTTTAGGTCTGGCCAGTGTGAGAGTGGGTAAGTTAACCCACCATTGAGAAGAGGAACGGTTCATTTATTCATACATATATACATTTCCAGGAGGAGCAATAGAGGAATGGGATTTATTAAAAAAATGAATAAATAAAAATAAATAATAATAACAACAACAATATCATTTTACAGGCTAGAAACCCACACAGACCTAATGAGAATTTGCTACAATTGGTTCCAGCCTGGACAACCCCCCCTTTATGAGCTGTAGACACCAGCTTCAAATCTCTCTCCTGCGCTGATACTTTGCTACAATGTATCAGTTTAGCTAATAGAAATAAGTCTGGGGTTAATAGAGGTATGTCTACACTGCATACAACCATAAGATCATTTTCAGCTGTGCTTTGTATTAAATCAGTACCGCTGTCCGCACCTAAACAAGGATGGTTATATTCATTGACAGCAAGCAGAAATCTTGCAAATGCTTAGGAATTGAAAACCTAAAGTAAAAAACATGTAATAGGTTAAAAAAACAACGACAGACTAAACCGGGTCCCAAAGTCTTTGTAACTGCGGGAGATTAGCAGACGTAAATTTTGTAAACAAGTCACGTTGGTAATAAGACATCTGACATTCTTCCCCAGGGGGGCTGCGCACATACCCGGGGCGACCCTATAAGTGACTGGTATTATATGTAATCCTCCACTTGTCATGTATAGAAGTTTGACATTGACCGGTCAATAATCCCCAATCATCTTGTCAGTGAACGGCGCGGATGCGATGTGCGCCGCTCCGGCTGCACAGTAGCCGAGGAACGTTACTAAAAGGACTTTATAGGGCGATAATATGGCTTCTGCACCTTACAGGAAATTTCACAGCTCCAGGAACAGGAAGTTCCAATTCACATTCCGGATTAAAATTCCTACGCACGGCTCTGGGATTATGGGCGGACGCGATCAAAGGCGATTTAATGCGTTATGTTAATCTGTGCATTTTATACAATGAGGCGATTTATGCAAACAATATAAAGCTAAATCCTATTTATTCATGATTGCGAGGCCCCATTGAGCTTTTCGGGACGGGATTTATTCCCTTTCATTTTAGTCGGGTCACAAACTATATCGCCCGCCCCCTAGGAAATGTCACCAACTTTTCCTTGGGTCCTAAAATGCAGTTTTAAAGTGAGACTGGATAGGTTACTGTAGAAGTGAGCAGATTTTGGTGTTTTTTTGGAGTCTGGGAAACAGTGACAATAATATATGTTAAAAAAAAACCCCAGAAATGGTGGCTTTATTGGCTGTCAGTCATATATCTAAGACAGGGCTCCATTTTACAGGACCAAGCTCAGAGCTTTGACCGCTCAGTTAATAAAATTGCTGAACATGCTTGCATGGCTTTTTCAGATCCCCCTTAGAAGTGATTAAAGGGAGACCTGAATCTCTTCACTCTGGTGGGCACAAGACAGGGACCCAAATTCGTTGTGGCTCCCATCAGTGAAATATTTATGGCATATCCTGTGGATTTGCCATAAATGTCCAAGATTAGAATCCCACTATTGATAGAAAGTCCTCACTGCAGGTGTTTCATTTCCCTACAGCACCCCCACAGGGGAAAAGAAGTATTACACAGCTCATATTGAAATCAAGGATCTGTCCATGTAAAGCTTGGATGTGTTGAGCTTCCCAGACTCTTTATAAGCTCTGGCTATAGGATGAAGAAGGTAAAATGATCTAAAGATTCATTCATATGAGCCTATAATTGGCAATTAGAGATTTCCGACCCTTGTAAACATGACAGCTCGTTTGTGCCATAATCTGGTGATATTTTGGGTCTCTAAAAATGCCCGTTTACAAATATGTAGGATATAATACAAAGGCTACGAGCCACAATTGGATGAGGTGATATTACAGCCCAGCAGCTTTCATAGCAGATTACCATAGCAACAGAGGCCTAGTGACAAAACTAAAGCCTGTCATGGACGGCTCTATTTTATGTCAATGAGAGCACACACTGGAAACACAAATCTTCTACGAGAACATATAATTTATAATGATTCTTTATAATGACATCCCATATTTCGTACATGAGATGACAGAAATCCTCCATAGAGACCAGCTGCTGTCAGTGTCATGGGAAGGACTGAGAAAAACTTCTATCAAACTGGGCTCCTGCTATTTATATCATCCGCACAAACATGGCAGTCACTTAACAGGTGTTCTCTGCAAACATGAAGCTGCAGACGACATAACTGGCTCCCTGGCTAACCTGTGTCTTCATCATAGTCAACTGGTCCCCTGATAATAGCATCATACACCATAGAAAAAAAATCAGAGAAAAGAGAGTCTGTTACTGAGATTAAGCCCTCAGTAGTGGTGCGGTGTAATATAGTGCAAAATCCAGTCATAAAGACGTCCATATCTGTTGTAGACACATGGCAACATAGGACCCAACAAACTTAAATACACTATAATAAATAATTGAGACATCCAGACATATGTGGAGAAAAGTGGCCATGCAAACTTTATTAAGGGTTACTGAAATCCATGGGAAAAACCAAAATCCACCAAATAAATAATTCTTTAATAAATAATTCCATAAATAATTCCTTTATTAATCCGATAACCAAAATTCGCTCATTGAAAAGAGCAATCGTACCCAACTCTATTAAAGTTTTCATGACGGAAAAAGAGAGAAATACATAAAATTGGGGAGGGCGGGCGGGCATCTTCTTAACTTCAAAGTTGAAAAGTGATGAAATCACCTCAGGTTCCAGTAGATATAGTCCTTTACTCCCGCCGAAAAGGCAGACCAATCAAAGCCCGTTACAGGGTCAATTCACACAACTCGATTTCTTATTGGTTAATAACCTGCCAATTAATAAAACAATTCCTCAGAACCTGAAAGAAGAAACTTAGAGACAGCATTAACCCTTAAACTACCCAACCCAAATAAAAACAGGTCCATGTTGCCATGTAACCATCGGAC
This sequence comes from Dendrobates tinctorius, assembly GCF_039654945.1. NCBI lineage: Eukaryota > Metazoa > Chordata > Amphibia > Anura > Dendrobatidae > Dendrobates > Dendrobates tinctorius. The sequence continues at coordinate 3,237,449 of NW_027361695.1, read as the reverse complement.
AAGGGTCCACTGCTTTGACATGAAAGAGAAGATCGGATTGATCAAGTGTGAGAAATGAAAGACAGGGCAGGTCCTTCAGAGAAAGACAAGTTATGTGCAAAATGAAGGACAGGGCAGGTCCTCCAGAGCGTGAAAGTTGCCTGAGTAATGAAGGACAGGGCAGGTCCTCCAGAGCGTGAAAGTTGCCTGAGTAATGAAGGACAGTGCAGGTTCTCCAAAGCAAGAAAGTTACTGGAATAATGAAGGACAGGGCAGGTTCTCCAAAGCAAGAAAGTTGCTGGAATAATGAAGGACAGGGCAGGTCCTCCAGAGCAAGAAAGTTGCTGGAATAATGAAGGACAGGGCAGGTCCTCCAGAGCAAGAAAGTTGCTGGAATAATGAAGGACAGGGCAGGTCCTCCAGAGCAAGAAAGTTGCTGGAATAATGAAGGACAGGGCAGGTCCTCCAGAGCAAGAAAGTTGCTGGAATAATGAAGGACAGGGCAGGTCCTCCAGAGCAAGAAAGTTGCTGGAGTAATGAAGGACAGGGCAGGTTCTCTGAGCAACACAGCCTGTCTGAGTAATGAAGGACAGTTCAGGTCCTCCAAAGTGAGTCAAATAGTGCAAGTTATGAAGGATATGGCAGATCCTCCAGAAGGAGACAAGTAGTGTGAGTTATGAAGGACATGGCAGGTCCTCCAGAGCGAGACAAATTGTGCAAATTATGAAGAGCAAGGCATCTCCTCCAGAGTTAGACAAATTGAAGTTATGAAGGACAGGGCAAGACGTCCAGTCCGAGAAAGTTGCCTAAATAACAAAGGACAGGTCGGGTCTTTCAGAGAGACAAGCTATGTGGAAAATGAAGGACAGGGTAGGCCCTGCAGAGCGTGAAAGTTGCCTAAGTAATGAAGGCCAGTGCAGGTCCTCCAAAGCACGACAAGTAGCACAATTATGAAAGATATGACAGGTCCTCCAGAGTGAGACAAGTTGTGTGAGTTATGAAGGACAACGCATGGTCTCCAGAGTGAGACAAAATGAAGTTATGAAGGACAGGGCAAGATGTCCAGAGCGAGAAAGTTGTCTGAATAATGAAGGATATTGCAGGTCCTCCAGATCGAGAACGATGTCTGAGCAATAAAGGGCAAGGCAGGTTCTCATGAGTGACACAGGTTGTTTGAGTAATGAAGGGCAGGGCAGGTCCACCAGAGCAAGATGTATTGATGTGAATGGAAAGTGTAATGCTTCATTTCTCCTGTGGTGTCACTGCAGGGAAACTGAACACTTACTACCAGGTTTTCAATACAAATGATCATTGGGGCCCCCAAATGGAGACACTGTATGATCAACTAAGGAGGGAATCTCTCAATTGAGACAACCCCTTTAAAGCATTCTCTTAACATAAAACATTATATATAGAATTACTCAAAAGAAGACGAATAGCCACATGACTCAGATCACTGATATAAATGAAACATGAAGAACGCCTTCTCGGTGTTGGTCTCAGGAGGCAGATCCAAACTTGATATCTTCATGGAGACAAATAACTCAATCTTGGATTGTCGCTGTCATGTCTCTACAGATATCTTCATGGTGGTAATCGAGACAAAATACTGTAAATTACTACAAAAGACTGACTTTGCACAATGGCCTGGAGGAGGCATTTTACGAAAACCAACCCCGCTAAATATCTTAATAGTACAGTGAAAAAAAATCCATCAGTCGTCAAACATCGATAAGTTGGAAAACTTTGCCCTAGGTGATGGAGGATCAAGGAGGACTTGTAAAGCATGAGCTTTTGGTGTACAGTTCTTTATGTCATAGGTGTCCTCATGATCATTACATTATAACCTGGGATTATGCTGTCAGGGGGCTTCTACTGTAAAAGATAAGATATGATGTTAGTAATGGCCTTGTCTATACTGAAGGGGGTAAGGGAAAGTCTCTGTCACTCCCTAAGGAAAGGATGGGATAAGCCACTCCTAATTTCTAGAGAATGCCGCTAAGGAATGCCAGTGACATGCCTGGCCTCCAGATTTTGTTATTGCAAATGTAAAGTTAAAAATGGACCTGTCATGACTGAGTTGAGTTTGCTGGGAAAGAGATTTTCTGCATTCTACTAAAATATGATTTTTTTTTTCAAGTTATACATTGTTATAATATTTTTTTTTACCTTTTATTTCTTTTTTTCTATTTTTTTTTAATGTAACTATTTTATGGTGGTAAACCTAATCCTAAATGTAGCTCCAACCCTGTCCCTAAACCTAGTTAGGGCTAGAAAAAGGGTATCAATACATAAAACGTATTATAATTACTAGTGGGTTTTGTTCAAGACACTTTTTTTTAATTTGGGATGAGAAGTGAAGCAAAAGAAATGAGAGAGAGCGCAGTGCAGTGCACATGATTCAATACTGTCTTGCTCAGCCTTTGTCATTGCCTGTTACGGACTGATCTGGGCTGGAGTAGTGGTATTGCAACCACTAAGGGCGACACTGGCACGCAGCATAGTCAGGGATAGCCATGGAGTCGGTACACAGGAGCAGCAATGCAGTTTAAGGAGCAGCACATAGCATAGTCAGGGATAACCAAGGAGTCGATACACGGAAGCAGCAGTATAATTGTAAAATGAAGGAGCAGGTGAAAGGAAGCTTTACTAGAGGCTGGTAGCTAAATAATCTCAGTGCAATGCCAAATTTAAATAGGGTGTTCAATCAGGATGAAGCCAATCAGGAACTCAGGGTGGAGCCAATCAGGAACTCAGGGTGGAGCCAATCAGGAACAACACAGGTACATGTATCTGGATTAGCGCGGAGCTGTCCAACGAGCTGAATAGCGCAGAGTGAAGAGCTGCCGCCTGGTACACAGGAGGTGCTGAGTTTGAGCCCTGACATTCCCTATGTACAGCGCAGCAATTGAGATGGCTTTGCAGCGCTATGCATATGCACTGAAAGAGAGAAACAAAAATCACTTCATTACGCTGAGACCTTTGTCATTTCAGTTGATGACTATGCAGAGGGCAGCAGTCGATGACAAATTCATCTTGACTGCTACGCTCTGCACAGAAATTGGCGGCAACTGCTAAGATGACAAAGTAGTCGCTTTCTGCTCTTTCTTGTTTTTTAACAATCCCTTTTTGTTAGAGAAACTCTAAAAATAAGTTGATTAATGGGTGCCGAGGGCTCAAATTATCAGTTTTAATCGATAGTAGAATCTAACAGTAAGTGTTCAGTTTCCCTTTAGCGCCACCACTGGTGAAAATAGTGTATTACTTAGTGCTATATTAAATCTGTAGGTTGTCTCGTTAATGCATGGCTATGCCGAATCCTCCAGAGAGAGAGACGCTCTTTGATGTTGTCTTTGGCCAGCATTATCCAGAATGTTCTTTCATGCTACATTTTATGCATTTGGATATTATATTAATGTGGCATTTTGTAATGTTATCCTCTGAAATTTGCAGGTGGAGCAGACTTTTTGCTAAATTCCTGGAATTGAAATGACATCTTCCCCTCGCTCCGGGGTAGGATTCCATCATTTTGCATTTGCTTTTGTGGCTGAGTCCTGAGAGACAGACATAGAAATGATGCCGAGATCCGCACCGCCACCACGACACCGAACAGTTGTCATTCTTTGTTTCAGTCGTTCGATATCTGACACTCGGCACAAATGTTAGAAATGATATCTCGTTTTGGTTACCTTTTGTAAAAAAATGTAAAAAAAATTATGAATATCTGGCAGAACACAACAGTTCATCGGCCAGAGGGAAAAAAACTCACTGCCAGATTCCAACTATGGTAAAGTCATATTCATTCTTCCAGATTAGAAAAATACAGATACTGTAACCTTCATCAGCCAGAAATAACAGGCGCAAGCTCGAGGCAATTACACGTAGAAAAGCCTAATGAACACGAAACGGAACGTCTCCGCTTCCTGCGCAACGGCTTTTCCGAGGGTCCAGACACCAAAACCAGCTCAGATCAGTGCAGGCTCTGATTATTCATTAGGACCAATGGCGCCCCCTTCAGTGGTGACCAGGTATGCACCCTACCTGACCGCGCCTGTAGCCATCGTACTGAACCATTTATTTCTTTTCTGTTCCCTCAACTAGAACAGACAAATAATACTGTTGTCTGTGTTTGGAAATGTCGGCCAAAATAAACACCGTGCCGACCTCGAGAAGCTGAAGATTGTTTCTCGTTCAAGGCTTCATCCTAATAAGAACCGTCTTGAGCAAACAGGATGTGAGCACCATCTTATAAATCCAAAAATTACATTTACTGTTTTCAGTAACGTAAAAAGTGAAGCCTAATTCTGACTGTTATCCTAATCACAATCCTAATCATAGCCATAATTCCAAACCTAACCATAATGCTCACCTTAATCCTTATCCTAAAACTAATCCTAGCCATAATCCTAATTACAAACCTAATCCTAAACCTAACCATAATCCTAATCATTATCCTAAACCTAACTATAATCCTAATCATTATCCTAAACCTAACCATACTGTAAACCTAGTCCTGAAGAACCATCTTGAGCAAACAGGATGTGAGCTCCAATTTGTAAATCCCAAAATTAAATTCACTGTAACCTAAAAGTGAAACCTATTAATCCTGACTGTAATTCTGATTTTAGTTGTAATCCTTATCAAAACTATAATACTAACCATATTCCTTATCCTAAAGTTAATCCTACACATAATCCGAATCTAAAACATTACTATAATCCTAATCATAATCCTAACCCTAACTATAATGCCAACTGCAAGACTAATCCTGATCCTAAACCTAATTGTAATATAGTCTTAAACATAACCATAATAATTACCCCAGTCCTAACAATAATCTTAAATATAATGCTAAATGTAACCATAATGCTAATCTTAACCTGAATCCTTATCCCAAAACTAATCCTAACTATAATCCTAATCATAATTTTAAAAACGTAACCATAATCCTGACCTACTCATATTCTAAAACATAACAATCTTAAATCCAAACCTAGCAGGAACAGTAATCTTAATCCTAAATCTAATCCTTATCCTAGACATTACTGTAATCCCAATTATGATCATAAATCTAACCTTAATCATCAACCTAAGCCTAACCATAATGCTAACTGTAATCCTAAACTTTATCCTAAACCTAATTCTAACCTAGTCTTTAACATAACCCTAATCCTAACTATAGTCATAACCATAATGCTAAACGTAACCTTAATCCTTATTTTAAATCTAACCATTACAATAATCTAATCCTATTCCAAAACCTTGCCTAATCGTAAATCCAATCCTAGTCCTATCAGTAATTTAAAATCCAATTCCAATCCTAAATCTAAAACTCATCCTAAGCATTACTATAATCCCAATTATAAACCTAGCCCTAAACCTAACCATAATGCCACTGTACACTTAATCCCTATCCCAAATCTAATGCTAACCTAGTCTTAAACATAAACATAATCCTAACCCCAATAATCCTAATAGCAACAACAATGCTAAACCTAACCTTAATCGTTATCTTAAAACTAACCTAATCCTAAATGTAACCATTCCCATAATCTAATCCTATTCCAAAACCTTACCTAATCCAAAACTAGTCCTAACGGTAATCTTAATCCTATATCCAGTCCCAATCCTAAATCTAATACCTATCCTAAACATTACTATAATTCTAATTATCATCCTAAACCTAACCATAATGCTAACTGTAAACCTAATCCTTAATCCTAAACCTAGTCTTAACCTAATCCTAATTTGAACCATAATGCTAATCCAAACCCAAATCCTTATTTTAAAACCAATCCTAAAAGATAACCAAAAAGGTGTAAAGGTTTCTTAGGAGAAAGATAATAGAGTCCATGGGAAGAATCTATGGAGCATCATGTCGCTCGATTATCTCCACCCGCTTGAAGTTGCAGTTTCCAAAGTTTGGGGAGCACAAAAGTAGGTGAATGTTTTGGCACAGACTAATTAGATGTTAGCTGTATTATTAGCCTTGCGGGATTCTTAGGTTCTAGGTCTATACAGGAATGTTCTTATTCACTTACAGAAAACATATATTTTAATAAAGGAGATTAATTGAAACTAAAAAGCTTTTTTAGAAAGTTTGGAAAACTTTTCTTTACATATGTAGCTCACCCTATGAATGTGCTGTCTGTGTGTCACGATTGGGAAAAATACCACCGTACTATGACAGTATTCTGAGCAGCAATCTGGAATCTGGCAGGATTTACATAGGATTTACATAGGACTTCGCATAGGAAGACGGAGCTCTCAGGGCTACGGATACAGCAAAGATCTCAATTTCCTACCACATGACAGGATAGTCCATCTGTTTCCAGGGATCACAACAACTTCATGAGATGTTAAGTGTCCTAAGTTCTTAAAGGAACAGTCCATGCAGAGTGAGGGGGAGGGGCATGACACAGGAAGTCAACTTTTATGCTTTATGCTGGATCCACCCCCTGAACCTTGCACTTGACATAGCGCAAGTTTTGCAGAGTGATAACCAATATAGTCTTGGTGCTGATCCTTCTACTTATATGGGGGGCAGGCAGAACAATACAGATGGGCCATTTAGGAAACTGGAGAGGCAGAATGACAATTTCAGAGGGCGCTCTAGTGTCCCGTCATCCCTGCTTTCACACCTATGGTAGTATGGCCCAACGAAAGAACTCTACGTTGTGCTGTTCCTCTGATATTCCTCCTGGAAGTGAGGGTCGCAATGTCCACCTTTGGGGACAATTTTTTTTTTATGTATTTGGAGCCAAAAAACAATTTTTGCAATTGGGTTTCATGAAAAATTTTGCACCGTTCAACTTTTTACAGGCTCTTTGTTTCCCCGACACGTTTAACTTTGATGTGGTCTTTAGTCATAAATCAGCTGAGAGATCAGAAAGAGAGAGAGAAACAAAGAAAGTTACAAACTCTCACGTCAAACCCTTGGAACGAGTTCACTGACTGATTCTCTGTTAACTCATTCTGCAGCCGGCAATAGACAGCGTAACACAGAGGCTATGAAAAAGGCAAACTCTGCACATTTTTTTTAATGAGACCCAATTGTAAAAAATTATATTTAACCCCAAAATTCATGCATTTAAGTAAAAAAAAAAAGGATGTGTCTCATTTTTTACATTTTTTATGGTTATGTCTGAAATCCCAATATTAACTGAGTGGTGAAAAAAAAACCCTGTATTTTCAGGACTGTACCTTGTCTTTATAAATTTCTACATTCTACTGTTCCCCGGGGTCTTCCACTTTTATAAATATGCAGCATAGTCCAAAATGAAGCTGCCAGAGCAGCCAGCGGATCACATCTGGTCTTAATGAAATAGCAAATCTTGCATAATCTCTGCGCTGCACTTCCATCTTCTTCCCCTGTACCCCACAGGCTCTGAATGGGCCGTTTCAATCTTTAAAATTCTCTTTGTTAAAGATACAGTTTACAAAGTCGTCTAATTCATGTGAATTTGGTTTTGACCTGGATCGGTGAAACTATTTTGAAACTGGTCATATCACGGAGGCACGAGGTCCTACAGAGCCAAAGCCTCACACCAGGAGATCTACATTAGCATGGGGTGGGATAGTAGTATCTATTCAAACATTTTCTTAAAGGGGTTGTCCAGGCTTGTGATTCAAGTCTATGTGACTGCAGACTTGTGATTCTGCCCAATGTCAGGATTCGCCAGGGCATGTTGACTACAAGTATGCAATTTGCAAACTTCTGGCCACATTCCGACTAGACGTGCGCACATCTAGTCGGCATGTGACCGGGCTTGTTTTCTTTTTTGCGGGACAAGCTGTAGTTTTTTGGTATCATATTGTGGTCCATATGACTTTTTGATCTCTTTTTATTTCCTTTTTTTTTTTCTTTTTTTAGGCAAAGTGACAACAATAATTTCCATTTCCAAGTTTAAGGAATGGGATAAAAAATGAGACCCAAGACCTTTTATGTACGCCCCTTACATTTCTACTTTTTACGTTCTCAGGTCCCCTATGATTGAAGTATCCTAACGCATTTCACTTCCCGAAATCTCGCTCGTGGGCGTCTTCTTTCTCTACATCAAATGAATCCATACATCCAAATGTCAAAAAAAAAGCAAAGAGAGGTATGGAATAGTTTAACCCCTGGGTCACGTCGAGGCATTTTGAGAATCTAGAGAGCGTACACCTTCTGATTGGCCGCCCTTCCGATGATGTCACCCAATTCCAACAGTTTAACTAGGGCATCTGTGCCTCGTTATTCAGTAATTGCCATCCACTCAATACGTAGTAAATTGGCTCCCAGACTACTCCAACCTGGACGCTATCTATGTTTTTGTTTCTCCGGCATCTGGTAGTATTTTAGAGTTTGTTGTTTTTTTTTTGGTATACTATTTTTAGTTTATTTGTGACAACACTTAAAGGAAAAGTCCATGATGATGTAATAAGGCTACTCCTACATGAAAGATAATTTTTTGTTAAAAATTTTGAAAAGTACCCAGTAAATATAAGTCCATGAATTATTGTTTTCTTGGCCTTTTTTTTGAAAATCAATATGGCCACCATTACTACTTTCACTGCGCTGGTGACCTGTAAATGGGGCTGTCTACTACTAGGACAACCTCTTCTTGGTCAAAATCTTATACAAGTTTTTTGCACATTCAACTTTGATGTGGTCTGTGGTCATCAATCAACTGTCAAGAGCTCAGACAGGTAAAAGAGATACAAACTCTTAGAATGTCAGGATGAGCTCTCTAACCGATACAGAGTTTCCTCCTTCTGCAGCCAGGAATAGACAGTGCAACACAGAAGCCTTAAAAGGCAAACGGTGCACAATTTTTAATAATACCCAATTACAAAAATAGTTCTTAACCCAAATAAAAGGGTTTTCCACATATGAAGAATTTTTTTTAACAATATAATTTGGCTGCCTGGTCCTGGTCCTGCCCATCTTGGGACTAAAAACAACATGGCCGGCTGATATAGGTTACCCGGCACGGAGCTAAACGATAAAATTATTTTGTAACGGACCACTAAGCTTTGGTCAAAAGTGTTTAATAGGAGTCATGGGGGCTCCTCCAATAAGGGGTTAACCCACTGCTTTATACACAAAAACATACCAAAGTCATGACCGAAAGACGTGAATGTTATTGAAAAAGTGTGTGTGTGGGTATATGTATGTGACTGCTGCCGTAATCTCTTCTTAAAGATTTATGGTGTGATACATCTGACATCTGTTCCAGATTAGTCCGTTCAGTTAGCTGCTTATGTGAAAAATATATTTATTTAAAAAAGTTAAAAAAAAAACAAAAAAAGCCTGTGTTCCTTTCAAGATTACCATGTACATGACAGGAGAATTAGCTGCAGCTTAGACAGAGGGTAGAACAACAATTACACCCCACTCCCAAAATATCAATGTCTGGAGAGCCTAAAAAGGTCCTTACATGGCACTGCCAAGAGCACAGACCAAAAAGATGGGTGCACACTGCGCCTAGGGGGTCTGAATTATCAACCTGCAAACCCTCAATGGGCATTTGGTGACCACAAGTGATTAGGGTAAAATATAAATTTATGACGACCTTTGACACTCTCAGTGCTGGACTGAATGTGTCGCATGGATTTATGTCTTTTTACATCAATTAAGGAATTTGCTTTCAAGACCTGGTGGGGGCATCACAACACATTAGGAGACCCCAATTAGAGGACTATAAAACATCTGGACTCCTTATCTATGTACTGGTCCAATATTTATGTTTCTCCCTCTCCCATATTGATAGTTCTGCTTCACGTCACTTGTCTTATCTATTGCATTTTTTCTGTGCTGTATTGTGAATAAATATGTGACTCTTCAGATTTTGTATTAGTCTATGCCTGAAGAAGAGACCTGAGTAGTCTCGAAAGCTTGCAATGTGTTACCATCTTTTCAGGTAGCCATTAAAAGGTATCAACCACTGAGGACTCTCAATCCTGAATATTTTTCTAGGGTAAAATAGTCATTTTAATAATAATTTTGGAGAAAAATAAATAGGCAGTGCATGGTGCAAAAGTGGACCAAAGGTACTAGATTAGATCTATATCAGATGGATGGATGATATGACCGTGGTCCTCTTACAAGTAGGTTGGCATTGCCAATATTTACCAAGCTACGACTTGCCGACTTTTGGACACATCATACGAAGAGAGCAATCGCTGAATAATAGAAGGAACAAGGTGAAGAGGAGGACCGGCAACCCAATGGCTTGATTCTATGAAGAAAGTGGTTGAGAAGACCCTGGTGGACCTATCTAGGCTTCCACAAGATCGATCTTCCTACAGAGCATTCATCCATCAAGTCGCTATGGCTTGAGAATTGAGCCAAAGGCCATTGAAAAAAAGAAACCTAACATACGCAGAGGATGTCCACTTTCTAATCAAGTCACTAAACTTACATAAATTGGTGAACAGCATGAAGCCTAGATCCAAGATGCTACCGATCTGGTGACTAGAACAAGGAACTGACTGATGGTTATGCCAGGACCAAGGACCGTCTAGGTTCGAAAAGCGTAAGGTTTGTTTCTCAGGATGTCCCGTTTTTTAAACTTACCGTATGTGTTTTTCATGAATCAATAAAGATCTTTTTTTTAACTTGGAAATTTGGAAGTTGAGTCGTGGATAAGTTCTCACCTACCAACAGGAAGAAGGTCCAACTGCTGAGCAAAACAGGCAGAGGCGGACATACCATTGGTGCAACCTGTGGACACGCCTGACCTCCGCTCCATTCATTCGCTACATTCAGCTTTTTCTTGCAGCTCCATAAGGAATCAATGTAGCAGCGATCGGACGTGTGCTCTGATGCTCCAGTCTAAAGATCTAGCAGTCTTCATCCTGTGGATAGGTGATGACTTATCTTCACTGGATAACCCCTTTAAAAGGCAAAATTTAAAAATCCACAAATCAACTTTTTGAAACAAAAAAAAAAAGAAAACCCGAAAAGCTAAACTACCCCTCTAACTGGGCTAAACGGTTTTGGCGTCCTTAGGCTGTGTGCACACGCTGCAGATTAGGTGCGGATTCATCCGCGCGGATTTTGTAAAATCCGCAGGTGAAACCGCAGGTCCAAATACCTGCGGTTTTACCTGCGGATTGCTCTGCGGTTTTGCCCTGCGGTTTTTCATCTCCTCAATGGAGGAAATGGCAAACCGCAGGGGAATCCGCAGAAAGAATTGACATGTCAATTCTTTCTGCGGATTGAAAACCGCAGATAATCCGCGCGGCAAATTCCGCACCGTCTGCACTGCGGTTTTTGATTCCCATAGGGAATCATGGTACTGTACACCGCAGCAAAAACTGCTGCGGGTCCGCAGCGGCCAAAACCGCTGCGGAACCGCAGCAAAATCCGCAGCGTGTGCACACAGCCTCAATGTTCTATGTGTCTTAATGTGCAGATTATCTGAAGCATCAGAGAAATGCTTCTCAATAATAAGACAGATCTGCTCGACGTGATTAATTACATGTGTGTAATGAAACGGAAAGTGATCTAAAAACTCTTTAAGGCATGACCAGAAATTTTACCTCTTCCTTATTTAATGGGGCAGAAAGTGCTCTTACGTGTCCCAAAGTACAATTTGGCTTGGAAGAATGAGTTTAACCCTTTTCAAGATTAAAACAAACAAAAAGAAAAACCTCTAAACTTTTCCCCCATTTGTTTTTTTTTTAATGTCCATGGGATAACCATATCCCATGAGAGATACGAGAAGATGATGTGGATTTACATCCCAGATTTTTTATTACAAATGTGTTCACGCAAACAGATACTCTGTTCAATGTTCAAATCCCATAAGTGATAGTATTTCTTGAATAAATTAATTGATGAAGTATTGTACAAACATTTCTGTTGATTTTGTGCAAAGTAAATTTTATCGAATTAGCAAAGCAATTTTTTTTTTTTTTATAAATCAGGGATATTTATTTGTCCCAATGCTCAAACTACCGCTGAACTGCTTATTGCCTTGGAGCCCAATCTACTCCATTTAGGACTTGAATTTTCACTCCATTTTGGAGATCAAATTGTAAAACGTGTGAACAATCTCCATTTACTTAATTAAGTAATTTTCGAAAGTTGAATAAGAATTTTTTTGCTCACCTGAACAATTTCATGCTCGATGGACGAGTGTTTTTGCACACATCGTTCAATAGCTCGACCTATTCACATGGATCGCTACCATTGAAATCTGATGGATTATCGGGCAGTGTAAATTCAGCTTAAAAAAGTTAAATACCCCCAAAGATGTACAGAACGTAAAAGGAAATTATCCTTCAAAGGCTATCATCTATGTATAGGATTTGAAATAACTTACTGAAGGGATCCAACCACTATGTGAAGCCGGTAACACGCACACATTCTCAGCACCGTCCTACTCACTGTGTTAACCGCTCTGCTCCACCCAGTGTCAGGCCATCGCGTTGAATTGCCTCTTGCAGCACACCCTGCTCTGCTGCATTCCCCTGTTGCTGGAGAGTCACCCCCTGGCTATAGGTGTCACTTGGACCTGTCCTGTGTGACGCGACCAGCAGGCCGATAACTAAAACAACAAGAAGCGGCACGTGATACTGTCCTGAGTGACACGGCTCGCAGGCCGGTAACTAAAACAACAAGACAAAGGGAAGGGAAACATTTACAATGGTGGACCCTGCGATAGGGACAGGGGACGTGGATACCTCCTGCACTCTCCTGAGTCAGTGTCCCTAACGCTCCTAACGTTCTCTATGCCGGTTCCGCACCGGGCGCCGATCAGGAACCTGTCGCCCTAGCACACCCTACACCTTTCCCTTACTAGTGAGCTGGGTGGCGCAGGCACTGGCCCCACCGCTGTACTAATACACACTAAGGAAAAACACAAACGGGGAAACACAACTTAGCTTTACTCTGTTGCACTTGCTCCTGGCAACAGAGTCCACCACCAGAATGCAGCTCTCCTCCTGAATCACTGCCACCAAGCTCTGTCAGAGCTACAAGGAAATCCCCTATGACTCCTTCCACACCAGGGCTAAGACAGTGCTGCAAGGAACGCTCTCCAGCTCCTTCCTCCACCAAGGATGGTTGAAATGAACACTATCACCAACACTGATTGCAACACCTGTGACTCTTTTATAGCAGAGCCAGCAATCACACCTGCATAATAATCATGTGCACTTAACTAAATAAACTAGAGTGCAATGACGCTCACCACCACCGGGGCAAACTTAGAACAAACGACACCACAGTGCAATAATCCTAATGGCCACTGTGGGCAGAAACCAAACAAGCACAGCTTAAGAAAAAAAAGGTTACCTGTGCTTTTTATCAGTCCTGATCCAGCATGGATCATGGCAATAGGGAGGCACAATTTAACTGCTGTGTCCTGCAGAGTTTTGCTTCCTTGGCCTATCCCCTTCCATCATATTAGGCAGCTCCTCCCTCCACGCCTTGCCTGAACTTAGGTTCCTAATTTCAGACCATTTCTAGTTTCCTGTCAAGGTGCATTATAGTACTTCTGGCTCCAGGACAGCTAGAGATTGCAGAGTATATGGGGATCTAGGACTGTCGGGGATGGCTGAATACATCGGGATCTGGGATGGAAGGAGATAGCCGAGTTCATTGAGCATTGGATCTGCGGGGGATAGCCAAGTTCAATGGGATCTGGGAATGCCACAGATAATAGAGTATGTCAAGATCTGCGACTGCTAGAGATTGCCGAGTACAATGAGATCTGGGACTGCTGGAGATAGCGGAGTACACCCCTCGACTTTCTCTGTCAGTCTTGTTGCGAATGAATAAAGATGTAGCACACATATGCAGCACTGCTCCATTCCAACAGGACTTTTCAAGACCCTGTTCTCAGGATCAGCGTGGTTCCCTGCGGTTGGACCTCCACTCAACAGCAAGTGAATGATAATTTTCAATGTTCAGAATTACCCTTTATATATTGGAGGTAGTGAATGGCATGAATTGGTCACAAATGGAAAATTAGGTGGGCGCCTCCTTTCAGGACAGATTTCAAGTAGGCACCAGACCTAGGAAGCAGATCACATTAGGAATAGGCAAGGGAGATATGTGGTGTTAAAAAGCAGTATTTAGTACCTTGTAATGAAGAGACAAGCAGGGCTCCAGCTTTGAAGTGCAGAGGTAAGAGATGAACTCAGGCCTGAAACCCGAAAGGGCCAAAAAGCCTTTCTGCCACATTAAAAAGACATAAGTAGTGTCAATAGCACACGGTAGGTGGGGGACTTGTTGTAGATTTTGCATTGGTGCTCAGGATCTTGTGGAGGCAACATTCAAAGACATTTTTTAGAAGTGAAAACAAGAAAGCTGATTGGTTCAAAGTTGAAAACAAATATGGCTGCACTTCCTGTAGTCACTTTAACAAAAATGGCTGCCAAAAAAACCCACATAGAGAATTATCCTGGTGCCAGGATGGGACACTCAGACAGAGGGTTGAACAGAGAATGGGATCTTTGCTCCCAGCTACAACTCTTGGCCCTCGTTCTTTCTTTCTGCTCCATTTCATAAGGCGAAACCTTGCACTCGTCTTTTATAAAACTTGTAATACTTGTAGCCTCTTCCAGTCTACGGAAACTTTTTTACAGATGTATTTACGGATACTGAAAGTCTGGCTCAGTCCCTGCATTACTCTAAATTTAATGGCCCCCTGATGGCTAAAAAAAAAAATAAAAATCCTTATTTTTACAAAACTAAAACATCTTTTCCATTAGCGCACTCCAAAAAGTAATGCTGTGTAACATACATTAAATGACTTGCTCCAGCCCTGCGGATATTATACTATAATCTGGCTTTATTTTGTGAAAACAGAAGAAAAAAAAGCAGCACTTTGTGGGCTCGGAGGAAATTGTCATTATGGCGAGCGGTTTCTCGGACTCGTCTGCTGGCAGTACAGGCACAGAGCATTTATCTGTCGTCGGAGCGTGCAGCCGCAGAGGCCTGATTACGCTGAATTTGTTGGTAATTATCTAGAGTTTTCTGAAGAAAACAAACACATAGGAAGGATGGATGCCGGCACCCACCAAAATGGATCTACTGCTGCAAGTTTGGGGGAATGTCTTGGCAACGAGTAACAAAACACAGTGTCTTCTATATGCCAGTGGATTATTGAGATGGGTTTGTTTGAAGGGGGCACAGTATGCCGTGTGAATTTTTAGGGCCCTCACACTTCTGATCTGCCAGGTTCAATTTTTTTTTTTGCAAAAGTGTCGGTGTTTACCCCTACTATGGAAAAAAGGTCTATCCATACTATAATATTAGATATCAGACATGCTAAATAATGACATTGATGGAAATAATCTGGGGTCCTGGACCATCAACGACCTATAGAAATTGGATTTGGTCAATATTCATGGCTATGAATCGAAGGGAGTCCATAATTGGTCAATAGGAGCTACAGAAATATGCAGCGTGCCAAAGGAGTCCAACTATTTATCAAGTCTGAAAAGCCTCCATACATACAAGACCGATGTTGACTGAACTCACCGATATCGGCAGGATCGGCCGACAGTATGGTTTGTTTCTTGGCCTTCCGACTGTACTTGACAGATCATATCAAGAAAGAAAAGGATATGGCAGGTACAAAATCCAACCCTTTTATTTTATGGGAAATAAGATGCTTACGAAGGATCTCATATAGAGAAGACAAAAGTGCTCGGCCTAACTAGTAACTTGTAGACATGCCCCCAATAGTTTAGCTTAGCTCCTCAGAGGCAAGGGGACAGATAGATTCTTCTACCTCTGATTGAGAAGAGTCTAGAATTCAGGAAGATTTCAGCTGTGAACTATGATGATACAAACTATAACTTCTGATCACTACAAGGGAAGTTGTTATGATGAGTCACCGAAGGAGGAAAAAACAAAATACTAGCTAAGTCCAGAAAAACCAGAGAGGTTGGCAGCTATCGGATTGCAGACCCCTGAACCTATCCACAACAACTAGCAGTAGCCTTGGGGGGTACCTACGGTGCCCTAGACCCCTCGATCACAGCCAGAGAACTACATAGCCTAAAGACAGAAAGGGGAAAAACTAAACTGCCCCAGAGCAGACCCCAAAGCAATAGGCAGCCCCCAACATATAATGACGGTGAAGCAAGATGAAAACACTAACACAGATAGAAAGATAGGTTGAGCAAATGATGGAGCCCAAGCTAACTAAATAGGACAGGATAGGAAAGCTGCTGTCTGCCATCCGCAAAAACCCTATCAAAAATGAGCCAACCGACTGATAGGAAAAACAGGCCCTGAAGTCGCTAGGCTTAAAAAGACTATATCAGCACTCAGGTATATTCTGAAGACAGGGCAAAAGATCAACAGATCAGAGAGAAAAATGGAATTCAGCTCACCCCTGGCCAGGGAAGGCAGAACTCCCAAAAAACAAGGCAAAACAAAAACAAAACTGAAGAGTACAAAGCAGAGCAGAAAAACTTAGCTTTGAGACGCAGGAATCAGAATGGTCTCCTAGAATCCAGCAGGATCACCAGCAAGGCAGAAGGGCGTCGGCTGCCTTATATCCAGTCCTCAATTCCAGCCACCCAGTCATCATCTAGCTGCCCAGGTGTTTGGTAATCAGCCTCACTACCTTCCTTCACCAGAGGAGGGAGTTCATCAGACCTCAATGGTGAAGGGAAAAATGAACTCACAACAGGAAGTCTTGTATTACATACAACTGTTTGTGCTCAATAAAGATGAAAAAAACAAACAAGTTTTTGTAACTTATACTGTAAAATCAGATGCAGCCCAAGTTATTCGGGAGTCAGTCAATAAGAAAGGAAACTGAAACGAGATGTCCTTAGTGTGATAATCACAATAAATGTTTTTCACCGACGATTAAAAGCCTTTTTATCACGGCTCCTGCCACTTCCACCCTCAGATTTTTTTTTTGCCCGAATGCGTCATTTCTTATTTTATTTGTTTTACCAGGGTTGAAACTTTTCTCTCTCAAATATTCACAACTTGATCTCTGACTTTGAATCACATGAAAAAAAAAAACCCTGACAATTAACGAGACACTTGGGAGAGTCGTCTCCGAAGTTCTACATTCATCAACACTCTCACCAAATGGATACAGTCAACATGCTGTGAGGTTTTATTAAAAATATAAAAAGCAAAGAAGACCCCAGCTGGCCTGTACAGAGCAAACATCTAGCAGCCGACTCTCCAAATGATGCGGCATGAAATATGATTACAGTTTATGAATTGCATTTCGACAAGAGTCTTTAAAAAGAGGCCCGGTGTTGTGTGCAGGACCTCATACCGATCAGCATTCACACCCGCCACTGTCACACCATTATGTCCATATCATTGTCAACCCCATCATTACAGAGAATGGGAATGTGAACTTACAGCATCAGACAGAAGATACAAAAACATTTCTCCTAAAACATATTTCTCTGTTGTCAAACATTTTTTAAAAAGTTGTGAGTGATGTCCAATCTGACAACCATACAAGCTCATAAAGGATCACCATAGAATTATAAAAATAATTCTCCTGTGTCCTATACATTAGAAATATATACAATTATCACTTTCAGTCTTCTAGGACTGGTTAAGAGCAGGAATGTCCAACGTCTATAATTAACGATGGATGGAAAAAGTCAACTGACTTGAAACTTCCAGAGATGAACATAATCAATGTCAAAGTTTTCTTCCACATACACTGAACTCAGCTTCATTCAACCCAACTGAAGGAAAAGCCTATGGATTACAGGTGGTCTTGTCAAAGTGATTAAGATGTCTAAAGATACTTTCTATATCAAGAGATAAAAAAATGGTTGATTTTTGGAAAGATGAAGCCTAAACTTTCATTTTCAGATACAAGTCCATTTCGAAAGCAAGTGATAGTCAAAGGTCTAATTCCCAGAACAAAATTTCTTCCATTACCTCTGCAGGCTTGTAGATGGTGGCCTCTTATGAGGCAACTGCTTTAAAAGCTTAACCACCTTTGACATCTTATGAGAAGACCCAAGAAGACTCAAAATTCAAGAAGCATTGAAGAAGACAATTGGTTCATAAGATTTAAAGAGAAAAGACAATGATCAAAACGAAGGTGATGGGTACAATATCATCAAAGTGCTAATGAGAAAACTGAAACAGAAGAAAGGAAAACAAAATAATGAGAAAACTATTTTAAAGTTTTAACAAACCTTGGACACCTTATACGATGACCGAAGAAGACTCAAGACTCACAAAGAATTATTGAAGAAGATAATTAGTCGTGGTCATTGTCTTTTGTCTTTAGATCTTATGAGCCAAGATGGATGGATAGAAAAATCATCAAGTTGCCAATGAGAAGACTGAAAACAAAAGACAGGAAAAAAAATGAATCAAATTCGAAAAACAACTGGACAATTGGGTTTAGACAATTTTCAAACACAAAAAGTCACCGGAGAAGACAATTAGCTCGAAAGAGTTGACGAGAACAGAGAATGATGCAAAAATGATCAAGGTGCCAATGAGAAGACAAAAAATAGAAGCCATGGAAGACAATCATAGATTTGAATCCAAATTGTGGGAATATAATGTGAAAACACAAGGATGAATAAAGTGAAGCCTCTTTGAGACATCTTTGAGATTAAAAGATGGTCTTTAGAGGGATGGTCAAAGAAAGTTGTGAGGCTTTTGGAGAAGGTTTATTTTTTGCTGTATGGACTCAACAGATAAAGAAGATAAAACCTACAAGAATAGGGCGCCCTACTTCAGTGTGAATTGAACCATTCAGATTGCTGCTGCAACACGATAAACTGATGTAAGTTTTGGAATTCTTAGAACATGCAGTTCCATAAAACAGTAGTTTCTATGTCTGACACATTCCCGTAAAGAGCAGTTGCTAAAGGTCATTTGCTAATGAATTTATCAATCTTTGAAGTAACTTGCTTTGTATTTACCAGAACTGAAAGTGATTGATGGAAAATAATGGGAGCAAAGAAATTCTATAAAAAGCTAATTTTATCACCCTCACTGATCTGAGCTGCTCAAGGCATTGCTAATCATGAATGCAATGCAACTTTGACAAGTCCTTGATCAGAGGATGAATCTATGGAGGTGGAAACAAGTCTTATGTAAAGAAACTTGTGTTAATCACATGCTGACATCTTGGTCGGTAGCATACTGTCATGACGTTGGGGGAAAAAAAAAGTCTTCCTCGGTGGGATTGCTGATAGGTATTCCAGTCTGACAAGTACGCTTGTTCGACGTGCTTCACTGCACCGTTTCCCTAAGAAATGAGACATCTGTGGATTCCTCAAGTGTTTTCAACTGGGCAGATTTGGCATTGCAAACTTTTCGGGAGATTGAAATGTGTACAACAGCTGCCTAATTTCTACATAAATCTTACTCTCACACATGTATACGTCTGAGATGAAAAATTGCTTTCATAATGACCAATAAAAAAATGATAGGAGCATATCACTAAATGTTTGGACTTCATTACAAAATAATGATGATGGGTCCATTTGGTTTCGAAACACCACTCAATGTCCTCTACATAAAAATGGGCTTAGGGTCAGACTGGGCCCCCACTGAATCCTCCACTGTAATGGGGTCCAAAGGTTTAGAGCAGACGACAACCCCATTTGAAGCCTACAGAAAATGGCATAATGTTCTTTCACCTGCGTGGGCCCACTCAACCTCTATGGCCCATAGTGGCTCAAGTTACCGCCATCCAACACTAAAAAAGACTTACATAATGAGGTCAGAATGTCTTAAAAATAAAATGGCCTTCAAGGAAGCCATCCATAGGTTTCTTTGTTTTCTTGGGTGCCTACAGAAAAGGGGATGACACTGGGACAAAATAGTGTACAAGTTCAGGCTCGTTTTTTTGGGAGGGGAGTCCAGTAACAATTTAGGTACCGTAATAAAGTTGATGCATGGAATTTTGAGGTTCTGAAAGTTTTTGGATGTTCGTAAAATAGTTCCAATGAAGCCATCTTCACGGTCCCCCAATAAACTTAGCACTGTTCACATCGAGCTCGGTAACACAAGGCAGCATTGAAAAGGTGCTTCCTGGAACGAAACATTCATAGCCAGAACATCTGCAAGTAAACATCAGTATAATTCATTTACTGTGAAGCTGTGAACATACAAATACCACATGTTTGTCCAGAGACTCAAAGAGCTAAATCATCCAGGCCCAGATTTGACCATTTTGTTTTTGCGAACAAAATGAAAACAATTATTACAGATCCAAATTTAAAGCAAGACCGTAAAACTCTTCAAAAGCTAAATGTAAAAGAACAGGAAGAGGCACTTCTGATCCCCATGTTATAAAATAAGACAAGAGAGATCTGCAGATTGATAGACTTGGAAGGCAATGCAGGAGCAGGCACAAAACGAATAATGAACCTCTGCTTTCAGATTTTGGATTCCAAGCTGACTTTCTCAGATTTCTTTAATTCTGACATCTTCTTTTGAGATCATGCAAAAAGTTTTGTTCAAAATGGTTGCCTTAGAGTTGGCCGAGGCGAAACTCCTTGGTCTACTTGGTGAACTCCTTGGTCTACTACAGACATAAGCATGCTTTTATAGTTTACTGAGTGGTTCCTGACATTTGTTTTGTGGCCACCATCCCTAATAGCCTGAGACTAGAGGTGCCTGTGCCCGATACCTTCAGAGAACACATTCCCATCGAGATTCTCATTGCACATTAAAACGAGACCAATTTGGATTAGGTCTGCTCTTCCCAGGGCATGGACTGGCTCTCTGGTACTGTACGTACCCCCTTGATGTTGACATCCACACTTTGGCCGAGAACTCGAAATTTGTCTTGTGCCTTTGACCTTTCATTACATGGTTAGGGTCACGTTATCTGCTTGGAAGCAGATCGGTTACAGATACCGCTCTATGGATCACTAAGCAGCAATGCCACCTTCTCTTTCCAGGGGCATGGGCTGCATCTCTGTGCATGCCAAAATCAATAAGGCATACGTACCACCTTGGAAGAGAACGCAAACATTGGCTTCTGCCATAGTAAGAGACGCCTGATCCCAAATTTATCTTTGAAGTGGGTCAGCTAGAGCAATTCGCTCAATGGATCCCATAGCTGCAATACCACCCCTCTCTCCAAGGACATGGGCTGCCTATTAGAGATGTACATCCTTGATGCTAGCATGCACATTTTGGAAGGGAACCTTAATATTGTCTTGTGCCTATCAGTCTTCATTCCATGGAAAGGGTCACGTCATCCCTAATTCTGCTTGGAAGAGGGTCAGGGTAATTTCCTCAATGGATCACATAGTAGCAATACCACCTTTCCCTCCAGTGGCTTGGGCTGCCAACATCTTTAAAGTGGAAGGGAACCCCAATATTGTCCTGTACTTATAAGCCTTCATTTAATTATAAGGATCATGTCATCCCGAATTCTGCTTGGAAGATTGTGGTTTATGGCTATCCTCTCTAAGGATCCCATAGCGGTGCCCTATCCTTCCTTTACGCCAATGCTCCCCTACTATAACCCCCAACATTTAAACATTTCTAGTTAAAGAGTAAATGGATTACAAACATAGTAACCACATGGCCATTAAAGCCACATAAGAGAAGAAGAGCTAGATCTATTGGGTAAGAAGGTATGACAGTCATCTGACTACATTTAGAGCCCCTTGTACAGAATATTAACTCCATGGAGGAACTTATTATTACAGCCCCCATCTATTACGTGAAGCAGCGATCTCCAAGGAGAGGGCATAACAAAGCCCAAACAGCGATACGGTAAGAAGTGACGCTCTGCAGCCGGCCTGAAATCACAAACAGAAGTTCTCCAATTTGAAACATGGAGCCGCTCATCAAACCCAGATTGCAAAAATGTGACGTTCACCACATCAAAGCCAAGTCGTATTGTAGCAATTGTCTTCAGGAAGTGCAATGATTGTCATTGTGCCATTCCTTGTTCCCACAGTAGCTAATGAAAGCCTGCAAACTCTTGTTTCTCTTAGAGGGAGCCCGTTATCGGGAAAAATATATATCTTCATTTACTGCACAGCGTCTCCTCTCACGTCAGATCCCTGCGTACAGATTTACTAATGAGTTCAATGTACCAACAGTATGCGGGCAGCTCCTAAGCGCCCACTAGTGGTGACTGCATAAATGAACGAATCCATTGTCAACGGAATGTTTCTCTACATATTCTGATACTGTTGACACAGATTGTACACGGCCCCTAGTAATTATACCATCAAATTGTAAATGTACTCATCCACTTCCAGTAAGAATAACATAAATACACAAAGTGACATTTTATGAGAAGATATATCTGCCTGAGCAACCACGTACTTTGTCTTTACACTATTCCTTAATACTGCTTATCTTCTCAACATACTGAGCTCTGCTACACTCATTCGACTCTGCATTGACCCACATTACATATCAGCCTCTGCTACATCACTGGGCTCTGCTGATCAACTCTGCTTTCAACAACTTGCTATACCCAGCTCTGCTACATCATTCCACTTTGCTGATCATCTCTATATTGAGCCATCTGACATTCCCCAACTCTGCTTTATTGTTCAGGTCTGCTGACCATCTCTATATTGAGCCTCACACTTTGCTACATCGCTGGGCTCTGCTATACTGTTTACTTGTTCCACATAGGATTCCATGACATACTCCGATGTATCTTCTTGCTAAGTGTACTCTGCAGTGTCCTTAGCTTGACTCTGCTTTACCAGTCTCCATACGCCGAGTCTCTGGCTTCCTAGTGGGCCATTACTCTACTCCTCCTACTGTCAACCGGACCCCCCTGCTGCACCAACATCATCTGTCCGTGCTGCTCCAACTGCTCATTCGGATGGAAGGTTTTGAGGATCTCCCTAACCCAGATTATCCAGCACATCAGTTGCAGCTGACGGAGACAGATCCAAAAGCATCGCATGCAACGAGTTTCAATCCAGCTATGGATGCCGCAACGTACAGTGCAAAGTCATCAGTGGTCGCCATAAAATAAATGGGAATTTAGCCGGACCAGTGCTCATTTTAACTTTTTTTTTTTAACCCAACGTAAACCAAGCTGCTCGTCCTTAACATAACACAGTCACCCTCTAAATTTGACTAATCTGGATTATCTTCCTACTCATGGGCACTTGTAGATACATGGAGTGGATTAATCCCTGGCAGATCCATTTTCCTCCGGCTCTTGTCTGGCCTGCCCAGTGATCTGTGTTATATTAATATTACATTGCAATGCAATCATGAAAAAGCTATGAAGTCTTGGCTACGCTTAAACGCTGGACCTCGGCTAATATTCCATACTCCTACCTCCCCTAAATCCCGAGCGCCATTTTATCAACATAACATGAGCAGATACATATTGTTCTCCTGCCAACGATAGAAATCTTCAACAGCTGTTTCTTAATTTCTTGAAATCACATTCAAAAGGGGTCAGGACTGTGCGAGTTTAATGTCTCAGTAACCCAAGTTTTAAAGGAATAGACGTGAATCATAAGAGGAGGATAGGTTTCCATTTTATTACTGCATTCGTTTTCAGAAACCTATATGGAAAAAGGCTTAGTCCGTGCGGAGATCTTATTACGCCACAAACGTGCATTTACTAATATTAGACAAATTGCTTTTGGGAAGTCTGCAGTTACCCCTGGACATACTGCCCCATTGTATCTCTGTTATCCAATAGGAAAACCAACACTGTTGGCAATTTTTGGACATTTCAGTCCCATTTCTTCTCCCATATGGGACCAGTTCCAGTCCCACCCATCATAGCTGCTAATTTATGGTCAGGGTTTGTGGAAACCCCAGTCACTTTTCAGGCCCAAATTTGCCAGGACTGACCAAATTCTCTTGAGAACCCATCTTTTCCACGCAACCTAAATCAGACAATCTATTAGGCCATTGTGGCCTGTCTTTCTGAGGCCTGACTTTTGCCAAGTCATGTTTTTTGCTTGACTGTCCCATGAACCAGACCACAAAATGACTAGCTTTTTGCAAATTTTCCTTGAAAAACATACATGTCAACTATCCCAGGAACATCTAGGAGGCTCCTCGTAAAAGGCAAGACCTCTCTGACTACCAGACCACAAAATAGCTAGGTTTTTGCAAATTTTCCTTTAAAAACATACATGTCAACTGTCCCAGGAACATCTGGGAGGCTCCTGGAAAAAGGCAAGACCTCTTGGACTCCCGTGAGTTGGCAAATATCCAAGGTCCTACTGAAAACGTCTAGAAATCCGTAGTTTCCAAAAGGTTTCTTGTGCCCTAGTTTCTCACATAGGCATGTACCAAGGCTTGTGAAAGTGGAGATTGGGAAGAGAATGGCGTGGGGCAGGCAAGCCTTATATACAGGCGTGGTTGATCCAAACATTTTTCAGCACCGCTCACGAGTTCACTTTTTTCCAGTTACCAACTAACAAAAGTTGGCAAGTATGAGTAAGAAGGCTAATTTGGGGGCTTTTGGGAAAGTTAAAACTTATGGAGGGGTAGCTGGCTGGGCATGCTTTCATTCTTACCTATTTTTGGATCTTCATAGAAGTTAACGGAGAGGAACTGAACAAGGATCTCGGCATGGGGTGCAGTGCTCAGCACTGTTGCTCCTACAGACTAGTAATTGTGGTGACGTAAATGATGAGGAGGATGTGGCAGTCATAAGCGGAGCTGCAGCGTGTTCCCTATGAGATTGTTAGGGGTCCTCGAGGGTGGAGATCCCATCCAAACATCAATAATAGGTCAGAAATGCTAATGGGGCATTTCATCATTTTCTGATGTATTTGGGTTCCTCCTCCAGGTCCCATGCCAAGCCACCACTTAGGACCTCTACTTTGGAGATTGGTACAAATCCTATAGGTAAGACCTGAATCTATCAGACATAAATCTGATGAATTAGCAAAGTGTGGAAGGCCACAGGGACAGTTTTCGGGGGGAGCAAAATTTCAAAAGAAAGTTGAAAGAAAAGCAGCAGCGGCATCACGAGAGCTGAAGATCCTGAATAGTGCACTTGCTCTGGATTTCTGTCTGTGTGTCATCAGGATGCGGGTACAGTTGGATCCTGGGGTAGAGCAGAGAGCGATACGCCCCACCACTCTCCAACATGTAGACCTCAAGATGTAGGTTGAAGGCCTTCAAGACATCCCGGCGCACTGCATTGACCAACTCTGGGTTCCCAAGAGAAAAAGACTGGGATTGGGCGACTATAAAGTTTAGGTTTCTGCAGGAGTTTAGCGGTGGCATCCTTATTTTTGAAGAGGGCACTCATGGAGCATCATTTCTCTTTAAGTAGGCATGAATGTTTTCTAAAGGAGGCACGCAGAGCATTATTTGTTTTAAGGGGGAATTCAAGGTTTGTTACTACTAGGCTATGGGGAGCAATACTTGCCTTGGCCCAGGCGCTGGCAACCCATGCCCGCTACTTATGGGTATGTCATAAATGTGTAAGAAGGGAATACTCCTTTAATATCTCAGAAAACTCATCAAAACCATTTTGAAAATTTGGAGAATTCTTTATGAAAGTTCCTACTGTACCGAAACAGGATATTTTTTTTTTATCCTTGCTTCACCCCTTTCCTCCCATCTGTAGCTTAAAGCCGAAATTTAAAAAAAAAAAAAAAAAAATAGACGCTCTAGGCACATAGTTTCTTTAAAGCAACATCTTTAGGGGGAGAAAAAAAACCACTCTGGAAAATTGGCTCATCAAACCCAAAAACTGTCATAGCGCGGCCTCAAGAGCGGCTGCGAGCCAAGCAAAGATTAGGGACGTGCACTGTAACAAATTGATGTACCTGGAGCAGCTAGAAGGTCACAGGAAAGCGTCGGCGCTGAACATCTCTAAAACTTCATGTTATATCTTATTAAATCTCAGATTTCAATCAGATGCGGCGAAAAGAAGCTCTTCAGCAATTATTGCAATCTATCACCGGGTGTTATGAAAGCTTGTCGCCGGTTAACAAGAAAAAAAAAAACTGCGCTCCTTCTTTAGGAAAGATTAGACGGCTTAAAGCGAATCTATCATTAACAAACACTCTAATCCCATTTAACTTTAAACACCGCCATAATTAGAGTCGTCTATTCTCCTCTTCCATAGCGGCTTCGCTATATCAGTTAACGACGATCCCTTGAAGACTACCGCGAAAAAAGAATTCATGTCATTCCACTCACATGTGCAGGGGAGAAGTCATCTTTAAAGTTCAGCTTTGAACACCGTTTCACCGGTTATATATAGATATGATGCATTACTTAGCTTACTATACTTCAGAGCTGCATTCATAATTCTGCTGGATACTATTGAAAAGCTATCAATGAGCAAAAAGATCCCCTGAGGCGGCGTACAGTTCATCAAGACCAGGGCGGTGTTCACTTCGGCACCGGCACTCCTCTGCCTCGACCATTTACTTGGCTCCACTAAGACATCAAGAGATCATGGTACGACGCTCATCATGATATGATATGAGGCTAATGACTAGGCATAACATCATGGGTAGGGATGAGCGAGTAGGGAAATACTCGGACTCGCTGTACTCATTACGAGTACCTCCTAATACTCGGGTACTCGGAAAGAGTAGCGAGTCTAATGTAAGTCTATGGGAAATGCGAGTAATGGGCTGTGCGGGAATGTGCTGGGCTGTGCGGGACTGTGCTGGGCTGTGCGGGGACTGTGCCAGGCTGTGCGGGACTGTGCCAGGCTGTGCCGGACTGTGCCGGGCTGTGCGGGACTGTGCTGGGCTGTGTGGGACTGTGCTGGGCTGTGCCGGGACTGTGCCAGACTGTGCCGGACTGTGCGGGACTGTGCCGGGCTGTGCGGGACTGTGCCAGGTTGTGCGGGACTGTGCAGGGCTGTGCGGGACTGTGCCGGGCTGTGCGTGACTGTGCTGGGCTGTGCGGGACTGTGCTGGGCTGTGTGGGACTGTGCTGGGCTGTGCGGGGACTGTGCCAGACTGTGCCAGACTGTGCCGGACTGTGCCAGACTGTGCCAGACTGTGCCGGACTGTGCCGGACTGTGCGGGACTGTGCCAGGCTGTGCTGGACTGTGCTGGGCTGTGCGGGGACTGTGCCAGACTGTGCCAGACTGTGCCGGACTGTGCGGGACTGTGCCAGGCTGTGCTGGACTGTGCGGGACTGTGCGGGGACTGTGCCAGGCTGTGTGGGAATGTGCGGGGACTGTGCCAGGCTGTGCGGGGACTGTGCCGGGCTGTGCGGGACTGTGCCGGGTTGTGCGGGACTGTGCAGGGCTGTGCGGGACTGTGCCGGGCTGTGCGGGACTGTGCTGGGCTGTGCGGGGACTGTGCCAGACTGTGCCGGACTGTGCCAGACTGTGCCGGACTGTGCGGGACTGTGTGGGACTGTGCCAGGCTGTGCTGGACTGTGCTGGACTGTGCGGGGACTGTGCCAGGCTGTGTGGGAATGTGCGGGGACTGTGCCGGGCTGTGCGGGGACTGTGCCGGGCTGTGCGGGACTGTGCCGGGCTGTGCGGGACTGTGCAGGGCTGTGCGGGACTGTGCCGGGCTGTGCGGGACTGTGCCGGGCTGTGCGGGACTGTGTTGGGCTGTGCGGGGACTGTGTCGGGCTGTGCGGGACTGTGTTGGGCTGTGCAGGACTGTGCCAGGCTGTGCGTGACAGTGCCAGGCTGTGCGGGACTGTGCTGGACTGTGCCAGGCTGTGCGGGACTGTGCTGGGCTGTGCCAGGCTGTGCGGGACTGTGCCGGGCTGTGCCAGGCTGTGCGGGACTGTGTCGGGCTGTGCGGGACTGTGTCGGGCTGTGCGGGACTGTGTTGGGCTGTGCGGGACTGTGCCAGGCTGTGCGGGTACTGTGCCGGGACTGTGCTGGGCTGTGCGGGCTGTGCCGAATATTGCAAGGCGAGTAGTGAAAAACTTGCTATGTTTCGAGTACCGCGAGTGCCGCATTACTCGCCGAGTATCGAATCCTAACGAGTATACTCGCTCATCCCTAATCATGGGGTCTAGTAAGCAGCACAGGCGCCCAAAATGACGTACCAGAAGATTGCCGACACATAAGTGAACAGTGCCCTTGCCCAGCTGCTATTGACGAACGGACTTGGGTCATCAGACAAGGGTACTTTGAATATTTTTGCTTTATTCAAGAGGTTTACCAACAAATCTATCCCTAAAAGTTTCGGAACACTTTAGATTAAAGTCGGACCAGCCAATTATAGCAAATTAGTCAACCACCTGGTGTCTCCCAAATCGTCAGAGGATGTCAGCGGAGAAAATGATCCAATACAATGCTCCATCTTTTTTTTTTTTTTTTTTTAACCTTGGGAGATAAGTTGCCATCAGAGCTAACTGGCTCCTCTGCTCTCTCCATTAAGTACACATGCATGCTCAACTGAACCGAGCGTGCATGTGCATAGGCAATTTGTGGACTGATACAGCTCTGAGTTGAACAAGCACTTTGCTAATCGTTGAGCTTGTATACCATAGTGGGAACGGTTGCTATACTGCAAGCAAATAGCAAAAGATGGGAGAGTTCAGCTCTGAGGGCTGTAGAATTGTGAATGCAGCTCCAGACTAAAATACACATTGTAACTTTCAGATTCATACAGTAGGGTAATATAGACGTCAACAAGCTCATATTACAAATCCATACAACTCAAAGGTTTACAGACACAGCAGTGTGCAAGGGGCAAGACATAACCTCGTGGTGATCAAAGGTGGACATAACCTCATCATAGTCCTCACAAGTCACATTGCAACATAAATAGCCACAAACATACAAAAAAAAATAAAATGAAGCCCTGACATGAGGGTCTAGGACTAAATATAGAAGACAAGTTTCATGAAGGTCACCTGTTCTCCCATTGCATCGACACGTGATAGATAGACTTCACTTCCAGGACATCGTCCCTTTACCATCGAGGTCGGGGACCTCTCATCAGTTTTGACATGAAAGGTAACCAGACAGCTCAGACATACCTCAATAATCCGGTCATGGATCTGAAGTCCGCCTTCTTTGGCAGCCGGGCCGCTGTCAACTATTTTTGAAACAAAAATTCCTTCGCTGGATGGTCCGTCCTGGTTGTCCTGCAAAAATAAAAGACATTATCTATGGGGAACCAGAATATTTATTGTTAGATACACTCATAATATTTTGCATGCACTCCCACCCAAGGTATGTAGTATATAGGACCCATAGGATAGTAACAGTAGGTGCGGAATTTACTAGTGTTAGAGTTAGGGTTAGGGCTAGACTTAGGGCCAGTGTTTGGCCCATGGATTGGTTTAGGTTTAGGAGTAATTTTAGGATTAGAGTTAGGGCCGCAAATTAGATAAGTTCTAGGATTAGGGTTAGGGTTATGGATTGGGTAAGTTCTAGGAAAAGGGCTACAAAATGATTTAGGGCTAGGTGTATGAAATGGGTAAGGGCTAGAAATAAGGTTAGGGTTGTAGATTTGAAAATCATATTGTCAGGTCAATTTTACCGTAAAATGAACACTGTACATAAAAATAAAAACTGAGGAATCGTGTCTTTCTTTGCCATTTCACACATGGAATTTTTTTCCCCGCTTTCCAGTACATCACATGATAAAATGGATTGAGCCATTCGAAAGTACAACTCGTCCCACAAAAAACAAGCCCTTATAAGGCTATGTTGACGTAACAAAAAGTCATGGCTTTTGAAATAAGGGGCGGAAAACACGGAAAAATAATTGTCCAATTCTTAAAGGGTTACTAAATTTGTAAAGGGTTTTTCACATCTTTGTTAGGGAATCAAATTTGTATTTCCAGTTTTAGGAATAGAGAAGTAAAATGAACTTTAGTGAACAATGACGTAAAGGTACATCACAGTCAGGGTATGTATCGTGCGGGTTCAGGAGCTGAGCCCACCCATGCCTGTGTGTCGCCCCTGAGGCTCAGTCACCACAGAGGTACTGCACCTTCTCCTAAGGTGTGGTGCCCCACCGTCTGGGTAAGTTGGGAGCTCCTTTCCACACTCCAACACTTGCACCCCACACACACACAGGGTAGTTCTGCACAACCACATTGCGGCTCAGTGCTTAGAGAGTAGCAGAGCACCTCTGGTGGTTCCCTGCTTGGAACACTGGATGTGCTGGGAGGTGGGTGGAGTTTAGATTCATATAAAAGGTTTGGAAGGTTTAGAATTACAGGTCAGTCCCTTAGGGGCAGTCTGACAGAAGGTCGGCGGAGTAGGAAGTCACTCAGAGAGGAGTGAGGATCCCTGGAAGAAGGGATGGAGGAAGGAGTGCTGCAGCTGCCTCAGTGACCTGAGCCAGCTGGCACGGGAAAGTAAGGAAGGTGGAAAGACGTAGAACAGTAACCTAAGCATCCATAAGAAAGAGAGTCAAGTACGGACCGAAGGAGTAGAGAACAGAGATGAGAAGTGGGTTGGAAGAGGAACCCTGCCTATAGGTTCTCAGCGCAAGGCCGGGGCCCGGACCCCGAGGTTGTATGGACACTTATGGTTCTGCAGCAGACACCGGTGGAGTAGTTGGCTGTAAATGCATTACTCCCATCCAAGACTTGAGGCACAACAGCAACACAGATAGCCAGGAGTGAGGCGTCCCCGAAGAAGGCTACAGCTGTCTGCCGTGCAAGTAGAGTTCTAGGAACATCTCTTAGGAGGCATTCCAGGGTTACTAAGTACTGGAGTGCTTCACACCACAAGGTGCATTGGCGGAGTCGTTCAGGAAGGTTCATGTTGGCGGAGTGTTGGAGAGGAGAGCCCTGACTTACCCGGGAGGTTGATTGAGTCTTTACCCCGGAGGACACGGCACGGAGGCGGGCACCAGTGTGTACCACGAACTGTGAGTAAAGCTTTGAAACTGCAAGCTCTGGTGTCCTCCACTGATTTGTGCGCTAACATCTTCAGCACCGCTACATCTGGGTACCAGCATCCACACCATCCTGTGCCTCTCCTGATCCATAGCGCCTACACTGCCCTGGGATTACAGCTCCACCTGTGGGGAGCTACACCATCTTTGCTGCACCACACCATCAGTTCCAGCGGATCTGCATGCAGCGTCGGCTTAACACCTCCCTTGCAGAACACCACAGGTGGCGTCACAAACTATTCACATAAACTACATTAAAAACCACCATTAATTTGGGCACCCAGGGCCACGGACCGGGTCACCGCCGCTGTGACACATCCTCCCTGACACCCTGACACCGGCCCGGTACCGAGTACCCCGCTGCCCTGGGAGGGCGACCCATCTGCACATGCTGGCTGTGCTCCGCTGTAACAGCAGTGATCAGAGCTTGCCTCAATACCTGCTGTTTAACTATTTAAATGTCACCATTTAAGCAAGCCCCCATTGCTGCCATGTTATTGATGTAGTAAACTGGGTTCTGCTCCCATATCTATGTATTAAGATTTGTTCTGTTCACATACCTATGTACTATGCACTAAGCTCGGTTCTATTCCCATAGCTATATACTAAGGGTATCAATGTAGTAAGCTTGGTGTTGTTTCCATATCTACGTAGTAAGATTGATTCTGTTCCCATATCTTTGAAGTAAACTTGGTTTTGTTCCCATATTTATTTAGTAAGCTTGATTCTGTTCCCGTATCTACATAGTAAACTTGGTTCTGTTCTCATATCTTTAAAGTAAGCTTGGTTTTGTTCCTGTATCTATGTAGTAAGCTTGGTTTTATTCCTGTATCTATGTAGTAAGCTTGGTTCGGTTCCTGTATCTTTGAAGGAAGCTTGGTTCTGTTCCATTATCTATGTAGTAAGCTCAGTTCTGTTCCCATTCATATTGATGTAGTAAATTTGACGACTAAAGATAGGTCTCCACAAACTGTGGGCCAGTGCTTTCCGATTTACCCCAGGCTAAAAGTGGATAGCCTGCCCCTGCCGGCAACCCATGCTACTTGGTAGTGCCAGAATGTACTGGGTGCATGTTAACCAAAGTTTGTACAATGGAGTGTTGTGTAGGAGTGTGTCAAGAGTCAGAGGGGTCCCAAAAGATTTCTATGTTCCATTTGAGGAGACCAGTACTATAAATTACACGTGGAAATACGGGGACCTGTAACATGTTCATGTTATGTCTCTGGCCACTGACGAAATGCCACCAGGACTGCCATTGTGCAGCCACTGGCACAGATAAGGGACTTCAGAATAATTTTTGCATGACATAATAAGCGTGTCGTGTAATATTTCCATGGCGGACGCGTGTTATTGGAACAATTGTATAATATGATGCCCGGGGGCCTGGAGTAATCATCTACATGATGAAAGCTGAAGATAATAATCAGTGGAAATAGCTCATCATGGCGTGACTTAGAACTTCATATTATGTATAAATCAGTGCATGTGCCCATTAATATAATAATTAATGAGCTAATGGCAGAACAGAGTTGATAATAAAGCTCAGAATAAGCGATTACATCACTCAGAGCAAATTGTAAGTGATGACATCACTCGTTGCTAATTCTAAATAATGACATCACCAAACATCAGTCACAACTATGTAATGGATGACTTCACCAAGAAGCGTTACAGAAACTGGGAGGGTGTTACTGAGTTATCGCTTGGGTGCTAGAAATATCTACTCACTATGAGCTGCAGAATTGGGGTACATCCTGTGCCCAGATCCTAAATGCCATTCCAGCCTGTAGTAGATTTAATATTTGCCCGGTTTCCCCACTATCGTTTGTACCATTGATGGCTGAGATGCCACCATTGGTGGTTGAGATGCCTCCACCGCCTCTCGTTGCTTCACTGCAAAGGACAATATTCTCCTACTCACTCTGTTCTGCTGTGTATGCCAGATGGCTATTCTCCAGATTAGGTTCTTTATATTATTTATGTGACTTTATTTTTTACTTCTTGACCGTCTGACTCACTGGGTGGTTCTTACTAGTAGAGAAGAGCAAGCAACAGAAGAACAAAGACTGGGAGTAGCTTTATTGGGCACCAGAGATGCTTACTACAGTTTGGTGTTTTCTATAAGATAATTGGACAGTCCCTTTAACTTTAGCATCCCGACGGTGCCGCCTGACATCTATAAATAATCTGCCACTTGATATCTGACTTGTCAGCTAAAATTTATAAAGGTGGAAAGTGAGAAGGAGCATCTTACACCCAACAGCAAACCTCAAAACAGGAGTGGCCTTCAAGATATCTTGTCCTGCAAACATTGACTAATCTGGAGCAAGCGACCTGTGAAAGGCAAATCTTGGGCAAGATCAAAGCTGTGAAATGGCAGCGACTATGTGTTGTTTCCAGTGTTATACACTACAGGATGCTATGGAATATCGTCTGTAAAGGTGGTCAACGGGGGTAACGGGCAAAAGGTGGTCAATCGTGGTAAGGGGCAACTATTCACTAGAAACCAGGGAAAGACTAAGACACCAATATTGGAACAAGAAGCCATTGGGCATCAGATGCTTTATATTGGAATAGGGTCATATAGACCCCTAATGGGGGATATTGAACCTGTGGACACCATGGAGAAAGTTGAAGAAACCAATGGACACCATAGGTACAAAAACCCACAAAGCTGGAGGACAAAGAAGTGGGTCACTACATGCTGAAGTACAGGGCAGGGGGGTAAAAAACAACTAGACACTAGAACCTGGACACCAGGATAAGGAGGAGCGATACAATACTCCAATGGCTGGGGCAACAAACTTCTCAAAAGGAGGCAGAAAGCTCTAAACCACCAGATAACTGGTCCCCAACTACAAGACACCAGAGGAAGAGGGTAAGAAACAACTAGAGCACCAAATAGTATACAAGGGACAGGAGAAAAATAGACACCGTGGATTAGGCCACCAAATACCAGACACAAAGTTAAGGGCAGTGGCAACAGATAACTAGATCCATGGAAAAAACAAACAGAGGGGGACACTGACTGCCTTCATGGTCATTCCGGTATTGAGAATGAGAGGAAAATGTTAACACACCACTAGTCAACCAAGACATCAGTGGCTCGGTGCCAAATGTCTCCACATCGTAAACTGAGGACTCAAATGCTAGATATTGCAATATTGGCTGAATGCTACATGCCAAAAACTGACCTACCAAACATTGGGCACCGATATCAGCAGAACCCTGGACATCAGGGACCTGGATACAAAACTGTTGAGGGCCAGAGACCTCCGTACCAAATCACTGGACAACAGAATTTGGGGTACATGACCCATGCAGATGGAAGTGGGGCACTTTACCAGCTTTTACTGCTTTTTCTTGTGGTGGTTAAATTTTTACAGTGAGCGTTTGCCATAAATATGTCATTTTTTTTTAAATCTGGTGTAAATGCCGCTGTTCTCCTGATTCCCGGAGCGGTTTTTCTTCCTCCTTCTCTCCATTCCCAAAATAGGGCTTCCTCGTCCCTATATACAAATCAATTTTTTTTTTAGACAACTGGGCGCGGTTCTTAAGAAGACGCCCACAGATAAGAGTTTTGGACTACGCCCACTTAGCTAAGAAGAGTAGATTTACATGAAGGGAAGAATGGGTCATAGCTCCGGAACGGAGAGCAGGACCAAAAGAAAAACATCATCGGATTCAGGAGAACAGCGGCATTTACAACGGGTAATGAAAAAAAAAATCATATTTATAGCAAATGACAGGTTTTCTTTAAGAATTAATAATTTGGCACCTTCACAACCGATTAGAGGACCTGGCATCAGAGCTTCCCTTATAAAACGCTGCGGATTAATATTTGCATACTTACATTTTTTATGTCTAGTGCCCGTTAAGAACCTGGCAGCGGTGAAGGACTTTTATGAACAGCAAATTCATACATAAATTTTTGGCACACAAGACATAAAAAGCTCCCACACAGCAGCACCTTTATTCAGACAGCTCAACAGAAGTCCTGTGTAAGAGATCGCCGCGGCCCTGCCCCGCTTCCTATACGAGGGGCACATAGAAAACGTAGCGCAAAAAGAGCCCTACCGTCGCCCGTGGGTGGTTGGGCAACAATTCATATCTGCTTTAGGTTTTATACAACATACATAGTTACGTTGTGAATAGTCATTAGGAGAATCCCCGCTGCTTTATTTGTCTGCTCCTCTCTAATGATGTTTTCAGCCAGGCTCACCAAGTAGTGAGATAGCGAGCGCCACTTCACAGGGAATCAATATACCATATTTGTCAGAAATGATTGAGGTACATTTTGATTTACGACTATAACTTAAAAATACAGGAACCGGGAAAATGCTGTGGCCGAGTGGATCATTGGGGCGATCATTAATAAAAATCTCACAAATTCAGAATACAATAACATTGGAGAGAAGGATAGGAGATAAATGATAGACAGAGATACAGGGGCATCATGAAGGTGCGACCCTGACCGGGGCCATGCAGGTGGGGGTCCACTGACGCCTGCAGCTATTTCAGCTAGATGTGTATCCTCAGATGAACATTCAGCTGAAATGCATTGCGGCGTAGAGATCCGCCGGATCTCTGCACTGCAATACGCGCTGCCAGCCAGCCAATCAGAGCCCAGCAGGTGAGGTCGGCGTGCAAGTCACTGGTGGCACATGGCAGTAACTTCATGGGCTGCCATCACTTCACACGCTGAAGTCAGCTGCCAAAAGAAGACACAAGCTGCAAGCATGTCGCTGGAGTGGGAGAAGGTAATAAGAATCCCAGGATGGGGGACATATATTACTGGAAGTGGACCAGGATGGAGGGCCTTTCTACCTGGATGGGGACCAGGATGGAGGGCCCTTCTATCTGGACAGGGACCAGGATGGGGGACATATAATACTGGAAGTGGACCAGGATGGAGGGTCCTTCTATCTGGACGGGGACCAGGATGGAGGGCCCTACTACCTAGACGAGTACCAGGATGGAGGGCCCTACTACCTGGACGGGGACCAGGATGGAGAAGCCTTCTACCTGGACGGGGACCAGGATGGAGGGCCCTTCTACCTGGACGGGGACTAGGATGGAGGGCTCTTCTATCTGGACGGGGACCAGGATGGGGGACATATAATACTGGAAGTGGACCAGGATGGAGGGCCCTTCTACCTGGATGGGGACAAGGATGGAGGGCCCTACTACCTGGACGAGTACCAGGATGGAGGGCCCTACTACCTGGACGGGGACCAGGATGGAGAAGCCTTCTACCTGGACGGGGACCAGGATGGAGGGCCCTTCTACCTGGATGGGGACCAGGATGGAGGGCCCTTCTATCTGGACGGGGACCAGGATGGGGGACATATAATACTGGAAGTGGACCAGGATGGAGGGCCCTTCTACCTGGATGGGGACAAGGATGGAGGGCCCTACTACCTGGACGAGTACCAGGATGGAGGGCCCTACTACCTGGACGGGGACCAGGATGGAGAAGCCTTCTACCTGGACGGGGACCAGGATGGAGGGCCCTTCTACCTGGATGGGGACTAGGATGGAGGGCTCTTCTACCTGCACATGGACCAGGATGGAAGGCGTTCTACCAGAATGAGGACCAGGATGGAGGGCCCTTTTACCTGGATGGGGACCAGGATGGAGGGCCCTTCTACCTGGACGGGGACCAGGATGGAGGGCCCTTCTACCTGGACGGGGACCAGGATGGAGGGCCCTTCTACCTGGACGGGGACAAGGATGGAGGGCCCTACTACCTGGACGAGTACCAGGATGGAGGGCCCTACTACCTGGACGGGGACCAGGATGGAGAGGCCTTCTACCTGGACGGGGACCAGGATGGAGGGCCCTTCTACCTGGACGGGGACCAGGAAGGAGGGCTCTTCTACCTGCATATGGACCAGGATGGAAGGCATTCTACCTGAATGGGGACCAGGATGGAGGGCCCTTCTACCTGGACGGGGACCAGGATGGAGGGCCCTTCCACCAGGACAGGGACCAGGATGGAAGGCGTTCTACCTGAATGTGGCCCAGGATGGAGGGCTCTTCTACCTGGACAGGGACCAGGATGAAGGGCATTATACCTGAATGGGGACCAGGATGGAGGGCCCTTCTACCTGGACGGGGACCAGGATAGCGGGCCATTATACCTGAGCGGGGACCAGGATGGGGGACATTATTACAGGATGGGTGACATTATTACAAAATGGGAGCTAGGATGAGGAAATTATACCAGGATGAGGTAAATTGTTCAATGAGAGGGCGAACATGTATGTCTTCGCAGGATCTGGAGCGTTACAAGGGCACATACATCTGACGAACATTCAGTTGCAGGCACAGGTTAAAATTTTGCAGCGGGGACCATCAGACCTTAGATACGCCACTAAATAGACAATGGAGTGAGAGATAAAGACAGATGATACAGAGGAGAAAAATGACAGATTAAACACATGATCGAATTAGCAAGGTTGCCAACTGTCCAAAAATTCCAGGACAGTCCGTAAAAAATAAAAATAAATAAATGAAGGCATCCTTGATTTTTTTGAAGCTGAAGAAACTTATACAAATTATTTTGACTGTAATTATCATATTACAGATTACAGTAAATGCAGCTGATGTCGTCATATCACAGATAAAAGAATCTATAAAAGGATAGATAATAGATAAATAGAAAGAAATAATAGATAGATGATAGATAGATAATAGCTAAATAGATAATAGATAGATATATGAAAAATAGATAGACAGACAGATAATAGATAGATAGCAGATAGATAGATGATAGATAATAGATAGATAGATAGATAGATAGATGATAGATAGATGTCTTCTTGACCAGACTATGATGAGACAATGAGACCTCAGTGACCGGTATAAAGCGGTGACTGTTGCACATTTGGAGCCGGTGGTCTCCTGTGCGCGGCGCTCCCCTCCATCCCTCCTGAGGCATGAATAGTAGACAGTCTCCCACAGAGACCAATGTTCCCTGTGTTCCTTTCGCTTCAGACATTCACCCCCAATGCTCGACAGGAAAAGGAAAACACATTTTAACAATTAACATACCACACACGACCGGCCACCAATAATATTAAATCCCAGGGATCCAGATTCTCGGTGGAGAACGAGAGTGAGTGCAGTCGTCTCTTCTCCCTACAATGCACAGGTAAGAAAATTCATGGTGACTACATGTGGTACAGAGCGCCCAGTCTACGTCCCGCCATCTCCGCTAGGAGAAACACAACGTTACCCAAAAGCAAATAATAAAACC
Organism: Dendrobates tinctorius; assembly: GCF_039654945.1. Classification (NCBI taxonomy): domain Eukaryota; kingdom Metazoa; phylum Chordata; class Amphibia; order Anura; family Dendrobatidae; genus Dendrobates; species Dendrobates tinctorius. Next base: position 3,199,477 of record NW_027361695.1, on the reverse strand, counting down.
CAGACATGTTGTGCAGTTTATCGGCCTCCGCTAAATTCCTAACCCTGGACCGACCAATCGGCCTCTTCACAGAGGAGGACGGCCATTTTGAATCATGGATCATCAAGGACACACAAGTCATAAACTTTCCATATTTATGTGAATCAGAATTAACAATTTTGCTGTCAGTGAATGAAATCAAGGCCAGGGTAAGGCTGGGCGGCGCTGTGCCCGGTGTGCCACATTACAGCCGTACGTTTAGAGATAATACACTTTACGTAGTAATGATTTCAGAGTATACACTGCACACATTATTAAATAGACCTGATGAAGCTGATGTACTAACTATGAATTTCCATGTCAGCGTGGCTGTATAAACGCCGCTATTAAGATGATCATTTTAGGAGTCCAGCTGTAGACAGACTCATAAATGGTTAATCTTAATATCAAGCGGGAAAACATTTAGGCCTGTTTCACACTTGCTTTTTTTTGCAGCGCGTTTTTCCCGCAAAAAAACGCATTGAAAAACGCATACAAAAGCATACAACTGCTGCGTTTTTTTCAAGCATTTTTATGAGCATGCATGAAAAAAACGCAGCGTTTTTAAGCGTTTGTATGCGTTTTTAGTGCGTTTTTACCGCGTTTGCGGTTTTTTCCAACATTAGGTGGCCACTCACACTAACCCAAACCATGACTTTACTAACCCTAACCCTGACCCTAACCCTAACCCTGACCCTAACCCTAACCCTAACCCTAACCCTTAACCAAACCATACTTAACCCTAACCCTGACCCTAACCCTAACCCTAACCCTAACCCTAACCCTGACCCTAACCCTAACCCTGACCCTAACCCTTAACCAAACCATACTTAACCTTAACCCTAACCCTAACCCTGACCCTAACCCTAACCCTAACCCTAACCCTGACCCTAACCCTTAACCAAACCATACTTAACCCTAACCCTGACCCTAACCCTTAACCAAACCATACTTAACCTTAACCCTAACCCTAACCCTGACCCTAACCCTAACCCTAACCCTGACCCTAACCCTTAACCAAACCATACTTAACCCTAACCCTGACCCTAACCCTTAACCAAACCATACTTAACCTTAACCCTAACCCTAACCCTGACCCTAACCCTGACCCTAACCCTAACCCTAACCCTGACCCTAACCCTTAACCAAACCATACTTAACCCTAACCCTGACCCTAACCCTTAACCAAACCATACTTAACCTTAACCCTAACCCTAACCCTGACCCTAACCCTGACCCTAACCCTAACCCTAACCCTGACCCTAACCCTTAACCAAACCATACTTAACCCTAACCCTGACCCTAACCCTTAACCAAACCATACTTAACCTTAACCCTAACCCTAACCCTGACCCTAACCCTGACCCTAACCCTAACCCTTAACCAAACCATACTTAACCTTAACCCTAACCCTAACCCTGACCCTAACCCTAACCCTAACCCTGACCCTAACCCTTAACCAAACCATACTTAACCCTAACCCTGACCCTAACCCTGACCCAAACCCTAACCCTAACCCTAACCCTGACCCTAACCCTTAACCAAACCATACTTAACCCTAACCCTGACCCTAACCCTAACCCTGACCCTAACCCTAAACCCCCTTAACTAACCCTAACTTTACCCAAACCCCTAAATTCCATTGTCTAAACTAATGGTAAAAAAAAAAACGCATGTGCAAAAAAACGCATGCATAAGCATGCCAATGCGCACATATGCTCACCATAGACTTATAATGGGTGTCTTGCTGTAAAAAAACGCATTGCGCGCGCATGCGTTTTTTTGAGGCAAATCGGACGCACAAAAAATGCAACAAGTTGCATTTTGTGCGCCCGAGCGCATACCGCAAAAAAACGCATGCGCGGTAAAACGCGTACAAACGCATGTGTATGCGCACATAAGCGCATCCCATGCAAAGTATAGGGAAAAAAAACGCATGCGCTATTTAGCGCTAAATTACCGCGAAAAAAAACGCAAATGTGAAACCAGCCTAAAATAGGATGATACGGCCTTTCTGACATGGATTTTCAAAGCAAGTACAGCGGCCTTGCCCGGTCCAAAAGATCTTTCTAATAATGTATGCAGATAGTATTGTAAGATCTGGTGCCGGATTCACTTTAGGAAGAAAGTCGATGGGCGATGTGTGCCATTGTAGGCTTTTTAGAGGGGCATATGCCAGGGTCTTCTATCGGTGGTGTATATATAATATATATACACACACAGACGATGGAAGACCCTGGAAAGGGCGCCCAGCTCTAGCAGGCATATAAGCCCGAAAATGGTGTACGTCCCGTTTTACAGGGGATTCGGACATAAACCCCGACGGGACCACCGAACGTGGGCAAGAACGTAATGTGACAGGAGCCTTAATCACAGAGGATCGTCCACACTGATTACAATTGTAACAAACCCTCAGCTGTAAGAAATCTTAAGCTCTGGATGGTTTTTCAGCCACAAGAACGTTTCTCACTCACTGACAGCAAACAGATATCTTGACATTTTGACAATCTGGATTAAAAAGTTGACGATATTTAAAAACTTTGCAATTATTGTTTATTTGCAGAAATCAGAAATATCCATCGCTTGCATTTTGCACCATTAATACACTTGTCACAGAGAGGTAATTGGCGCCTCACGCCTCAGCGCCTCCTTCTACAGGACCATCTTGGGTTTTGCCTCATGTTTGCAGACATGTTTTTGAGACATTCAAAATTGATCACTTTTTTCTCGCAGAACCTCTTATTTTTCCCTTTTTTTTAAGGTTTTAGATTTTTTTTTTGCAGCCCACGCATTGAACAATGCTTAGTCTGGAGCAGATTCCATCACGTTCTCCTACAAAAAAAAAAAAAGCACTTTTTTTAATCCCCAGGTGTTTTTCAAAACTTCTTCAGGAAAAACCATTGCTCAAAAAGAAACTCCTTATGTGAATAACATCGTAACTTTTCCAAAGAAATAGATAGGAAGAGTTGTCCAAGCCATTTTCCAGGAAGATTTGGAAACGGATTGGCTGCAAAAAAATCCTCAAAAACATCATGTGAACTGAACATAACCTCAGTAGTAGAAATGAGCGGATCTCTTTGCACAACCCCGGTCCAAGCTGAAAAGGCGCATGATGAGATTGTTTTATACAGTGCACAGGGCTCTCTCTTTTCACCTGTGAATTCTCTCTACATCCTGAAGGAACTTGGGCATTGGAGCCTCATGACTTTTAACATCGTTAATATTATTTTAAATATTGGAGAGCAGGTCATGACCTGTCATGCTGTGACGGTATTCGGTAAGGAAGGGGGTCCTCAAACTGTCCCTGGAACTGGGACCCTAAATATCCCTGTTGTGGGGGTACTCTTGAAGGTAAAGAGGCCCGAGTCTCTGAACATACTATGTTTCTGTTAAACCCTGATCTGTCCCCTCTCCCACCCCATGAGGCATGGGACAAAAATGTAATGTAAACAAGATACATATACAAGACAGGTATAACAGAACACCTCTGTCATACAAAAGCACTCACCATCAATAGGGAGGAGGATACGAACAGGGAGGAATAAAATAAATGGAAACAGGGACCAGGCGATAAATACACACATATTATAGCAAACTACAGAACACTACTACAACAACTCTACTACAAACACTTACCTTTAGCACACGGCACAGGAAGACGATCCTTTCACCGGCAGGGACAAGGTTTGACCAGTTTTTACAGGAAGAGGTAATGACCAGATCAGAACCAGCTGAAATGGAGCTGCATGTTTCTGACAGCATAGAAAGGGTCATTAACCTCTTCAGCACCAAAGGAAACTAAATCCATTTAATATGGGACACAAATCACACCATCTCTAGAGAAGACCTGTGATTCATTATCTGACGTGACCATCTAACTCCAACTCTTCCAGGGGGATGTGACACTCTCGTGACACGGCAACATCGGCCAACGGGAGCAGCTACCCACTTCACACACCCCATACTTCTTAACCTAAACAACTCTTCAATCCTTGCAGTGCACATTTTGACACCTCTATAAACGCCCACGTCCTTTACTGTAAACTCAAGATTGTTGGCACAGATCCATGACCCATCACTGAGGAGAAAAAAGTCCTTCAAGAATAGCTGTGGATGGTGCCAAGGCTCCTTGTGTGTAGTAACAGATCCAACGAGTCCAAGAGCCGAAGCAAAAATGACGAAAATGTTCATTGTCCTGTAGAATTTCTTATAAGTTTGATGAACATTTAATGTTTTTATTTTTCCTTTTTCTTTCATAGACATCAAAAGACACAACAAAATAACAGACACACAGATTGCACTACTAGACTGTTATGTCCTCCAACCCTGCAGGATATAGGCTTACGTGGGCCTCTGGGATACACAGGTACCATAGGGCCCCTTTCATCTTCCAAGCGCTATAGCTTCTTATTTTTTAGGTCAATAGAGTGGTATCAGGACTAGTGGTTAGCGAACATGCTAGGATAAGGTGTTATCTGAGCATGCTCGAGTGTTAACCGAGTGTCTTCGGCATTCTCGAAAAATATGTTCTAGTCCCCGCGGCTGCATGTCTCACGGCTGCACTTTTTTTTTTATTTGTTTAAATTTTATTTCCGGGAAAAGAGGATAATATATGTTCATATTCATTTGTTGTGGTCGGGATGCATAGGAGATCAGAAATTTTACAATATTAAAAGAAAATTATTATTATTAGTATTATTTTGTCAGTAAATGAGAAAATCACTGATGAAGTCCTGATGTCAGACACAAACACTGCATTGTCTAAAATCTGATCAAAAACATTTTTTTCTTTGCATACGAGAGAAAAAAACAAAACAACACACCTGAATGACACATTTGTCTAAGATCAGATGAGCACAAAACTTATCGGAGTAGTCACATCCACTAATTGCAAACGTGGCTGCGTGTTTGGTTCCGTGTCTTGTGTCTTGTGCGGCTCCATGTTGCGTGCGGACCCATGTCATGTGCGGCTCCGTGTGCTCATCTGCTCCATGTCGTGTACGGCTCCGTGTGCTCATCTGCTCCATGTCGTGTGCGGCTCCATGTGCTCATCTGCTCCATGTTGTGTACGGCTCCGTGTGCTCATCTGCTCCATGTCGTGTGCGGCTCCGTGTGCTCGTCTGCTCCATGTCGTGTGCGGCTCCATGTGCTCATCTGCTCCATGTTGTGTTCGGCTCCGTGTGCTCGTCTGCTCCATGTTGTGTTCGGCTCCGTGTGCTCATCTGCTCCATGTCGTGTGCGGCTCCATGTGCTCATCTGCTCCATGTCGTGTGCGGCTCCATGTGCTCATCTGCTCCATGTTGTGTTCGGCTCCGTGTGCTCGTCTGCTCCATGTTGTGTTCGGCTCCGTGTGCTCATCTGCTCCATGTTGTGTGCGGCTCCGTGTGCTCGTCTGCTCCATGTCGTGTGCGGCTCCATGTGCTCATCTGCTCCATGTCGTGTGCGGCTCCATGTGCTCATCTGCTCCATGTCGTGTGCGGCTCCATGTGCTCATCTGCTCCATGTTGTGTTCGGCTCCGTGTGCTTGTCTGCTCCATGTTGTGTGCGGCTCCGTGTGCTCATCTGCTCCATGTTGTGTGCGGCTCCGTGTGCTTGTCTGCTCCATGTTGTGTGCGGCTCCGTGTGCTCGTCTGCTCCATGTTGTGTTCGGCTCCGTGTGCTCGTCTGCTCCATGTTGTGTGCGGCTCCATGTGCTCATCTGCTCCATGTTGTGTTCGGCTCCGTGTGCTCATCTGCTCCATGTTGTGTGCGGCTCCATGTGCTTGTCTGCTCCATGTCGTGTGCGGCTCCATGTGCTCATCTGCTCCATGTTGTGTTCGGCTCCGTGTGCTTGTCTGCTCCATGTTGTGTGCGGCTCCGTGTGCTCATCTGCTCCATGTTGTGTGCGGCTCCGTGTGCTTGTCTGCTCCATGTTGTGTGCGGCTCCGTGTGCTCGTCTGCTCCATGTTGTGTTCGGCTCCGTGTGCTCGTCTGCTCCATGTTGTGTGCGGCTCCATGTGCTCATCTGCTCCATGTTGTGTTCGGCTCCGTGTGCTTGTCTGCTCCATGTTGTGTGCGGCTCCATGTGCTTGTCTGCTCCATGTTGTGTTCGGCTCCGTGTGCTCGTCTGCTCCATGTTGTGTGCGGCTCCATGTGCTCATCTGCTCCATGTTGTGTTCGGCTCCGTGTGCTCATCTGCTCCATGTTGTGTGCGGCTCCATGTGCTCGTCTGCTCCATGTTGTGTGCGGCTCCGTGTGCTCGTCTGCTCCATGTTGTGTTCGGCTCCGTGTGCTCGTCTGCTCCATGTTGTGTGCGGCTCCGTGTGCTTGTCTGCTCCATGTCGTGTGCGGCTCCGTGTGCTCGTCTGCTCCATGTCGTGTGCGGTTCCGTGTGGTCGTCTGCTCCATGTCGTGTGCGGTTACGTGTGCTCGTCTGCTCCATGTCGTGTGCGGTTCCGTGTGCTCGTCTGCTCCATGTCGTGTGCGGTTCCGTGTGCTCGTCTGCTCCATGTCGTGTACGGCTCCGTGTGCTCGTCTGCTCCATGTTGTGTGCGGCTCCGTGTGCTCGTCTGCTCCATGTTGTGTGCGGCTCCGTGTGCTCGTCTGCTCCATGTTGTGTTCGGCTCCGTGTGCTCATCTGCTCCATGTTGTGTGCGGCTCCGTGTGCTCGTCTGCTCCATGTCGTGTGCGGCTCCATGTGCTCGTCTGCTCCATGTCGTGTGCGGCTCCATGTGCTCATCTGCTCCATGTTGTGTTCGGCTCCGTGTGCTTGTCTGCTCCAAGTTGTGTGCGGCTCCGTGTGCTCATCTGCTCCATGTTGTGTGCGGCTCCGTGTGCTTGTCTGCTCCATGTTGTGTGCGGCTCCGTGTGCTTGTCTGCTCCATGTTGTGTTCGGCTCCGTGTGCTCGTCTGCTCCATGTTGTGTGCGGCTCCATGTGCTCATCTGCTCCATGTTGTGTTCGGCTCCGTGTGCTCATCTGCTCCATGTTGTGTGCGGCTCCGTGTGCTTGTCTGCTCCATGTTGTGTGCGGCTCCGTGTGCTCGTCTGCTCCATGTTGTGTGCGGCTCCGTGTGCTCGTCTGCTCCATGTTGTGTGCGGCTCCGTGTGCTTGTCTGCTCCATGTCGTGTGCGGCTCCGTGTGCTCGTCTGCTCCATGTTGTGTGCGGCTCCGTGTGCTTGTCTGCTCCATGTCGTGTGCGGTTCCGTGTGCTCGTCTGCTCCATGTCGTGTGCGGTTCCGTGTGCTCGTCTGCTCCATGTCGTGTGCGGTTCCGTGTGCTCGTCTGCTCCATGTCGTGTGCGGTTCCGTGTGCTCGTCTGCTCCATGTCGTGTGCGGTTCCGTGTGCTCGTCTGCTCCATGTCGTGTACGGCTCCGTGTGCTCGTCTGCTCCATGTTGTGTGCGGCTCCGTGTGCTCGTCTGCTCCATGTTGTGTGCGGCTCCGTGTGCTCGTCTGCTCCATGTTGTGTGCGGCTCCGTGTGCTCGTCTGCTCCATGTCGTTGTGCGGTTCCGTGTGCTCGTCTGCTCCATGTTGTGTGCGGCTCCGTGTGCTCGTCTGCTCCATGTAGTGTGCGGCTCCGAGTGCTCCATGTCGTGTGCGGTTCCGTGTGCTCGTCTGCTCCATGTCGTGTACGGCTCCGTGTGCTCGTCTGCTCCATGTTGTGTGCGGCTCCGTGTGCTCGTCTGCTCCATGTCGTGTACGGCTCCGTGTGCTCGTCTGCTCCATATTGTGTGCGGCTCCGTGTGCTCGTCTGCTCCATGTTGTGTGCGGCTCCGTGTGCTCGTCTGCTCCATGTTGTGTGCGGCTCCGTGTGCTCGTCTGCTCCATGTTGTGTGCGGCTCCGTGTGCTCGTCTGCTCCATGTTGTGTGCGGTTCCGTGTGCTCGTCTGCTCCATGTCGTTTGCGGTTCCATGTGCTCGTCTGCTCCATGTTGTGTGCGGCTCCGTGTGCTCGTCTGCTCCATGTCGTGTGCGGTTCCGTGTGCTCGTCTGCTCCATGTTGTGTGCGGCTCCGTGTGCTCGTCTGCTCCATGTTGTGTGCGGTTCCGTGTGCTCGTCTGCTCCATGTCGTGTGCGGTTCCGTGTGCTCGTCTGCTCCATGTCGTGTGCGGCTCCGTGTGCTCGTCTGCTCCATGTTGTGTGCGGTTCCGTGTGCTCGTCTGCTCCATGTCGTTTGCGGTTCCGTGTGCTCGTCTGCTCCATGTTGTGTGCGGCTCCGTGTGCTCGTCTGCTCCATGTCGTGTGCGGTTCCGTGTGCTCGTCTGCTCCATGTTGTGTGCGGCTCCATGTGCTCGTCTGCTCCATGTAGTGTGTGGCTCCGTGTGCTCGTCTGCTCCATGTCGTGTGCGGTTCCGTGTCATGTGCAGCTCTGTGTCGTGTGCGGCTCCATGTGCTCATCTGCTTAGCGGACGGCTTTAGGTGCTGCCGACTTTTTACATGCAGTTTTGGCCCAAAATCCAGACCAGACTAACGCCTGCTGCGATTGAGGGTTTTTTGATAATCGCCCGTGTGCACTCACACAGTGCTCGATTCATCATTGCATTTTTGCCATTTTTCTTTGGTTTTTTTTTTTATTGAATACCTTTTTGCTTTGCGACAAAATTTCCAAACGATTTGCGCCTTTTTTTAAAGTTGCTGTTTAGTTAGTTTCCTGATTTTTTTTAAAATCACAAAATCTGGTGCACATGTACTCCAGTCCCCCTTCTGGAGCGATTCTATATACTCCAGCCCCCCTTCTGGAGAGATTCTATATACTCCAGTCCCCTTCTGGAGAAATTCTATATACTCCAGTCCCCCTTCTGGAGCGATTCTATATTCTCCAGCCCCCTTCTGGAGCGATTCTTTATACTCCAGCCCCCCCTTCTGGAGCGATTCTATATTCTCCAGCCCCCTTTCTGAAGCGATTCTTTATACTCCAGCCCCCCTTCTGGAGCGATTCTATGTACTCCAACCCCCCTTCTGGAGGGATTCTATATACTCCAGCCCCCCTTCTAGAGCGATTCTATATACTCCAGCCCCCCTTCTGGAGCGATTCTATATTCTCCAGCCCTCTTTCTGAAGCGATTCTTTATATTCCAGCCCCCTTCTGGAGTGATTCTATATACTCCAACCCCCCGTCTGGAGGGATTCAATATACTCCAGCCCCCCTTCTGGAGCGATTCTATATACTCCAGCCCCCCTTCTGGAGCGATTCTATATACTCCAACCCCCATTCTGAAGCGATTCTGTATACTCCAGCCCCCCTTCTGGAGCAATTCTATATACTCCAGCCCCCTTCTAGAGCAATTCTATATACTCCAGCCCCCTTCTGGAGCGATTCTATATTCTCCAGCCCTCTTTCTGAAGCGATTCTTTATACTCCAGCCCCCCTTATGGAGCGATTCTATATACTCCAACCCCCCATCTGGAGGGATTCAATATACTCCAGCCCCCCTTCTGGAGCGATTCTATATACTCCAGCCCCCCTTCTGGAGCGATTCTATATACTCCAGCCCCCTTTCTGGAGCGATTCTTTATACTCCAGCCCCCTTCTGGAGTGATTCTATATACTCCAGCCCCCCTTCTGGAGCGATTCTATATACTCCAGCCCCCTTCAGAAGCGATTCTATATACTCCAGCCCCCCTTCTGGAGCGATTCTATATACCTATATACTCCAGCCCCCTTCTAGAGCAATTCTATATACTCCAGCCCCTCTTCTGGAGCGATTCTATATACTCCAGCCCCCCTTCTGAAGCAATTCTATATACTCCAGCCACTCTTCTGGAGCAATTCTATATACTCAAGCCCCCTTCTGGAGCGATTCTATATACTCCAGCCCCATTCTAGAGTGATTCTATATCCTCCAGCCCCTCTTCTGGAGCGATTCTATATACTTCAGCCCCTTTCTAGAGCGATTCTATATACTCCAGCCCCCCATCTGGAGCAATTCTATATACTCCTGCCGCCTTCTGGAGTGATTCTATATACTCCAGCCCCCTTCTGGAGCGATTCTATACACTCCAGCCCCCTTTCTGGAGCGATTCTTTATACTCCAGCCCCCTTCTGGAGCGATTCTATATACTCCAACCCCCCTTCTGGAGCGATTCTAAATGCTCCAGCCCCCCTTCTGGAGCGATTCTATATACTCCAGCCCCTCTTCTGAAGCGATTCTATATACTCCAGTCCCTCTTCTGGAGCGATTCTATATACTCCAGCCCCTCTTCTGAAACAATTATATATTCTCCAGCCCCCTTTCTGGAGCGATTCTTTATACTCCAGCCCCCTTCTGGAGCGATTCTATATTCTCCAGCGCCCCTTCTGGAGCGATTCTATATACTCCATCCCCCCTTCTGGAGCGCTTCTATATTCTCCAGCCCCCATTCTGGAGCGATTCTTTATACTCCAGCCCCCCCTTTCTGGAGCGATTCTATATTCTCCAACCCCCCTTCTGGAGCGATTCTATATTCTCCAGGCTCCCCTTCTGGAGCGATTCTATACACTCCAGCCCCCCCCTTCTGGAGCGATTCTTTATACTCCAGCCTCCCCCCCTTCTGGAGCGATTCTATATTCTCCAGCCCCCTTCTGGAGCGATTCTATATTCTCCAGACCCCCTTCTGGAGCGATTCTATATACTCCAGCCCCCTTCTGGAGCGACTCTATATACTCCAGCCCCTCTTCTGAAGCGATTCTATATACTCCAGCCCCTCTTCTGGAGCGATTCTATATACTCCAGCCCCTCTTCTGAAGCGATTCTATATACTCCAGCCCCTCTTCTGGAGCGATTCTATATACTCCAGCCCCTCTTCTGAAGCGATTCTATATTCTCCAACCCCCTTTCTGGAGTGATTCTTTATACTCCAGCCCCCCTTCTGGAGCGATTCTATATTCTCCAGCCCCCCTTCTGGAGTGATTCTATATTCTCCAGCCCCCCTTCTGGAGCGATTCTATATACTCCAGCCCCTCTTCTGAAGCAATTCTATATACTCCAGCCCCTCTTCTGGAGCGATTCTTTATACTCCAGCCCCCTTCTGGAGCGATTCTATATTCTCCAGGCCCCCCCCCCCTTCTGGAACGATTCTATATTCTCCATCCCCCCTTATGGAGCGATTCTATATTCTCCAGCCACCTTCTGGAGCGATTCTATATACTCCGGTTCCCCTTCTGGAGCGATTCTATATTCTCCGGAGGGCCCTTCTGGAGCGATTCTATATACTCCAGCCCCTCTTCTGGAGCGATTCTGTATACTCCAGACCCCCTTCTGGAGCGATTCTATATACTCCAGCCCCCCACCCTTCTGGAGCGATTCTATATACTTCAGTTATTTTAGTGGCATTCTTGCAACTTTTTTACAGTAAAAAGATGCAAAACAAATCAATAAAAGAACGAGAAGGTTTTTATTTTGCACAAAATTCATGCAACACAGGCGCAATTTTCAAGAACTTGATGCAAAAAGAGGAAAATCAGAATGTGACCCTTTAGTGAAAACTGAGCCGAAGCTCCAGAGCAAGAAGAACTGTGATTTTATTTACGGTAATATTACCGTATGTAAATATCAACAAATGTAACAATGCATGAGACATAATGTAACATTTATTGATTTCTGCTAAATATTGAATTTTCTTTGGATCCCAGGAAGTGTTGCAAGAGTTAAGTACAGAAATATCCATTGGGGCTCATGTGCTATAAAAGCAGAGGATGGGTAAACATAGTCTGTGTCCACAGCAGGGTAATGTGCTCACAGCTGTCAGCCAAAAACCTATCCGTCAGACAAGACTAAATACGGCTTCTTCACAAACAGCCTTGAACAAGCAGCTTGACGTTTGTCACTTGTAACAACACACAATGAGGGTATGTTAATATTATCGTGTAAACGTTCAGACACGGGATACAGCTGTCATAAAACATGGCATGACTATAGGGTTAAAAAAAAACTGGCAACATGGGCACCCACCCGAGCCCAGGACACCCACCCGAGCAGAGGACACCCCCACAAGCCCAGGACACCCACATGGGCTTAGGACGCCCCCAAGAGCCCAGGACGCCCCCACGGGCAAGTGACGCCCCCACGAGCCCAGGATGCCCTCACGAGCCCAGAAAGCCCCCAGAAGCCCAGGATGCCCACACGGGCAGAGGATGCCCCCATGAGCTTAGGACGACCCCACGAGCCCAGGACACCGACACAGGCAAGGGATGCCCCCACAGGCCCAGGATGCCCCCAGGAGCCCAGGAAGCCCCCAGGAGCCCAGGAAGCCCCCAGGAGCCCAGGATGCCCCCATGAGCCCAGGACGCCCTCACGAGCCCAGGATGCACACCTGAGCCCAGGAAGCCCATCCAGAGCCCAAGTAGCCCCTAGGAGTCCAGGATGCCCCCACAAGCCCAGAATGCCCCCATGAGCTCAGGACGCCTACCTGAGCCCAGGAAGCCCCCAGGAGCCTAGGATGTCCCCACAAGCCCAAGAAGCCCCCAGGAGCCCAGGATGTCCCCACAAGCCCAGGAAGCCCGCAGGAGCCCAGGATGCCCCCATGAGCTCAGGACGCCCACCTGAACCCAGGAAGCCCCCAGGAGCCCAGGATGCCCCCACAAGCCCAGGAAGCCCAGGATGCCCCCATGAGCTCAGGACGCCCACCCGAGCCCAGGAAGCCCCCAGGAGCCCAGGAAGCCCCCAGGAGCCCAGGATGCCCCCATGAGCCCAGGACGCCCTCACGAGCCCAGGATGCACACCTGAGCCCAGGAAGCCCATCCAGAGCCCAAGAAGCCCCTAGGAGTCCAGGATGCCCCCACAAGCCCAGAATGCCCCCATGAGCTCAGGACGCCTACCCAAGCCCAGGAAGCCCCCAGGAGCCTAGGATGTCCCCACAAGCCCAAGAAGCCCCCAGGAGCCCAGGATGTCCCCACAAGCCCAGGAAGCCCGCAGGAGCCCAGGATGCCCCCATGAGCTCAGGACGCCCACCTGAACCCAGGAAGCCCCCAGGAGCCCAGGATGCCCCACAAGCCCAGGAAGCCCAGGATGCCCCCATGAGCTCAGGACGCCCACCCGAGCCCAGGAAGCCCCCAGGAGCCCAGGATGCCCCCACAAGCCCAGGAAGCCCGCAGGAGCCCAGGATGCCCCCATGAGCTCAGGACGCCCACCTGAGCCCAGGAAGCCCACCGGAGCCCAGGACACCCCCACAAGCCCAGGACGCCCCCACGAGCCCAGGACGCCCCCACGAGCCCAGGACGCCCCCACGAGCCCAGGACGCCCCCACAAGCCATTCACCCGTTGACTGTGCATTTTGTGAGCCAAGGTTTTGGTTTTTTTTGTTCTGGAAACCTCGCAGCTGTTTTGAAGCATCCATGTTTAGCCCAGATAATGCTCCGTCTTGGCACGTATCTTTGTGGTAATCGCCTGATCAACGGCACACTCTAGTAAATGATCTCCTTATAGTGGATGCGATTCACAGAAATTATCCACGTGGCTGTCGTTGGCATCACTTCCATGCCAGTCATGGGACATGATCCAGATTCCAGCGAGTCTGTAGCCAGTGTGTCACAGCTGTAATAATGGAGTAAGCAACTCCAAAAATACAAAAAAAAACCGCAACGGTAGCACAACGTCACACTGCTGAAAATGCGATGCAAAACCACAGTAAAAAAAAGAACTAACACAATGCAGCAATGCACAGCAATGTAAAACGGCGCCGCTGTGCACATGATCAGTGATTTGTTACTTCTTTTAAGCACTTCAGGGTTCGGAAAACGAAGCGGATAAAAATAGTAAAATGTTCATTCTTGCGGTTGCTTCGTTTTGAAGCCTCACGATTGTTATAGTTGAAGGTATAAAGGACAGCGCTTTTCAGCACTGCTCCATTATCAGTGACTACAGCTCAGATCCATTGTCTATTGGAGTCTGCGGTAGTCTGAAATCCACCTCCTGCCTCATGAGAGGCTCAGGCTGCCGAATTGCCCTTGCCCCATACTTTACACTGCATCTCTGATCACACAGAAGGATGTGACTGATTTGACATTAAAAAGACGCTTTTCATACAAGACGTTCATTATGTGTCACATCGAGACAAGTTCTACTTTATAGAAGCCGATGCTATGCGTCTCAGTAGGAGATTAATAGTGGCAGCAGCGAGAAAAGTTCCCCTTTTTTCTCCATTTTTTTTGGGAATGTGCATGATTTTATTCTGCAGAAACAATCATGGTGACAAATTAGGTTTTCCCTGACAGCTGGGGATTCGCCGGAGTAAGAAGATCTGAGAGGGAAAAATTCTAATGTACATGGGCCCCAAGTACCTGGAAAAAACAGCGCAAGAGTCGATTTCACGGAGGAAGCGTGTCCGTTCCGCAAACAACTTCTGTGGCTGCGCATTATAAATAGAAATGTTCTATATAATTACAGGCTGCAGGTCGTATGGATTTTCATACTAGAATTTCACAAGCCGCTGCAATCAAAGCGGCCATAAAGGCGGCGGTCCGGGTCTGAAAAGTCATTTCTATAGACCCTACTTAGGGTCTTACGCTCAGGACCCTCATCTCATAAAACAAAGCCAGAATCTCTCACTTCGGAGGACCTGACAAATCTGCTCCCTATTAATTAATAATAATAATAATAATAATCTTTATTTATATAGCGCCAACATATTCCGCAGCGCTTTAAGGTGCAGTTCAACGTTTCCCCAGTGGTGGCGCTGCAGGGAATCTGAACACTTGCTTTTTTCTACAAACGATAGGTGATCGCAGGGATTTCCAGCAGTCAAGACAGTGAAAGATCAGTTTACTGTTTGGGATCCTTACAGAAAAGGTATTAACTGAAGATCGTAACCTCTTTAGTGCAGAATATCTTAAAGGAAGAGCTGGGGATCTAAATTAGTTGTAATTACTGTATGGATAGAGACTAAAGGGCGGGGGAGGGTTAGGTTAACATAGGTCACGGCAGAGATGTAACCTAATGCTCCTGGGTTCCAAAGCTAAATCCAAATAAGGGACCCCCATGTGCCATAACTGGAATGAAAGCATTGGGCCACCATAAGAATCTGGGTAAGGGGGTGATTGCAACCTCATATTCTTCCCTACGAACATAGGAAGCCCCTTGGTCTAAAGCTGCAGTTCTCCAAAAAACGTCAGAACTTTTGGCTGCACCCATTAAAGTTTCCAAATTTTTTTTTTTTAACTATTATTCCCTGTATGGATGTGATATCCTGGTGCATCTGTCTGATCCATGAGGCAGAGCCCATAAAAACGTGGACGCCCCTCTACATAGTTTATTATGCCCTATTACGTAGGCACGTGATGGTCCAAGGGTTGTACCCATATAGGTGTCATGGATGAAGAACCCACCGAATAAAGGTTCGTGCAGACGAGCGATGAAAAATCATCCGACTTTCATCCAGAAAACTGATGATTTTTTTTCCCCCAATTTCCATCAGATTTTCATCCTCTGTCTATTTTTTTACATCCTTGTTTTAATACAAACTACATTAACGCCTGTATATGATCACATGCAGTTTCCAAGGTCTATAATAGAAATGTATCCTTAAAGATGGCGTGCCAATTGGATATCCCATGCGAGATCTGATTTTTTTTTTTTTGTCTCGCCCCATAGACTTGAGTGTGCAAGTTTCAGCCGAGACCCAGGTGAAAGTGTGACTTTTTCTAATGGACACTTAAACAACAACATGTAAAAATACATGAATAATGGAACAGCACCAGAGAGCTCGTATCTATCATGGTCCCACATGGATAAAAAACATATGTGAAAAACTGAAGTCTGAGTGAGGCCAAAGGAGAACAGCCCTGAAATTGTTATATTAGGAAACTGATTTTTATGCAATTCCTCAATAAAATATAATAAAAAGCGGGTTTTTTTCATTATTTTCAGGAGCGAGCGCACTGCTCCCCTGCCTCCTGATCTCCTGTTATCCAGAGTGGCGGTGCACTCTTGATGATCTACATGTTGGGCCGGCCGAATGGCTGAGCCACCGGCCCGAACTGAGAACAGAGAAGGTTTTTTTTCTTGTATTAAGAGATGACAAAGTTATTACAAGCACTTTGCAATTTTATCCATTTGTGATGCGGAGAACGCCACTTTAAATCCAGCTGCATGGTCGAGTCCGTTACAGAAGGTCTACGGTGCCGCTCAGACCAGTGGACCTCCTGGCAGCTTTGATGCACATGAGAGGGGCCCCAGTTGGACTCAGTGTCAGATGGAAATGGCCGACATCTGCCCACCTTAGAATAACTGCTAAAATGAGAAGTGTTGGGTTTGGCACATGAACCTCACACAGAGCAGACTAAAGATTAATTTCAATTTTTTTTCCCCTATGTATGAAATGAACAATGCTGCAGTGTATATACTGAATAATGACACTGCACGTGGAGTATGCAGAACGCCTTTTGGGTACATTATAGGGAAATAAAAAAGGACATTCCATTGAGAAACATATTTTTGAAGTTTTACTTGGCCTCCAGCTGAAAGTACCAAACTGTAACAACTTCCAAAAATCTAACCTGTCTAGTACCTACCTATCTAGGGTTAGACGGGCCACCCGGCATCTCCGGCCACATAGCTCAGAAAACGGTATAATATCCACATCCTCAGGATGTAAATATTTTTAACAACTATGGTGGAGCAGAGAGACGCCGGCTCCCTGCTCCACCACTTACTCAGCGATGTATGTGCCGAGGCTATGAAGCTATGGTTGGACAATATTATTTTGCAGCACCGATGGCAATTTTGGTCTTGGTACGATCGAGATCAGTATGGTGGAATTATTTCATATTATTAGTCTTGGAAGTAAATGATTTTTTTATTCCAGTTTTAGGCAGCATCATATTTGCAGTTTAGACCCCCCCCATCGATGGAAGTGGGATCCCACCATCTGGAGAAGTGTGTGTGTTGGGGGGCTTATGTGCTATCAAATGCCAGGGCTAAATTTCAGTCTCAGTCCAGCCCTGTATCTATCCATCCATCTATGTATCTATCTGTTCATCTATCCATCCACCAACCAAGTAGTGCTCTAATTTATTGATATCCTTGGGATCAGAGGCGTTTTCAGACCTGCTTGTAACTTGTAAGGTACAGAATACGTTCTCCTGATATCTCTGTCAGCTTAGAATAATAGTCTGACAACACTTGGTGCTACTCAATAACTGTTTGCATATAAAAAAGGTCAAAAATCAATAATACACTGACACATGGGGTCAATAAATTATACAACTGGATCGCCAAAATAATGAAATCCTGACAGTTCAGCTCATAGATCAAAGGCTCTACAGGTTCTTCACCGATATGAGGTCCTATAATCCTAACACATTCTGACTCTGTCTTGACCCCTTTTATATGCTGCATTTAATATGTTGACATTTCGGGGGGTCATACAGGCTAACACTGAGAGAACCGAGAACAATGACATATTAATACTTGGGCTTCTAGAATAATAACATACTAATGCTGAAGACCCTACAACAAACTCAACAAGCATCCAAAAATAAAATGACATGTCAATAATAAATGGATATCTTAAGCAATGGCTTATGATACCAGGGATCGAAGAACAATGACATATTAACTCATGGGCTTCATATACTGAAATGGAGGGTCCCAGAACAATGGACTTCTGGAATGATTACATACTAACACTGGGGTTCCTAGAACAATGGCATCTAGAAAGAGCAGAAGCCTCCTGACTATTGGACGCCATGTTGTTTCTTCACGGTGAAAGTTAGGGGACCTAACACGATGACGTAAATACTTGGGTTTCCAGTACAAGGACAGACAGATGCTAAGGACTCTTTTGAATACTGAGGTTGCTAGAACAATGGCATTAAAATATACATGGGATTCTAGAACAACAACAAGTGAATACCGAGGATCTTCAGAGCAAAGAAATCTGCAAAAAGTAAAAGCCATCTTGACTCCTGACCTCCTTGGGGGTCCTACAGAAGGTTAAAGGACCTAGAACAATGTTATATTAATACTTGGGCTTCTAGAAAAAAAAAATATAACAATGCCAAGCACCCTAGAACAATGTCATGCAAATATTGAGGATTCTAGAACAATCACATATGATGTACCGATACCTTTAAAGGGTGGTTCCCAAAATATGAAGTTATTCTTTATCCAGGGGATTGGTGATAATTTGCAGATAGCTGGGGTCTGACGTCTGGGACCACCAGTGATCCCAAGATCAAGGCTCTGGAACATAGCGGAGGTGCACATGTTCAACCACTATTCCATTTATTGTCTATGGGACAGCCGGAAATAGTTTTGCATGGGGGATACGGGATAACGTCATATTTGGGGAATAACTCTTTAAAAATAAAGATAAATAAAGAAATACACATCGATACTCAGCTTCTTGAATTGATAAAAGTTCTGTAGCTGAGAAGCCAAAGTCTCATTCATGAGCACAATGGATCCTGTCCAGCAATCATGTCTATTTGTCAACAATGAATCACTGCGTCGAGAAACATGTGATGGTGTCTCCGCAGTGTTGGATGTTGATCTCCATGAGTTCATTCATCCTCATTTTTCACAGTCTTCTACTAGCCAGTTTCCTACTCCACACTGATGAGGGGCAAATACCCCGAAACAGCTGTCTGTGGATGGATACCATGTTTTGGCATAGGTGGTTTCCTTCATTGGAGACTGCCCTTCCTGTGGTTGTCCCTTCCCGGGGAAAGACCTGGCAAGTCATTGCTTGTGTTGAGAAACATGTGATGGTGTCTCCACGGCTTGTGTTTTGCATATTTATCAACAATGGACATTGCTGCTACAATGTTTCATTCCGCTACATAAACAATCACATGTTAAACAGGGTCCATACATATTACCACCGGAGGAATCTTCTTCCTTAACACTTTCCATCCCTGAGGACAAGAACAACCAGCAGGAGGGAAAAGTTTTCCTTACAACTGGAAAAAGTGTCACAGATTGTCACTGCAGGCGTCAGTCATCTCTGCCCGACCGGCCATAAAACCACAAGAAACTCTGCTTTCCCCATTGAATTATTCTTTTTCTGATTTTTTTTTTTCCTGTTAAGTCACGTCAGGCACATAGTACCCCCCCCCCTCCACCAGAAAACCACATTACTTCTCATCTTCCTTATTTGGAAGTCTTAGAGAGTGCGGACTATAAAAAATCATGGAAATTCTGTAGAATGCCAACTTAAATTTTTTGGGGAATTGATGGAAAAGGAAGAAAAATTCATCAATGCATCAGCTTTAAAGCAAGTCTTTGAGATTTTCCGATTCGCCGTTACCACCTGAATTTTAGCTACCACCCAGCTTTTCCAGGCTACTGAATTCCAAATGTCTAGTTGTTTAGCACATATAAGTATTTGAGTAAAGGTAGATGCACGCAACTGTCCTCTCGATTATCCTGATCAGGGTGGCATCAGTTTTTCTCAAGACGTGGCAAGAACAAAGTTTCTCCACCTTCTCCATTCTATCAGTCTATGAAAAGTGAAAATTGGACTGCACTCGGATGTCATCTGTGTGCGTTCCAATTCTTTTCACAGACACAGACTTGATTTGACATTTTTTGATCCAACACTCAAATCAAAATTGGACACGTCTCTGTTTTTTCTTGCATCACTAGGTCCGAGCAAAAAAAAAAATCAGACATGTGCACAGCCCCATAAAACATCATGAGGATGATTGTGATCTGTGAAAATCATGGATAACACTCATCCAAGATAATGGAGCCCTTATAGTAAGTTTTAGTTACTAAGGGACCAATCTCATATGTATGACCTCCTTAAGGCTGCGTTCAAACCTGGGGTCATTGTGGGTCTTTTTTTTGCCAAAACTGCATCTCAGCTACAACTTTACCAGCGGCTGAACTACACAGATGATTTTGGCAGCACAATCGCAATATCAAAAGCACTTGCAATCCTGGTCTAATTCTGTCCACCAAAAACTTTTGTGGAAGTGTGATCCGCCATTGGTTCCGCCCGGCTCATAGATAGAGGCGCCAAGCTGAGACACCTCCTCTATAACATTTATATGCCCTAATAGGGCACATGGAAAGAGTAGCCATTATGAGACCACCCATACATCGGGTACATTTAGAAAAAAAAATAAATCAAAAAGTAAAAAATAAAAGTTTTAAAACCCCAGTAAAAATTGTAAAAAGAAAAAAAAAATTGACCTCACCCTGTGAATAGACCCTCAGCATTTATTCAAGCATCGTAGTCACGTCACCAATTTTTCCAAAACCATAACACCTTGCTGTGATTTCGGGATATGTAAATAAATTCTTACAAAGTTTTGTCAGGAGCGGACAGAAGAGGCCACTGTGCAAGAATAGGTTATGGGCCCTTTGCACCCCTATATCTCATCATAATGCACAATTCCACCTGCTTTGGAGGTGGATGTGGGCCCCTTTACCTTTTGGACCCCAGGTTGCACCAAAAGGTATGTCCGCCCCTGAATCTTGGTTCTCCTGGACCTTGACCACGGCCTATTAAGAGCAGAGTGGTGGACGCTCAGTGGAGAGCTTGATAGCACACCATCAACTAAGCGTCCACCATACTGTTCTTAGCAGTGGATGATCAAGATCCGGAAGAGCTGAAACATTGGCCATCTTGTAAAGTCAAGAAATAATACTTTCTTCACTGCAAATAAGGAGTGTTGTGGTCTTTTGTATATTACTGCCAGGATAGCCATTCTACCACCCTCCAAGAGTGGTGTCCACCATAACCTTTCTACTGATAAAACTATAAGACTACATCCACACTGGTTGGAGAACCTAACAGAAACCCTCCTATGTGTGTGTAAGGCTAAGTGCACGCTGAGTTTGCGGCCACTGTCGGGCATACAAGCTCATATGGTATCAGTGGGCACTGTGTGGATAGATGCTGTGGCCTTCATCCACCATTGGGACCCATTGCTTTAAAATGTTCCTCTTGATATGTGGTTTTTGTGGTGGCCTTTGGTATAATAAAGCCCCCCTAAATCCATATACTGTATGGTGCCCTTATTTTGCAATGAGTCCCTATCCATCCACTGTGGCCAAGGAGGAGGTGACTGGTTCGGATGGACCTATTTTGGTCTTGCCGGTCGATTATGGGGGTCAGGATCCCCAGAGATCTGCTGTTATCAGAGGAGACCCACAAGTTAGGCCCTGGAGTCTGAGGGGTCCCCCCTACACTCTCCCTCCATTTAATGAGGGAACCTGTTACAGATTTTGCATTTGGGTCCAGAAGTGTAGAAGACAGCGATCACTGTGGGGGCCCTGAGCAATGTCATCCGTGGTCCTCCGGCAGCAGAGGTGTTAATTTTTGCTGCATTTTGCCTTGTTATTATAAGCATGGCCTTTGACATTACTTTATAAAGCAGACATTGTTTCCAGGGAGCAGCTAAAGAAACTGGTTGTAAATATTTGTCCCTAACACAAGACCCCACTGCTCGGCTGAGCCCCCAGCTGACAGACATGTCTGAGGGCAAAAGCTCTGCGAAAATCACACCAACCACTTCACCAAATTTATGACCAGGAAGAAAAGCAGGCATTATACCATATAACACCCATTTATGGGGCCAGACAAGAAAGCCCATCGCACAGACAGAAAGAAACTGCTCAAATAACTGGGGAAAATTATTTTTTTTCCAGTCCTGGAAAAGCTGGGTAATATGCAAAATGGCCCATTAAAGGTGGTCACCCAGCTTTTCTTTATCCCTGATCAGCGACCCTTCCTAGGTAATCAGTCACATGTACTATGGTGATTATCATTCAAGAGTCTGGGAAAGCTGGGTGATCATTGCAGCTAATGTGGGTGACATGTTCATTTTATTCAAGACAGACGTGCTATTCAGGAGTCTGGGAAAGCTGGGTGATTATTGCAGCTTATGTGGGTGACATTCATTGCATTCTAGACAGATGTTATCTTCAGGATCCTGGGAAAGCTGGGTGATTATTTTTCGCTAATGTGGGTGACATTCATTGCATTCAAGACAGACGTGCTCTTCAGGAGTCTGAGAAAGCTGGGTGATCATTGCAGCTTATGTGGGTGACATTCATTGCATTCTAGACAGATGTTCTCTTCAGGATCCTGGGAAAGCTGGGTGATTATTTTAGCTAATGTGGGTAACATATTCATTGCATTCAAGACAGACGTGCTCTTCAGGAGTCTGAGAAAGCTGGGTGATCTTTGCAGCTTATGTGGGTGACATTCATTGCATTCTAGACAGATGTTCTCTTCAGGATCCTGGGAAAGCTGGGTGATTCTTTTAGCTAACGTGGGTGACATATTCATTGCATTCAAGACAGACGTGCTCTTCAGGAGTCTGAGAAAGCTGGGTGATCATTGCAGCTTACGTGGGTGACATTCATTGCATTCAAGACATATGTGCTCTACAGGAGTTTGGGAAAGCTGGATGATCATTTCAGCTAATGTGGGCGACATGCATTGCATTCAAGACAGATGTGCTCTTCAGGAGTCTGGGAAAGCTGGGTGATCATTGCAGCTGTTCCCTTAAATGCGTTATCCAGTGATGCATATTAATTGCATTCAAGGCAGATGTGCTCTTCAGGAGTATGGAAAAGATGGGTGACATCTCTTGAGAGAGCTATATTGATTGTCCTTGAATCCAGAAAAGCAAAGTTAAATCTTTACTGCACCCTCTTTACATATATAAGCACATATTTACTATTCAGGACACTGAGAAAGCTGGGTGATCACTTAAATGGAAACAATATTGCTCATCGCCCAGACCCTTTTAGTTATTGAAAGTCAAATCTGCTGAACTATTGAGTAATGTACCCCTTTACATGAAGATTTACTGAGGCTTGGAAAGCTGGGTGACAGCTCTACAGAAATAGCTATATAGATTTTCACTCTGCTTTCCTTGATTCCTAAAAAGCAAATCTGCTGAACTATTGAGTAATGCACACTCTTACCTGTAGTAGGCATACTACTCAGTAGGCTTGGAAAGTTGGGTGACATCTCTTCAAAAAGAGGTATATTGATTGACACTCAGCTTTCCTCAATTCCTGAAATCAAATCTGCTTACTTATTCATTTCTTCAACCCCTTCACATGCATCAGAGAGACTAAAGAGTGTGGAAAAAAGCTGGGTGACAACCCTTTCAACGTTCTATTATTGCTACTATGTTGGTTGATACCCAGCTTTCCTTGATTCCTGAATGGCAAATTTGCTAAGCTATTCATTTATACACCCCTTATACATATGAGACAGAAAAGTCTGAAAAACTGGGTGACAACGTTTGAGAGCTATAGCAGCAGTCATATTGGCACCCAGCTTTCCTTGGTTCCTGAAAGGCAAATCTGCCTATTTATATTGTGGTACATTACATGTAGCTGCATCAGTATTCAGGGGAAAGCAGAATCAATCTGACACCATCACAAGTCGTCACCCAGCTTTCCTTGAATCCTGAATGGTAAATCTGGAAAACACAGGTGGCAACAGAGAGGGATTTTTTTTAGCGTCGCTGCCTCTTCTAGGCATCGACTAGTGGCGCCATGCCACTATTATCTGTAATGAGACCGTCCTTGTGATTGGTTATTGCCAACTTGTGAGTTTGCATCTGACACTCGGGAAAGTAGAGTCGTTGCTTTTTATAGTCTCGACGAGCCCAGTATTAAGAAAGTATTTGATTTTTCACGTAACCCATAATTTTGGTGAATGATTCGTCTCCCTGTCTGCCCTAAGGGTTTTCTGGTATAGACTTAACCATTTCTTTTCTGAAAAGAAATCGCAAGCCGCTCATTTTTTTTTATTCTGTTTGATCCTGGAAAAGCTGAGTGACATGAATATGGTCACCATTATAGCTCCCTGTCACCCAGCTTTCCCATTATCCTGACTGGTAGTTATGCATCTGAACAAAAGTTGTTATTCAGAAATCGGTGAATTCACTGATGGCCACAAGAACTGGCTAAAAGTATGTGCCCCCTTTAGGTTTCTATCATTACCGAAGACAACATGATGCTCTCCACCATGGAACTACAAGCCCCAACATGCTGCACTAGGTGGCCATGCATGCTTGAGCCATGAACTTGCACTTCCTCTGATTGCTTAGAGCTATTGTATATGTTATCAGTCAAATCAGGATTGTTCTCTAGATCAGCGATCTGCAGCCATGGAGATCAGGGTTTCCTGGGATCTGTAGTGCTACAGTAGCCAGAGAGCCACAGATACCTTTAATCAATGCCAGAGACAACTCATTCATCTACTACATGACAACTTCCCAGTTCTGGCAAACTTTTTATAGTATGTCGTGGCCATAGGTGCAATATCTGATCATTTGATGGGGGGCACTATCTCTCAGACCAGTGACGTATGGAGTCGCATTGGCAATGATCCATGGGAAAAACATGCAAATTAGCTCGATTTCTTTCCGCTGTTAATTTGTACGGATTTTGCTAAACTTTTTTAATTGCTGCAGTTTCTATAAACTTTTTCAGCATGGCGTTATATTGTGGCGTGCAGGTCGCCTTGATGCCCCTCTGCCCTATTAGAAGATGCCAGTGCCGACTCTGACATGTCCTAATTGTAGCAATGAACCATAGGAAAAACATGCAAATTAGCTCGATTTCTTTCCTCTGTTAAAATTTGTAAGGATTTTGCAAAACTTTTATTGCTACAATTTATATCATCTGTTCCAGTATGGCAGAATATTGCGGTATGCAGGTCGCCTTGGCGCCCCCTCTGCCCTTGAAGAAGATGCCAGTGCTGACCCCAATCTGTCCTAATTGTAGCAATGATCCATAGGAAAAACATGCAAATTAGCTCGATTTCTTCCCTCTATTAATTTGTAAGGATTTTTCAAAACTTTTATTGCTACAATTTATATAATCTGTTCCAGTATGGCAGAATATTGCGGTATGCAGGTCGCCTTGGCGCCCCCTCTGCCCTAGAAGAAGATGCCAGTGACGACTCTGACATGTCCTAATTGTAGCAATGATGCATAGGAAAAACATGCACATTAGCTCGATTTCATTCTTCTGTTAATTTGTAAGTAGAGTTGAGCGACTTTTGGTTTTTTAGGGTCGAGTTTCGTTTCGTGAAACCCGATTTTGCCAAAAGTCGGCGACTTTTGAAATTTTTCGACCCGTTTCGCTCAACTCTATTTGTAAGGATTTTCCAAAACTTTTATTGCTACAATTTATATCATCTTTTTCAGTATGGCGGAATATCGTAGTGTGCAGGTCGCCTTGGCGCCCCTCTGCCCTATAAGAAGATGCCAATGCCGACTCTGATCTGTCACAATTGGGGGGATTTTACAATGGGATTTTCTTTCCTTGTTAGTAACAAATGTAGGGATCAGTTCAGATCTGTGACGTTAATCGAAGCGTCTTTAAGATAAAGGTAGTCAACTGGTACATGTGTAGCTACGTCTCCGAGCATGCTTATGGAGTAGCCATCTTACCTTGCAAGGCGATGCCACCGCCTTGGTGAGGGAGTCCAGCCTGGCGCTGTACTCGGTGAACTTCTTTTGGTACCTAAGCGCTGTCATCTGCAGCTCATTTTGAACGGCGGAGAGTTGGGACAGCAGAGATTTCTCCCTCTTGCCCGATCTCAGCGCCCTTTTCTTGAGTTCGGTCTCCAGTCCGGATATTTTAGTTTGGAGAAGACCATTCTGCCCCTTCACCGCCTTCAAACAACAGTGATCCCCGGATTTTTGCTCCCTATAAGTCAACATAAGGCCGCATCCCTTCTGGCAGATGCCAACAGCCCGGTGCTCGCAGCACTCCCTCATGTGGGCGTCCATGTCCTTTAGGTTGAGCACCTCATTGCACCCCTTATTCCGGCACTTGGCTGGCGAATAGTCGCACATCTCCGCGTGTTCCCCCAAATTTTGGAGCTTGACCACCTTGTCGCATCCCCGGGAGTGGTTGTCACATTTGATATCCAACTTGAGGATGAGATTTTTCAGGGGCAACACGTGGTTGAGCTCCTTGGCGGAGATTCGTTGGCATTTCACCGGGCAGCTGCCTTGCTGTACCACCCATGGTAGGACGCAGCCTGCGCAGAACACATGTCCACAGGGGGTGGTCAGGGGGTCCTCCAGCACCCGGTTGCATAGGTTGCATTTGAAATCTGGGTCTACTTCCCCAATAAAGCGATCTAATTCAAAGCCCATAGTGCTGCCCCTTGTAGTAGCTCCTTGCTGGGCATTGGGAGATCCCAGACTGGCTGACTGCAGGCTGTGTACTGACTCAACTCACAGCAGAGCCTGTGGGGGGCGGGGGGAGGCCTCCACCATATGTACTGGAGGCTGGGATTTATTTTCCAAGTGAAGGAGGGGCTGGAGAGACCAGGGAGGCACATGTGTCAAGGAAAGTTCTGCAATCTTGGGACAAAACTGCAACACATTCAAGGCAGAGAGATACATTGTAACATTCCTAGCAGAATGTTCATCCAGGCCAAACATTTCAGCTGCTGCTGCAGCACCTCTTGCCTGCTTGCCTGCCTACCTACCTACCGGGCTAATTAACCCTTCTCATTTTTGTAACCGAAAAGCGTCGATTAAATATGCAAAGGAGGAATCTGTTTTTACTTGGCGACATGATGTAATGATCTGTATCCGATCCTGGAGACGTAGGCAGGATAATAAGTTTCTGCTGAGTGAATTTATTGCCTTAGGGGGGCGCTCTGGAGTTCCTTAACCCTTAATGTAAGCGAGTCGACGAAATAAAGAATTTTTTTGCCGAATGTTCACCTGCATTATTTGTACTACGCTCCAGAGTATGCTAGCACTATATAAATAATATAGCAATAGAGACGAGACGTCTTGGTCTAGTGATACAGGATAGAGCAGAGATCACTTTTATCTCAACCTGGCCATATACTTTAGATCGCTGTCAGCTGGCCCCCTTACACATGCACGCTCAGCTCCTGCGAGGATACATTCGTTTTTGATCGAGAGAGGAAAGTTAGCTACTGCCATACTTCTCTGGGAGAAGTGTTTTTTTTCCCATGAAAACAAAATGATTGTGCATGTTGATATCCATCAGCATAATTCCTCTCTCCCTACCCCTACCACACCCATATGCATGCACGCTCAGCTACTGTGAGGGTACATAGGTTCTTGATCAGCAGGGGAAAGTAAGCTGCTGTCATACCTGACTGGGAGAAAGGGCTTTTTTGCCATGAAAATAAAATGATTGGGCATGTTGATATACATCAGCATGATCCTTCTCTCCCTACCACACCCATATGCATGCAAACTCCTCTCCTGTGAGGGTACATAGGTTCTTGATCAGCAGGGGAAAGTAAGCTGCTGCCATACTTGACTGGGAGAAGGGGCTTTTTTGCCATGAAAATAAAATGATTGGGCATGTTAATATACATCAGCCTAATCCATCTTTCCTGTAACATCTGCCGTGGAGGAAAAGTCACGACAACCCCATACACATTAGCTATTTGGGCTATCTCACCTCATTCAGGGCACATTAATGTGTGCGACCTCCTGTACTAGAATATTTTAAATATTTTAGATGTATACGTGTCAAAAATTATATTTTGATGATTTTCTTAAAGGGGTTGTTCACTTTTATTAAAGATGGGTCCTCCAATTATAACCTGATCATCGGTAATCTGTGCTAGAATTTAGCAAGTGTTTAATTAACCTGCAGTGCCCCCGGAGGAGAAATGGAGCATTGCACTATTCCTATCCAAATCAATGGTCTGTCCGTGTTGGTTGATCTAGGTTCTCCGGAGCAAGAATTTTTTTTAGCCACCTTTCCAAGAAATGAGAACCCGTAAAGAATAATTGTTTTTGCTTTTACAAGACACCCCATTTTAACTTTGGACCTCGGATACAATAATCTTGATACAATGCAAAATGAATGGATGGGGTCTTTAGAGACGGATCTATGATGTCTCAGAGGATATAGTTTAATCCATCACTCCACCGAGTTCTTCTATGACCCAAACCCCTTTAGTACTACGCTGAGATTTCACCTAAGAAGCTCCATTGGGTTACAATGTCATGTTTGAGTTCTAACACATATCTCTGAGCTGCGATAATGGGGAATTGGGAAAATAAAATTACCCAGGAAATTTCCTGAAGGCCTGAAATCAGTGAAAGACTCTACTGTCTTTGCCTTCTCATATATCTCTGCGACATATCAGAAGATCGCCATTGTTGATGTTATCCCTTTAATTTGCATTTTTCACTGGTCTCATGCACTGGAGTAAGACGCATCGCCTGGCTCCCAGGAGTTTATTATTAAACCAAGAGGCAAACATTGTAACCTGCACGATTGGAAGAATTGCATTTCACGAAGGAAGCACAAAGTGCACTTAAGGAGTTCGTGTCTGTTTATGATTTTGGAAATGTTCAGTAGGTGAATGCCAGTGATTTATAACATGCAACACGGGCAGAGCTCAGACCGATGCACAAGAAAAATACTTTTTAAATATTTTTTGCTTGCGTGTGTCCTTTTGATGCTGCTGCTTTGGGCTAGGGGAGGGATGTAGGTAGAATCAGTCTCCTTCTCCCTCTGGCAGCTGACAATATAATCAATATAATCCTTTTTTCTAATTCCTCTACAGAGGAATCATCTCAGCTATACTGCCGTACTGGTGCTCCTTCACTGACAAGCAGGCAGAAAACTATTCCTATTGGCTGTTCTGCTTTCTGCCTGTATGTCAGGTAAGGCCAATTCCTATTGGCTTCTCTGCTCCTTACCTGAAAAGCAGGTAGAAAGTTCTTTCCATCAGCCAACAGAGGATCACTATGCAGAGACCAGATTGTAGTGAGAGTGATTGAGCATGTGTGACCACCAGCACTCATCTCATTAGGTGGACGTACTCATTGCTATACACGATGAACACCAGGTGGCGCCAAGCCATGTAAGAAATTCTTCATAATTCTTCAATAGTAATAGTAATAATAAATCTACCTCTATAGACACCTTAGGTACGAATTTAGCACTGAATGCAGCTGCATCCAGTGAAGCAGCCACGGAATTTTAGATCTGCTATACAGTATACTGCCTCTCCATGTTGCACAGACTTGTTTTCATTCCTTCAACCAATCTTTTCGCAGACTTTTGCGTTGGATTAAGAATTGTTTTAGTAAATTAAACAACCGGAATGTATGGTTTTTCAGTTATATTGTAAATGTAATAGTTATATTATAAACCTGGCCCAGAACAGGTTCCGCTTTTTTTATTACACCAATGACAATGGCTCCTTTTGGCTTAGCTTGTATCGTCAATGAAAGGTTAACTTCTTAATTACACACTTGGCAGCTTAGAATGTGAAGTGGGCATGGTGTAAAATATAAGTTTTGTTTGACTTAACACGAAACATGAGGTGGCTTATCCGTAATTGCGAAAAATCAAAAGTGACTTAATACAAAACCTCAAGTCATTTCCAATATGACTGGAGACTACGCAACGTTTAAGACAAAACATTGTGGTAACATTAAGGTCTTTACCTATTCCCACAGAGGAGTGGATTGCACCCATATTTAAAGGCAAAATATAATTTCAGGTGTCCAACAAAGCATAAGTCAACACTATTTCTTGCCATCATGATACTTATATGCTGCATTTTCACCAGTTTTCCCCTCTGCAGGCTTTATCTCTTAATTTGCAATTGTCTCTGAGCTAGTGGGTGGAGATGAGCTGCCATGATGTCTCCCATATATAGCACAGCACACAGAGAAGGATTCCTGTTCTTTACGCTTTTCTTTTCAGCAGAATGAGAGAAATAGCAGCAACATGGAGGTAATTATATAGCAGTACTGAGCAGTGTAGCTGTGAATCCAGGTCTAGGGGAGAGATAAAGACTAGAAAGCTTAGCACCGTCTTTCTGTGTCTCTCTGCTTGTTTTCTCACTCTGCTCTTTATGCTTCCTCCCCACTTCCCTCTGCATAGAGTATAATAGGAGGTATAACCTGACGCCTCGCTGTGCTGGCAGCTGATCTTGACCTGACAAAGAAGGATTTTGTCATGATCCATGCTAGATCATGACAGATAAAGTGTATAAGTAACCTTTTTTCTTTGAGGTGTTGCAATCAGGGTTGGTGATAGTGTTCATTTCAACCATCCTTGGTGGAGGAAAGAGCTGGAGAGCGTTCCTTGCAGCACTGTCTTAGCCCTGGTGTGGAAGGAGTCGGAGGGGATTTCCTTGTCGCTCTGACAGAGCTTGGTGGCAGCTATTCAGGAGGAGAGCTGCATTATGGTGGTGGACTCTGTTTCCAGGAACAAGTGCAACAGAGTAAAGCTAAGTGGTGTTCTCCTGTTTGTGTTTTTCCTTGGTGTGTATTAGTGCAGCGGTGGGGCCAGTGCCTGCGCCACCCAGCTCCCTAGCAAGGGATAGAGGTAGGGTGTGCCAGGGCGACAGGTTCCTGAGCAGCGCCCTACCGGACGATTCTCCATCATTGTTGTCCGTGGACGAGTTTTCTGCGGCTTTGGCGCTTGTGTATGGGGATCCTGATGGCGTCGCCCTGGGGGAATCCCGACTCCGTAGGTGTAAACAGGGAGCCCGGGTTGCTGAGGAGTACTGCTGAGAGTTTAGGAGGTGGGCCACTAACACTCAGTGGAATGACCCTGCACTTAGGAGTCAATTTGTGCAGGCTTTGTCTCCAAAATTGCAGGATACTCTGGTGCAGTACGCCGCCCCCAGGTCGCTGGAGGCCGCCATGTCCCTTGCCATCCGGGTGGATAGACGCCTTAGGGAAAGACATATACAAAAAGTGCCCCCTGATGTCCTCGCTAGGGAGGAGGACTCACCAGTGCGGAGGGTGGAACCCAGACAGCCCGGTGTTGTTGATACAAAAAAGGGGTGTCTGCGGCTCGTCGTGGTGGGGGGGTATGCTTTTCCTGTGGGAAGCCAGGCCATTTTATGAGAGCCTGCCCAGTTCATGCCAAGTCTCCAGCTGAACCTATGCAAGTAGGGGGAGCTAGTTTATGTCCAGAGCTGCCTACGGTTTGGGGAGTGGTGTCGGCATGTTTGTACTGTGGGCAGACTGGTCATGTCCTGAAGGCTTGCCCATTGCGTGCCAAATTATCTGTGCCATCTGAGAAGCCGTGTTCCCCTGGTCGCTTGGAGGGAGGCGACCAGGGAGTATACATTTCCTCCATTTTGCCCTCCCAAGGTACCATGTCAGCAGAGGTGTTGGCTGGCGGGGTACCGGAGGTAATACCGGTGCTTGTGGACAGCGGAGCAGGAGTCAGTCTGGTGGATGCTCGCTTTGTCCAGACTCATGGTCTGAGGTGTAGGATGCTAGCCCAACCTATAAGCGTCCAGGCCATAAACTCTGTTCCACTGATCCAGGGGAGCTTGACCCAAGTCGTAGAGAATATCCATCTACATATAGGACATCATGAGGAGTCCTTGTCAGGCTAAGACTTGGAGGGAATGCCAGTACCTATCGTTTTAGGCCTCCCTTGGCTGAAAAGACACAACCCGGTAATAGATTGGCGGGCGAGGGAAGTGGTCAGCTGGGGGCAGTCGTGTGAGGGCTGCTGTCTAGGGACTACTGTCTCTGCCGTCTCTCTTCAACGGACCCCTTCCTCTACGGTGAGAGCAGCAGATGTGCTGCAGGAGAGTAGGGGCAAGTCTCAACCCTCGCCATTGGCCAACCCTGGGAGGCGCAGACCTCGTGGTGGAAGGGGTTGGAGGGTGGTGTACCCCTTTGTGAAGTGCGGGGGTGTGAGTGTGGTGACACAGGGGGACGCCTCTGTTGTCAGTCCCAGAAAGAGTTCATCAAATGGTGACAGACGAATGAGTGGCAATAAACGTTCAGGTCCGGACCTGTGTGTGAACGAGCGTGGATGGCTGGCCACCAAAAAAATCCAGTGGAAGTGTGTTGTGGAGTGTTACCAGCTCATACCAAACATACACATATACAACTCGTTCCCCAGGTCAGCGCTTCGGAGATGTGTGGTGCCTCCAGAACATACGTTGCCAATACCAGCGGTGCTCGTTTGTCATCAACCTGACATGCAGGTAGTTGCTGGGGTGAACTCTGGGTCTGGGTGTTCCCGCTGTAGGTGGTTCCCTGATGAGGAGCGGTCTTGAGGGTCCAGAGGCCCCTCATTAAGGGGAGGGTACTGTCATGATCCATGCTGGATCATGACAGATAAAGTGTATAAGTAACCTTTTTTTTCTTTGAGGTGTTGCAATCAGGGTTGGTGATAGTGTTCATTTCAACCATCCTTGGTGGAGGAAGGAGCTGGAGAGCGTTCCTTGCAGCACTGTCTTAGCCCTGGTGTGGAAGGAGTCAGAGGGGATTTCCTTGTCGCTCTGACAGAGCTTGGTGGCAGCTATTCAGGAGGAGAGCTGCATTCTGATGGTGGACTCTGTTGCCAGGAGCAAGTGCAACAGCGTAAAGCTAAGTGGTGTTCCCCTGTTTGTGTTTTTCCTTGGTGTGCATTAGTGCAGCGGTGGGGCCAGTGCCTGCGCCACCCAGCTCTCTAGCAAGGGATAGAGGTAGGGTGTGCCAGGGCGTCAGGTTCCTGAGCGGCGCCCGGTGCGGAACCGGCATAGGGAACAGGAGCGTTAGTGACACTGACTCAGGGGAGTGCAGGAGGTCTCCACGTCCCCTTTCCCTATCGCAGGGCCCACCGTTGTAACTGTTTCCCCGTGTCTTGTTGTTATAGTTAACGGCCTGCGGGCTGCGTCACACAGGACCGTATCACGCGCCGCGTCTTGTTGTTTTAGTTACCGGCCTGCTGGTCGCGTCACACAGGATGGGCATCGTGACAGATTTAAGCAGTTTGGGATTTTCTCTGTGGATGGTGAGTTTAGGAGAAAGAGGAAAGAGGAACAGTGGCTCATAAGTGGAGAAAGGAGCATATTTTTCTGATAAGATACAGTATATTACAAAGTTTTGGATATTCCCCTGTACTATTGTTTTATGCACAGTTGGTTGAACGTACAGTTCCTAATGACATGTGGACATCCTTGTAACCCAACTGAAATAAACAATAAATTCTATCAAGATCTAAGTTTGGTTCAGTAAGTCCACGTGTATCTTGTGATCCCTGTGTGATCCCTAAGGCAAAAACTGAAAATGTAGCTGTAAAGAGATTGTCCAGGGATATTACCAAAGTCTGCGGTCACTCTATATGACTACAGAGTTGTGAATCCTCACACCGTGCAGCGCGCACTGTAAGGATTCTCCAGTGCCGCAAGTATACGATATGCATAGTACCAGCCACATTCCAACTAGACTTGTATTGAGTAAAGCTGTGTAAGTCTAGTCGGAATGTGACCGGAAGAATCCATATCTCATACATATGGTCACATGAAGGCTCAGTGTCGCCGCCACTGGAGAATCCTCACAGCGTGCGCTGGTCGCAGTGTGAGCATTCACAAGTCTGCAGTCACACAGAGTGACTGCAAACTTCCAGGATAAGCCTGGACATCCCCTTTAAGCCTGAGGAATAACACTCTAAATATGGCTGTTTTACAAATCCCCTGCCGTGCTCCTCTTCCAAACTTGCCAAAAGTCCTGATTTTTCTTGGATTATCCAGAAATCCAGACTGTGAACGGGCAGCACGCAACATAATATCCCCCAAAAGTGTCCTTTTTACAGTAGTCCTGGATGGTTTGAGGTAATTTCTAATCAGTTCTGGGGGTGAGGGCTTATATGTCTTGAGTTTTGCCTTTGGAATCCAAGTCAAGAAGAAATCGGTGGAAGTGAAAATTTCGAGGTATTTGGATCTCCATAATTCTGGTCCTAAAGCCGCAAGACTCCATAAGTCAGCATTGTAATTGTTCTTGCACCATCCAAAAAGACAAGTCATTTGCCAATGAGGGAGTTCAAGAATAGGTCCTTGACTTAACGTTGCACCCAACCCCTAAGATGAAAATCTAAAGCTGAATCGTTCATGGTAGCCGCTATTTTTGCACAATGTCCCAAATGTTTCTAGGTCAAGCGGAAGTTGGAATTGACACCTTGACCAGGAAGACTCTCTCTGCAACATTAAAGGGTTAAATGTGCTAATTACAAGGCATGAGGATACAACTGCACTAAACACAACCTTTCTTCTTCCTAGACGTGGAAATACCCGGCAATAACCGGAGAATTCATGACAATTTATTAGAAATACTTTCTCTGTCATAATTTTTTTTACCCATAAAAAATAATTAGACGGTACAATCAGAGGAGACAATGGCGTGTGGTTTCTTCATCCTTCGTTTATACGGTTTCGTCTGCGCCGAATTTTCCGTCTCTCACTTAATAATTTTCTTTTAATTTAATTAGAGCAATTAGACTTACACTGAAGAAAGAACATTAACTCCGTCAGTACCAGATATCCAAGACATCAAATTCCTGACTGTAACACCACTGGTCACTTTCATTTTTGCGATCCCCACCCTTCATTGTCTTTAATGTCCGTACATAGTCTACGTAGCCGAACTAACTAGTCTAACTTTGCCTTTAATAACAAGCGTGGCGAACCATGATCTATCTGCCACACTACCTAATTAGTGCAACAATGCCTTCCCTAAATAACCCCAAACTATTCTCTAGAACCACAAAAACTTAAATAGTCCAATTAGGCCTCCAACTCCTCAATCTAAATCATTTAATCATGCCATCTAAAAATCCAACTAAATCTCTCCATATGCCCTGCATGACCACACAACTTCAGTCTCCAAACTATGCTTCCTCTAACTATATCACATAAAGAGCCAAAGGTTGCCTGCCATAACCACTTCATTTTAATTATCCAACCATTACCCCCAACATCCCAACATAAATAATCCAACCACGCTCCCAACCACCCAGCCGAAAAAACCCAACCATTACTCGTGTCCCAGACCTTTCAAACTAATATCTCCACGCATGACTTCATCGGTCCATACTATACCTCCCTAACTTTATACCCTAACTAGTTCACTCTGCCCTCTATTCCCAACCATTATCCCCCAACCACTGACAGTTAACAAGACACAAATGCCCCTAGCCATCAAATGAAATAATCAAACTATTCTCGAAAACACTCAACCTAGCTAATCTAATCATGCCCTCAAGCATTCATCCTAAATTATCCAACCATGCACAAACTAACCTAAATAGCCCAACCATGGAGAAACCAACCAACCAAAATAGCTAAACCATGGCCAATCCAACAAACCAAAATAGCTAAACCATGGCCAATCTAACCCACCAATATAGTGCAACCATGCCCAAACTGACCAAAGATCCAAAATAGCCCAGCCATGCCCAAACTAAGCAACCACAATAGTCCAACTATGCCCAAACCAGCGAATGTGGGATAACCATGCCCAAACCTACCAAAGATCCCAAATTGCTCAATTTTGCCAAAACCAAGCAACCAATATAGCCCAACTATGCCCAAACCAACCAATATAGCACAAGCATGCCCAAACCCACCAACCAAAATAGCTCAACCATGCCCAAACCAGCCAACCTAAATAGCCGAGGCATGCCCAAACCCAACAACCAAAATAACTCAACCATGTTCAAACTAACCAATATAGCGCAGTCATGCCAAAACCAACCAAAATAGTCCAAGTATGCCCAAACCAACCAACCAAAATAGCCCAACCAGGCCCAAACCCACCAAAGATCTAAAATTGTATAGTTTTGCCCAAACCAAGCAACCAATATAGCCCATCTATGCCCAAACCAACCAATATAGTGCAAGCATGCCCAAACCCACCAACCAAAATAGCTCAACCATGCCCAAAACTACCAACCAAAATAGTCCAAGTATGTCCAAACCAACCAACCAAAATAGTCCAAGTATGCCCAAACCAACCAACCAAAATAGTCCAACTGTGCCCAAACCAGCCAACCAAAACAGTCCAACTGTGCCCAAACCAACCAACCAAAATAGTCCTAGTATGCCCAAACCAACCACCCAACCAAAATAGTGCAAGTATGCCCAAACAAACCAACCAAAATAGTTCAAGTATGCCCAAACCAACCAACCAAAGTAGCCAAATCAGGCCCAAAGCAACCAAAGATCCAAAATTGCTCAACCATGTCTAAACCAACCAACCAATACGACCAAACAGTGCTGAAACCAATGGAAACACACACTCATGCCTTCCATAACTATGCATAGGCACTAAACTATATGTTCATCATCATCACAGAGCCTGACTGTCTCATTTATAGCCTACGTAACACAAACCTAACTAGCCAAACAATGCCCCCCCTTAATTAACCAATTATCGTCATTAACTCAACCTGTCCAATTCTTGCCATACGGCCAAACCTCTGCAACTTTAATATACTGAAGCAAACAGGGGGTCTTTTAGTTCAAGGACTTGTCCATGATGCTACTAGTAGACGTCCCTTGGACAAAACACTTTCCTCTCCATCGACAGCTTTTTGATAGTCAATTGTAATCAAGTGGCAAATTCTGCCAGTAGGTTACTGAATCAATGACCTGGCCAACCAGCAATTTAATTTAAGGGTTAGTCTGGTTTAGGAAACCAAATAACTTGTTAGACAATTTTGTGTGTATAGATGCTTCATTTTTTTTGGACTCAAGACTGGAAAGAGTCTCTTTAGTCTTTCTCTCTCTGGAGGACCCAACACACCCATGTATTACACATAGAATATTAATTTCACTGGAATGTGTAATACTAGGTTTCCTCTTTGGGGGCACTGCAGGAAAATTAAATACTTGCTATTGGGTTCACCCACAGATCACAGCTGACCTCTAGAGGTTTCAGCAATGGGAGACTGTGGATCACTAGCATAGCATGGGGAGGGACACAGGGGTGGTTGTTCTGGGTGCAACATTTTCATGGGTGTAAAATTTTATAAAATAGCATAAAAAAATCAGGGACAGTACAAATGCCCAAGACTTCTGGTATCGGCACCAACATGACTCCAATGCAAGTTGTGTCCTGCGGTAGAGCAGGGAGCCATAGGTCCCTCGCCCACCACTATCTGTCCTGTAGACTTACAGCCTGCGGGTGTGTGGCTCAAAGGTGGCATTATTACTTTTGGAGGGGGCACTCAAGGGGCATCAATACTTTTTATGGGGACATAAATACTTCCTAAAGGGGACATTAATTGTTTTTTGGGGGGCATTATATGTTTTAACGGGGGTACTCATATGACATTATTGTTGGGTTAGGAGGTGAGATACTTGCCTTCTTCTGGGCAATGGCCACCCACTGTAGTAAATTACTCTTTTAAATGAAAACTATGGTGTTTCCATCTTTTGCAGCCCCTTCAGATCCACCTTCTGCAAGTCCTGGACTCTCAAGTAAAATTCCTGATAATTACTTTCAAGTATTTCATTTTTGCAATGTTCTCCTCTTTGTATGACCGTGGCTCCCGTAAACCTTGGCACTGATATAATGAGCGCGTCCCATCTTTAGTCCACAGTTGCCTTTCATTTCTTGCCTATCTTCTGCTTGGCTTGCAATTAACAATGCCAGGTCAGGTAATAATGGGTTTCTTCTGTTGGTGCCGACAGCAGGACGGCTTGTACTTCTTATCTGCGATTTCAATCAGACATGGACCCTTTTATAAAAAAAAAAAAAAAAATTGCCAACCACATCAAGGGGGCTACCCAGTAGGGGAGCCATAGACGCCCTCTCCTTGTGCTCTGTTCATTCATCCAAGGGGTAAGCTCTGGGGTTGTCTCCAGCAGTGGACAAAACGACCATGATAGAACAGCATTAATCATGAGATCAGAGGTGGTCTGAATACTGGCAGCTGTCACATCTGACATATGTCGAGGACTGTCTGACTACTGTGACTGTGACTCACCATTAGGCAGGGCTCCACAAATTGGGGAGATTGGAAATGATCAGCCAAATTCTAGTAACTCTTTCATTTTTTTCGGGACCTGCTCAATCTATTTTCTTCACCGTTAGGTCAAGGTCTGCACCAAAAGATTAGGGTGTACTTTTTAAAATTAACTTGAGGATGATTCAAGAGTTTCCTGGATGGTTCTGGGAGGCTTTTGTTTGTTGTGCCTGGAAGATATGCTGGGATTCCGAAAAGGTCTCACCTTTTTCCGAGAGCCTCCGAAACGTTTCATGAGACTTGTCAAGTATGGTTCATCTAATGAAGGGTCCGCATTGTCCTATGAGGCTCAAAAGCACAAAAAATTCAAAGGGGTTTTATGTTTTACAAATCTGAGAACTAGTTAACTAACTAGAGCGTAAAGTAGAAAGTAGATTAGGAAGTTGCAGAACTTTTCATTACACATTGAGCTTTATGTACTTAAAGGGTAACTGTACTTTCAAATAACTTTTTCAGTGTGTGTGTCCATGAGGAGTAACACAATATCTTGCCATTATATGACTTGTGCATTTCTTACCAGTTTTTCCTTTACAGGCTCTGTCTCAAGTTTGCAATTGACTCTGAGCTAGTGAGGGAAGACTCTCTCCTGGCATAACCCCAGCATTACTACAAAACACCTGTGATTTTTTTTGTCTGCAGTTTCTATCATTATGTCCCGGTTCTGAAACTGAAACTTTCCAAAACTCCTTGTGTTACCTACTAATCTATCTAAACCCAATATTTCCATCTCCACGTGTGGTACTATCATAAATCCCAGGCAGTACGCTCGCTGTCTTGGAGTTATGTTTGACTCAGATCTTTCTTTTATCCCATCACTCACTCAACTCACCTGCGCATCAAAACATCTCAAAAATCTGCCTTGGTACAAGAACTCTTACTGTTGCTCTGATTCATTTTCGTCTGGACTACTACAATTCTCTTCTAATCGGTCTCCGTCTTACTAAACTCTATCCTTTTCCATCTATCCTGAATGACGCAGTCAGGATCATATTTCTGTCCTCCAGCCGTTAAACTGATGCCTCCACCCTGTGCCAGCCATTACACTGGTTACCCATCTGCTACAGATAACAGTATAAACTTATCACTCTCACCCACGAAATGCAACACAGTTCAGCACCGCCCTACATCTCCTCCCTCATCCCTGGTTAGCATCCCAATGATCTAAGACATATATCCTCTTTAGTCTGAACCTCACACTCCCATCTCCAAAACTTTTCTTGTGCTGCGCCGGGTCTCTGGAATGCACTACCCCAGATAATACAGTTAGTGTCCAGTATCCACTGTTTTATGGGAGGCCTAAAATCACATCTTTCCAATTAAACCTATCACATCATCCCACTAATCTAACTGCTTTACTTTACTACTCTTACTTATAAGAATGATCCTAGTTATTAGAATGATGTTTGGATCTTAGGGTACAAGACATTTTTTATCTTTTGTGTCCCATTTACATTTGTATTGTTAGCTATTGTGATCACAGCTCTCGCTCCTCTTTGTATTTCTTTAATTATGTGTTACTCCGTTATGTCTTATTTTGTCTTATATTGTTTTCACATGTTCCCTCTGATTTGTAAAATTCTGGGGAACATGTTGGTGAAATATAAATAACATTATTATTATCATTATTATTGTTATTAAAATTTCAGAACATCAAAGAAAAAACATCAACAGAGCGGCTTCCACAAAAACAATTTTTTTTGGCTGCACCATGTAAAATGTCACTTCTTCTAGCCAGTGGCGTGCTTGGCATGGTGGCTCTTTGGGTGTGTCAGGATGGAGGATTCACCACAAGGCAGGTTCTTAAGCTGTGTCCCACATGTCAGCTTCACCAGAGGGTTTTTTTTAAATTCTCCATTGGAAAGAATTAGTAAAAGTGATGACCTTAATGATTTGCACGCTTATGTGTAATTTGTTCTCTCGCTGTCAGCAGTATGTGCTCAGAATAATGTATAATTAGCCCACATGTATCAGAGATCGGAGATGCTAAGTAACCAATACTCTTAAAGGAGTTCATCAAGATTAGAAAAATATGTTTTCTTTGTCCTTAAAAATGCCACATCTGCCCACAGGTTATATGTAGTATTGCAGTTAGACTCGCTTTCATTAAGCTGAGCTACAGAGTAGCATCTTTTTATTGTATTTTATGATATTTACAATTTTAAACAAATGTGTAGGAAATGCAGCCTTCTAATTTGAAATTCTGCTTACTGTAGTTTCTTACTGAAGGGACAATAGTAATTATACTGCCCCTATGTACAAGAATATAACTACTATAATACTGCCCCATGTACAATAATATAACTACTATAATACTGCCCCCTATATACAAGAATATAACTACTATAATACTGCTCCTATGTACAAGAATATAACTACTATAATACTGCTCCCTATGTACAAGAATATAACTACTATAATACTGCTCCTATGTACAAGAATATAACTACTATAATACTGCTCCCTATGTACAAGAATATAACTACTATAATACTGCCCCTATGTACAAGAATATAACTACCATAATACTGCACCTATATACAAGAATATAACTACTATAATACTGCTCCTATGTACAAGAATATAACTACTATAATACTGCTCCTATGTACAAGAATATAACTACTATAATACTGCTCCCTATGTACAAGAATATAACTACTATAATACTGCCCCTATGTACAAGAATATAACTACTATAATACTGCCCCTATGTACAAGAATATAACTACTATAATACTGCCCCCTATATACAATATAACTACTATAATACTGCTCCTATGTACAAGAATATAACTACTATAATACTGCTCCCTATGTACAAGAATATAACTACTATAATACTGCCCCTATGTACAAGAATATAACTACTATAATACTGCCCCTATGTACAAGAATATAACTAGTATAATACTGCTCCCTATGTACAAGAATATAACTACTATAATACTGCTCCCTATGTACAAGAATATAACTACTATAATACTGCACCTATATACAAGAATATAACTACTATAATACTGCACCTATATACAAGAATATAACTACTATAATACTGCTCCCTATGTACAAGAATATAACTACTATAATACTGCCCCTATGTACAAGAGTATAACTACTATAATACTGCCCCCTATATACAAGAATATAACTACTATAATACTGCACCTATATACAAGAATATAACTACTATAATACTGCTCCCTATGTACAAGAATATAACTACTATAATACTGCCCCTGTGTACAAGAATATAACTACTATAATACTGCTCCTATGTACAAGAATATAACTACTATAATACTGCTCCCTATGTACAAGAATATAGCTACTATAATACTGCCCCTATGTACAAGAATATAGCTACTATAATACTGCCCCTATGTACAAGAATATAACTACTATAATACTGCCCCTATGTACAAGAGTATAACTACTATAATACTGCCCCCTATATACAAGAATATAACTACTATAATACTGCACCTATATACAAGAATATAACTACTATAATACTGCTCCCTATATACAAGAATATAACTACTATAATACTGCTCCTATGTACAAGAATATAGCTACTATAATACTGCCCCCTATGTACAAGAATATAACTACTATAATACTGCTCCTATGTACAAGAATATAACTACTATAATACTGCCCCCTATGTACAAGAATAAAACTACTATAATACTGCTCCTATGTACAAGAATATAACTACTATAATACTGCCCCTATGTACAAGAGTAT
Organism: Dendrobates tinctorius; assembly: GCF_039654945.1. NCBI lineage: Eukaryota > Metazoa > Chordata > Amphibia > Anura > Dendrobatidae > Dendrobates > Dendrobates tinctorius. Next base: position 3,158,038 of record NW_027361695.1, on the reverse strand, counting down.
AACTAATAATAATAATAATAAATTTTATTTCTATAGCGCTGACATATTCCGCAGCACTTTCCATTTCAGAGGGGACTTGTACAGACAATAGACATTACAGCATAACAATAATCACATAGATCATAACAGATACCAAGAGGAATGAGGGCCCTGCTCGCAAGCTTACAGTCTATGAGGAAAGAGGTAGACACGAAAGGTGGGTGGTAACAGTTGCCCTGATTGTATGGACCAGCCATAATGTTAAGTGTGTAACAGTACAGACACAGAGGGCTAATGGATGCATAAAGCATGTGGGAACATGATGCGGTGAACCTAGTTATGGTAAAACTTTTGGTTGTGCCACCCAGGGATAGATTAGGTTAATGTGTTGAGGCGATAGGCCAGTCTGAATAAATGCGTTTTCAGGGCACGCTTAAAATTGTGGAGATTGGAGACTAATCGTATTGACCTGGGAAGTGCATTCCAAAGAATTGGTGCAGCACGTGTAAAGTCTTGGAGACGGGAGTGGGAGGTTCTGACTATTGAGGATGCTAACCTCAGGTCATCAGCAGAGCGAAGGACGCGGGTTGGGTGGTATACTGAAACAAGGGAGGAGATGTAGGGTGGTGCTGAGCCATGGAGGGCTTTGTGGGTGAGGGTAATAAGTTTATACTGAATTCTGGAGTGGATGGGTAGCCAGTGTAATGACTGGCACAAGGTAGAGGCATCGGTGTAACGATTGGTGAGGAATATGATCCTGGCTGCAGCATTCAAGACAGATTGGAGAGGGGAGAGTTAGGTAAGAGGGAGACCGATTAGAAGAGAGTTACAATAGTCGAGACGAGAATGAATAAGAGAAACAGTAAGAGTTTTTGCAGAGTCAAAAGTAAGAAAAGGTGGAATTCTAGAAATGTTTTTGAGGTGCAGATGACAAGAGCGAGCCAGTGATCGAATGTGGGGGGCGAAGGAAAGCTCGGAGTCAAGTATGGCCCCAAGACAGAGGGCATGTTGCTGGGGAGTAATAGTGGAACCACACACGGAAATGGCAGTGTCGGGTATAGGTACATTAGTAGAGGGAGGAAACACCAGGAGTTCAGTCTTTGACAGGTTCAGTTTCAGATATAGTGAGGACATGATGTTAGACACAGCGTTTAGACAATCGCCGGTGTTTTCTAGAAAGGCTGGCGTGATGTCAGGAGAAGAAGCGTATAATTGGGTGTCATCAGCATAGAGATGGTACTGGAAACCAAATCTACTGATTGTTTGACCAATAGGGGCAGTGTACAAGGAGAAGAGGAGGGGGGCTAGAACCTATCCTTGGGGACCCCAACAGTAAGGGGAAGGTGAGAGGAGGAGGAGCCAGCAAAAGATACAGTAAAGGAGCGTTCAGAGAGATAGGAGGAGAACCAGGAGAGAACGGTGTCCTTGAGGCCAATGGAGCGGAGCATAGTGAGGAGGAGCTGATGATCCACAGTGTCGAATGCTGCAGAGAGATCCAAGAGAATTAGCATGGAGTAATGACCGTTAGATTTAGCTGTTAGTAGATCATTAGAGACTTTAGTGAGGGCAGTTTCAGTAGAGTGTAAAGAGCGGAAACCGGATTGGACAGGCTCGAGAAGAGAGTTATCAAAGAGATAGCGGGTAAGACGGGAGTGGACCAGGAGTTTAGAGATGAAGGGAAGATTAGAGACAGGTCTATAGGTAGAGGCCCAGTTTTGGTCGAGGGATGGTTTTTTAAGTAGTGGATTTATGATGGAATGCTTAAATGAGGAGGTAAAGATACCAGAAGAGAGAGAGAGGTTAAATATTTTAGTTAGGTGAGGGGTGACAGCAGGGGAAAGGGACTGGAGGAGATGTGACGGAAATGGGTCACTGGTGCAAGTGGTTGGGCGAGAAGATGCAAGGAGCCTGCTTACTTCTTCTTCTGTGACTGGTTCAAAATCAGAGAGTGAGCTAGATGCAGTGGGGGAGGGAGGACAGTGCATGGTATGAGGTGATTGGGAGATAATTTCCTGTCGAATCTTGTCTATTTTTTCTTTGAAGTAATTGGCCAGATCGTCAGCTCGGAGCTCCGTGGTTGGGGCCTGTACTCTTGGGTTGAGTAGAGAATGAAAAGTGTCAAAGAGACGTTTCGGGTTATTGGACAGTGAGGTGATGAGGGTGTTGAAATAGGTTTGTTTGGAGAGGTGAAGGGCAGTGTTGTATGTTCGAAGCATAAACTTATAATGGATAAAATCTTCGTGTAGATTGGATTTTCTCCACAGACGTTCGGCGCACCTGGAGCACCGCTGCAGGAAACGTGTTTGCAGGGTGTGCCAGGGTTGTCGCCGTCTGTGTTGTGGTGTTCTATGTATAGGAGGAGCAAATTCATCCAGGGCACTTTGAAGTGTTTCATTGTAATGCTTCAGTGCAGAATCAGGACATGAGAGGGAGGAGATAGGGGCCAATGAAGACTGCAAGTTCTTTATAAGTTTCTGGGTGTTAATGGCCTGTATGTTTCTATAAGTATGGACAGTGGGGGTGACCTGGGCAGCCTGGCAGTTCTTGATAGAGAATGAAAGAAGATTGTGGTCAGAGAGCGGGAGAGGGGAGTTTGCAAAATCATCCACTGTACAAAGCCGAGAGAAGACCAAGTCGAGGGAGTTACCGTCTTCATGCGTTGGAGAATTAGTAAGCTGTGAAAGGCCAAACGAGGAAGTTAGAGATAAAAGGTGAGTAGCAGATGGTGAGAGGGGAAGAGCAATGGGGATGTTGAAATCTCCCATGATGAGGGTAGGGATGTCACAGGAGAGAAAATGTGGAAGCCAAGTGGCAAAATGATCCAGGAACTGATGGGAGGGGCCGGGAGGACTATACACCACCGCCACTCGCATGGAGAAGGGGGTGTAGAGTCTGACGGCATGGACCTCAAAAGAAGGGAAGACTAGTGAGGGTATTATATAACTACTATAATACTGCTCCTATGTACAAGAATATAACTACTATAATACTGCCCCTATGTACAAGAATATAACTACTATAATACTGCTCCTATGTTCAAGAATATAACTACTATAATACTACTCCTATGTACAAGAATATAACTACTATAATACCGCTCCTATGTACAAGAATATAACTACTATAATACTGCCCCTATGTACAAGAACATAAATACTATAATACTGCTCCTATGTACAAGAATATAGCTACTATAATACTGCTCCTATATACCAGAATATAACTACTATAATACTGCCCCCTATGTACAAGAATATAACTACTATAATACTGCCCCTATGTACAAGAATATAACTACTATAATACTGCTCCTATGTTCAAGAATATAACTACTATAATACTACTCCTATGTACAAGAATATAACTACTATAATACCGCTCCTATGTACAAGAATATAACTACTATAATACTGCCCCTATGTACAAGAACATAAATACTATAATACTGCTCCTATGTACAAGAATATAGCTACTATAATACTGCTCCTATATACCAGAATATAACTACTATAATACTGCCCCTATGTTCAAGAATATAACTACTATAATACTGCCCCTATGTACAAGAATATAACTACTATAATACTGCTCCTATGTACAAGAATATAGCTACTATAATACTGCTCCTATATACAAGAATATAACTACTATAATATTGCCCCTATGTTCAAGAATATAACTACTATAATACTGCTCCTATGTACAAGAATATAACTACTATAATACTGCCCCTATGTTCAAGAATATAACTACTATAATACTGCTCCTATGTACAAGAATATAACTACTATAATACTGCCCCTATGTACAAGAATATAACTACTATAATACTGCCACTATGTACAAGAATATAACTACTATAATACTGCCCCTATGTACAAGAATATAACTACTACAATACTGCCACTATGTACAAGAATATAACTACTATAATACTGCCCCTATGTTCAAGAATATAACTACTATAATACTGCTCCTATGTACAAGAATATAACTACTATAATACTGCTCCTATGTACAAGAATATAACTACTATAATACTGCTCCTATGTACAAGAATATAACTACTATAATACTGCCCCTATGTACAGGAATATAACTACTATAATACTGCTCCTATGTACAAGAATATAACTACTATAATACTGCTCCTATGTACAAGAATATAACTACTATAATACTGATCCTAGATACAAGAATATAACTACTATAATACTGCCCCTATGTACAAGAATATAACTACTATAATACTGCTCCTATGTACAAGAATATAACTACTATAATACTGCTCCTATGTACAAGAATATAAATACTATAAGACTGCTCCTATGTACAAGAATATGACTACTATAATACTGCTCCTAAGTACAGGAATATAAATACTATAATACTGCCCCTATGTACAAGAATATAACTACTATAATACTGCTCCTATGTACAAGAATATAACTACTATAATACTGCTCCTATGTACAAGAATATAACTACTATAATACTGCCCCTATGTACAAGAATATAACTACTATAATACTGCTCCTATGTACAAGAATATAACTACTATAATACTGCTCCTATGTACAAGAATATAACTACTATAATACCGCTCCTATGTACAAGAATATAACTACTATAATACCGCCCCTATGTACAAGAACATAACTACTATAATACTGCTCCTATGTACAAGAATATAGCTACTATAATACTGCTCCTATATACAAGAATATAACTACTATAATACTGCCCCTATGTTCAAGAATATAACTACTATAATACTGCTCCTATGTACAAGAATATAGCTACTATAATACTGCTCCTATATACAAGAATATAACTACTATAATACTGCCCCTATGTTCAAGAATATAACTACTATAATACTGCTCCTATGTACAAGAATATAACTACTATAATACTGCCCCTATGTTCAAGAATATAACTACTATAATACTGCCCCTATGTACAAGAATATAACTACTATAATACTGCCACTATGCACAAGAATATAACTACTATAATACTGCCCCTATGTACAAGAATATAACTACTACAATACTGCCACTATGTACAAGAATATAACTACTATAATACTGCCCCTGTGTTCAAGAATATAACTACTATAATACTGCTCCTATGTACAAGAATATAACTACTATAATACTGCTCCTATGTACAAGAATATAACTACTATAATACTGCTCCTATGTACAAGAATATAACTACTATAATACTGCCCCTATGTACAGGAATATAACTACAATACTGCTCCTATGTACAAGAATATAACTACTATAATACTGCTCCTATGTGCAAGAATATAACTACTATAATACTGCCCCTATGTACAAGAATATAACTACTATAATACTGCCTCTATGTATAAGAATATAACTACTATAATACTGCTCCTATGTACAAGAATATAACTACTATAATACTGCCTCTATGTATAAGAATATAACTACTATAATACTGCTCCTATGTACAAGAATATAACTACTATAATACTGCCCCTATGTACAAGAATATAACTACTATAATACTGCCCCTATGTATAAGAATATAACTACTATAATACTGCCTCTATGTATAAGAATATAACTACTATAATACTGCTCCTATGTACAAGAATATAACTACTATAATACTGCCTCTATGTATAAGAATATAACTACTATAATACTGCTCCTATGTACAAGAATATAACTACTATAATACTGCCCCTATGTACAAGAATATAACTACTATAATACTGCCCCTATGTACAAGAATATAACTACTATAATACTGCCCCTTGTAGACAATGACCTGAATAAGTAGCCGCTTTTTTTATCTGCCTGGATTTGCTCTTGAACTTGATACTCTCTGAGGATTTTCTCTGATTGTCCTTTGAGCTTTCATGACAGATTGCTTTTAAATTCCTATTTGTTTGGGGCAGGCGGCGTGCCAGTCCTCCATTGTTGGCGGACACTGGAGGGGCCGTGTATTGACCGGCGGTTTTGGTCTCAGTAAGTCTGCCAGCTTCATTTACACTTTATAAGGCAAAAATAGGCGTCCTGTCTTTGATGTGAGTCACATATCTCTGCTATTATTTCGCAGGCTGTGTGAAGATTTTCTTGGATTCGGCTGCAGGAAAGACACAACATCTCTATTAACCATATATTATATATACAGACAATAAAGCAAATGATAAAACATCTCCCTCATCTTTATGCCTTTTAATATCTATTATGGGGGTTCATTTAGTTTTCCCATATGGGAAACCGCAGCTTTACCGTGGTGCATATATGTAGTGGCGTACTGTAGTGTACACACCACAAAGAGTGTATTAGAAGTGAATGGTTGCACAGCACTCCTAATGGCTGTCACTGGTACTGCAGCTCCCACTTCTTGTTCTCCATGAACTTTTGAACTTTTCACAACATAAGTAAATGTATTATATATTGTATTTTATTTGCTTTCATATAATGTCATTATTCTTCTTGGATTTGTAATTTCCACAACCGTTAATCACCTACTTATGTTTATCTGATTAACTGATTAATGGGGCACTAAGTTACTGCATACAATGGACCATGCATAAAAAGTAGGCCATCCATGTTTCTTACTTTACCCAGTGCGATCATTTCTACTTATATAGGGTCTGCAGCATTATTACCCACTGCCCATTTTCTTTCTTCATAAAGTCAATAATCCTTGAGCTTCAGGTGTCATCAGGTCGCAAAGGAACGCAGAAATAGTTTTTACTCTATAAAAGGAGACCTGTCACTTGCCATAAATATTTTTTTTTTCCCCTGGTGTAAATGCTGCTGTTCTCCTGAATCCGGCGATGTTTTTCTTTTCTTCCTGCGCCGCTCCGTTCCTGAGATATGGCCTCTTCCCTGAATATAATTTTTTTTAGCCAACTGGGCGTGATTTCAAATAACAGAACTGATCACTCCTCCCACTTGACTAAGAAATGAATAGCTTTACATGCAGGGTAAAAGAGGGCCGTATCTCAGGAACAGTGAGGAGTAGGAACACAAGGGTAACATCGCCGGATTCAGGAGAACAGCGGCGTACATATTTGTGGCGAGGGTCAAGTCTCCTTTAAGAAGGATTATTTGGTGTCTGCTGTTGGCACTAGTGGGGGACATTGTGGTTGGAGTGGAGGATGCCTGGGGCTCAGGGACTAGATGTTAGTGGGTCTGTGTTGATGGCATTTGTGGGGTCTTTGTGATTGTCTCCTATGGGGCAGGCTGACAGGGCTCATATGAACATTGTCTGAAACTCCTTGAGGGTCTTACCAGCCCCTTTTGGCATGGAATTCACTGGGTTCCTGCTGATGGGGGCATCTTGACTGGCACCTATGAGGCACCTAGCTGGGAGATATGAGGACAGTGAATAAAAACTATTCCTGGATTGGGGATCTTATGGGGCACTGTGACTGGAACCTATAGGGTCACTGTTGATGGAATTCGTGGGGGTTCTTCAAGGTTGTACATTTTGGGGGCACCATTGTTTGGACCTATGGCTAAGACTTATGAGGACGGTGGCTAAAAGAGGTCTTGGCACCACTTACGACAACAGTGTGGCAGAAGTTAGTGAACCCTACCCTAAGAAGGAGACCCTACTTTGTCATGGGCCCCATTCTTATACTTACACAGAGGAGCGTCACATGGAAGGTGCAGGTCACCGGCTCCGGATTATGCGCCTCCATGCCATGTGTTATATCATGCAGTGCTGCCAAGTAACCATTAACCTGAAGTGGTCGTTGTCGGCCTCCCCGGCGGGTTAATAAATGATCTGTTAGTGTCATTGTTTACAGCAAATAAGGCAATAAGTTACTGAACAAAACGATAAGTTAAAGAAACCACCTCAACGGGCACGAGTCGTCCATTTCAAGGTCACTCTTCCAGTTACTGGGTATACTGGTTACCAAATTTACATTAAAAAATAATTGTCAGAACCCATTTTCACTAGTGTGCCCGAGTGCTGAAAGCAGGGAGGATCAGTGGTTTCCCAAATCTGGGATGGGTCACCAATGCAAGATCTGTCGGGGTGTGACACACCCTGCACCACCACTAGTGGCCACCAGATGTGATCAGTTGTGCAGCTCCATCAACTGTGGCCGCGGTTGGGTACTGCACATCTGCCCCTATTGGAGGAAATGGGAAAGGATCTGCAGTACCCAGCAGGGGCTGCTATGCATTTGACAGAGCTGTGCAACTCCGAAACTAATCAACTCCGACCGCCATCAAAAACGGCTGATCGATGAGAGTGTCTCACCCCCCACCAATCTGATATTGATGACCTGTCCCCTTTAAGATCTTCCTGAAGAATATCACTATTGATAGTCATTATAGGACATCTAATCTCCAGTAATCACTTTTTCCCTTCTGCAGGCTCTCCCTGTAGTTGTCTCTGTGCTACTGGGTGGAGACTTGCTGCAATGATGATGTCTCCTGCACTCAGCACACACAGACATGAGCGACTCCTGCTCTCCTGTTTATATGTAGCACACAGCGGCAGCACGGAGGACATCCTGCAGCAGAATTGAGCAATGTAGCTATTAATCCAATTATGGGGTGAGATAAACACTCACTAGAGAGCATCAGAATGCTCCTCTTCTCCCTCCCTTAACCATAGACATAAATAGTTGTGATCTGATCTCTCAGTGAGCCGGCAGTCAGTATAGTATTGACTAAGAAGGAATGTCGCAAGTTTTAAGAGGAAATTATGAGTTCAGGAAGCAAGGGAAGGAAAAGTGGCTCATAAGTGGGGAAAGAAGCAGATTTCTCTGATAAGACGTTTCACACACAAGCTAGAAATATGCTGACCATTTTAGGGGGTTGTCTACCACCCGATCTGACATGAGACATAGAAAGACCGCTTTTTTCCACTGCGCATGCCCGAAGACTCTCTCGCCCTCTCCTGCACCGTCTCCGGCCTCAACAGATGATCCGGCGGGCTGCGGCTTCTACTGGATCAGGTTTGACAACTTTTCGCCGCAGCCCGCCGGATTTAAAAATCTGAAGTCTGAAAGTAGCCTAACCCTGACGTGGCTGATATGTGACAGCCGGCGGCCCTGTATGATGACAGTGGGATGTGTGTGATGGATCTGGGCTCCTGTGGATGAGCAGCACAGAGCGGAGCCGGGAGTTTACCAGCTCATATACACAGTGTTATAGGGCCGCGCTGCTCTCCTTATAAGGCCGTCTGCGCCTCCTCGCAGAGCAGGGTACGCCGGGTGCCAACTGTCTGTTTTATGTTTTGTACTGTTCCCCTCCATCATCGCGCGGGCCGGGACATCAGGCCGCGTCCTGTATAATGTTGACGGAAAATCCAATTCTCCCATTCTTCAAAGTAATGCATATATTATTGGGATCAGAGGTCGGCATCGGGAGATGTTCAGCAGGAACAGGTGCTCGCTTCGGGAAGTGACTGAATTTAAAAAGGAAATCTATCCCCCCGGGGGCCACACTGGGGTCGGGCTCACCCTTCTGTTGTCACATAGGTTCAAACCAAAATTGCCTGTCATGTGAGCAATCCCAAAAGGATTAAAGGATCACTTGAATGTGACCTCAGCATAAACGATCGGTCACGTCTCATCCCTGGACGATCGCTGCTTACTGTCTGAGTACAGAATGGGGTCACTGTGCAAAAGGATTGTGTCATTACCAAGAAACTACAGCTCCCAGCATGTTGTAATAGCCATGCTGGGGGCCGGAGGAGGCAGAGGCGAGCTGTGACATCACCTATTGTGAATGGTGGATCCTGTGTTATCTACTGTATATAGAGGTGTTATCAATCATTGTACAGTAGGAGGTGGAGGTGAGCTGTGACATCACCTACTGTGAATGTGGATCCTTTATTATCTACTGTATATAGGTGTTACCAGTCCTTGTACAGGAGGGGGAGGAGGTGTGCTTATGATTGCTAGGTGCTGTGTTATCTACATAGATATAATACCTTTAATTGTTATACTGACTGTGATGATAATCAGATGATTGCTGAGGAATGATCTCTTCAGAACAAGACGTATGAGCCTATTATACAGCTCAGGCTGGCGTCACACTAGAGAGGAATACGGACGAATAAGAGGCGTTAAAAAACGCATTGCACACGGACCAATAATTCTCTATTGGGAAGCTCCCATCAGCCATATTTTTCTTGCGTATATTTTAGGGTCCGTGCCAATCACAGCATGCTGCGATTGTCAGCGTACTACGGCCGTAGTACGCCAATGCAAGTCTATGGGTGCGCAAAAAATACGCATTACACACGGACCACACGTGTGACTTGCGAGAAATACGCACCCGGTGTCTTTTAGAAAAGCCGGCAATTCAGTGCCCTATACAGTATACTCACACTGACAGGTTTAATAAAGAAACGAAAGAATAGATATATACACATAGAATACATATACATATATATATATATATATATATATACACATGTCATTGAGACACATATATTTATATTTCACAGAGTTCTTCATAGCAGAATAGCCGCTAATTCAATTGCCGGCTTCTGTCAAATCATCCCCCAACCCGACAAGAAATGACACATGGTTACATACAGTAAACCATTTCATTTCATGGTTTTTTTTATATGTCCCTGACTAATAATTAGATGAGGGTTTTTGTGCAAAATTTGGGAGGTGAACTAATTACCGTGGGAAAGTTTCTGACTTTTTTCCCACGGTCATTAGTTCATTCACAGATCAGCCGGGGACTCCCCGCAGCTTCAGTGACATCAGCAGGAGTCACCGGCTGATCTGTGAATGAACTAATGACCGTGGGAAAAAAATCAGAAACTTTCCCACAGTAATTAGTTCATCTACATGCAGCCATTGAGGCTGCGCAGAGCTGAATCAATTCATTTTGTAGTAGATTACAGTGAGGCTGGTCGCATTAGCACCGGTCCTCATTGTAAACTATTTAACCCCTTCTGATGGACTGCAGCGTGGGACATGAGTGAACGGCGGAGAGGTAAGGATATTGGTGATTTTTTATGCTATTTTTGTTGCAGGTCATGGTTTTATTTTGGATTACCAGACTAATTAAAATTTGTCAAAAACTTGGTGTCTTTATTTCATTGAAATACTTTTTAATTAATGTCTGTGTGTGGTTTTTAAACCTTTCTTAGTATAGTCTTACTGACACCTCTCCATTATTAATTGGCTTAATGTCACCTTACCATCGAATGGTGACATTATCCCTGTGTTATATTAACCCATTCGCCACTGCTACAGGGCAATGGGAATAGAGAGGATAAGTGCCAGAATTGGCACATTATATAGATGCGCCATTTCTGGGGTGTCTGTAGCCGGGGGGGGGGGGGCAAAAACAATGGTCCCTCTCATGGCTATTAAAATCTGCCCTCACCTGCTTTACCTCTCTGGTTGACAAATTACAGCGGGAGCCCACGCATTTTTTTACAACGAATTAACCCCTTAATTTAACACCTACACCTGCCAAATTTTGCACAAAAACCCTCATCTAATTATTAGACAGGGACATATAAAAAAACATGAAGTGAAATGCTTTACTGAATGTAAACCATGTGTCATTTCATGTCGGGTTGGGGGATGATTTGACAGAAGCCGGCAATTTAATTAGCGGCTGTTCTGCTATGAAGAACTCTGTGAAATATAAAAATACAAATATATATGTGTCTCAATGACATGTATATATATATTCTATGTGTTTAGATCTATTCTTTCGTTTGGATTTGAAAACCTGTCATAGGGATCCATTATATGTCCGTTTTGCAAGCCTGCGAGAAAAAAACGCTATACGGATTACATACAGATGCTTAGTTGAGAAAAATACGCGGCCACACCCTGACAATGGATGACATACGGAGCACTACTTAGGGACCATTTATGCGTATTACGGCCGTAGAATACGGTCCGTATTTTTCTACGTTGTGTGTGACTCCAGCCTCAGAGTGATAACAGCAACATTTTAGGATCATTTTTTTAATCATTTTATTAAATCACCAAAAAATGTCAAATAATTATTCTGATGTCACATTCACTTTAACATTGTAGCGATGCTGCAGAGATGTTCACATGAAGGCGCCATGTTAAAGCAACCAGTGCTTGACTTTTTATTTTTTATTCAAAGCTCCAAAACCCCTGCATGGAATGAATTCAATGATAAACGTCTTGCAGTCTGACCACCACTAGGGGGAGTTTAGGAGTTGATTGTATACAGTTTAACATTGGCTCCCTCTAGTGGTGACCGCAGACTTCTACAATGTAACCATTTCATTTTTTTTGTATATGTCTGTGCAGGAGAGTTGGAACTTTGAGTAAAAATGTTAAAATAAATAAATATTTCATCCTCAAATGTCAAGTAAACTTAGGGGAGCAAATAAATTATGCAAAACGACCAACTATCACGGCAAATAGCGCCCCGTATCTCAGCTTCAGAGCCCATGGAAGTAGCTGGATATGAAATCTATCTATCTACTGTTTATATAATATTGAGAAATATCTATGTTTTAGGGTCCGAAAAGCAGAGAAGAGTGAGGCACGGCGGAGCATGGCTGGAGGAGGGTGGGCCGCCGCTGAATGCGAGATGAATCAGAGATTAACCTCCCAGTAATGGAAGCTTTGTCTGCGATTCTGGTGAAAAATGGCATTTTTGCATGAAGCTCCCGACCCACAGGAAGCGTCTGCGTGTCGTGTTTGGTTTGCGTTCTGTGATTTGTTAGATTTGGATTTCAGTGTAATAACTTTGTGAAGAGTCATTCACCAGCTATGGAGACCTGCACGTCCACATGGGATCGGGCCCGAGAGGAAAAGGCGGCTTTGTGGCCCCTAGCAGCCTATTAGCTTTCGTGAGAAAAGACTAAAACTTCGGACTTTGGTTACTGCGCATTTTACAGCACTTTGAAGGTACCGTACTTACGGGCAAAGCTCCCTGGGAAAAAAATATGCAAATTAGCTGTCCTCCAAAAGCAGAAAGTTGTCTCTAATCAACAGTCCCAAATCACCGGACATATTAGCCCTGCTCATATTCTGCTCAGTATGGCCACCAAAATGACCAGAATTTTTTTTAAAGGGGCTGTTTTCATTTTTTTTTTTTAAAGAAAAACGGTCAGAAGGGCGTAAAATAATACAAGCCGCATTTACCCTCCTGAGCCCCCGTCAGCCCTATTCTGACACTTCCCTGATGTTCCCTGCACTTCCTGCTTCGTCTGGATGAACATGTGACCGCTGCAGCCAATCACTGGCTGCATCCAGAGAGCAGACACCCGCGGGGAACCTGGGAAATGGCGGAACTGGAGCAGTGCAGAATTTCTGAGAGTTACTTGCTATTATTTTTTATATCACTAATAGTGTTTGGGGTTTTTTTTAAGTGGCTGAACTAAGCAAATTAGCACAAACCCCGCCTTATAAAAATAGCAAAGGAAACTCTTCTAATACCTATTAAAGACAGGAAAAAGGGATACAGTAAATGTTCTGGTTTCTAAGGATAATCCCAATCGATCCTTTTTATGCGTCTTCAGTATTATGCCCCTACAGTGCTCCTCATATGTTATCATGTCCCCACAGTGCCCCTCACTTAATGATACCCAGTGCCTTGGCACAGTATGGTGCCCCCACAGTGTCCCTGCAGAATATGACTCCCCCACATGCCCCTCATATATTTTCATACCCCCACAGTGCCCCATACTCACTTTTATGCCCGCACAGTGGCCATGCACAGTATGATGCTCACATAATGACTCCGCACCTAGAATGGGCTAAAAAAAGAAAATTCTCATGACAAGCAGAGCAAACCTGTGCACTCCATGCTGTGTGAGGACCTGCGCACTCCATGCTCTGTGAGGACCTGCGCACTCCATGCTCTGTGAGGACCTGCGCACTCCATGCTGTGTGAGGACCTGCGCACTCCATGCTCTGTGAGGACCTGCGCACTCCATGCTGTGTGAGGTCCTGCGCACTCCATGTTGTGTGAGGACCTGCGCACTCCATGCTGTGTGAGGACCTGCGCACTCCATGCTGTGTGAGGACCTGCGCACTCCATGCTGTGTGAGGGCCTGCGCACTCCATGTTGTGTGAGGACCTGCGCACTCCATGCTGTGTGAGGACCTGCGCACTCCATGCTGTGTGAGGACCTGCGCACTCCATGCTGTGTGAGGACCTGCGCACTCCATGCTCTGTGAGGACCTGCGCACTCCATGCTGTGTGAGGGCCTGCGCACTCCATGCTGTGTGAGGGCCTGCGCACTCCATGCTGTGTGAGGGCCTGCGCACTCCATGCTGTGTGAGGGCCTGCACACTCCATGCTGTGTGAGGGCCTGCGCACTCCATGCTGTGTGAGGACCTGCGCACTCCATGCTCTGTGAGGACCTGCGCACTCCATGCTGTGTGAGGACCTGCGCACTCCATGCTGTGTGAGGGCCTGCGCACTCCATGCTGTGTGAGGACCTGCGCACTCCATGCTGTGTGAGGGCCTGCGCACTCCATGCTGTGTGAGGACCTGCGCACTCCACGCTGTGTGAGAGCCTGCGCACTCCATGCTGTGTGAGGGCCTGCGCACTCCATGCTGTGTGAGGACCTGCGCACTCCATGCTGTGTGAGGACCTGCACACTCCATGCTGTGTGAGGGCCTGCGCACTCCATGCTGTGTGAGGACCTGCGCACTCCATGCTGTGTGAGGGCCTGCGCACTCCATGCTGTGTGAGGACCTGCGCACTCCATGCTGTGTGAGGGCCTGCGCACTCCATGTTGTGTGAGGACTTGCGCACTCCATGCTGTGTGAGGGCCTGCGCACTCCATGCTGTGTGAGGGCCTGCGCACTCCATGCTGTGTGAGGACCTGCGCACTCCATGTTGTGTGAGGACCTGCGCACTCCATGCTGTGTGAGGACCTGCGCACTCCATGTTGTGTGAGGACCTGCGCACTCCACGCTGTGTGAGGGCCTGCGCACTCCACGCTGTGTGAGGACCTGCGCACTCCACGCTGTGTGAGGACCTGCACACTCCATGCTGTGTGAGGGCCTGCGCACTCCATGCTGTGTGAGGACCTGCGCACTCCATGTTGTGTGAGGACCTGCGCACTCCATGCTGTGTGATGTCCTGCGCACTCCATGCTGTGTGAGGACCAGCGCACTACATGTGAGGACCTGCGCACTCCATGCTGTGTGAGGTCCTGCGCACTCCATGCTGTGTGAGGGCCTGCGCACTCCACGCTGTGTGAGGACCTGCGCACTCCACGCTGTGTGAGGGCCTGCGCACTCCACGCTGTGTGAGGGCCTGCGCACTCCATGCTGTGTGAGGTCCTGCGCACTCCATGCTGTGTGAGGACCTGCGCACTCCACGCTGTGTGAGGGCCTGCGCACTCCACGCTGTGTGAGGACCTGCGCACTCCACGCTGTGTGAGGACCTGCGCACTCCATGTTGTGTGAGGACCTGCGCACTCCATGCTGTGTGAGGGCCTGCGCACTCCACGCTGTGTGAGGACCTGCGCACTCCATGCTGTGTGAGGACCTGCGCACTCCATGCTGTGTGAGGACCTGCGCACTCCATGTTGTGTGAGGACCTGCGCACTCCATGCTGTGTGAGGGCCTGCGCACTCCATGCTGTGTGAGGACCTGCGCACTCCACGCTGTGTGAGGACCTGCACACTCCACGCTGTGTGAGGACCTGCGCACTCCACGCTGTGAGAGGACCTGCGCACTCCATGCTGTATGAGGACCTGCGCACTCTAACCTGGGTTGGCGGATACACGATATTCACACACTACACACACCATATTAGGCTACTTTCACACTAGCGTCGTGCGACGCAAGTCGCAATGCGTCGTTTTGAAGAAAAAACGCATCCTGCAAAGTTGCCCGCAGGATGCGTTTTTTCTCCATAGACTTACATTAGCGACGCATTGCCACACGTCGCATCCGTCGTGCGACGGATGCGTCATGTTTTGGCGGCCGCGACGCACACAAAAACGTTACATGCAACGTTTTTTGTGCGTCGTCTCCGCCATTTTCGACCGCGCATGCGCGGCCGAAACTCCGCCCCCTCCTCCCCGGACATTACAAAGGGGCAGCGGATGCGTTGTAAAACTGCTGCCCCCGTTTTGCACAACTTTCACAACGTGCGACAGCACGTCGCACGACGCTAGTGTGAAAGTAGCCTTAACATGAAAATAAGAGGCAGAGAGCGGCACTACGTACTAATACATAACACTCAGTAATATGGTTGCTATGGATGCATTGTCCTGTGACCCCATGCTATAGCCATGGTTGTTAGGCCAAGTATCCATAGCAACCACTTTTCCACAGGTGTAGTGACAGCCATGGACGGACAGCTAATAAGCTATGACAGAAGTAGTGATAGCAAAGTGACCTCAGTCCACCATAAAAGAACCCCCACCAGCCTAACGCCTCCAGCCTGGACACAACATGGCCATACACATTAGAAGGCCGTTGGCCGACAGCCATCTTGCTCGACTCCCATTTGCAGGAGCCGACGTTTCGCCAAGCGCTCCTGTCTTCCCTATGAGAAAGCCGCCATACACTTCAGACGGTCGGCCGGGTTTAGCAGACCTACGTCTAATGCGTGCGGGGGCCTATGACCAACTTTAGCCTATATGGCATAATTATTTAGACGTTGCTTGATGGTATTAATCACTTTTTGCTATTTTACTTCGGCACTGCTTGTGAGTATAATTTACACACTATGTGACATTTTTATTTGGACACTGGCGGTATTATTTAAGTCCCTATTATTTGGGCACAGTTTGCAGGTATTATTAAATCACTGTTTATCGCTATTAATTGGGCATTGTTTTATGGTATTAAATTTAAGGCCTTTATGTCTCCATTATTTGCTCACTGTTTATAGATATTAGTTTTGCACTGTATGGCACTATCATTTTGGCACTGCATGACAGTATTATTTCAATTCTATGTGGCATTATTATTAGGGCACTTTTTGGCTGTATAATTTAAGCCCTTTGTATTCCTATTATTTTGGCACTATTTGACGGTGTAATTTAAGCACTGTATATCCTCATTATTTGGACACTAGTGGTATACTCTAAGCCCTTTATGTCCATTATATGAGCACTTTTTGGATATATAATTTAAGCTCTTTATTATTTGGGCACTATTCGGCGTTATATTTTAAGCCCTTTATGTCTGATTTATGTGGGCATTGTTTGGCGGTATTATTTCAGAAAGGTTCTTAACTGTAACGGTTCCATACAGGTTTTCGCCCATCCTGAAAGGGAGAAACTTTGCAGATGGGCATCCTCAGATCTTCAGATTTGCAGATGGGCATCCTTAGACCCCACTGCCATCTCCGTGTTAGCAGACCCCCTAAAGGCTCATTCACACGTCAGTATTTGGTCAGTATTTTGCATCAGTGTTTGTATGCCAAAGCCAGGAATGGAACTTACCGAGAAAAAAATATAATTGAAAGACTGACTCCTGTTCCTAATTTTGGAGACACTCCTGGTTTTGGCAAACAAATACTGATGAAATACTGATCAAAAATACCGATGTGTGAATGAGGCCTAATCAGTTCTATACCGGTCCGGCACCGTCCGTACTGGTCAGGCAGCGCAGTGCTTGTAATGGGGCAGAGATGCATTTCAGAATTCCAGCTCAGC
This sequence comes from Dendrobates tinctorius, assembly GCF_039654945.1. Taxonomy (NCBI): domain Eukaryota; kingdom Metazoa; phylum Chordata; class Amphibia; order Anura; family Dendrobatidae; genus Dendrobates; species Dendrobates tinctorius. The sequence continues at coordinate 3,140,446 of NW_027361695.1, read as the reverse complement.
GACAGCTGCTCTCATTATTTTGGTTTCCATTTGTGCAGACGGCGGATTGTGTCTGGGAAGCCGCAAATTCCTTCCTTATCTAGAAGCTATGCCTTTTGTTCCAGGAGCTTTCCAAATCTCAAAGATTGAATATTCATCTTAAAATCTGCTTTTCAGAATTGTTGCTGAATTAACAATTCCATTATTTCTTAGAATGGGAATTACTCCATTTTCCCTGGGAAATTGGGCCCCTGGTCACTCGGGGTAATGGACCCTTGATCAATCAGATACCTTTTAAATCGGTTGTCTGTTTGTGTCCAGTAGCAGCGCCACCCCTGTCTACAGGTTTCATGCAGAATTACAGTTCATCTGCTTTTAAGTGAATGTGACTGAACTGCAATACTACATGCAACCACCGGAAAGGTGTGGCACTGTTTTTGGAAGAAAACATCCATATATTTCCAAGCATGTTTTTTTATTCTGTATTACCCTTTTAATTTGGGCTGAACGAATGCATTACAGGGGCACTTACTGACTAATGGACCAGGTGTCGCAAATGGTAATACCCAAATAATCAGTCTACTACTACAATTTTCTACATTATAGACTGAGATAAACAGCAACAAGCTAAACAAGCTCCAAAAAATGTGATCCATATAGGTCTGACTTTTGGGGCGCACCCCAATCTTATTATTTGGGTCCAAATTCCGCTTTTTCCCAAAGGATTGAATCTCCTTGCATCTAATAATCCTGTTACATGGCAGCCACAGATGCAGCAATGGTCACTTTTATTCCGTGAAGACTGCTCATCCTGAGCCTCCTGGTTCATGCACAGCTTTGTATAAGTACCATAAAAGTAGAAATAAGGGGATAATACAAATCCAATACAATGGTAACAACTTTTGACACATTTTTTTTTCGCAGAGATGTAGCTGGTAACAATAGATATTGGGCTTTTTTTGCACAGAGACTTGGCTGGTAACAATAGATATTGGACTTTTTTGGGCTTTTTTTGCACAGAGACTTGGCTGGTAACAATAGATATTGGACTTTTTGGGCTTTTTTTTGCACAGAGACTTGGCTGGTAACAATAGATATTGGACTTTTTTGGGCTTTTTTTGCACAGAGACTTGGCTGGTAACAATAGATATTGGACTTTTTTGGGCTTTTTTTGCACAGAGACTTGGCTGGTAACAATAGATATTGGACTTTTTTGGGCTTTTTGGACAGAGACTTGGCTGGTAACAATAGATATTGGACTTTTTTGGGCTTTTTTTGCACAGAGATGTGGCTGGTAACAATAGATATTGGACTTTTTTGGGCTTTTTGGACAGAGACTTGGCTGGTAACAATAGATATTGGACTTTTTTGGGCTTTTTTTGCACAGAGACTTGGCTGGTAACAATAGATATTGGACTTTTTTGGGCTTTTTGGACAGAGACTTGGCTGGTAACAATAGATATTGGACTTTTTTGGGCTTTTTTTGCACAGAGATGTGGCTGGTAACAATAGATATTGGACTTTTTTGGGCTTTTTGGACAGAGACTTGGCTGGTAACAATAGATATTGGACTTTTTTGGGCTTTTTTTGCACAGAGACTTGGCTGGTAACAAATAGATATTGGACTTTTTTGGGCTTTTTGGACAGAGACTTGGCTGGTAACAATAGATATTGGACTTTTTTGGGCTTTTTTTGCACAGAGACTTGGCTGGTAACAATAGATATTGGACTTTTTTGGGCTTTTTTTGCACAGAGACTTGGCTGGTAACAATAGATATTGGACTTTTTTGGGCTTTTTGGACAGAGACTTGGCTGGTAACAATAGATATTGGACTTTTTTGGGCTTTTTTTGCACAGAGACTTGGCTGGTAACAATAGATATTGGACTTTTTTGGGCTTTTTGGACAGAGACTTGGCTGGTAACAATAGATATTGGACTTTTTTGGGCTTTTTTTGCACAGAGATGTGGCTGGTAACAATAGATATTGGACTTTTTTGGGCTTTTTGGACAGAGACTTGGCTGGTAACAATAGATATTGGACTTTTTTGGGCTTTTTTTGCACAGAGATGTGGCTGGTAACAATAGATATTGGACTTTTTGGGCTTTTTTTTGCACAGAGATGTGGCTAATAACCTCGGACATTGGGCTATTGGATTACCAGTTGGCACACACTCACTTGACCCCGTAATCTCTTCTCCGTTGGGCTAAGGGTTTTGCTCATTCCAGGCATATTTGTTTTCTTAGATAGTGACACGGTGACACAGGGGCCACCATGTCCAAAGTGTGGAAGTCTACAGGGCTGGCACTGGGGCTTGTAATTGCTGGTGATTTGTCATGGCTTAGCTATTTAGGACTGTGACATGTCAGCAACAGGGGGAGAAGATAAGTCCAGATTAGAGAGGGACCTGAGCAAATGGTCATCAGGGCTGGTGACATTATTGTAAGGGCAAGCCACTTGGTGGTGGAGAGTGGGGGTCCGGCTGGTGGGGGGCCACAGAGGTTAAAGTAGTGTTTCTTGGACTTGTTTGTACTGGGCAGATATATGGGTTTACATGGGTGCCCTGCTGTGTTTGTGAATAAGCTACATAACCGTGCCACCGCCTGAAATACCAGGGCCTGAAACACTTTCAGTAGGCCCCATTCACACTAACAAATACATGTCGTAAATTATGGCTCCCGGGCTTATTAGGATTCACTATCTGTGTATTATTAATTTATTTTACTCATTTATATAGCGCCATTACTTCCACAGCGCATTACAGACATTATCGGCACTGTCCCCATTGGGGCTCACAATCTAGAATCCCTATCAGTATGTCTTAGGAATGGGGGAGAAAAACAGAGAACCCGGAGGAAACCCCCGCAAACACGAGGAGAACATACAAACTCCTTGCAGATGTCGTCCTTGGTGGGATTTGAATCCAGGACCCCAGCACTGCAAGGCTACAGTGCTAACCACTGAGCCACCGTGCCATAAAATAGGCTATTTAATTTTTAAAAAATGGTATTAGTTCTGGCCGTCCATCCATAATGCATTATAATATTGGCCCTACCCTGCGGATAGGTGATGACTTGTTTTCACCCCTATAAAATAACCTCCTCCTCCAGTTCTATGGTCAGTAATGGCCGGAGCAGGGGTTCAGCTCTCCACCAGCATCAAAATTTATGCAAAAAAGGAAGAGGTTTTAACATAATTTAGTTGTTGCTTTTGGACGCATCAATTCTATGGGCGGCCCAAAATTCCACATGAATCCAGGGGCGTAGATGTAGGAGGTGCAGACAGGGACGTGATGACCGAGGTCGCAGAGGTCACCATTGGGGGGCACACTGATGCTAGCTCACACTTCAACTGGACGTGCGTCCTCAGATGCAGTGGATTACAGCACAGAGACCCGTCGGGTCAGTGCACGGCAATACATGCTGACGGCCATTTAGAAACCAAAAACTGACGCATGGCAGTGACATTACGTGCACCCGCACTTGCACGTGGAAGTCAGCTGCCAGCTTCAGAAGAGGACATCGCACGGCGACGGAGTGGATGGGAGGTGAGTGTAAGGGTTTATTTTTTTTCTATACATTTAAGAACAGCGGCAGAACGGGGAACGTATATACCAGGATGGGGCCCAGGCTAAGGGACATATATACCAGGATGGGGCCCAGGATACGGGATATATACCAGGATGGGGCCCAGGATACGGGATATATACCAGGATGGGGGATATATATACCAGGATGGGGCCCAGGAAAAGGGACATATGTACCAGGATGGGGGATATATATACCAGGATGGGGCCCAGGATAAGGGACATATATACCAGGATGGGGCCCAGGATAAGGGACATATATACCAGGATGGGGGACATATATACCAGGATGGGGCCCAGGATACGGGATATATACCAGGATGGGGGATATATATACCAGGATGGGGCCCAGGAAAAGGGACATATGTACCAGGATGGGGCCCAGGATAAGGGACATATATACCAGGATGGGGCCCAGGATAAGGGACATATATACCAGGATGGGGGACATATATACCAGGATGGGGCCCAGGATACGGGATATATACCAGGATGGGGGATATATATACCAGGATGGGGCCCAGGATAAGGGACATATATACCAGGATGGGGCCCAGGATAAGGGACATATATACCAGGATGGGGGACATATATACCAGGATGGGGCCCAGGATACGGGATATATACCAGAATGGGGGATATATATACCAGGATGGGGCCCAGGAAAAGGGACATATATACCAGGATGGGGCCCAGGATAAGGGACATATATACCAGGATGGGGCCCAGGATAAGGGACATATATACCAGGATGGGGGACATATATACCAGGATGGGGCCCAGGATACGGGATATATACCAGGATGGGGGATATATATACCAGGATGGGGCCCAGGAAAAGGGACATATATACCAGGATGGGGGATATATATACCAGGATGGGGCCCAGGATAAGGGACATATATACCAGGATGGGGCCCAGGATAAGGGACATATATACCAGGATGGGGGACATATATACCAGGATGGGGCCCAGGATACGGGATATATACCAGGATGGGGGATATATATACCAGGATGGGGCCCAGGAAAAGGGACATATATACCAGGATGGGGGATATATATACCAGGATGGGGCCCAGGATAAGGGACATATATACCAGGATAAGGGACATATATACCAGGATGGGGCCCAGGATAAGGGACATATATACCAGGATGGGGGATATATATACCAGGATGGGCCCAGGATAAGGGACATATATACCAGGATGGGGGATATATATACCAGAATGGGCCCAGGATAAGGGACATATATACCAGGAAGGGGCCCAGGATAAGGGACATACATACCAGGATGGGGCCCAGGAAAAGGGACATATATACCAGGATGGGGGATATATATACCAGGATGGGCCCAGGATAAGGGACATATATACCAGGAAGGGGCCCAGGATAAGGGACATATATACCAGGATGGGGGATATATATACCAGGATGGGGCCCAGGCTAAGGGACATATGTACCAGGATGGGCCCAGGATAAGGGACATATGTAGGAGGATGGGCCCAGGATAAGGGACTTATATACCAGGATGGGGGATATATATACCAGGATGGGGCCCAGGCTAAGGGACATATGTACCAGGATGGGCCCAGGATAAGGGATATATATACCAGGATGGGGCCCAGGAAAAGGGACATATATACCAGGATGGGGGATATATATACCAGGATGGGCCCAGGATAAGGGACATATATACCAGGAAGGGGCCCAGGATAAGGGACATATATACCAGGATGGGGGATATATATACCAGGATGGGGCCCAGGATAAGGGACATATATACCAGGATAAGGCACATATATATATATATATATATATACACCAGGATGGGAGATATGTAAATGTATACCAAGATGGGGGGTCGAAATCTTGCATCGGGGTCCATCAGACTCTAGTTATGTCACTGGGTGCAGAGGTGTTGGTGCCTGAGAGAGGAAATGCCCCTTTGCCATTTCAGTAGACACCATTGCCTATAGAGAGGTTTAAGTTAGAGGAATGTAGGGAATTGCTGGAAACTCAGTATGAATAGACCCTAAAGGGGATCTCCGGAATCCGCTCACTTTTGATGATGTCGCTCTGGCAGTCGCGTGCACAATGCCTGCTGAATGTGCATGGAGCCCAGCATCAGCGTTGATACAGAAACGAGCAAACCCGGAGGACCCTTGTAAATTATTTGGAATGATATAATCCTGTGTCCACACTCTCAGCCTGGGTTAAACAATCCCCAGATCGACCATTAGCGGATGTGATAAAGGATCCTGGATCCCATCCCTGTTTCATGTAAAAGAATTGTTGTCAGACACTTTCCAAGTAAATATTTTCTCCGCAGTGAGCCAGAGCCACGCTGTCAAAGAGAAGGGAGGGAAGGATAGAAATCCATCCAATTCTTTCCAACCGGGAAATCTCTGGAGACCGTCTTGTCTTCATTAATTCTTGGCACAGCAGAGCTGAATTGGCGCAGTCTCCTCGTTCTGCGCTCACAGCCGGAGCCGATGTGGGGCGGTTGTACATTCCCCGTCCAGTTGGGACTTTTTTCGTAAAGAAAGGGGAAAGTAGCTCATTATCACCCGAGGGGTCAGTGTGGATGTAGTGGAATAAATGGTTTGGCTGATATTGTATGAAGGAAGCACGTCGTAGATCCCAAAGCCAAAATTATCGTCAGTAAGCTTCATCACTTCATATTAAAAAGTTAAACAACTTTCTAACAAACTTTTGATTTTCGTTCCTGATGACGTTCAGAGGTTCTGCTTGCTGTCACTGAATGAAAATATTCTTTATTTTGTCCTCATCACATATCTGGGGACCTTGTTACAATGTGTCAAGCTATCAGAATCGAAATATTTAAACATTGTCATAAACATATCAGCAGCCTGAGCTGGACAAGGTAAAGGCAATGTCTTCAGCTAAACAACATTCCATCTTTTGTCAGCAAGCGGAGAACGTGGAATAATGAGGAACTGATACATAAAATATGTATGTATTTATGAACTTTAAAGGGCATGTAGACTTTTTCAACCATTGGTAATGCTGTACTGCATCCAAAACAGAAAAACGTTTGCAGATCTACATATCTCTATGGCAACAGACTACAAATAATGCCTCTGTAGTCAGATCCTGTGTTCATGTGCGTTTTATTCTAGAGGGCCCGAAGAATCAAATTGCTAAAGGCTGACGACATAATATAAGGACAGTTGAAATCCACCCTAGGGGGTCACAGTCGTAGACTTTTGAAAGAATTTTTATTGCTCCACTGCATTCAAAAAATGAATAAAAAAAAAAAAGCATCTCCATGGTTACAGACTACAAACAATGCAAGTGTAGTCAGATCCTGCAGCCATGTTTTACTCTGCTTACTTGTGCCTCTTTTTCCAGCTTGGAGGATCAAGTGACTAAAGACCCGACATATTAGACATTGACAAGTTAAAGAGGTTGTCCAGTGATAACTTGTTGATGGGTTGTGACCTGATCGCTCGGCAGAACGGGGAACTTTCCACCCAACCCCCCTGTTAGAATGGAGCAGCAGCGCGTATGTGCAACCTGAGCTCCATTCATTCTCTGCTGGACTGCAGAGAGCTGCACTTGACTTTTTCCGCCAGCTCCATAGATAATGAATGCACTGGCGGTCGGGTATCTATCCTCATGGGCAAATTTATACCAGCGGTTAAGGTTCCCTGATCTGCCAATCGGTGACGGTCTCAGCGGACCCCCACCGATCTCGATAGCCTGAGGCTATGTTCACATGCAGCGTTTTTGCACCCGTTTTGCAGTGTTTTTACATTTTTGTCTTGTTTTTTTCCAGCATTCTTTGGGTGCAGATGATATGTGTGCTTCATAAAGTATTACACGTTCAACAAAGTTAGTAAAATTCAGCAAAAGCGCTTCAAAAACACCATGAAAAATGGTTCGAAAACACTGAAAAAAACCCATTTATTGCATTTTTTTTCCTTTTTTTTTTCACTTTCTCATATTGCTTTCTATTAGTAAAAAAAATGCTTCAAATCGCTGCAAAAAAAAAACGCTGAAAGAATTGACACGCTGCAGATTCCCAAAAAACGCTGAGGTCCTCAAATTCAGAATAAAAAAAACAATCATGTGCGTGGATTTTCTGAAATCTCATAGCTTTTGCTGGTACTGTAAAAAGCAGCTTTTAATTTGCATGAAAAAATGCAGCAAAAATATGCTGCCGAGATGCAACGTGTGAACATAGCCTGAGTTTATCGGAGAAGTCATACTCTACTGTGGCTGTCCTCGTGAGAGTAAATGGCTAGTTACGTGGATAAGGTCAATGCTATGTCACAGCAGGTCATATATTACATACAGTATTAGATCTATTATTATATCCTGTTTTACATAGCATTGCGCCCTGATCTGAAAAACAGACCCCGATGAGAGCGGCCCCTTCATCTGCCTCATCTCTCCGCTCACCACATATAATAGTAATGACTAGAAGATGTGTAATCATCCGTTTGCCTCCTACACGTCTAGGTCCCATGATGTAGCGTACAATCCTTGTGCTTATGCTACAGCTGGAAATTTGGATCCTTGTGATGAGAGGTTTTAAAGAGGACCCGTCACTTGTCATACATATGTCATTATTTTACCTGGTGTAAATGCCGCTGTTCTCCTGAACCCGGCGATGTTTTTCTTTTGTTCCTGCGCCTCTCCGTTCCTGAGATATGGCCTCCTCTTCTCTGTATATAAAACTAGTCTTGTTAGGCAACTGGGCATGTTCCTTTAGAATACGCCCACAGAGAACAGTTGAGGACCACACCCGCTTGACTAAAAAGCCAAGATTAATATACAGCAAAGAAGGGGCCATATCTCAGGAACGAAGAGGCGCAGGAACAAAAGAAAAGTATCACCGGATTCAGGACAACAACGGCATTTACACCAGGCAAAAAAAACATATTTATGGCATGTGACATCCTGTTTAAATCAACAACAAAAATTATTTGGATGAGAGTCGAGACGCATCTGCAGAAAATTAAGATGTCTCAGGTGCACGACTTTAAAGGGGTCTGTCCTATGCAGGGCCGCCATCAGGGCATTACTGCCCTGACTGGCGTATGAGGCCCAGTGGGCAGAGGGGGCCCGCATCGGGCCCGGTCTCCTCTGATCACCGGGCCCTACCGGCGCTGCAGCATTTGATCGCTATTGACATGCGGGCCCGTGCCCGCACGTCAATAGTTAACACCTGCCAGCCAATCGGAGGCTGGCAGCTGACGTCCGCCGCAGCACGCATCTCGCCGGCATCTGACGTCATTGTCAGTCTCCGGCGAGCGCGCGCTTCTGCATGAAGGGACGGAGCTTCGCCGCTGGAGTGCGGCCAGGTAAGAAGAACTTGTGGCTTTTTTTTGTTTGGTTTTTTAAATTTATTGAGAGCGGCGATCCGGGGGGCTCGGGGCAGATGGCAGAATGCTGGACACAATGGGGCAGAATACTGCACATGATGGGGCAGAATGCTGGACACGATGGGCAGAATGCTGGTGACGATGGGTAGAATGCTGGTGACGATGGGGCAGAATACTGGACACGATGGAGCAGAATGCTGGTGACGATGGGGCAGAATGCTGGTGACGATGGGGTAGAATGCTGGACACGATGGGGCAGAATGCTGGTGACGATGGGGCAGAATGCTGGTGACGATGGGGCAGAATGCTGGTGACGATGGGGCAGAATGCTGGTGACAATGGGGCACAATGCTGGACACGATGGGGCGGAATGCTGATGACGATGGGGCAGAATGCTGGACACGATGGGGCAGAATGCTGGACACGATGGGGCAGAATGCTGGGCACAATGGGGCAGAATGCTGGGCACGATGGGGCAGAATGCTGGGCACGATGTGGCAGATTGCTGGTCATGATGGGGGCAGAATGCTGGGCACGATGGGGCAGATTGCTGGGCACGATGGGGCAGATTTCTGGACACGATGGGGCAGATTGCTGGTCATGATGGGGGCAGATTGCTGGTCATGATGGGGGCAGAATGCTGGGCATGATGGGGGCAGAATGCTGGACACGATGGGGGCAGAATGCTGGACACGATGGGGCAGATTGCTGGTAATGATGGGGCAGAATGCTGGGCACGATGGGGGCAGAATGCTGGACACGATGGGGCAGAATACTGGACACGATGGGAGCAGAATGTGACAGTGAGACACAGGAGGGGGCAGAATAGACACGGGGGCAGAATGTGACAGTGAGACACAGGAAGGGGCAGAATGAGATATGGGGCATGATTGGAGACACGGGGCAGAATGGAGATACGGGGCATGATTGGAGACACGGAGCAGGATCAAAGACATGAGGGCATGACTGGAGACACTGGGGGCAGGATTGGAGACAGATGGGGCAGGGTTGGAGACAGATCGTGCGGGCTCATGGGGAAGGATGGATATGATGGAGACAGATGGGGCAGGATGGGGAGATCATATGGGGCAGAATGGATACTCATGAGGGTGGAATGGGAGAACGTATGGCTGAAGCCAGGAATGAGACACACGGGGGCTAGGATGGGGGATATTATTACCACAGGGTCTATTTAATGGATATTATTACTGCAGTGATGTATTTATTTTATTTTTTGAGTATACTGTTTAAAAATGGGGGGGTGGTCCTGTTACTGTGTAGAGCGACACTATGTCGCCTTTTTTTCTTCATGTGATGTAATGTAGAAGTTGGGAAAAATAAGTAATGTGTTCTTCAAGCAGAGCTCTAGGTAACTGTGTAATTTCCTGCAGAGACGAGTCCTGGCTGGAAGAAGTGATGGCGATCTGTGCTGGATGAAAGATGAAAAACAAAGATGAAGGACTTCACCTAGAGACGTCACTCGTGAGTTAGTGTGTTAGCTATACACTGACACTATACACTGTATAGAGGCCCTGTGTATAATGTCATTGATCACTGTATTACCTGTACATTTAATGCAGAGCTCCTTTGTATAATGTCATTGATCACTATATTACCTGTACACAGACACTGCATACTAAGTACAGCTCTCCTGTGTATAATGGCACTTATGGTGATAGTATCGTGTTTTTTTTTATTACTGATCAGTATTGTAGTATTCAGTCACCATGTGGTGGTAATATGTGGTCTGGTCATGGTGCAGTGCTATTTGTTCCTTGTATGTGATATTATTCGGTCACTGTGGTGGTAATATGTGGTCTGGTCATGGTGTGGCGGTATTTGCTGCTTGTATGTGATATTATTGGTCATTTTAACAATTGAAAAATAAAAAATATACCTAAATTGTATCACATATTTTAACAAATATTTAATAGATCACAGTAGAGTAGAGCTCGGCCAAAAGTGTCTACCGTGTTATGGTGGCAGCTTAAAAAATCTTTTGGCCAAAACAAAAGCTGCCGGCTATATGTGTGATCTGGTGATGGGAACTGTTAATGTGTGATTGGTGAGAAGTGGAGTTTTTCCAAGAGAGAGCAGTGGGACTTTGGACAGTTCGAGGGGTGGAGCCAAGGCGGAATTTCAAGGAGGCCCCGAAATTCCTAGTGGCAGCCCTGGTCCTATGGCTTATCAGAGGTGTACAAGTAGGTGAAATTACACAAATTGGGGTAAAATAAGTAAGCTGCTTCCACGTAAAAAGAGACTATCCTGGAGAGGAATGTCATGTGACTTTTATTGATGATGCTAAATTTTCATATAATACCCTGAGGATAGGGAATATAAAGGGGACAACGCCGCACAGGATCTAAGTGCAATATTAAAAATATCACAAATAAAAGTGCAAAGCTGATGCGCTCACCAGATTTAGGTAGAAGGAACATCGTATTGACCCTGGGGGGAATCCCAACCAAGGTCCTGGTTACTCGGTCTGCTGCAAGGTTCTTGGTCCACAAGGCGATCCTCAATCGTCCGCAGGTGAAAGTAAAAAATGATGCAGAAAACCAGTCTGGGGCCGGCGCTCCCAAAAATTATATCATGTGCTAAAATGGCTTATTGAAAAACTTTTTTATTCTACATATACCAAGTAAAAACAATGCGTTTCGGCTTAAAAAGAGCAAAAGCCTTCATCAGGTAGATTCTACAACCTTGGCTTATTTACTTTTTCAATAAGCCATTTTAGCACATGATATAATTTTCGGGAGAGTCGGCACCAGACTGTTTTTTTCTGCATCTTTTTTATTTTGATGATGCTGAATGGCTGGGAGGGCTCGTAAATTGGAGGCGTTAATATGATAAGGTATTTTTCCAGTCTCTGATTGGGAATTTTGGAAATTTGTGGCCAAACTTCCAGGACAGCTGTTCATTAAATTTTAGCAGATATACTGATTTTTTTTTTTTTATAATAATGACGGTGCAATAAAATAATCAAATCTCCCTATTTTTTATTCATTTGAGGTGCACCCTTTAAAGTGGAGGTCACTGTCTACAGTGGTGGGACAGGTTCACTAGGGATCATACCACATTGATAAAGGGAATGTTAGCATCAAGTCAATTAGTAATTTATAAATTGGTCATGCATGCATCAAGCATGTAAGGGGTCCTAGGCAGTGTTTGACAGACCCTTTACCTATTATGGAAACACTGCTTCTCGATAGTGATGGAGGTTTCCCCAGTCACAGATGGCGAATACAATCCAGACGGACACTAGCAACAGTTCAAGTGAATTTTATTTAACAATCAGAGGTAACAGGTTTAAATAAAGTTCGAGAGTTGATTAACAACAATGAGCTAACACTGGAACCACAGGCTGCTTGCAAATTCTTCAGCAGCACTTCCTTCACACAAACACAATCTCTTTTCTTGACTGTGCAGCACAGCACACACCCACACTGCTGGTTACGGCTCCTTTTCATGGTCACTTTTCTTGACAGCTTGTTCAGTTCAGTAGCTCTTGTCTGGCAAATTCTACACTTGTGTCCTACTCACTCATTTACCATATTATAATTCCTTGCAAACAGGCTCTTGATCCTGGTTCTCTCTGATTGGATTGTACTCACGCTTCAGACACTTTTTTGAGAAGCGAACCTCACAGTCAGGAATAAGCCTTTATGCTCCTCTATGCTGTACTAAAACTTTGCTCTTATGGTGATCAACTTTGCCTTGAGGCGGATTCAGTATTCACTCACAGGAAAAGCCTTTTGGTCCATTCAGTTGTGGCAATCATTGATGACAACTCTTAAATCGAGGGCTTCTCTTCCTCCTGGGGCAGATGGCAACCACCACAGAGCCAGATGAAACTTCCTGCATGCTCCTCTGTTGCCATAACTTGTTCCCTGGGGTGGCACACAAATTGACAAGTATTACTCACCTCTTCACTGTCTAGCTTCCTATCAGGGCTTCTTGCTTCTGTCTGCAAACCCCTTCTGAGCTCAAACAACACACTTGGAACACAAGGGGTCATGGACATACACGCTAAGGGTACTGTTACACTAAGCGATGTACCAGCGATCCCGACAATGAAATGGATTGCTGGTGCATCGCTAAGTGGTCACTAGTGAGCTGCCACACAGGCAGATCTCACCAGCGACATAGCAGCGGTCGGGGGTCGCTACTTACCTGTCAGACGAGGCGATCCTGACGTCCTCCCGCCCGTGTCCACGCGTCATTCGTCGGCGCCACAGGAAGCCCAGCAGGAAGCGCCCGACGAGATATGATCCAGGACCTTCTCGCGCGATCAGCGATAATCAGCGGGGGAGCCGGTCACAGGTAAGTATCAGACATAGCGATATCGCTAGCAATATCGCTGCTGCGTCACAAAACCAGTGACGTGTCAGCGATATTGCTAGCAATCTCGCTGTGTGTAACGGGGGCTTAACTGTTAGGCTTACTCGGTAAGGTGGTTCCTCAAAGTCCAAGATCCGGGTGGACACACAGGCTATGGGTGTCAGTGCAATGGGCAGATGAGGCAGGTGAGAAACAGGTAGCCGAAGTACGGGAAGCTGCAGACAGACAGACAGGAGTCCTGAAATAGGTCCTGGAGATGACAGACAGGTAGCAGAAGTACTGGAAACCACAAATAGTTAGCAGAGGCATTGGAAGCCACAGGCAGATCAGAAACATCTGGAAGACCGCAAACAGTGAACAGATAGCAGAGGTACTGGAACCTGCTGGCAGACCGAAGATGTCCGGGAGACCACAGACAGTTAGCAAAGGACTTGGAATACTGGGAACAGGAAAGGGAGGTACTGGAAACCGCAAGCAGGTAGCAGACACAATTCTGGAGCAACTAGAAAGTCTTAGTACAAGGACACAGGTGTGTATCTTGCTAGGGCTTATATGGGCCTAGGCAAATGATCACATGTGATGAGGCCAGGTCATCTGCAAAGCCCGACGTGGAGCACAACAGAGTTCAAGCCCAGATCCAAGAAAGATGCATAACACCAGTGCTGCCTCTGCACTCCCATTGAGGGAGTCTCACACAGCAGCTCAGTGTGCTAACTCTTTATGCTCTGCATTCCTCACTACAGACATCATTCCTGCAGCTCAGTGGACTGCTGTCTGGGCATGGTAGATCTGAGGCACTGTTCCTAAAAAATGGCTCTATGCACATAACACCAATCCGTCACACAGCATGTGTGGCACTCCATAGGGTCTGTCGCACAGTTGTCCCAGCATACATATAATAGATGACATAGCATAACACATATATAACAATATATCAAAACGTCAACATGGCATTAGCGGAATCCTGAACAGTTCAGCGAGTCAAAACGGAGATTCATAAATTGATAAAGAAACAGTCTGTTATATGTAAGAGGCAAAAAATCCATTTTCAACCCTCTTACGTGTGCACAACCTATGATTAGTGGAGGTTTCAACAGTCAGAACCCCTGCCAACATAAAGTTACCACTTATCCTGCAAATAGGTAATAAATGTTGTTTATGGGACATCTTTTCAATTTCATCTCCACTGAGTCTGCTTCCTAGATATACGAAGGCTGAGCGATTCCATCTTACTGCAGGTCAATCTCCCAAACACGAATAAAACTAAAGAATTCCAAAAACACAAGTGACAAAAAGAACTAATGAAAACAACAAAGTAAAAAAGTTTTGAGACTCTTACAAGTAACAATGTCCCCCCACCCCGTCCTGCTGCGTCTCCTGCCCCCTCCTCCTCCTTATGCTCGCTGGACAAATCTATCCAGTTTCTTTGTTACTCCAAAAAGCTGATTCATCAAGTATTTCAAAATTTCTCTCAGCAAGAAAGTCGAGTCCACAGAAGAAATAAAAAATTGGGGAGAGGTTCTCAGAAGGAGAGTTTATGGCATTTTCCTCAGCACTTTAAAAGTTCTATTCTTTGTCAGAGTCACACTTTTGAGAGACGAATAGGAGACATAAGGAGGGAGGGAAGGAAGGAATGAGATAGGAAGGGAGAAAAGGGCAGACAGGAAAGGAAGAAGAAACAGGAAGGAAGGACAGACAAGAAGGAAGGAAAGGGTAGACAGGAAGGAAGAAAAGGGAGACAGGAAGGAAAGGGTAGACAGGAAGGAAGGAAGGAGAGACAGGAAGGAAAGGGTAGACAGGAAGGAACAAAAGGGAGACGGGAAGGAAAGGGTAGACAGGAAGGAAGGAAGGAGAGACAGGAAGGAAAGGGTAGGCAGGAAGAAAGAAAAGAGAGAGGAAGGAAAGGGCAGACAGGAAGGAAGGAGGAAGGAGAGACAGGAAGTAAATGGCAGACAAGAATCATAGAATCATAGAATCGTAGAGTTGGAAGGGACCTCCTGGGCCATCTGGTCCAACCCCCTGCTCAAAGCAGGATTCGCTAAATCATCCCAGTCAGATGTCTGTCCAGCTTCTGTTTGAAGACTTCCATTGAAGGAGAACTCACCACTTCTCGTGGCAGCCTGTTCCACTCATTGATCACTCTAACTGTCAAAAAGTTTTTTCTAATATCTAATCTGTGTCTCCTCCCATTCAGTTTCATCCCATTGCTTCTAGTCTTTCCTTGTGCAAATGAGAATAAAGTTGATCCTTCTACAATGTGACAGCCCTTTAGATATTTGTAGACAGCTATTAAGTCTCCTCTCAGTCTTCTCTTTTGCAAACTAAACATTCCCAAATCCTGCAACCTTTCCTCATAAGACAGGGTTTGCAGACCGGTCACCATTCTGGTCGCTCTTTTCTGAACTTGCTCCAGTTTGTTGATGTCTTTTTTAAAATGTGGTGCCCAAAACTGGACACAATATTCCAGATGAGGTCTGACCAAAGAGGAGTAGAGGGAAATAATGACTTCACGTGATCTAGACTGTATGCTTCTGTTAATACATCCTAGAATTGCATTTGCCTTTTTTGCTGCTGCATCACACTGTTGACTCATATTCAGTCTGTGATCTATTAGTATACCCAAGTCTTTTTCACATGTGCTGTCACTTAGCCCTATTCCTCCCATTCTATATATGCTTTTTCCATTTTTATTGCCCAGATGTAGTACTTTGCATTTCTCCCTGTTAAAAACCATTCTGTTAGTTGCTGCCCACTTCTCCAGTTTATTTAAATCTTTTTGAATCCTCTCTCTCTCTTCTCTAGTATTAGCTATCCCTCCTAGCTTTGTGTCATCAGCAAATTTAATCAGTTTACCCTCAATTCCTTCATCTAAATCGTTGATAAAGATGTTGAACAATACAGGGCCCAGGACAGAGCCCTGTGGTACCCCACTTGAGACATTCTTCCAACTGGATGTGCAGCCATTTACGACCACTCTTTGGGTCCGATCACTAAGCCAGTTATGAATCCACCTAACAGTTGCCTTGTCCATTCCATACTTAGTCATTTTTTCAATAAGGATTGTATGAGAGACTTTGTCAAATGCTTTGCTGAAGTCAAGATATACTATATCTACAGCATTTCCTTGATCCACCCAATCAGTGATACCGTCATAGAAGGAAATTAAGTTAGTCTGACATGACTTATTAGTTACAAACCCATGCTGACTCTGTTTAATCACTTCATTCTTATCCAGGTATTGACATACATGTTGTTTAATAATTTGTTCAAAGATCTTTCCTGGTATAGAAGTCAGACTCACAGGCCTATAGTTGCCTGGGTCCACCTTCTTCCCCTTTTTGAAGATAGGAACAACATTTGCTCTTCTCCAGTCTTCTGGCACTTCTCCTGTTCTCCAAGAATTTTCAAAGATTATAGAGAGGGGTTCAAAAATTTCTTCTGCTATCTCCTTCAGTACTCTGGGGTGTAATTCATCTGGACCTGGAGACTTGAATTCATTTAGGCTAGCTAAGTGTTTCCTCACTATCTTTCTGTTTATAGATATCCTGGATTCTTCTATTCCCTTAATAGGACAGTGAATAACAGTTGATGTTACATTTCGTTTCTGAGAGAAAACAGATGCAAAATAGGAATTTAAAAGTTCAGCCTTCTCAACATCCTGTCTTACCATTTCATCATTTTCATCCTGTAAAAATCCTATAGCATCTTTGACTTTTCTTTTACTTTTGACATATCCCCAAAATCCTTTATTATTGCTTTTGACATCTCTTGCAAGCCTCAATTCATTTTCAGCTTTAGATAATCTGATTTGTGCCCTGCAGGTTCTGCAGACAGCATTATATTCTTCTTTAGATATGCCTCCCTCTTTCCATTTTATAAACATTTTTTTCTTCCTTTTTAGCATGTGCTTAAGTTCTGTGTTCATCCATCCTGGTTTCCTTAACTGCTTCCTATTCTTCCCTCTTTTCGGAATTGTTAACAACTGTGCTTTGAGAATTTCATTTTTCAAGATTTCCCATCCTTCCTGGACATTTTTGTCTTTAAGGATATCCAGCCATTGGATCCCTCCAATTCTCTTTCTGAATCCCTTAAAATCTGCCTTTCTGAAATCTAACCTTGACGTCTGAGTCTTCACAGGTCTTCCGCCTCTAGTTATCCAAAATTCTAAAATAGCATGGTCGCTACCTCCTAGGGTCCCAGCCACTTTTACCTCCTCAACCATTTCCTCCCTGTTTATAAGGATTAGATCCAAGGTAGCAGTTCCCCTTGTTTTCTCCCTTACCTTTTGGAAGATAAAGTTGTCAGCAAGAGAGGATAAGAATTTCCTTGACCTGTTAGTTTTGCCTGAGAGAGATTCCCAACAAATGTCTGGATAGTTGAAATCTCCCATGACAACTATGTCATATTTTTTGGAGAACTTGGCCATTTGATGCATAAAGAGTTCATCCATAGCTTCAGCTTGCACAGGCGGCCTGTAGTAAATGCCTACAATGGTGTCCTTTCCATTGTTCTGTCCTTGTATTCTTACCCAAACAGTTTCCACAGAACTCCCAGTCTCTGAAGCTTCAATCTCTGTGCAGATATACGCGTTTCTAACATACAATGCGACACCCCCTCCTCGTTTATCAAGTCTGTTTCTTGCAAATAAGTTGTATCCTTCTAGTCTTGTATTCCAATCATGTGTATTGTCCCACCAAGTTTCAGTGATTCCAATGACATCATATTTCTTTTCCTGTGTTAGTAGTTCCAATTCTCCTTGTTTGTTGCCCATGCTTTGTGCATTAGTATAGAAACATTTTAGTTTGTGATTGGTTTCTCTTTCTCCAATATTTTTATTAATTAGATTCTTTCGTCTTTGTTCTTCCTTTCCACTTCTAATAGCAGAGTTCTCAATAGCATTTGTCAGGTGTATGGCTTTTTCTGGTCTTTTGCTTCCCTTCCCATGTTGTTCTAGTTTAAAGCTCTCCTTACAAGTGTAGCAAGGCGACTTCCAAATACATGCTTTCCAGTCTTCGTAAGGTGCACCCCATCTCTAGCAAGTAGTCCATCGTATAAGTAGTTCACTCCGTGATCCAGAAATCCAAATCGTTGCTGACGGCACCATCGACGTAGCCAGTTGTTCACCTGCAGAATCTTATTCCACCTCCTTGTTCCATGGCCATCCACTGGGAGGATGGAAGA
This sequence comes from Dendrobates tinctorius, assembly GCF_039654945.1. Taxonomy (NCBI): domain Eukaryota; kingdom Metazoa; phylum Chordata; class Amphibia; order Anura; family Dendrobatidae; genus Dendrobates; species Dendrobates tinctorius. The sequence goes on along the minus strand of NW_027361695.1, from coordinate 3,122,003 downwards.
GAAGACCACCTGCGCTCCCAGTTCTTTCACTTTCTTGCCTAAGTCTTCAAAGTCTCTGCAGATGGTTTCCAGGTCGTTTCTTGCAGTGTCATTTGTCCCCACATGTAGTAGCAGGAATGGGTAGTCATCTGTAGGTCTGAAGAGTCCTGATATCCTGTCAGACACATCTTTAATTTTTGCACCTGGAAGACAACACATTTCTCTTGAAGTTATATCCGGTCTGCAGATAGCGGCCTCAGTTCCTCTCAACAGGGAATCCCCCATGACCACCACTCTCCGTTTCTTCTTCACAATATTTTCTTTCTCCAGTCTCAAGAAGGAGAGACTGGAAGGAAAGAAAGAGACAGGAAGGAAGGAAAGGACAGACAGGAAGGAAGGAGAGACATGAAGGAAAGGACAGACAGGAAGGAAGCCAGGAGAGGAAGGAAGGAAGGAAGGAAAGGGCAGAAAGGAAGTATGGAAGAAAGAAAAAAGAATGGATGGAAAGAGAGAGAGAGAAAGGGAAGGGAGGAGAGAGAAAGGTAAGGAAGCAAAAGGAAAGGAAGGAGAGAAAGAAGGAATAAGAAAGAAAGGGAAATGGAAGGAAGGCGAGAGAGAGAAAAAAAAGAAAATGCTAGGAAGGAGAGAGAGAGAGAGAAAGAAATGGAAGGATGGAGAGAGAGGGAAAGAAAGAAAGAAATCAGTGTACTACATATTAGAAGTGTCCCCTTAGAGACCTTGGTTTTCTTGATCCCTTCTGCAGCTCTATTTTATCTATTGATAGATGCGATTTTTCCTGCATGTTTTTATGTATGGAGAGGTGCAGTTTTAGTAACAGCAAAATGAATCAGATTTCTAAAATTTCATTCACAGGGTGAATTATTAAGTAATTGCATTTTTTTACCTGATTTAATAAAGCAGCAGGTCAATCCTTTAAGTATTTTTACTGTACTTTTCCCCATTAAGATGAGAATGGTTTGGCACTAAGAATACTTCATAAATGCACAGAATTTCCACTGCAGTTTTCTACACAAATCCTGCTTTTTCCACCCTGGATAGATGTGAACATATCCTTACAGTCCTTTTTCTGATCCTCCCTTGCAGTGTGTCAGTCCTCACTGTCATTCTTGCATTCTACTGAGCTCAGGAGATGAACAGTCACACATACACTGTCCAGGTAGAAATATGCTGTAATAGTGTATTTTACTTGATAGGATGTAGCCCCAGAATCGGATTACACAGTTTCCCTATGCAGGTACACAACATGTGAGGTGTATCCTATAACAATACCTAAAACATCCCCCTTGGCCCCCATTGTCCACAAAATGTTGTAAATTATGGGCCAATGAAAGGCCCAAGGGGCTTCCTTAGAATATTGGGCAGATTAAATGTTTTTTTTTCCCTCCAGCAACGTGAAGGTTAATTGTCCTCATTCATTAGGAGACTTTTATCTCCATAGGAGTCTATGGCACTCGCAAATGACCGACTGCGCTACTGAAAATTGTTAATCATGCGACCAATTATTAACAGATCAGAGGTAACGTGACTCTAATCCTCTCCCCAAAAATCTTTTTGAAGTGATAGATGAATTCAGCGCTCTTAACATCCTCAATTAGCTGTGAAACAAACTTTCAAAGGAAACTCATCCACGGAGGCAAAGTGACGAGCATCACCAGGAACGGTACAGATTCACTCACAAATTATCGCCTTCCTCTAGGGTCTAATATACAGAGAAAGCAATGAAGTGATGTAACACAAAGTGAGTGTGTCGCTACATATTATCACAGCTGATCGCATGGCACATCTCACCCAACATTGGAAAATCGTTATAGTACTTATATTTTTGTACATAGGGACAGTATTATAGTAGTTATATTCTTGTATATAGGGGCAGTATTATAGTAGTTATATTCTTGTACATAGGGGCAGTATTATAGTAGTTATATTCTTGTACATAGGGAGCAGTATTATAGTAGTTATATTCTTGTACATAGGGGACAGTATTATAGTAGTTATATTCTTGTATATAGGGGCAGTATTATAGTAGTTATATTCCTGTACATAGGGGGCAGTATTATAGTAGTTATATTCCTGTATATAGGGGCAGTATTATAGTAGTTATATTCTTGTACATAGGAGCAGTATTATAGTAGTTATATTCTTGTACATAGGAGCAGTATTATAGTAGTTATATTCTTGTACATAGGAGCAGTATTATAGTAGCTATATTCTTGTATATAGGGGCAGTATTATAGTAGTTATATTCTTGTACATAGGGAGCAGTATTATAGTAGTTATATTCTTGTACATAGGGGACAGTATTATAGTAGTTATATTCTTGTACATAGGGGGCAGTATTATAGGAGTTATATTCTTGTACATAGGGGACAGTATTATAGTAGTTATATTCTTGTATATAGGGGCAGTATTATAGTAGTTATATTCTTGTACATAGGAGCAGTATTATAGTAGCTATATTCTTGTATATAGGGGCAGTATTATAGTAGTTATATTCTTGTACATAGGGAGCAGTATTATAGTAGTTATATTCTTGTACATAGGGGACAGTATTATAGTAGTTATATTCTTGTACATAGGGGGCAGTATTATAGGAGTTATATTCTTGTACATAGGGGCAGTATTATAGTAGTTATATTCTTGTACATAGGGGGCAGTATTATAGGAGTTATATTCTTGTACATAGGGGGCAGTATTATAGGAGTTATATTCTTGTACATAGGGGGCAGTATTATAGGAGTTATATTCTTGTACATAGGGGGCAGTATTATAGGAGTTATATTCTTGTACATAGGGGGCAGTATTATAGTAGTTATATTCTTGTATATAGGGGCAGTATTATAGCAGTTATATTCTTGTACATAGGGGCAGTATTATAGGAGTTATATTCTTGTACATAGGGGACAGTATTATAGTAGTTATATTCTTGTACATAGTGGCAGTATTGTAGTAGTTATATTCTTGTACATAGGGGCAGTATTATAGTAGTTATATTCTTGTACATAGGGGACAGTATTATAGTAGTTATATTCTTGTACATAGGGGGCAGTATTATAGGAGTTATATTCTTGTACATAGGGGGCAGTATTATAGGAGTTATATTCTTGTACATAGGGGCAGTATTATAGGAGTTATATTCTTGTACATAGGGGGCAGTATTATAGTAGTTATATTCTTGTACATAGGGGGCAGTATTATAGTAGTTATATTCTTGTACATAGGATCAGTATTATAGTAGTTATATTCTTGTACATAGGGGGCAGTATTATAGGAGTTATATTCTTGTATATAGGGGCAATATTATAGTAGTTATATTCTTGTACATAGGGACAGTGTCCTGGATCCAGTTAGTTGGTAAGGAGTCGGTTCCAGTGACCTTCACACAGTCCTTGGACTCGGATGGCTGTAGGCGGAACGGGATGGCTTAGGCCCAGATTGTTGCTGATATAACCAGATAACACAGGATACTGATATGCAGTGGAAACAGAGAGCATTAGACAATGCACAGAGACTGCAGATGCAGCGCAGACAGGTTAGCATGAGAACCGGATGTAGCAATGATAGATACTCGTTGCTCCGGCGCTCTCCCTATGGAGGAGAGGCCAGAAATAGCAGCCAGTGAGCTGCCATTGGTTAATTGTATTTTTTGAATAATGCACGCCGCCCCTTTAAGAAGGCAAGAGAGCGGGCGGGCGTGCCCAAATAGTCTTAGCTACAGATCTCCTCACAGGGCACCAGGAGGAGGAGGCAGGAGGGAGGACAGAACGCTGAGCAGCAGCATGAGATCCAGAGGAGGCCGGCTGCTGCCTATGTGAGGGTCGAGGTGAGTGCCCAGAACAGAGAGCAGCGGCAGGCCTGGAGGCAGCGCCTGGACGGGGGCCAGGTGTAACAGCGACAGACCTGGGCGCAGCACCAGGACGGGGACCAGGTGTAACAGTATCCCCCTCTTTACACCCCCTCTTCTTCAAGCCTGCTTAGAACCGTTTAAGGAGGAGAGGAGCTTGGATGTTCTCCCTAGGCTCCCAAGATCTCTCCTCAGGACCAAAACCCTTCCAGTCCACCAGGTAGTAGGTCTTACCCCTTACTTTTTTTACAGCCAGGATATGTTTTACCTCAAAAACATCATCCTCCGAGACAGGGTCAGGAGTGGTACCCGGATCCTTAAAGAAGGGACTCAAAACTACTGGTTTGAGGAGAGAAACATGAAACGAGTTAGGCACACGTAGAGAAGCGGGCAACTTCAGTTTGCACGAGACTGGATTGATCTGTCTCAGGATCTCAAACGGTCCGATGAACCGGGGACCCAATTTGTAGGATGGCATCTTTAACCGGATGTCTCCAGGGTGGAAGATAGCTGCATCCAAACGTCTCTTGTCCGCATGCCTTTTCATACGCTGGGAGGCTTTCTCCAGAGCAGTTTTGGTATCCCTCCAGACCTTAGAGAAATCTTCAGAGAAGGTATCGGCAGCTGGAACGCCAGATGATCCGGAGATGGGAAGAGGTACTCTGGGTTGCAATCCGAAGACAATCTGAAAGGGAGACTTTCCAGAAGATTCACTTACTTGATTGTTGTAAGAAAATTCGGCCCAGGACAGTAAGTCTACCCAGTCGTCATGATGGACGTTAACAAAGTGATGCAGGAATCCAGCCAGGATTTGATTTGCCCTCTCCACTTGTCCATTGGACTGGGGATGGTAGGCTGAGGAAAAATCCAGTTCAATTCTTACCAGTTTACAAACTGCTCTCCAGAATCTTGAGGTGAACTGGACTCCTCTGTCGGACACGATGTGGAGAGGGAAACCATGGAGACGGAAGATGTGCCGAATGAACAGGTCCGCCAACTCAGGAGCAGTTGGAAGACCGGGTAGTGGAACGAAGTGAGCCATTTTAGAGAAGCGATCCACCACTACCCACACCACAGAACAGCCAGATGAGACCGGGAGATCTGTGATGAAGTCCATCGCGATATGTTGCCAGGGAGCAGACGGAATTGGAAGAGGCTGAAGCCTACCGGCGGGTAGATGCTTGGCCGTCTTGTTACGAGCACAGGATGGACAGGCTGTGACGTACTCCAGAATGTCCTTAGCCATGGCAGACCACCAGTAGTAATGGGAGATGAGTTGCAGAGTCTTTCTCTGGCTGGCGTGCCCAGCCAACTTGGATGAGTGAACCCACCGAAGAACACAAGTACGCTCTGAAGCTGACACAAAAGTCTTCCCGGGAGGCAGCCGGGCAAGATCAGTAGAAGCGACCGTGACTAACCTTGAGGGTTCAATGATGTGCTGCGGTTCTTCTTCTTGATCAGGAGGCAGAAAGGCTCTGGAAAGTGCGTCTGCTTTGACACTTTTGTCAGTTCGGCGAAAAACAAAGCCCAGCGGGCTTGACGTGGATTCAGCCTTTGTGCTGTTTGGAGGTAAGCAAGGTTCTTGTGATCGGTGTGTACGACTACCTGATGAAGAACTCCTTCTAGAAGATGCCTCCACTCCTGCAGAGCCAATTTGATAGCCAACAATTCCCGATCTCCAACAGAATAATTCCTCTCTGCGGAAGAAAAAACCTTGGAAAAAAACCACAGGAATGCATTCGCCCGGAGGACGATTTCTGGGTTAGTACGGCTCCCGCACCTACTGAAGAGGCATCGACCTCAAGAAAAAATTGTTCATTGGAGTTAGGACGATGAACAGGTGCGACTGGAAAGGCCTTTTTGAGAGAAACAAAAGCCTCCTCAGCCTCAGGAGGCCAATCCTTCGGATTTGTACCTTTCCGGGTTAGAGCTGAGATGGGCGCCACTCGGGTGGAGAAGTTAGGAATTAATTGCCTGTAGTAGTTGGCGAAGACCAGGAATCGCTGTATGGCCTTCAACCCAGACGGACGAGGCCACTTGAGTACAGCCGATAACTTCTCCGGATCCATTTTTAATCCTGTGGAGGAAACAATGTAACCGAGGAAAGGCAAAGAAGATTGTTCAAAGAGGCACTTTTCAAACTTGGCATACAGTTTGTTCTCCCTGAGCCTCTGTAAGACCAGTCACACTTGTCTGCGATGCGAGACCAAGTCAGTAGAAAAAAATCAGAATGTCGTCTAGGTAGACAACAACACAGGTGTAAAGCAGGTCCCTGAAAATGTCATTGACGAACTCTTGGAAAACAGCGGGTGCATTGCTTAGACCAAACGGCATTACCAGGTACTCGTAGTGGCCATCACAGGTGTTGAAGGCTGTTTTCCATTTGTCTCCATCTCTGATTCGGATCAAATTGTAAGCACCTCTGAGATCCAGCTTGGTGAAGATCCTGACCCCTCGGAGACGGTCAAACAGTTCTGAAATTAGAGGCAAAGGGTACCTGTTTTTTACCGTGATCTGGTTCAGCCCTCGGTAGTCGATACAGGGCCGCAGGGATCCGTCCTTTTTCTTCACGAAGAAGAAGCCTGCTCCTGCCGGTGACGATGATTTTCAGATAAACCCTCTGGCCAAGTTCTCTTGGATGTAGTCCAACATAGCCTGAGTCTCTGCCTGGGAAAGAGGGTAAACTCTCCCACGGGGAGGAGATGTTCCAGGAAGAAGGTCTATTGGACAGTCATACGACCTGTGGGGGGGGAGTTTTTCAGCCTCCTTTTTTCCAAAGACATCCGAGAAGGACCAGTAAGCGGATGGTAATCCAGGCAGGGTAGCAGGTTGGACCGGGGGTGAAGCTGGTTCAATCTGGGTTAAACAACGGTCCGAGCAGGAATCTCCCCAACGTAGAATTTCTCCTGTTCTCCAATTAAGGACTGGTTGATGTTTCTGAAACCAAGGCAAACCTAGAAGCAAGGGGTAAGACAAATCAGGGTACACATAAAAACGGATTCTTTCAGAATGCATAAGACCTACCCGGAGTTCCACTGGCTCAGTCTGGAACTGGACGGGTTCGGTCAGAGGCTGGCCATCGACAGCGATTACTCGCAACGGGTTGGGAAGAGCCTGAACTGGTAAGTGGTAGCGATCCACAAGCGTCTGCTGGATAAAGCTTCCGGCGGCTCCGGAGTCCAACAGACAGAGTCCAGAAAATGTTATTGCTCCGCAGGTCACGGAGACTGAGATCTGCAACGAAGGAGAGGAACGTTCTCTACCTAGGGTGGCCTCTCCTACCGAGCATAGGCACAGGAGTTTTCCGACTTCTTTGGACAGGAGCGGACCAGGTGTTCGGAACTACCACAGTACAGACAGCTTTCGTCTTTGCGACGCGCCTCCTGGCGGCGGCTGGCCAGACTTACTCGATCTACCTTCATAGCCTCAGGAGAAGAGGATGAGGTAGACGTTTTGGAAGAATTAGAGTCCAGGTGGTAGGACTTCCTGTCACGCTTAATCTCCATGGAACGCTCCTGAAAATGCAAGTCAATCCAGGTCGCCAAGGAAATCAGGTCATCCAAGATGGTAGGCCTGTCCTGTCCCGCCAGCTCATCCTTAATTTTTCCTGATAGGCCCTCTCAGAAGGTAGCCAGAAAGGCCTCATCGTTCCAGGATAGCTCAGACGAGAGGGTGCGGAACTGAACAGCATACTGAGCCACCGAGAGGGTTCCTTGGCGTAAGCGAAGCAGGGCAGAAGCGGTCGACGTGACCCAGCCGGGTTCATCAAAGGTCCTGCGAAAAGTCTCTAGGAAAGATTGAAGATCATTAACCAGCGGGTCTCCTCTTTCCCATAGCGGATTCAACCAGGCGAGAGCCTCTCCTGCTAGATGTGACATAATGAAGCCCACTTTGGCACGGTCAGAAGTAAACATATGCCCCAAGATTTCGAAGTGCAGGGTAAACTGATTGAGAAAACCCTGACACTGAGTGGGATCACCATGGAAGCGGGTAGGAGCCGCCAGGCGGGGGCCCTTGCTTGTCATGACAGCAGGCACCTGGGTGTTGCTAGATGAATCAGGAGCAGCCGGGTTCTGCAGAGAATCCATGCGGGTGGACAGGTTACATAGACACGTCATGATCCTGTTGATCTCTTAAACGGGTCACCTCTTGGCACAACTCCAACGTCGGAGGCCTCTGGGGTCCAGCGGATTCCATGGCAGGAGCAATCTGTAACGAATGGAAGCGGAGGCAGAGATGGTGAAGTTCACATTCGTTTTTATTTTTTAAGTGGAACCTCGGGACCACGGTCCGGGGGGCTCCGAAGGGGGCGTGACTAGTGAGCCCCGGGCATCCGTAGTAAAGCCCCTCAGGCAGGGCCAGAATGGAATACCCGGAGGACACAGGTGCTACCTCCAGTTAGACCCCGAACACGTGGCAGCTGTCCCAGCGGGACCAAAAGGGATAACAAAAGTTACAGCAGAGTCCGTAATGCGCTGGGTCCTGGATCCGGTTTGTTGGTAAGGAGTCTGTTCCAGTGACCTTCACACAGTCCTTGGTCTCGGATGGCTGTAGGCGGAACGGGATGGCTTAGGCCCAGTTGGTTGCTGATATAACCAGATAACACAGGATACTGATATGCAACAGATATGAAACAGAGAGCATTAGACAATGCACAGAGACTGCAGATGCAGCGCAGACAGGTTAGCATGAGAACCGGATGTAGCAATGATTGATACTCGTTGCTCCGGCGCTCTCCCTATGGAGGAGAGGCCAGAAATAGCAGCCAGTGAGCTGCCATTGGTTAATTGTATTTTTTGAATAATGCACACCGCCCCTTTAAGAAGGCAAGAGAGCGGGTGGGCGTGCCCAAATAGTCTTAGCTACAGATCTCCTCACAGGGCACCAGGAGGAGGAGGAGGCAGAAGGGAGGACAGAACGCTGAGCAGCAGCATGAGATCCAGAGGAGGCCAGCTGCTGCCTATGTGAGGGTCGAGGTGAGTGCCCAGAACAGAGAGCAGCGCCAGGACGGGGGCCAGGTGTAACAGCGACAGACCTGGGCGCAGCGCCAGGACGGGGACCAGGTGTAACAGACAGTATTATAGTAGTTATATTCTTGTACATAGGGGCAGTATTATAGTAGTTATATTCTTGTACATAGGGGCAGTATTATAGTGGTTATATTCTTGTACACAGGAGCAGTATTATAGTAGTTATATTCTTGTACATAGGGGCAGTATTATAGTAGTTATATTCTTGTACATAGGAGCAGTATTATAGTAGTTATATTCTTGTACATAGGGAGCAGTATTATAGTAGTTATATTCTTGTACATAGGGGCAGTATTATAGTAGTTATATTCTTGTACATAGGGGGCAGTATTATAGTAGTTATATTCTTGTACATAGGGGGCAGTATTATAGTAGTTATATTCTTGTACATAGGGGCAATTTAATTGTATAAAACCAACAAATACAATTAAAATAAACAGAATTCTTCCTTAATACAAAACATAAATTCTCAAGAATGCATCAGACAATAATTATATAACTAAATTAATACATTAGGAATAAAGGTAACTTAGAGTTCACTTCTGTGGAAGAAAGGATATGAAATAAACACTTTTAGTAACAAGATCATGTTATTATCCCACGGACACATTCCTCCATAGTTTCTCATTACTCTGACTTTTCTTTATCTCTATCGCTCTTATCCATCTGAGCTCTGACAGTATCTTCGTGGCTGCGGTGACGGGATGGAAGGGCTCGCTGTGGAGGGACACTCGGGTTCTCATGTGCCAGTGGTAATATTTAATGGTGGTAATGATCAGGTACATTGTCCCCCTGTCGATGTTAGCGTCAGTGGATGGGACACCATTGATAATGTCAGGGTAATTCAGGGACAGCAGTCTGGGGATTTTCAGCTTGGTCGATACTTCCATCCATATTTCCCTACCTCCCCAGCAATCACAAATAAAATGCTCCATGGTTTCCTCCTGCTGACAACCAAGGGGACAGTTCCAATCCGAAACACTTAAATATTTTAAGTTCCCCCTCACAAAGAGCTTCCCATGTAGCGACAGCCAAGCAATGTCAAAAAACTTTGCTGGAAGTCGCCTCCCGTTGAGGAATCGGAGACTGTCCTGAAGAGTCATGGTGGCACAATCTTTTAGGGCCAGTGGAGAGTAAAAGAAAGTCCTACATATATGAGCACGTAGATCTTTCCTCATATTACTCTCAATGTAGGACTTCTCCAGTCCCCACTTCCTGACACAATTCAGACCATATTCCAGATACTGGGGAAGGTGGTCACCTGTCCATCTCCTCCTCTTGTGACTGCCGCCTCGCACCCAAGATTCCGCAAAAGGCAATATCCAATACCTGATACTATTCGCCCACAGGGAGCTACTGTTTGAATCCATGCTCCCAAAATTTACTTTCAGAAACAAGGAGTGAAAGAAAACCTTTGGATTTAACATATCCAGCCCGCCCTCACTCCGCTGTAGGTACGTTATTCCCCTCTTTATCAGGTTCATCCTGTTCCCCAACAGAACAGGCTGAGGAGCCTCGCCGAGAAGGATTCTGTCAAAGGAAAACGACAGAGACATACAAGAAGACGGGGACCAGGTAAGTCTTCAACATAGCAACCCTTTCTCTGTAAGTCAGCGTCCAGTTCTTCCATCGCTGAACCTTTGCATTATCTTCCCTCCCAAATTTAACCCCTAAGATCTTAATATGGGTGGAGGCCTTAACAAACTGGCAGATCAAAGTCTGGGTCAGATTGCAATGTTCACAGAGCTTGACTCTTCTCAAGGTTGACCAGAGACCCGGAGGCCCCTGAGTAACTTCTGATGGCCGCAGACAACATCTGCACCTCATGAGGATTAGATATCACCAACGTCACATCATCCGCGTAGGCAACCACCTTCGGAGGCAAGAAGTGGGGGACCGGTACCCCCCAAAGGTTACACTCCTGCATGCCTGTGTGCTTGCAGTAACCTCAAAAACGGGTCTATGGCAAAAACATACAGGAGTGGAATCAGCGGGCAGCCCTGTCTCACCCCCCGCCTCAACTCCAAAAGTGTCAACCTGCCAACCATTAATCAGAGGAAAGCTCACCGCCTCTCTGTACAAAGTCTTCAGCCAATCCACAAATTGTCCTGGAATACCGTACTTTGACAAAGTGGCCCACAGATAATCTTGATCAACTCTGTCAAAGGCTTTAGCCTGGTCCAGACTGACAACATATCTCCCACACCGCAGAGCTTTACATCTCTCAAACATCTCCCGTATCGAGATGACCGCTCCAGAGATGTTCCGCCCTTTTACCGTGCCAAACTGAGAGCCTACCAACAGTGCCGGGGACAAACAGACTAACCTAGAAAACAGGATCTTTGCCAGAATCTTCCTGTCAACATTCAAGAGGGCAATTGGCCTCCAGTTCTTGATGTCGCTTGGCTCCTTACCTTTAGACTGCAGAATTAATGAGGACACTCTCATGGATGTAGGCATCAGGTGATTTTCTAGACAATTTTTGTAAACATCCACAAGAATTGGAGCCAGGAGGTCTCTGAATTTCTTATAAAGTTCTGCTGTTATACCCTCCGGACCTGGTGCCTTCTTCAGATGTAACTTATCAATGGCCTCCTTAACCTCCTCCACCATTAATTCTGCTGTCAAAGGAGAAAAGTCCAGATCATTAGTATCAGGCGTTGGAGTTGCCTCCAAGAATTGAGTCATTTTATGCTTAGCCAAAGCCTTCTTCTGAAACAAGTCAGTATAATAAGATTTCACAACCCCCAGGATACCCTCCTGAGATTCCTGCAATACACCCTGGGAGTCAATGAGACCTGTGACCAATTTATTGGCCACCCGCTCCCGGCATTTCTCAAAGGGATCAGGTGTCCCTAAGACCCCATAATCCCGTTCAAGAACCAAGGAGGTATACCTGCTGTACTGATACTGCCTTATCTCAGATTTCAGCGGGTCGATCTCTTTGTTACCCCCGCTCTCAGAATAGAGTGACTCCAATTCTTTGCGCAGCCTTAGGTACTGGCTATACTTACTCCTGCCTTTCTTAACTGACAATCTCTTCAAGAGGTATCTGATATCATCCTTGACGTCCTACCACCAGTCGGCCATGTTGTCATAGAAGTCCACTCTCTGTAGATGACCCTGCAAAAGGGAGTGGACACAACTCTGGACAGAGACATCATGGAGGAGGCTGGAATTGAGTCTCCATAACCCCCTACCAACATCAGCTCACTTAGCGGCCCCCAGGCAGAAATATAGGGCAAGATGAAATGGGACGACTCTCTCACTCATGGCACCAATGACTTCTATGGAACTTACAAAAGCCAGATCTAGTCTACTGCCTCTATTGGAGCAGGAATAGGTAATTTTGGCTTTTGACCTCCCCGTTTAAAGACGTCACCTAATCCAGCCTGAAGGACTATGTTATTCAAGATCCTACCATCCCTCATCACGGTTCTACCTGAGGAGCTGTCACCTGATGTCAGTATGGCATTAAAGTCCCCCGCCATTATCACTGGAAGAGAGATGAACAGATAAGGCTTGACATCATTAAATAACTGTATCCTGTCAGTCACCGTCTGTGGCCCATAGATGTTAATAAGCCGGAGTCGCCTCCCATAGACAGTGACTTCCAGGACCAGACACCTTCCCATAACCACCTCCGTCATCCTATGTACTGTCACATCCCTGGTGTTAAACAAAATGGCGACCCCGGCGTACGGCTCCACAGCCAGTGACCAAAAAGAGGGACCAGACCGCCATTCCCTCTCAGCCTCCCTCATAAGCCCCTGAGTCGTCAGCCGCGTCTCCTGCAGAAAGATGACATCTGCGCCCAGGTATCGGAGATGGTCATAGACAGCGTGCCTCGTCCTCCTCACCTTAATGCTGTTCACATTACTGGATGTTATTTTTAATGAGAAATCCACCATCACAATACCACAACAGAGGAGCAGAGATGTAAAAGCCGTCATCATAAGTCTGGGTCACAGATGTTCTGACTACCACCGGTCTCCATGTCAGACTATATCTGAGTGTCAGCAGGTACGGGCTTCCGTTTTGTAGGGGGATGGTCCGCTACGTCCCTGTCATACTCAGTCTCTATTCTTTTTATCTCTTCCTCCAAGTCCCCATCAGACTCAAACAAAACAACAAACTTATTGGACACGACCATCACATCTGCCGAACTCTGGACTTTTTTCCTGCCACCCTGGTTAGTGACATACTCCTTCCTCAGGTTTACGGTAGGTCTTTTCCTTTTTTTTTTCTTTTTACCTGATTACAGCCACTTTCTTCAGCTAGAGATGGTGATACTGAAGCAGTGGCTGTATGTGGCTGCTGGACCTGAGGGACGACCTCCATGCTCCCCTCTGTACACTCTGTGCAGAGCTGCTCTGATTTTACCTGAGCGGGCTCCTGGTGGACCTCTGACCTGGTCAGTACTGTCCCTGACATTAAAGCCTCCTCCTCCTGAGCCTCTGTCCCTGTCACTAACTTCTCATCAGGAAGGAGCTTGCATATATTGTGCCTGGCATCTGGACAGTCCCTGTGAGGGTGGCCAATCTCCTCACAGAGGTTGCACTTGATGTTCTGGAAATCTGCCGCTAAGTGGCCAACTTCCCTGCATAGGCTGCACTTTACCACGGTACAGGTGTTTGCCAGGTGACCCACTTTACCACACTTAAAACACTTTCGTGGCTGCCCAGGGTAGAAGCAAACCCCCTTCTTCCTCCCGATAAAAAAGGAGTTGGGTAAGTGAGCCGTGATATTGTTGTGCTGGCGCAGTTTCACCAGCACCTTCCATCCACCGGTCCATATACCGTCCTCATCCCTGTTTTTGGTGAGGTCGGAGACAAGGTCACAATGCCTCCGGAGCCACACCACACTGTCCTGCGGGGGAACAGCCTCATTCCAAAAGATGATACTGACCGTGGTGGTATCCGACTTAGATATTGGAATGAAGCTGAACTTATTCCAGCCATCAGCGTCCCTGAACTTGGGGAAATTGGCCCAGAATCTGTCCAGATCAGACATGAGCTTAAAGCTGATATCATAGCCCTGTCTGTCTGGCAGATTGATGACCGCCAAGATATTAACCGGCGCAAACCCCATCTGGCGGCACAGAAGCTCCCTGACCACCAGCCTCCTGTCCAGCAGGTCCTCCTTGGCACCTCTGTGCCTGAACCGCACCACATTCCTCCTTTTGAATGCCTGCCCGGTGTAATTGGCGTCGGAGGTAAAGGACGGAGCACCACGGCTCCAAACATTACTGGGAGGGACCTGTGGGGCCACACTGGGCTGACTGACAGGGCGAGGGTCTGCAGCGGAGGGGCCTGTTGCACCTTGTGTGCTGGAAACCAAGGGGGGAAATCACAGACATTTTGCACATTATTATCATCATCATCATCATCAATCTCAATAGCGTCATCAGGATGCGCAATGTCCACCACAGACTCTGTACCCCCTTCAGCCCCCAACCCCACATGAACAGTATCAATATCCCCAGAATTAGTGCTCTCCTGGACACCAACAGTAGATGCAGTCTCATGTCCACTGTCTTGCTGTTGTGCTGGGTATGCTGGGACTTATGGTACCGCTGGGATCTGAGCCTCTTGCTCCTGCTTGGGGTCTGCCGCAGGTAGTTGCGGCTGCTGGTGCAGTATCTGACCCTCCTTGAAACAGAAGCTAGCGGGCTGCAGCACCAGCCATACCTGCTGCCGGGTCCCACCTGGGACAATGTGCGGGAGCCAGCAGAGTCCTGCGTGTAGGACCTAAACCGCTCCTGGTTCCTATATGTCTCTGCCAGGGGCCCCATCCTCGCCAGCACACAGTCCATGTCCCGCACCACAGTCGCCCGCTCTACCCCCAGTGCGTTCAGTCTCTGGTCATATACAGCGTGATCCCCAGGATTAGCAGCCTTCACCTTGTAAATGCAGTCAATTTCCATTTGCAGAAGATTCCTCTGCTGCTGTAACTCACCAAACCTCCTGACCAGCCCTGGTATCTCCTCTGCAAGCTGTAGCTCCGGGGCACGCGGCGGCTCCTTCTGGGGTCTTGCTTTAGGGGATGACACTTTGGTTTTTAATATCGCTGGTTTTGTGGCTCCAGCCTCTGCAACACTTTTACCGCTGCCACCAGCCTGCAATCTTGTGCGTCCAGAGCTCGCCATGCTGGTCACGTCTCAGCTGAAGGTTCTCCTGGAGTGTTTGCTTCTCCAGAGATGTCCGTCTCTGTCTGCCTGGAGTGAGCTGCACACCTGAGGCTGGTAATGGACTCTGCCTCACCTTCTGTGCAGCCACCTGCCCTCCAGCACTCAGGGTCTCAGCAGAAGATGCCTTCTGGGATTTCCTTCCAGGCTCTGGACACTGTTTGCCTTGACCAGCCGACTGTTTAACTGCAACATCCTTGCACACAGACAAAGCTTTCTCTTGTTTCTTTCCTGTAGTGAGCTTCAACACAGGATCTTTCTCCATGCTGCTGGGACTTCCATTCTGAGGTTTATTTTCCTCAGAGGCAACTCTGGGATTTCCATCCACATGAGAAGGTTGGGAGTTTCCTCCCAGTGTAGGCCTGGTATCCAGGGCCTTGCTTGGGGAGCTTCCCCGCCCAGGGTGGCCCCTCGCTGGGCTTGCTCCAGATATGAGGAGAACCACAGACACACAACCTCACAGCTAGGAGGCAGTATTATAGTAGTTATATTCTTGTACATAGGGGGCAGTATTATAGTAGTTATATTCTTGTACATAGGGGGAAGTATTATAGTAGTTATATTCTTGTACATAGGGGCAGTATTATAATAGTTATATTCCTGTACATAGGGACAGTATTATAGTAGTTATATTCTTGTATATAGGGGGCAGTATTATAGTAGTTATATTCTTGTACATAGGGGGACAGTATTATAGTAGTTATATTCTTTTACATAGGGGGCAGTATTATAGTAGTTATACTTTTGTACATAGGAGGCAGTATTATAGCAGTTATATTTTTGTACAAAGGGGCAGTATTATAGTAGTTATATTCTTGTACATAGGGGCAGTATTATAGTAGTTATAGTCTTGTACATAGGAGCAGTATTATAGTAGTTATATTCTTGTACATAGGGGGCAGTATTATAGTAGTTAAACTCTTGTACATAGGAGCAGTATTATAGTAGCTATATTCTTGTACATAGGGAGCAGTATTATAGTAGTTATATTCTTGTACATAGGGGGCAGTATTATAGTAGTTAAACTCTTGTACATAGGAGCAGTATTATAGTAGCTATATTCTTGTACATAGGGGGCAGTATTATAGTAGTTTTATTCTTGTTCATAGGAGCAGTATTATAGTAGTTATATTCTTGAACATAGAGAGCAGTATTATAGTAGTTATATTCTTGTACATAGGGGCAGTATTATAGTAGTTGTATTCTTGTACATAGGTGCAATATTACAGTAGTTATATTCTTGTACATAGGAGCAGTATTATAGTAGTTATAGTCTTGTACATAGGAGCAGTATTATAGTAGTTATTAGTAGTTATATTCTTGTACATAGGAGCAGTATTATAGTATTTATAGTATTGTACATAGAGGCAGTATTATAGTAGCTATATTCTTGTACACAGGAGCAGTATAATAGTAGTTATATTCTTGTACATAGGAGCAGTATAATAGTAGTTATATTCTTGTACATAGGTGCAGTATTATAGTAGTTATATTCTTGTACATAGGGAGCAGTATTATAGTAGTTATATTCTTGTACATAGGGGTGTATTTTAGTAGCTATATTCTTGTACATAGGGAGCAGTATTATAGTAGTTATATTCTTGTACAAAGGGGCAGTATTATAGTAGTTATATTCTTGTACATAGGAGCAGTATTATAGTAGTTATATTCTTGTACATGGGGGCAGTATTATAGTAGTTATATTCTTGTACATAGGGGCAGTATTATAGTCGTTATATTCTTGTACATAGGGGGCAGTATTATAGTAGTTATATTCTTGTACATAGGGGCAGTATTATAGTAGTTATATTCTTGTACATAGGGGCAGTATTATAGTAGTTATATTCTTGTACATGGGGGGCAGTATTATAGTAGCTATATTCTTGTACATAGGGGGCAGTATTATAGTAGTTATATTCTTGTACATAGGGGGCAGTATTATAGTAGCTATATTCTTGTACATAGGGGTTTATTATAGTAGCTATATTCTTGTACATAGGGGCAGTATTATAGTAGTTATATTCTTTACATAGGGGCAGTATTATAGTAGTTATATTCTTTACATAGGGGCAGTATTATAGTAGTTATATTCTTGCACATAGGGGCAGTATTATAGTAGTTATATTCTTGTACATGGGGGGCAGTATTATAGTAGCTATATTCTTGTACATAGGGGGCAGTATTATAGTAGTTATATTCTTGTACATAGGGGGCAGTATTATAGTAGCTATATTCTTGTACATAGGGGTTTATTATAGTAGCTATATTCTTGTACATAGGGGCAGTATTATAGTAGTTATATTCTTTACATAGGGGCAGTATTATAGTAGTTATATTCTTGCACATAGGGGCAGTATTATAGTAGTTATATTCTTGTACATAGGGGCAGTATTAGAGTAGTTATATTCTTGTACATAAGCTTTTGATCTCATCAGTGTGAATAAATTCATTCCACAGATCAACTAGTACTGGATGTAAGAAACTGAATAATTGCCGTTTTACCTTGCTTACATTGACGTTTTGCAGACATCTCTTGCAGCAGATAATAGGGAGGTGTTCATGAACTGTTATATTATAGAGTTGAGCGCTCACCAGGTTTGGACGATGCTCCTGGCAATACTTCTATATTTCCGATCATACTTACATTTTACAATACTTTCTTTCCTGCGGCTTGTTCACACTTGCACAGTTTAGATCTGGTTTTAATATATTTTCAGCTCATGATAAAACAGATCAATTTCACAGTAAAAGTTCAAAATGGCATTCTCCCCACATCTGGTCTTTTACACAGCACATGGATTACTTTTTTTCATCAGTTTCTAACAGTTAGGTAAAGGAGCCAGCCGGTTACGTTCATAGAAAAAAAGGACAACCCATAGCAAGGATCTAAATGGGCGCCCTGATTGAAGATGGAGTTGGACACGCAGGACAGTGTTCGCTCTTTCAACGACCACTGGACCAACTTTTAACCCCCTTGTCTTCTGCCCAGGTTCTCATCACTCAGTAACAAAATGGATTGAGGATAATGCCCTCTCTCTGTATTTGGTATATATATCCTTGTATCAGCAAAGCCACATTCAGTAGAACCCAATACCAATAAAAATACTTCCATCCAGAACCCAAACAATACCGTATTATTATTATTAATGGCCTTCAGCTGGATTTCGAGCCATATATAGTGATATAGTGCTGGAATATGCACCCCTAGGTCAAGGGCACTCAGCAAGCTACTGGGGAAGAGCTAGTGGCGACCTGAGTATGACCAATGCTCACTATGGGCCAGGATCAAAGCCACAAGGACGTCTTGGTTTTGATATCGTTTGCTTGAAAGAGAAGCTCAAAAGCTGCAGAGATACCATGAACCAAGGCAAATAATACCATACAATGACTAAATAATGATAGACTTCTAATAAAACCCATGATGGTCCATGGCACTGATGGTTTATGCTTCTTTACTGCTCCTATGGGTCCAGTCTTTATTAAAGTCTTAGGAAAAATGTCTTCTTTCTGCTAGCTGGATAAGATGCCCAAAGTTGAACTTCTTGCCTTGTACTAAGGATGAAGCACCCATGTTCCTGGGTGCAATCTCTAGCACCAAACAATTTGGATACAGATCCAGATATTTGAACAGCAAAGTGCGATCTGCAGCCTGAGAGCTAACAGTAAGTCAGGAAACTTTTGAATGCACCAGTGGTAGATAAGTTTTGGATTTTTAGTAATTCGTTTTCGCGTGGATTCAGCAGAAAGCCATTTTTCAAAAGCATAAAGAACCATCAAAACTTTAAAATACATACCGTATATTTATATACGTATACTTTCTTTATCGCTCACCTCTCTAGCCCCTCTACTCTTCATCATCAAATCCTCATAACATCTTGTTTCCCGCTGCTTTTGCTGAAAGCGGTTCTGCACGTGGGTATGCAAGGTCAGGGTGCACATCGTGAGAACGGGGTGTCATGACCTTTCGCACTTGCGCAGAACCCTCCTGGGTCTCATCAGAGCAGGAAGTCCGGTCTCATTGTGAGATGTCTGGTGATTTTTTGTGCGAGCGGCAGGAATCAGAATATGTCCTGAAGACTGGACGGGTGACAGTGAGGAGCAGAGGGGCCGGAGAGGTGACAATGAGGAGCAGAGGGGCCACAGAGGTGATGGTGAAAAGTTGAGGGGCCTTACAGGTCACAGTGAGGAGCAGAGGAGCCGGAGAGGTGACAGTGATGATCACAGGGGCCAGAGAGGTGACGGTGAGGAGTGGAGGGGCCGGAAAGGTGACAGTGAGGAGCAGAGGGGCCGGAGAGGTGACAGTGAGGAGCAGAGGGGCCAGAGAGGTGACAGTGAGGAGCAGAGGGGCCACAGAGGTGATGGTGAAAAGTTGAGGGGCCTTACAGGTCACAGTGAGGAGCAGAGGAGCCGGAGAGGTGACAATGATGATCACGGGGGCCAGAGAGGTGATGGTGAAGAATGGAGGGGATGGACAGGTGACAGTGAAGAGCAGAGGGGCCGGAGAGATGAGTGGAGATTAAGTATAAGGATCTTTCTAGTCTCTAGTCTTGTGGTTTGCTGAACCGTCCTTTAAAAAAGGCTAAAAAATTGTCCCCTAATTGGGGCAGATTTCTAGCTGAGAGGCTGCTGCTGCAGAGTTGTGCTCAGAATACCAAACATTGCCGACTGGTGAAGCCACGTTTTTCTCATTCTTTTCTACGTCCCTTTAATAAACCTGGGGTCGGCATGTTTTGCATTTCCTCAGTCACCAGTGTCTGTCCTCTCCCCAACATGACTTTCTGAACTGGACGTATCTTGAAAAAACTTTGCTACCGATCCGTGCTTTCACCTTCACCGTTTTTAAGAGAGGGTCACACATTAAACTAATTTGCTTCACAATTGGAATTTTTGTGGATGACAGAACACCGGCCATGGAGGCCTTATTATGCCGCCGCAACTGTCAAATCCTAAATTGATCCTTCTGTCAGTAACACATGGAGCCTGAACTACTTGGTTTGCGCAAGAAAAACTTTAATAGGAAACAGCCAGCGGACATTAATCAAGAAAAGTTTAATGTCATGCAGCGCCTGTCTATTTTACAAGCATTGCTGTTGTATTTTGATACCCCGTGGCATGTTATAATGCAATCTATACAATATAAACAGCAAGCAAAGCATCTACTGCCCCGTACATGTCAGAGGGAATGCTGGGGGGAGAGCGGAATGAGAAACAGATTTTGGGAAGAGGCCTGTATCATAAAACTCAGTTATCATGAGTTCTGTAGTGTGACGACCTGTGCTGCCCCTGCCTTTATCAATGGGGGTCTCCTGCATCCTGCTGGTGCATCAGTCAGGGTTTTGGTGAGTTACCTTTCAATTGTGTTTTTTTGATTTTTTTATGTGCGTTGTTCAGATTTAGTGTTAGGGACTCACAAAATCTGGGGACCCTTGACGTTGGGTTGGGAGCTTATCTGCTTTTGCCAAAATAGTAACTAATACCACATATCTTTTTGCACTTTTTATCATTTTTGCAGGATGCAGTTAGACCTCTTCATGTTGGCTTGGTTTTCTCTGTGTGGTGCATATACATGGTGCCGAGCGGCCCGCCTGCTAATACTATGGGCGTCATTAATAGGCTGCTCAGACGCGTTGCACCACACTTATCAGTATGACTGATGTCTTCTGCAAGCCTTATTTGTGTGTATTTTTTCCACTAGGCAGCCAGCCCCTTTTGGGTTACTGGCTGTTCTCATCAGTGGATTGCACCTGTGCTGCCCCAGCCTTTATCAATGGGGATCTGCTGCATCCTGCTGGTGCATCAGTCAGGGTTTTGGTGAGTTACCTTTCAATTGTGTTTTTTTGATTTTTTATGAAGGTTGCAAGGCACCCTGGTAAGTCTTGCAGATGATTATGGTTAATCCAGCCCCCATTTCCCTCCAGTTCTCCATTTTTCCATCAGCCTGCATCCTGGAAGCATCTCATTCCTCTCCTCCCCTTGTGTCAGCATTGCTGGTATGTAAACATGCTTCCTGTATCTAATTCCTGCTCAGTTAGTTCTCCCCTGCTCAGCTAGTAGTGCAGACGTTGATTCTTAATGTATATATGAATCCCTGATTAACCTAGTACTGATTGTATATATATGCTTCTGTTTGTAGTTTCACCGCGCCAATATGCCACCACGTTCAGTAAAGCACAGATTCAAACTACAGTCTCCTTATTGGACCCCCGGTATAGCGGTTTAGCTGCCTGTATAAGTTACATGAATTCCGGTTCATTTAGTGAGGACAGAACAGTGAAACAGCGGCTCTCCAGCTAGTAGGAATACCGAGAGAAGCGCCTTCCACCTTGCAGAACCGCACTGAAACAGCAGCTCTCCAGCTAGTGGGAACTCAGAGATTGAAGAGTGTTCCATCCTGCAGAGGCCAGTTACACAGCACCGTCCAGCTAGTGCAATTCAGGGAAAAGACAGCCCTTCATCCATTTAGTGGGAACAGAACACAAATACCTGTTAGACTCACCAGATGAGTCCAAGCCCGAGGTCTGAGTGGGCACATTGGCTATGGGCGTCAGTGCAACAGGTAGATGGGGCACATACAGACAGTTGAGGGACAGGAGACTGCAGGCAGGTAGGTGGAGTGCAGGAAACCGCAGGCAGTTTTGAAGCGCCAGGAGACGGCAGGTGGAGTTCAGGAGAACGCAGGTAAGCAGATGTCCAGGATACCACAGGAAAGTAGGCGGGTGATTTCAAGAAGACCACAGGCAAGGAAACGGGAGACATCCAGGAGATGGCAAGTAAGCAAGCAGGAAACGTCCAGGAGACCACAAGCGGGAGAAGTCCAGGAGACTGCAGGTAGGCAAGCGGTAGACATCCAGGAGACTGCAGGCAAGCAGCTGAGCAGGTCAAGGTGTGTAAAGCAACCCAGAGTCTAGCAACACTGAACTCTTCATACCTACACACAGGTGTGTTTCTTGATGAGCCTTATGTAGGCCCTGGTGGATGCTCACATGGGATCACGCCGGGCCATATGCAAAGCCCGACAATACCCCTTAAGGTTTGGGCCTTAAGGGGGATTCCCATCATTTAATGAGAAATTTTCAGCAGTAAAAAGTGCCTAGTCTTTGCTCTTATTTTATTCCCCCTACTCCTCTGAGTATCCAGTTTTTTACTTTTTTTTTTAAATCTACCATATGGTTCTAGAGATATGATCCTTTATATTTAGTACTAATTATTAAGCTCTTTATAAATAGGGCATGACTCACAGGATCCTCTGGGGCGTGTCTTTGGGCTGCTCTGCATAATTACCCTATGAGCCATACCCCTTTGTAAACACCATAAAATTACCACTAAATAAGAAGTCCCACATCTCTGGAACCATATGGCGAATATAGAAAAAAACAAACAAACAGAATACGTACTAAAGGGAGCAGAGAGAATAAAAAAAGAGCATGTACACTACTGACCTAGTGACAGATCCTCCTTAAAGTAATGTAGCTTTGATATACCATCACCGTATGATTGGTCGGAGTCCCTTTCATGTTTCTTTCAGCATAGAGGTGCTTTAGGCCACTGGACTTTGAGGTGAACTTCAACACAACTCTGTTCAAGCCCACAACAGTGGGGGTATAGAGGTCAGACCCTCAAGATCAAAAAGTGATGCCATATCCTAGCTATATACTATCACTTTATATACTGCAAATACTAATGCAATTATTATCATGCCCACCTTTATGTTTTATAGGAAGTTGGGTGGGTCTTTTTTATCTACAGGAAGTGCCTTTCCACTAATGGTGTGGGTCATTGTTCAAACTGGTTTCTTGTGTTCGTTACCCTTGGTATACTGAGGTGAGCTTTCAGTTCAGGGCGTTGGACAATGACAAGAGCAATGCATGATAGAAGAATGAGGAAGAAAGCTTCAGTTCCTATAGTGCTGGTAGAATGCTTATAAAGATGAACCACCCACTTAAGAAGACGAGTTACCAAACATGAGAATGGGGACCGTTCCTGGACATATTAGACTGTGCACCAAAGGCAGTTTTACCTTGAGATGCGGGTTGAGGGTGGCCCAACCATAAATATAAGGTTTATATGGGTTTTTAGCCTTTGGATGTAAATGAGAATGGCCTCTTTCACTGACATCTTGAAGACATCTTGAATATGGAGAGGAATAAAAACACAAAGCTCATTATAAAGTTGCAGAACCTTTTACTATATACAGTCATTAATCTTTATTTACTTAGAACTGGAAGACTTCATTAGGAATGTGGCGCTAGTCTGACATCATTACCTATTAATATGTAATTCGTATGTATATCTAGTAACACAAAGATAAAAGAAAATATATACAATATCTATACGGTGTAAATATTTGATGCAATGTCCAAAACAGTTGGGTTACATTGATGTATCGGCTCCTTCTGATCTCCTGCAAGCAAGAGATTTCCATAAATAAATATGGGATTCTCCATACTGTGCCGCCACTGACTGCTCCTGGATATACAATGTATTCTCTCTATCAAAATATACAGAATCCTGCAGACTGCGATACTCCATGCAATGTATAAAGTATCCCAGGACTGAAGCAATAGGGCAGGATTACAAGATCCGATGAAGATCCTCGACCATCATTGATACAAAGAGATGAATTTGCAGAACACTAAGAAACTGGAGCAGCCATAAACCACCAATAGGGTTAAAACAACCAATTATTGAAAAAGTTAATAAAAACAGTTACCATTAACAACAAAATAGGGAGGAAAAAGAGTAGGGAGCAACATGTAGATCCTCATAAGTGTTG
The DNA here is from genome assembly GCF_039654945.1 of Dendrobates tinctorius. Taxonomy (NCBI): domain Eukaryota; kingdom Metazoa; phylum Chordata; class Amphibia; order Anura; family Dendrobatidae; genus Dendrobates; species Dendrobates tinctorius. The sequence goes on along the minus strand of NW_027361695.1, from coordinate 3,098,172 downwards.
TGACGACTCCTGGAGTGGACCCTCTGGGTCGTGGCACCAACCCGCCCAGGGCAAGCTGACCTAGTGAGGACCACCCCCTATACAGGGAGTGTCAGGGGCAAACCCCAGGGGGTTAGGTACCACGACTGCTGGCACCAGGCGGCCGGCTCACAGGAGACACGAGTGAGTGTGTCTGCAGGAACGTGCAAAGCGAGATGCGTGCAAAGGAGCACGCCAGAATACAGAGCTAGACAGCAGGTGTGCCAGGAGGCACAACAGAGTACTGGAACGGGATCAGAGCTCTGTGGCACAACAGAGTACAAGGCAGAGTGTAGGTTCAGAGCGTGTGCCAAGAGGCACAGCAGAGTACAAGGCAGAGTGCAGGTTCAGAGGATGTGCCAAGAGGCACAATAGAGTACAAGGCAGAGTACAGGTTCAGAGCGTGTGCCAAGAGGCACAATAGAGTACAAGGCAGAGGACCCGAATACAGCGCACAGCCAGGCAGGGACACGGCAGACCAAGCCAGGAAGTACAACAATAATCAGGCACCTCCCATAGGAAGAGGTAGCCTAATATAGCACCTGAGTCCTGGAACTTCCGGGTCAATTCCGCCAGTATCATAGAGAGGACAAGACCAAAGACAGAGCTGGTCAGAGCGCGTGTGCACACTGGAACATAGCGCAACTACGGAGCTAGGAGCGAGAGGTGCGCGTGCGCACCCGACGGGACCCTCGGAGCGGCCACGGCACCGGAGGTGGTGACGACGAACCCGAGGTCCCACCCCCAGGTGGGAGCGGCGCGACAGTACCCCCCCTTTACGCCCCCTCTTTCTAAGGCTGGAAAGAAACTTAGACAAAATCAGAGGAGCATGGATATTCTCTCTGGGTTCCCATGACCTTTCTTCAGGACCAAAACCCTTCCAATCAATTAAGAAAAGAGCTCTCCCTCTTACCCTCTTCATGGCCAGAATGTCGTTTACCTCAAACTCGTCCCCCATGCCAACAGGCTGGGGAGTGTGGCCAGTAGAAGGATGGAACCGGTTCAGTACCACAGGTTTGAGGAGTGACACATGGAAGGAATTGGGAATACGGAGCGAAGGGGGTAATTTCAGTTTGTACGCAACATCATTAATGCACCTGATGACCTCAAAAGGACCAATGTAACGGGAACCCAGTTTGTAAGATGGTACCTTAAGGTGAATGTATCTGGATGAAAGCCACACCTTGTCACCCAGGAAGATATGGGGGAACGTCCAGGCGCCTCTTGTCAGCGTGTTGCTTCATCCTGTCACGGGCTTTCTCGAGAGCGGTATTGGTCTCCTGCCATACCCTGGAGAACTCCACGGATAGAGAGTCGGCCGCAGGTACCCCCGAGACAGGAAGTACCGGAAGAGGCACACTGGGATGCTGTCCGAAAACGATGAAGAAGGGAGACTTGGTGGATGATTCGCTGGAGTGGTTATTGTAGGCAAATTCGGCCCAAGGAAGTGGACCGACCCAGTCATTTTGATGAGCATTAGTAAAGTGCCAGAGATAGGATGTAAGGATCTGGTTTGTGCGTTCCACTTGCCCATTGGTTTGGGGGTGATAGGCGGAAGAGAAGTCCAATGTCACCTTCATGAGTCCACAAAGAGCTCTCCAAAACCGGGACGTGAATTGAACCCCTCTGTCAGATATGATGTGCAGCGGAAAACCGTGGATTCTGAAGACGTGGGAAATGAAGATCTTCGCCAATTCAGGAGTCGAGGGTAGGTCGGGAAGAGGAACGAAATGAGCCATCTTCGAGAGTCTGTCTACAACCACCAGAACCACCGTGCAACCGGAGGAGCGAGGCAAATCGGTAATAAAATCCATGGCTATGTGCTGCCATGGAACCGAAGGTACAGGAAGCGGAAGCAGAAGACCGGAGGGTGGCTGTCTGGGTACTTTGTGGCCTCTTGTCCTTCCTGCGCTCAGAACAAAGTCTTTGATATCCTGGGAAAGGGATAGCCACCAATAGTAATGGGAAATCAAGGAAAGAGTCTTCTTGACACCAACGTGGCCGGCAATCTTGGACGAATGTCCCCAGTTCAACACTCGTTTCCGGTTGTTCTCAGCCACAAAGGTTCTTCCCGGAGGTAGCGTGGTCAACCTGATAGGAGCCACGGTAATCACCTTAGATGAGTCGATGAAATGGGAAGGCTCTTCCTCAGCCTCAGTCGATTGGAAAGACCTAGACAACGCATCCGCTTTAACGTTTTTATTGTCGGGCCGAAAATGAAGTTCAAAGTCAAAGCGGGCGAAGAACAGGGACCACCTAGCTTGCCGGGGGTTGAGTCTCTGAGTGGACTGGATGTACGCCAGGTTCTTATGGTCCGAATAGATCTTGAACAGATGTATGGCGCCTTCCAGTAAGTATCTCCATTCTTCCAAAGCCAATTTAATGGCCAACAGCTCTTTGTCGCCGATGGAGTAGTGGGTACTTATTCTTGACTGTGATATCGTTCAGCCCTCGATAGTCTATGCAGGGATGGAGGGAGCCGTCCTTCTTTTTGTCAAAGAAGAATCCCGCTCCTGTGGGTGAAGAGGACTTGCGGATGAAACCCCTAGCTAGATTCTCTTGGATATAATCTGACATAGCTTGGGTTTCTGCAGGCGAAAGCGGGTAAATTCTGCCCCTGGGTGGGATAGCGCCAGGAACTGTTATACTGTTAGAGTGTTAGAGTGTTAGCGACTCCTGGAGTGGACCCTCTGGGTCGCGGCACCAACCCTCCCAGGGCGAGCTAGCCTAGTGAGGACCACCCCCTATACAGGGAGTGTCAGGAGCAAGCCCCAGGGGATACGATACCACGACTGCTGGCACCAGGCGGCCGGCTCACAGGAGATACGAGACTGTGTGACTGGAGGGTGCAGGATACTAGGGAACACAGGAGAGTACACGGGAGTGCGCTGAGTACAGGGTAGTGCTAGACGGGTACACGTGGGCACATAAGGCGTGTAGCAAGTAACAGAACACAGGAATAGAGTGAATGCCAGGAGGCACGGCGGAGCAAGAAACAAGGGACAGGATACGAGAGGATGTGCCAGGAGGCACAACTGAGCATGAAGCAACAAGGGTTCAGAGCAAGTGCTAGGAGCACCACAGAATAGCAGACAGAGCAGAGGACCTGAGAACAGCGCACAGCCAGGCTGGGACACAGCTGACCCAGCCAGGAAGCACAGCAATAATCAGGCACCTCCCCTAGGGGGAGGTCGTCTGATATAGCACATGACTACTACTGGTTCCGGGTCAGGACCTGGCCCGAAAGCACATGACCACTAGTGGTTCCGGGTCAGGTCCTCCAATACCATAGAGAGGACCGAGCCCTATACAGCACTGACAGGAACGCGCAAGCGCAAACGTGACATGGAGGAGGAGACCCGGGGACGAGAGTTGCGCGTGCGCACCCGACGGGGACCCCTGAGGGACCGCAGTACCGGAGGGAGTGACGTCGGGGCCGAAGCCCCGCCTCCTGGTGAGCGCGGCATAACAGTACCCCCTCCTTTAAGCCCCCTCTCTCTAGAACTGGAAAATAGCACCTTGACACTAGGAGCGGGATCCAGACACTTCCTAACTGCATGAGGACCAATGAGATCCAGAGTCTCAATACGAGAAAATTCGGTCTCCTGCCATACCCTGGAGAACTCCACGGACAGAGAGTCGGAGGCAGGTATCCCCGAGACAGGTCGAACCGGCAGAGGCACACAGACATGCTTGGAGGCCAAAGTGGTGGTGCAGTCATTGGAAGTCAATTCATCCTTAGGAGGCGAGCTGTCGGAGGATGGTTGCTTGGGAAGTCTCTTCTTGGCACACGATGGGCAAGCAGCCACGAAGTCTTTGACGTCCTGAGCAATAGACGGCCACCAGTAATCGTGGGATAAACGGGAGAGTGTCCTCTTGGCACCAACATGACCGGCAGCCGGAGAAGAATGTCCCCAGGATAACACACCTTTACGGTTACCTTTAGACACAAAGGTCTCCCCTGGACGCTGGGGCGTCAACTTGACGGAAGCCACGGTAATTACCTTGGGACGGTCACTTGACGGAGATGGGGACTGACTCTCAGCCCCCCTGTTGATAATGTCACAAGTCACAGACCGGTTGCTTGAAGGATGTGGAGACTGACTCTCAGCCTCCTTCTCGACAATGTCACAAGTCACAGACGGGATGCTTGACGGATGTGGAGACTGACTCTCAGCCTCCTTCTCGACAATGTCACAAGTCACAGACGGGATGCTTGACGGATGTGGAGACTGACTCTCAGCCTCCTTCTCGACAATGTCACAAGTCACAGACGGGATGCTTGACGGATGTGGAGACTGACTCTCAGCCTCCTTCTCGACAATGTCACAAGTCACAGACGGGATGGTGGACGGCGGACCTATAACCGTCGAAGACGAGCAAGCAGAGTTCTTCGGATGAATGAACAACAGGCAACTCTTTTGACAGGACGGTCCCCAACGGAGTATATCACCAGATTGCCAGTCCAGGGTCGGCCCATGAATACGTAACCAAGGAAGGCCAAGAAGAAGGGTATGAGGCGAAGTCGGCAATACGTAGAAGGAGATCCGCTCCCGATGACATGTGCCAATCTGCAACTCAACTTCCACAGTGACCTGGTTAACGGTGTCCTGCAAGGGCTTATCGTCGACCGGAACTACTGACCTAGGAGACTCCAGGGATCTGACAGGGATGCGAAACTTCTTAACTGCCTCGAGACTAATAAAGTTACCCATTGCGCCAGAGTCCGCAATAGCTTTCACAGCAAAAGTCTCGAAACCAAAATTCAGGGAGACAGGCACGGTCAGGGGCAGAGAGGAATCACATACACTTGAGGAGACCTCACTTAACAGTCCCAGGCGGAGAGACTACCCCGGTCTCTTGGGACATGAGCGTAGAAAGTGGGAGGCATCCCCACAATAGAAACAGAGCCCTTGTGCCTGCCTTTTCACATGACGCCGTTGAGCTATCTGGAGGCGATCCACCTGCATAGGCTCAGGTACCGGATCTGCCGCAGATAACTCGGGTAACGGATGAGAAAAACTGCGAGTGGACGAAGAGAGGCGAGAGGACCCTCTCTCTCTGGCTGACTCGCGGGTGCGCTCCTGGAAGCGCAAATCAATGCGTGTCGCGAGAGAGATAAGATCCTCCAAATTGGTAGGGGTATCTCGGCCTGCCAGTTCGTCTTTGATCCGACCGGACAGACCACGCCAAAAGGCCCCTACGAGGGCATCATTATTCCAACCTAGCTCAGAGGACAAAGTGCGAAAACATATCGCGTATTGTCCAACCGATAGAGAACCTTGACGAAGATTAAAGAGGGACTCGGTGGTGGAAGCAAGGCGACCCGGCTCGTCGAACACCTTACGGAAAGTGTCCAAAAAGATGGAAAGCTGAGCGACGAGCGGGTCATCACGCTCCCAAAGGGGATTCACCCACGCAAGCGCCTTACCCTCTAAGTGAGAAACAATAAATGCTATTTTAGCACGATCGGTGGGGTAATGCTGCGGCAAAAACTCAAAATGCAAACGACACTGGTTCAGGAATCCGCGACACAACACAGGGTCACCACTATACCGGGGTGGCTTACATAGGCGCGGAAGCGAGTGTGGAAGCATGGCCTGGGCAGATTGTATGGAAACGAGCCGATTATCTACCGACGCTATATAGTTGAGAATCTGAGCCTGGGAGTCACGTTGCTGCGCAAGTTCCTGCTGGAGACTAGCCAACTGGGCAGCATTCCCAGGCTCAGAGGACTGAGAGGCAGATAAACCGGACTCCATGGACTTGAGAAATGCCATAATCCAAATCTGGTTTTCCCGGAGGAACGTCAGCTCCTTTTGGACGGAAGCCGCAGTACCAGCGGGGTCCATGGCCTGATTATACTGTTATACTGTTAGAGTGTTAGAGTGTTAGCGACTCCTGGAGTGGACCCTCTGGGTCGCGGCACCAACCCTCCCAGGGCGAGCTAGCCTAGTGAGGACCACCCCCTATACAGGGAGTGTCAGGAGCAAGCCCCAGGGGATACGATACCACGACTGCTGGCACCAGGCGGCCGGCTCACAGGAGATACGAGACTGTGTGACTGGAGGGTGCAGGATACTAGGGAACACAGGAGAGTACACGGGAGTGCACTGAGTACAGGGTAGTGCTAGACGGGTACACGTGGGCACATAAGGCGTGTAGCAAGTAACAGAACACAGGAATAGAGTGAATGCCAGGAGGCACGGCGGAGCAAGAAACAAGGGACAGGATACGAGAGGATGTGCCAGGAGGCACAACTGAGCATGAAGCAACAAGGGTTCAGAGCAAGTGCTAGGAGCACCACAGAATAGCAGACAGAGCAGAGGACCTGAGAACAGCGCACAGCCAGGCTGGGACACAGCTGACCCAGCCAGGAAGCACAGCAATAATCAGGCACCTCCCCTAGGGGGAGGTCGTCTGATATAGCACATGACTACTACTGGTTCCGGGTCAGGACCTGGCCCGAAAGCACATGACCACTAGTGGTTCCGGGTCAGGTCCTCCAATACCATAGAGAGGACCGAGCCCTATACAGCACTGACAGGAACGCGCAAGCGCAAACGTGACATGGAGGAGGAGACCCGGGGACGAGAGTTGCGCGTGCGCACCCGACGGGGACCCCTGAGGGACCGCAGTACCGGAGGGAGTGACGTCGGGGCCGAAGCCCCGCCTCCTGGTGAGCGCGGCATAACAGGAACGAGGTCAATCGGGCAGTCATATGGACTATGAGGAGGCAGAATCTCAGCCTCCTTTTTGTCGAAGACATCCGTGAAAGACCAATAAGCCGACGGCAGACCTGCAGGTGCCGAGGACGGACAGGTAAAGTTCATGGGATGGACGGACGACAAGCACTTCTCCTGACAAGATGGCCCCCAGCAGAGTATGTCACCCGACCGCCAGTCCAGGGTTGGCTCATGAGTCCGTAACCAAGGGAGACCAAGAAGCAGTCCATGGGACATAGTCGACAGGACATGAAAGGAAATCTTCTCCCAGTGCAGAGCTCCAATCTGCATCTCAATCTCCTCGGTGATATGGGTAACGGTCTCCAGCAAGAGTTTACCATTGACCGAAGCAATTACCCGAGGAGTCTCCAGGGATGTGACAGGAATCCGGTATTTTTCAACCGCCTCGAGCCTAATAAAGTTCCCTGCCTCTCCTGAGTCTAAGAACGCCTCTTCAGAATAGCGCTTAGAGTCCACATGCAACAGAACAGACACGATCAAGGGGGGAGAGGAGTCATGTATACCCAGGGAGGCCTCTCCTACCAATCCTAGGCAGAGAAGTTTCCCGGCTTCTTAGGACAGGAGCGAGGGAGATGAGAAGGCCTTCTCTCTCTGGTTGATTCACGGGCACGCTCTTGGAACCGCAGGTCTATGCGTGTCGCCAGAGAGATCAGATCCTCTAAAAAGGTGGGGGTATCCCGACCTGCCAGTTCATCTTTGATCCGACCGGACAGACCACGCCAAAAGACCCCTACGAGGGCCTCGCTGTTCCAACCGAGTTCGGAGGACAAGGTACAAAACCGGAAGGCATACTGTCCCACCGATAGGGTTCCCTGATGGAGGTTAAAGAGGGACTCGGTGGTGGAAGCCAGACGGCCCAGTTCATCGAACACCTTGCGGAAGGTGTCCAAAAAGGTGGAAAACTGAGAGACGAGTGGATCATTACGCTCCCAGAGGGGATTCACCCATGCTAACGCCTCCCCCTCTAAGTGGGAAACAATAAAGGCTATCTTAGCGCGCTCGGTTGGATAGTGCTGTGGCAAAAGCTCAAAATGTAACTGGCATTGGTTCAAAAATCCACGACAAAACTTAGGATCACCACTATAACGGGACTCCATGGATTTCAAAAAGGACATAATCCTAGTTTGATTAGAGGACTGAATGGTCAACAAACGGGACTCCTTTGATTTCATAAGAGGACACGATCCTAGTCTGACTCTCCCGGAGGGACACCAGTTCCTTTTGGACAGGCGCCGCGGTACCAGCGGAGTCCATAACCTGATTCTACTGTGACGACTCCTGGAGTGGACCCTCTGGGTCGTGGCACCAACCCGCCCAGGGCGAACTGACCTAGTGAGGACCACCCCCTATACAGGGAGTGTCAGGGGCAAGCCCCAGGGGGCTAGGTACTACGACTGCTGGCACCAGGCAGCCGGCTCACAGGAGACACGAGTGTGTCTAGAGGAACATGCAAAGCGGGATGCGTGCAAAGGAGCACGCCAGAATACAGAGCTAGACAGCATGTGTGCCAGGAGGGACACCAGAGTACTGGAACGGAGAACAGGATAGAGTGAGTGCCAGGAGGCACAACGGAGTACAAGGCGGAGTGCAGTATCAGAGCGTGTGCCAGGAGGCACAACAGAGTACAAGGCAGAGTGCAGGTTCAGAGCGCTTGCCAAGAGGCACAGCAGAGTACAAGGCAGAGTGCAGGTTCAGAGCATGTGCCAAGTGGCACAATAGAGTACAAGGCAGAGTACAGGTTCAGAGCGTGTGCCAAGAGGCACAATAGAGTACAAGGCAGAGTGCGGGTTCAGAGCGTGTGCCAAGAGGCACAATAGAGTACAAGGCAGAGTGTAGGTTCAGAGCGTGTGCCAAGAGGCACAATAGAGTAGAAGGCAGAGGACCCGAATACAGCGCACAGTCAGGCAAGGACACGGCAGACCAAGCCAGGAAGTACAACAATAATCAGGCACCACCCATAGGAAGAGGTAGCCTGATATAGCACCTGAGTCCTAGAACTTCCGGGTCAAGTCCTCCAGTATCATAGAGAGCACAAGACCAAAGACAGAGCTGGTCAGAGCGCGCGTGCACACTGGAACATAGTACAACCACAGAGCTAGGAGCGAGAGGTGCGCATGCGCACCTGACGGGACCCTCGGAGTGGCCGCGGCACCGGAGGTGGTGACGACAAACCCGAGGTCCCGCCTCCAGGTGGGAGCGGCGTGACAGGCGGCGTGACAAGTGTACTCAAGGTGCATAGTGCATATACAAAAAATCTCTGGGCACCCTCCATAATGACAAAGCACAATGGCTGTAAGCAAGGGGGTGAAGCAGAGAGGGGAGATTGTAGATAGTATTAATTACCCATAATAGTGGAGGATCAAATTGGCCCACCAGCACAGCCCCGACGCGCGTTTCAAGTGTAGCTTTTTCAAGGGGAAAATTTTATAGTTATTTAGGAATATTTATTATATATTTAAAAAGCATTCCAGCCATTTGTCAGCTGTCTTCAGAAGCAGCAATGAATCTCTGGTGATCAGGATCCTGCCACCATGTCTTAGATTCCATCACAGTGCCACCAGTGGAAAAATGAGATATTACCGTGTTCCCATTGGATTCTACAATGTACGATGGATATGCTTGGTTCTCCAAAGTGGAACATTTGCTCTAGGCTCTGCATGGGTGTCTTGAATTTGGAACCAACTTTTAAAAAATTTTGACTCCCTAAAAGGGATTTTGCATTAATAGTATTTTATGTATCCATTAATGTAACATTTCTACCATCAATAGGATTTAAACTCACAACTGAAGTGCTAGCGATGAGCAGAATGTGATGCAGAAACCAAAAGAATAATTTTAGGTTAGCTTCAACAAGACCAGTTAAGTCATTTGACTCTTTTTTCCAAATGTGGTCCCCAAGCAGGCACTGGCCCAAGTCTATGACATCCCACAACCTGATGAGTAGGTATAGCACATTGACAAAGGCAACAACCTGGAAAATCCTTTTAAAAGAAATCTCCTTTTTTTAAGTAGTGTGAAAGGATTAACTAACAATTTCCTAAAAAAAAAATCTCTTGAAATGATTCTAACGCAGAGGGAAGAAAATTTCCAGTTTTATGCTATTGCCTTACAGATGACATCACAAAATACAGGAATAATCTGCGACAGCCTGTATTCTGTCAATTGATGTCCTGGCAACTCACAAAAAAGTAAAATCTCTGCGCTTGGATCCTCCGAATGGGAACCAGGCTGACCATTGAGAGACCTGGTGCATGGGTAGTAGGGTCCTTACTCTGGCTGTGGTGTGTGGAGGTGCAGAAAGATTTTATAAAGTCTTGAGTTCTAAGTTTGCACTTTTAAGGTTGCCAAGTACTTTGGTCTAATAAGTTGTAGGGTGTGATGAAGTCTTGGAAGCACAGATCTAGGATCTGAAAAGTCTTGGATGTTGGACTGGATATCGGATTGGTCATGGGTTATGAAGTCTGATGAATCTTGGGTGGAGAAGAATGGAGTCTAAGGAGTCTTGGGTGCTGAGATCTGATGAGTATTAGGTGCTGGGCTGAAGTCTCATTGGTTTGGGGCTCTGAAGTTTATTGTGCTCTGAGCGCTGAAATATTGAGACTGGTTAGTTTTGGTGGTCAAGTCTGGAGTCTGAAGAGTCTTGGATGCTGAGATCTGTTGGGTATGGGGTGCTGGACTGGTGTCTCTTAGATAATAGGCTCTGAAGTGTAAGCGTTTTGAGAACTTAAGTATGAAGATTGAGGAGCCTTGAGTTTGTAAGTCTAGGATGTGATGAAGTGAACATGTATTCCCAAAAAATTTAATTTTATTCAATTGAAGTTAAAGAACACCTATGCCCGTGAATGAATAATCAAAAAAGACAAAAATGTTTTTAAAAAAGCCCTGTTAAAGGCTACAATACGAGCGACAATGAGACAATGACAATGAAAATACACAATGAGCGACGGGGCGACTTTGATGATAAGTAACCACTGGGTGGTGTTCTATTTTTTCATTTATTTGTTTATTATGGAACAATGTAACATCATGATTATTTTTATACACCATCAGTGGTCTCTTTATTTGTATTAATAGAGGCGATTATCTATTGCTAATATATTGCTTGGACGCTATGTCCTTTTTTGCATGTTTATCTTATCAAGCATGCTGGTAGCAATTTATGGTTATTTTGGCTCATTGTGTATCAATAGGCAAATTTTATTGTTGTTCTGTGAGGGCTAGCAGTAGTAGCCCTAATTTTGGGTTACCTTTACTATAATTATATTTGTGGGCCTATTGCCCGGGTGACTCTTGCATTGCATTCTGTGTATATTAAGGTTTTTTCCCTTCCTTCATATCTTTTCTATCTGGCATTGTTTTCCCACCTGTGAAACTAGGGTGAGGTAGGGGAGACAGGGTGAGACGACGTTGAGTGGGGGCGCCAAACAACCGTATCTATTAGGGTGCCAACCTCCACGGCAAGGAAGGGTACAGATAGTTTATTGTAGCCTTTAACAGGGCTTTTTTAAAAACATTTTTGACTTTTTTGATTATTCATTCACGGGCATAGGTGTTCTTTAACTTCAATTGAATAAAATTAAATTTTATGGGAATACATGTTCACTTTAATATTATGGTATATTCCTTTTTTATAATGATTTTGTGGTACCTAGGATGTGATGAAGTCTTGGGTGCTGGAAGCTTGATACGTGTTGGTAGCATAGGTCGCATGATAAACTTTAGGTGCTGAAATCTGGAGAAATAAGGTGATGAGATCTGGGGTCTGATGTGTCTTGGGAGCTGGAGTCTGAGGTTTCGTGAGTCTTGGGTGCTTGACTGAGGTCTGATGAGTAGGGATGAGCGGACTGGTGAAAGATTGAGTTCTGGTACCATACCCAAACTTTTTAGAAAGTTTGGTTTAGGTACCAGAACAATACCCAAACTTCCACTAGAACCCAATCCCCATTAAAAAATAATGGATACCTGAACTGCTAAAAACGGAAAAAAATCTCCCTCTCTCTGTCCTTACGCCGAACTCTTCTGCACAAAGTCTGTGTTCGGCGTTCAGGCCCGAACAGTGACTGTCCGGTATGAATGCGAAACATTTCTGTTCGGGTTCGCCCATCTCTAATGATGAGTCCTGAGTGCTGAAGGTTGAAATCTGATGAGTCTTGGGTGCTGGAATCTGGATTATTAAGAGTCTTAGGTGCTGAGATCTAAGGCCTGATGAGTTTCGGGAGCTGGAGTCTACGGTCTCATGAGTTTTGGGTGCTTGGCGGGGTCTGATAGCTCATGAGCTCTGAAATATGATGATTCATAAGTGATAAAAAATTAAGTCTGATAAGACTAAGGTGCTGAAGTTATAAGTCATAACAATTCATGTCACATGTGCATTCATCATGAACTAAAGTCGATTAGGGGTGATGAGGCCTATGATTGAAAATGAAATTACCACTTAATTACCATGTCATTTATATAAAGTTGTCAATTATGGTTACAGCAGTATCCTCCGCACCCTTCATGAATATACTTAGCACTGGCAGAATATAGACTGCCATCCATGGTACCGGTGTTCAGCCAATAGTCTATGCAAGACAAGGGCGGTTGGGATTTTATTATTAGAACATACATTGTTGCACGGGGGTCATTTCCAATAACTTTTTATTAGAGCATTGTTATTTATTGCTGGTGGAGCCTCACACTAATGAAATCTGTCAACAGAATTCGCCGACATAGAGCAGAGATATCCTCTGTGTGCCTGTATGTAGGACGTGGGCCCTTAGATCTAGGAGAGACATCATTGTAAATGTGATTTAGCTCTGTCTCCGCTACTGTCTGATCTTATCTTCACATATTCAGAGCTGGAATTTGGCCATGGAAAATACATTGAGACTGAAAAAGTGAAGCAAATACTCCACAAACTGCCATGGAGACAGTAGATGAAGTGGAGCGACCGATCAGTGGGGACTCACAAATCATCGCTATTCATCCTTCCTACATAATAGTATATGGAACAGAAGCCCACATTACTTTACAACTCCTCTCCAACCATGCAAGTTGCAAAAAATCTTGAAAAACCTACACCTGCAGTCATCTGATGCATCAATATACACATCACATTCACATGGCTGCCTCGCCCTGTAGTCATGATACAATATATTTCTAGAGCCTGGTCTTCTGTCATTGCACAATGGGGCCACATGCCATGACGGCACCGAGAAGGGAACCTGTTATGGCTCACCTTGTGAGGTGGATTCGCTAAGGGGTAGGTCTGAAGGACCAGAGGCGTTGGTGTAGCGAGTGGAGTTGATTAAGACAGACGACACATGGAACAGCAGAGCTGGATGTGCAGGTCAGCACCTAGAACAATATGGAACATTGGAGCTGAATAAACTGCAGGGTGATTGGAACAGAAGAGCTGAATATGCTGGTCGGCACATGGAGTAATGGAGTTAGATATGTTGAATGGCACCTGAAACTGTGTGGAACAGTGGAGATGTATGTGCTGGATAGCACATGGAAAAATGGAGTTAGATATGCTGGACGGCACATGGAATACGTGCAACAGTCGAGTGTGTGGACAGGTAAATTGGAACAATAGAGATGAGAATGAATACAGGCACCTTGGAACAGCAGAGCCAAATGTGTAGGCATGGCAGGCACCTTGGAACATCAGATCTGAGTTTGTGGACAGGAGAACTGAGTATGCTGACAGGCACATTGGTGCTTGGAACAACAGAGCCGTGTATGTAGACAGACACCATGGAACAGCAGAGGTGAGTTTGCAGATAGGCACAATGGAATAGCGGAACAAAGTATGAGGACAGGCACCTTGAAAAACACAACAACTGAGTATGCAGACAGGCACATTGAAACAGAGCTGAATATGCGAACGGGAACCTGGAAACAGCAGAGCCGAGTATGCAAAAAGGAACTTTGGAACAGCAGATCCAAGTATGTAGACAGGCACATTTGAACAGCAGAGCTAAGTTTGTGCACAAGGCACCTTAGCGCAGCAGGACCGAGCATGCAGATAGGCACCTTGAAAAAGCAGAGGTGAGTGGTGAGTGTGTGATATTGGAGAGAGGAGATTTACAGGAGACACACATAGGGAGATATGTAGCCCAGCAATTAAGCAGAGCTGGGGTTTGATATGGAATGCAGAGTGCAGGAATAAGGTAGCCAAAGTACCTGAGTAGTCAGAGGACATGCTGCCTCCTGAGCCGGCCTGAAAGGTTACCAAGTGATGTACTGCCAAGTTACCGTAGTGACCCAATGTGCACTACAGCAGAGGGAGCAGCAATCAGGGATGGGGGACGCAGAGCTGGAGCCGGGATAGGTGAGTGACCCTAATATGAGGAATTTTTAGGATATTAGGATTTTTTCACCCCTATTTTTTGCAAGTTTGCAGGTTTTTGTGGCCATACCATTTTGTGTACCCAGTAGCTATGCAGCCCTATGCATCTCCATGGTTACAGACTACAAACAGACTCTCTGTAGTCACAGTTCCATCTGCATATATGTTGTTAGGTGAGTAAAAGAGAGATGGGAACCAGACTACACAGTGTTAGCTTGTAGTCTGTAACCATGGAGATGTACAAGTCTGCATTTGAGCTGCATGAACAAAATGGGTGGGGAATGTTAATCAAGAAAGTTTACTTAATTTGGTGATTTCACCTTTCCCTGCTAATAAATGGGAAATTAGTCTTGTTTTGTAATAATAGGAGATTGAAGGATTTACAGTGTTTCGGCATAACTATAACGAGAGTGACAACCCTGGGGAACATAATGGCAGCCGCAATGGTTGACACTTGTATTTTGTAAAAATGGATACAAATAGGAAGCAGGTTAACAGATTTTTAACAACTAGAACAAGTGTAGGACACAATTCTGTATGAGCTGGAGTAAGAGCCCCGATCATGTTTCCGCCGTATTAACCCTTTCCTCATGAGCTCATTCAGCGCTCATCACTCCATGTATTCACATTAGTCACTTCTGCCCGGCACTCGGGGGGTTACAAGCAGCGATCAGACTTGGCAGCAATCAGTCAATCTCTCTTTTTGGCCACTGGATGAATGAATATAAAAATGAGTCCATGGCTAAAAACAACTTTATCCTTAAAAGACCGTCTATCTTTGGCAGGATTCATTCTCCCAACTCTGCGCTGTTAAAATACCGAATCTGTTGGAGGTGTAGGGATATAATGTGTATAAAAATATATAAATGGCGTCTTGTATCATAAAACAGGTTTATTATTACTGCAAAGCAAAATTCTTTGTTTTATGCCTTTAACCAGTTCTGGAAATGTCAAAACTCTTGGTCCCCATCCATCCCCCATTCACTATGCTAAAAACAGAACGCCCTATAACAGTGGTGGCGAACCTATGGCACGCATGCCAGAGGGGCACGCAGAGCCCTCCCGGTGGGCACGCGCGCCATCTCCTCAAAACTAGCGCCACCACCACTGCCGTCAGCTCGCTCGTTATCTCCCTCGTCACCACTAGCGCCAACGCCACTCTCCTCTGCTCCTAAGTCTCCCATCAGTCTGCGCATGTGCCGAGGACGGGGATCTTGCGTGGGCTGAGGACGAGGATGGCGCGCGGGCTGTGGAGAGAGGCGGCGGCACTATTGCTGAGATGGATCGTATGCCCACAGGTAGGACTGATACATGAAGAGACCAGATCAGCGTTGGAATGGGCAGAGGTGAGTAGTTTTTTTTATGGTGCCATTATACTGTATGCAGCATCATGTGGGGCCATTATACTGTATGCAGCATCACATGGGGCCATTATACTGTATGCAGCATCACGTGGGGCCATTACACTGTATGCAGCATCACATGGGGCCATTATACTGTATGCAGCATTACATGGGGCCATTGTACTGTATGCAGCATCACATGGGGCCAATACACTGTATGCAGCATCACATGGGGCCATTATACTGTATGCAGCATCACATGGGGGCCATTATACTGTATGCAGCATCACATGGGGCCTTTATACTGTATGCAGCATCATATGGGGCCATTATACTGTATGCAGCATCACATGGGGCCATTATACTGTATGCAGCATCACATGGGGCCATTATACTGTATGCAGCATCACATGGGGCCATTATACTGTATGCAGCATCACGTGGGGCCATTACACTGTATGCAGCATCACATGGGGCCATTATACTGTATGCAGCATTACATGGGGCCATTGTACTGTATGCAGCATCACATGGGGCCAATACACTGTATGCAGCATCACATGGGGCCATTATACTGTATGCAGCATCACATGGGGGCCATTATACTGTATGCAGCATCACATGGGGCCTTTATACTGTATGCAGCATCATATGGGGCCATTATACTGTATGCAGCATCACGTGGGGCCATTACACTGTATGCAGCATCACATGGGGCCATTATACTGTATGCAGCATCATGTGGGGCCATTATACTGTATGCAGCATTACATGGGGCCATTATACTGTATGCAGCATCACATGGGGCCTTTATACTGTATGCAGCATCATATGGGGCCATTATACTGTATGCAGCATCACATGGGGGCCATTATACTGTATGCAGCATCACATGGGGCCATTGTACTGTATGCAGCATCACGTGGGGCCATTACACTGTATGCAGCATCACATGGGGCCATTATACTGTATGCAGCATTACATGGGGCCATTGTACTGTATGCAGCATCACATGGGGCCAATACACTGTATGCAGCATCACATGGGGCCATTATACTGTATGCAGCATTACATGGGGCCATTATACTGTATGCAGCATCACATGGGGCCTTTATACTGTATGCAGCATCATATGGGGCCATTATACTGTATGCAGCATCACATGGGGGCCATTATACTGTATGCAGCATCACATGGGGCCATTGTACTGTATGCAGCATCACATGGGGCCATTATACTGTATGCAGCATCACATGGGGCCATTGTACTGTATGCAGCATCACATGGGGCCAATACACTGTATGCAGCATCACATGGGGCCAATACACTGTATGCAGCATCATATGGGGCCATTATACTGTATGCAGCATCACATGGGGCCAATACACTGTATGCAGCATCATATGGGGCCATTATACTGTATGCAGCATCACATGGGGGCCATTATACTGTATGCAGCATCACATGGGGCCATTGTACTGTATGCAGCATCACATGGGGCCAATACACTGTATGCAGCATCACATGGGGCCATTACACTATATGCAGCATCACATAGGGACATTACATTGTATGCAGCATCACATGGGGCTACTACACTGTATGCAGCATCAGAAGAGGCCATTATACTTTATGCAGCATCACATGGGGCCATTATACTGTATGCAGCATCATGTGGGGCCATTACATTGTATGCAGCATCACATGGGGCCATTATACTGTATGCAGCATCATGTGGGGCCATAATACTGTATGCAGCATCATGTGGGGCCATCACATTGTATGCAGCATCACATGGGGCCATTATACTGTATGCAGCATCATGTGGGGCCATTATACTGTATGTAGCATCACATGGGGCCATTATACTGTATGCAGCATCACATGCCATTATACAGTATGGAGCACTATGTTGGGCCATTATACAGAATGGAGCATCATTTGGGACCATAATACTGTATCAATCACTATGTGGGGCCATTATACTGTATGAAGAGCGGTGTGGGGATGACCTTTGGAGAATCACACTGTGATGGGGGTCATCATTCTTTGTCATTCTATAGTATAGAGACACTATAGGGCGCTAATGTAGGAGTTATTTTTTAAATCCAAAACCTCAGTATTCTGGTTAAATTGCCGTGTTGGCACTTTGCGATAAATAAGTGGGTTTTAGATTGCAGTTTGGGCACTCAGTCTCTAAAAGGTTTGCCATCACTGCCCTATAACATGCATATCCCCTATACATGTACTGCAACAGTCATACAACCTACATATACTCTAATCATGACCAGCCGGCATACACGCAATGCATACATGCTATAATTTGCATACAGACATTTATATCAGCATATATACATTCAATACATGCAGTAAACAGCATATGCAGTGTGGAAAGCAAGTATTTGATACACTGCAGATTTTTCAAGTTTTCTCACCTACAAAGAAAGGACAAGTCTGTACTTTTTATCGTAGGTATACTTCAACTGTGGGAGACAGTATCTAAAAATAAAAAACAAAAAAATCACATTGCATGATTTTTACATAATTAATTTGCATTGTATTGCATGAAATAAGTATTTGATATAATAGAAAAACAGAACTTAATATTTGGTCCAGAAACCTTTGTTTGCAATCACAGAGATCAGACGTTTCCTCTAGTTCTTGACCAGGTTTGCACACACTGCAGCAGGGACTTTGGCCCCCTGCTCCATACAGATCTTCTCCAGATCTTTCATGTTTTGGGGCTGTCGCTTGACAACACTGATACTTCACACTAGACCTTGGAAATCAAGGTCCCAGAGTTTGGAGGAAGAGTGGAGAGGCCACAATCCAAGCTGCTGGAGGTCTAGTGTGAAGTTTTCACAATCAGTGATGGTTTGGGGAGCCATGTCATCTGCTGGTGTAGGTCCACTCTTGTTTTATCAAGACCAAAGTCAGCGCAGCCGTCTACCAGGACATTTTAGAGCTCTTCATGCTTCCCTCTGCCGACAAGATTTTTGGAGATGGGAATGTCATTCTCCAGCAGGACTTGGCCCCTGTCCACACTGACAAAAGTACCAATACCTGGTGTACAAACAACAGTATCACTGGGCTTGATTGGCAGCAAACTCGCCTGACCTTAACCTCATAGAGAATCTATGGAGTATTGTCAAGAGGAAGATGAGAGACACCAGACCCAACAATGCAGACAAGCTGAAGGCTGCTATCAAAGCACCCTGGGATTCCATAACCCCTCAGCAGTGCCACAGGCTGATCACCTCCATGCCACGCCGCATTGATGCAGTAATTGATGCAAAAGGAGCCCCGACCAAGTATTGAGTGCATTTACTGAACATACATTTCAGGAGGACAACATTTTGCATTTTAAAATCATTTTTTCAAGCTGGTGTTATAAAGTATTCTAATTTACTGAGATAATGACTTTTGGGTTTCATTGGCTGTAAGCCATAATCATCAACATTAACAGAAATAAACACGTGAAATAGATCACTCTGTTTGTAATGACTCTATAGAATAGAGGAGTTTCACTTTCTGTATTGAAGAACTTAAATTAACTTTTGATGATATTCTAATTTTGGGAGATGCAGCTGTATATACACTCCATACATACACTAATCAGCATATATACACTCCATACATACACTAATCAGCATATATACACTCCGTACATGCACTAAACATTATTTATACACTCCGTACATGCACTAAACGTTATTTATACACTCCGTACATGCACTAATCAGCATATATACACTCCGTATAGGCACTAAATATTATATCTACACTCCGTACATGCACTATACATTATTTATACACTCTCTGCATGCACTAATCAGCATATATACACTCCGTACATGCACTAATCAGCATATATACACTCCGTACATGCACTAATCAGCATATATACACTCCGTACATGCACTAATCAGCATATATACACTCCGTACATGCACTAATCAGCATATATACACTCCGTACATGCACTAATCAGCATATATACACTCTCTGCATGCACTAATCAGCATATATACACTCCGTACATGCACTAATCAGCATATATACACTGCATGTTCTAATACCTGCACTAAAATATGTAAGATTTAGACTTCAGAAAATGTTATTTCAAAAATCTTTTCTTCAATAATATTCAAAAAATTTCTTAAAATTTCCCCTTCACATCTTAATATGAGTAAATGATGAAAACTTTTTTTCTTGAAATGTAAAAAGCGCATATTCAGCTAAATCACTAATACGACAAAAAGAAAGCCTTATTGTTCCAGCAGACAAAGACCGCCTATCAAATTTCATAACTCCTCATTCTCAAGACAAAAGTCCTCGTCTGGGGCAGCCCGGTCCCTTTGAACCTTACATACCATCATGTATGTGAAAGAAAGAAATACAGTCCTGAGTCCATCTGATAAATATCGGTCTGAAATAGATTTATTCCCTGACATTTCTGCTATTTCATTATGGCATTGGGAAAGAAAAATGTCACATGCCCCTTGTAGTGAGAGGTTATACTGTGCCCTAATATTGTGTTACAAGTCAAATTCCATCAAGGCCAGTGGGGGGTTTAAGCATGAGTAAACCAGTTCATACATATTCCCAGTTAAATGTGCTTTGGGTGAAGCTGGTCGTAATAAGCATAATGGCCTCCTTTACAGCTGCCACGGGGCTTGTTACCAGGGTTGGCCGTAATGGGGTGCATGGCCTGTGCGGCCACACAGGGCTCATTAACCTCTGAAAAGAAGGGGCATTAGAGCTGAATAAGCCAGAAACCTACAGTGCCACTTAAAGGGGATCTGTCACTTGCCTTAAATATGTATTTGTTTTCCTGCCGCTGTTCTCCTGAATCCGGCCATGTTTTTATTTTGTTCCTGCTCCTCTCTGTTCCTGAGATATGGCCCCTTCTCCTCTGTACATAAATGTAGAATTTTTAGCCACCTGGGAGTGTTCCTCAAGAAGGCGCCCATAGAGAACCGCTGAGGACCACACCCACTTGTTAAAAAAATACTAGCTTTACAGACAGGGAAGAGATGGCCATATCTCAGCAAAGGAGAGGCGCAGAACCAAAAGAAAAGCAACGCCGGATTCAGGAGAACAGTGGCATTTACACCAGATTTTAAAAAAATTAGATTCTTCATAAGTGACGGGTCATCTTAAAATCTGTGCTTGAGTAAGGATCAAGCATTATTCAAGTCATATTGGTGGATCCTCTTTAAATGAGTGGCCTTGATCTGGCCAACCCAGCTATCATGTGTCCCCTACTGATTGGTATCAAATATTGGGAAGGTTAGCAAAAAGTAGGGGACAGATGGAAGTGAATGTTTAGTAGATCCAAAGAAAGAAGCAAAGCACCGGCACCGTTATATCGCCAATTACCGTATATACTCGAATATAAGTCGAGTTTTTCAGCCCCCTTTTTGGGCTGAAAAAGACCCCCCTCGACTTATATTCGGGTCACGGTTCAAACTTACCTGGTCCCCGTCGTCTCCGCGGTCCCCGGTATGTGTCTGCGGTCCCCTGCAGCCTGTCAGTGTCCCGGCGGCGGCGTTACAAGTCGCTGCGCGCTGCTCTCTCCCACCTTCCGTCTTCTGGCAGTGACGTACAGGGGGCGCGATGACGTGGATAGCACGCGCCCTCTGCCTGAGTCACTGAAGAGCCGGCAACGCTGTCAGTACGGCATATAGTGTTTTTTTTTTGTATTTTTTTTAATTCCAGCAGGGGAAGCAGCAACATGATAGGATTACCGGTAATCCTATCACTTGGCCAATAAATTATCATGCATTGGGGCCACTATTACGGTACTCACTGTGCAGCATTTATGGGGGCATATGTTGTGCAGCATTATGGTATTTGGGCCACCATTATTCACTGTGCAGCATTACTTTTATTCTTATCTATTTTTATTTTTGAAATTTACCAGTATCTTCGGCAATTCCCACCCTAGGCTTATACTCGAGTCAATAAGTTTTCCCAGGTTTTTGAGGCAAAATTAGGGGGGGTCGGCTTATACTCGAGTATATACGGTAATTCCTCGCAATAAAACACACTAAACGCTTTTATGCCCTGAGAACGGGTGCTCTATCCCTGAGACAGTCAATTTCAGAATCCAAGCAAAGAAAAATAAGGATGGCACTCACCGTTCATAAAATCCACCTTTATTGCATGTATAAAATCTTCGGCTTGGGAGCAATGTGCACGGTAAGAGGACGACAGCCATTTCGCGCGGCTGCGCTTCCACGGGTCCTACTGCGAATAAAGGTGGATTTTATGAACGGTGAGTGCCATCCTTATTTTTCTTTACTTGGATTCTGGAATATAGTAGACGCTGGTCTCGACAATGGGGACGTGAAGTTGGCCACTGTTAGTGGAGAGGTGGTTAGAATTCCCTATCATTTGTATATGAATTCCAATCACTTCCCCACTAACAGCAGCAGTCTGATGGAAGCTGTCCTCGAGATAGTTGCAGTCCCATTGACAGCCTGTGGATAGCCCATAAAAGTAAAAGATGAGAATACCCCTTTAAACAAGACCTGTCACCAGGTCAAAAGTGGTCACTTTTTTGTCCTCGTTTGATTTCCGCTGTTCCCGTGAGTATTCCATTTTTTGTCTTTTTTAAATCTTCCATACAGTTCCAGATATATGAGGCTTTTTATTTAGTGCTAATTTTTATAAGGGGGGTGAGCTCTAAAGGTTAAAAATGCAGAGCAGCTAAAGATCCGCCCCTGAGGATCCAGTGAGCCACGATCCATTGTTAACGACCATAAAAATAAGGTACTAAATGGTCAATATCTCTGGAAACATATAGCGGATACTTAAGGGAGCAGCTGGAGTAAAAGAAAAGAAAAAAAAATAGCCATTTTTGACCTGGTGACGGGTCTTCTTTAAGGGGAATTTGCCAAAGCAAAGGGCTCATTAGATTTAGGAGTCTGAAAGATTCCTTAATTATGTCTAACAGAGTTTCCTGACACAAAATCTACAGTGTTTTTTTGTTTTACTGATACAGATTTCACCATGTATTTTTTCCACAAGGTAACATATCCTCAGTGTCCATTTAGCCAGGTTTCTTTTAAGAAAAAGGTGTTTGTTGTTTTTTTTTTTCTTTTTGCCCAGAAATACTGAAGCCAGAGGTTGCATAAAAATATAAAAACACGTTGCAAACAACGCTTTATAGTTTTTCATGTTTTCGCTATGTTGTTTTGCTTTTTTTTTTTTTTTTTTTAGGTTATATGAGGTTCCTTTGAGGTGAGGTAATTTTTTTTTCATGAAAAAAAAAATTAAAAAAAAACACAAGCGACCAATGTAAAGCAAAAAGCAGTGGAAAAAAAAAAATCAGAATGAAAAGTACCTAGAATTAGAGGCCTTTATATATATATATATATATATATATATATACCCTTGTGTGAACAGTAAAATGAAACCAGGCGCCATTTTTCAGGTTGTTTACGTCTCTGCCATCTGATGTCTTTCGCCTAAGTCAATCAAATTGAGGTGCCAGGCAAGACGAGAGACTGGCATCCTGACAGCTCACGGCGAGATAAGACGTCGTAGAAAACTACAAGATGTTTTCACAAGGAAGAAAATAAGAAATGTTATTATAAGGGTCATTTCATCTTCCCGGAGACATGTAAGCTGTTTACTTCGTTATTTGCCAGAATTAAATTTCTGGCTCCATATTATTTTCCAAAACATCTCACTCTGCTATTTCATATTGTTCCCCTTCATTCATGTGTTCTCAATTACTGAATATTAAAATGGCCGCCGTCCTTGCTTCTGCCAATCCAGTCAGTGTTGCCGTAGTAATATGTGTTAGGATGGCTGCTCCATGTTTCCCCTCTTGATTTATTTATTTTTCTCTCTAGATGCCTCCATCACAGACAGACAAAAAAAATGGCTCGGCATACAGTGACAACTTTCCTGTCAAAATGGTGGATACCTCACGGGTAACCCTGCAAATTCTGACTGAAATCTTCAAGACAACCGCCATTTTAAGAAGTTCAGGAAGATGGAAACCAGGGAGAGGGGACATGGGGAGAGAGGCTTCAGAAAATGAGGTGTGCCTATTGCCAAAATGAGTAATTCTCCTGGGTGATGGCAGTCAAGTATGAAAAAAGGTGCAACATGGCCGCCACTACAGCTGCTTTACAGGGCCCCAACCTTCCAATTGTTGGGGTTTATGTTTCCAAGATTCTCTTAAGAAAGAGACTGCAAAGGAAGTATGACCGAGGTAACTATGCAAATACAACCCAAAATGGTTCCTGGATGGATTAGGTACAGAATGAGTTAACTAAGGATCTATCAGTGAGCTCGTTAGCTCATATTATACCAACAGCAATGTTAGTCAGTATAACAATCAGTATTGCGTGGAATATTTCCTAAATTTCAGGAATTTAAGCCCTGCTCGTTTCATCTGGACATATATGCAGGCATCAATAATAACACAATTTTAAGCCCTGCCCAGACCACTCCAAAATTGTCCATCCCCCCTTTAATCAGCCTAAAATTTCATCCATATTGGAAATTTCATGGAGATAAGCGGCTACCCTAAACCTTGTTGTCGCTTATCTCCGTAGAAACAATCGGATTTTGCAATACTAGAATGTGGTTTTAGAAAAACCACAAGGAAAAACTGCGCTACTTATTGTGTTAGAGCGGCTTGTGACATGGCGGCTGACCTGAAACCGTAGCGTAATTATACAGCGCAGGCAATGGGAACAATAAGCGGTGACATTAAATTATAGGGAACGCAGTGACCCCTCTGTCATAATGAACGGTGTGTCGTGTGCCACGAGCCCGTCAACGGGTTTATTAACTGGAAAATTGGAGCTCGGTAGAGAATGCGGCCGTGAAAGAAATGAAAAACGACAACTGCGAGGAGAGTATGTGTCTGCGGCGGCGACCGAGGGACGGAAACATGCCAAGGATTTCACATTGAAGTATAAAGTGTCCCTTGAAAGTTTGTGAACCCTTCAGAATTTTTTATAATTCTGCATAAATCTGACCTAAAACTGGACTCAGTTGTAAAAAGTCGATAAAGAAACAAATCAAGCGAATCAGTCAAAAATATTACAATTTGTAAATGATCCAATATCACGTCCGTGAGTGGAAAAAGTATGTGAACCTTTAAGATTGATGAATAATTTGAAGATGAAATTAAGAGTCCGGTGTATTCAATCAATGGGACAACAATCGGGTGTGAGTGGGTGACCTGTTTTATCTTCATAACACATGTTTGTGGAAGTGTATTACGGCAAAAAAATGAGTTTTTTAAGGACCTCTGAAGAAGAGCTGTTGATCCACTTCAGGCTGGAGAATGTTAAAAAAAAAAAAATCTCTAAAAAAATTGGAATCCACAATCAGGCAGATTGAAGATTAAATTCAAGTTCATTATTACCCTCCCTAGGAGTGGTCGACCAACAAAGATCACTTCAAGAACAAGGTGTATAACAGTCCAAGAGAGCACAAAGGAACCCAAGATAATCCCTAAGCAACTAAAGGTGTCTCACATTTGTAAATGATAATGTTCATGAGTCCACCATAAGGAGGACACTGAACAGCAATGGTGTGAATGACAGAATTGTATTATGGCAAAAAGAAAAGAGATTTTTGAGGATCTCCAAAGAAGAATTGTTGATCCTCTCCAAAGTGGAAAATGTTACAAAACCATCACTAAAGAGTTTGGACTCCACTCATCCATAGAAAAGCAGATTGAGGAGGAAATTCAAGGCCATTATTATCATCACCAGAGGCATTGAACAACAAACATCACTTCAAGAGCAAGGCGTATAACATCCAAGAGGGCACAAAGGAACCCAAGGTAACCTCTAAGCAACAAAAGGCTTCTTTCACATTTGCAAATGTTAATATATTAATGAGTTCACCATCAGGAGGACACTGGACTTAGGCAGTATTAATAAAGCACTATTGAGCTTGTTTTTTTTAGACAATTTACAGTTATTTTGCGCCCTGTGAATTTGAGAACCAAATAGCGGTAGTATGTGGGCACTTCATGCCAGTATGTTTTGCACAGATCCTACATGTCCACTTCCACCCCCAACCCACTATTCTTCCTTGCCAGGAATATTATATTTTCCTTTACCCTGTAGCTAAATTCCTAGAATTCATTTTTTTTATGTGTTTGAGGATTATTTAATCGTTTCCTTGGAAAAAGGATATTTTTTCCCCTTGTTGCGATATGTGCGGATGCTTCCATTTCTCTGTACAGATGTGTTAAAACAATATTCTAATACCCGGGAGGAACAGATTGTCTCAGACCTTATGCCTGTCATTTGCATTCTGTTCGTCCAGCATCCGCCAAGCCGTGCGCTGCCTGCCAGGTATGGAGCAAATCTCATATTACCGGCGCACTGTGGTGTAATAAGAAAAGGAAAAGTTCTGCAACTTTCCAATGAACTCTGGGGGAGATTTATTAAGATTATCAGTTCTTACGCCTTTTAATTTAACTGGTGCAGTGTGAGTCAACAGAGGTGAACAATTCCTTTAAGGCAATAGCTGGAAGGAATTTGGGTGACTACTTAAAGGGATTGTCCCCTCAGCCCATCTATATGCCTTTATATTATGTCATCGCTCAGGAATTTCCTTTAAATCAGAGCAGAGAGTCGCTATAAACAGCAGTTTTCACTTACCGTCATACGCGGACGGCTATTCACTTGAATGAAATGAAGCTGAATGGCAAAAATGATTTTAAGACCAAAATAAATGCATTTAAGTTAAACAAAAAAAAAAATCCACATAGATGGTCAACACCTTTAAGCATAGATTTGTGCTATAATCTGTCGAAAATTTTAATAAACCAAACATTTAGGTTCCGCCCTTATGACTGACCCCAGCTACTAAGCAAGCACCAAAATGTACGACTCCGCTACAAAACTTGGACAAAACCTTTACTAACCGACTATGTTTCCAAATCTCCAAAATTTAAGGAGTCTAATTCCAGCCCACGAAAGAGTTGGAAAGTCACCCTGTGAATTAGACCGGAGGTTCCTGGACACCAGCAATTTTAGAACATTTCTTCATCCTGGAAGGTGGGAAAGTGGAAGTGTTGGGTTGAGTGGCCACAAAATGGCTCTAGCTAAAATTGTATGACGCCACGCAATGGCCACCTTGAAATTTGGTAGTTATGGTTTTTATTTTTCAACATTTTATCTTTAAAACCTCTGCTCGCTGCCAGTGAGATAAGACTTTTTTTCTCACCCAGAAGTTTAATTCCAATACAGATCTATAACTTCTTGTAGCTGAGGGTTTGCTTCAATGTAACCAGTCTGAGCAATTATTTTTATTGCCACTTAGTGGCTACAGCAAATACATTGAAACAATTACACAATATTATAGCTCTAGACGGTGGAAAGCTAAATATTGCACCTACGTATCAATTTTGTAATTATTTTCAAGATCTCTGCATGCTGTCGGTAAATGTTATAGGTCTTAGTAATACTAGGAGCTATCGTGCCCGAGGATGTTCAGGTCCGTCGGGTTTGGTCAAATATTAAAAAAAATAGTTTGATTCGGGTCACAGAACAGTACCCGAACTCAAAGCAGGACCTCATTTTTGATAACCAGCCAAGATAAAGTTGACAGCTGATGACCTGAGGTTAGCATCCTCAATAATCAACCTCCCACTCCCGTCTCCAAGACTATATACACGTGCTGCGCCAATTCTTTGGAATGCACTTCCCAGGTCAATACAATTAGTCCCCAATCCCCACAGTTTTAAGCGTGCTCTGAAAATGCATTTATTCAGACTGGCCTATCACCTCAGCATATTAACCTAATCTATCCCTGTGTGGCACAGCCAAAAGTTTTACCATAACCAGGTTCCCCGCATCATGTTCCCACATGCTTTATGCATCCATTAGCCCTCTGTGTCTGTACTGTTACACACTTAACATTATGTCTGGTCCATACAATCAGGGCAACTGTTACCACCCACCTTCCGTGTCTACCTCTTTCCTCATAGACTGTAAGCTTGCGAGCAGGGCCCTCATTCCTCTTGGTATCTGTTATGATCTATGTGACTATTGTTATGCTGTAATGTCTATTGTCTGTACAAGTCCCCTCTGAAATGTAAAGTGCTGCGGAATATGTCGGCGCTATAGAAATAAAATGTATTATTATTACAGCTGGGAGCTGCAGCTATCAGCTTTATCTTGGCTGATTATCAAAAATAACCAGCTGCAGCTGTTGGTTTTGCCTGCACTGGTTATAAAAAATAGAGGGGACCGCACTTTTTTTTCACACAGTGTGCGCTGGCCAATCACAGCCATGCCAATACTTGACATGGCTGTGATTGAGCCTTTCAAAAAGCTTTGTTTGGGCTGCCGAACGAGAACAGTAACACGGACTGCCTGGAGAAGTCCATGTTCAGGGTTCCTGCACAGACACAATATGGACCCCGGGTTCGCCCATCCTTAAATGTGGGTGAAGATGTTGCAGTCCTATATGGACCTTGGTACCTGAAATAACTCAGAGAACCCTCTGTAACATGGACAGGGGGAGGCTCTACTTGAAATTTTGCGTTAGGACCAAAGAGCTGTTATTTGGAATAATTGGGCCCCAATGAGTTTAAACAATTAGGGCCCCTTGGGCTTTCTAACTCTCTTCTTATTCGCATTTTGTAACCCACTAGATGGACACTTATATATAGGGGCATTTTTTGAGTGTGTGGACACTTATTAATAATATGATCCTTTGATACAATTTATCTAGCCGTGCCCTATTAAACAGAGCAAAGTTTCCAAACTAAGATGTTTGTATAAATATGAGCTTCCCCCCTTCCGCCCCAAATAATGAAGGGGTTGGGAGAGATCAGGTTGACTCTCAGTCTTTGATGCTGCATTGATTTGTAAAGTATATCAGCGAGCGCAATTCTGCTCATTTACCTGCACAGGAGGCAACACACAGAGGGCCATTGTCTGCCGCCTGAACGGTCACCATTCTTAAGGGCTCAGTTTAATAAATGCTTAATTAAACCCTAACACATTATATGCAAGGAATTTCCCAGTCTATGCATTCATATGTATATTGTCCAACAATCTTCTGTAGCCAGATTTAAGACTCCGAGGACAGGGTTTACAAGTGCAGCGCGGTCTTCCAGAAGATGTAGGATACAACTGCAACTCAAAGAACAAAATATAATATAAAGAGAAATGTAAAATCCTGACGAGTTCTGTATTGGCTGTCATTAGTAGCTATCACCTTCGGAAATTCTTCCAACAAACACTAGGGGGAGCTCAATGCACATGGATTAATTATGACGTTTAATAGGAGCCTTAAAACTATGTTTTGAGCTCCCCCTAGTGGTGGCTGTAAGCAGACAGAATTTTATCATATAAAGTGTACCACTACCTGCATATTCATGCAACTGTTCAGAATAAGCTGTAGTGTGCATGCATATGGAATAACACTATTTGTGACCATTATATGACATGCATTCTGCATTTTTCAGCAGGCTTCCCCTTTGCAGGCTCTATCTGCAATTTTTAATTGTCTCTGAGCTACAGTGTGCTGACTAAAAAAGCACAAGCAGACATGAGGGATTCCTGCTCTCCTTTATCTATGTATTACATGTTCAGAATTAGCATCAACAGCAGCATGTAGGACATTAAACAGCAGTACTGAGAAGTGTAACTGTGAATCCAGCTCTGGTAAATAAAAATATACTGGAAAGCAACAGCAGCAGGGGAAGCATTATTGATCAGTATTAAGCATAGTAGCTGTGGATCCAGCTCTGAGGTTAAATAAGCACTTACTAGAAAGCAGTTACATTGATGATATTATACATGATTACTGAGCAGTGCAGTTATGAATAAAGCTTTTAGGTGAGATAAACACTTATTAAAAAGCAGGATCATGGCGTACATTATACTGTAGTACTTAGTAATGTAGTTTTGAAATCAGCTCTGCAGTGAGATAAACACTTACTGGAAATCAACATCATACAGGACATTATACAGCAGTACTGAGAAGTGTAACTGTGAATCCAGCTCTGGTGTAAAATAAACATGTATTGGAAAGCAAAAGCAGCATATAGTTTAGTACTGAGTAAAGAAGCTATGAATACAGCTCTGAGGTGAAATAAACACTAACTAGAAAGCAGCAAGGATAATGTTATACATCATTACTGACAGTGTAGTTGTGAATAAAGCTTTTAGGTGAGATAAGCACTTACTAAAAAGCAGGATCATGGACTACATTATAAATGGGCAGCACGGTGGCTCAGTGATTAGTGGGTTCAAATCCCACCAAGGACAACATCTGCAAGGAGTTTGTATGTTATCCCCGTGTTTGCATGGGTTTCCTCTGGGTTCTCTGGTTTCCAACCACATTCCAAATATATACTGATAGGGATTCTAGATTGTGAGCCCCATCAGGGGCAGTGCCAATAATGTATGTAAAGTGCTGTGGAATTAATGGCGCTATATAAATGAGTAAAATAAATAAATACTGTAGTACTTAGTAGTGTACCTGTGAAACTAGCTCTGCAGTGAAATAAACACTTACTAGAAAGCAGCAGCATGGGGAATATTATACACCAGTACTAAGCAGTGTAGCTGTGACTCCAGTTGTGTGGTAAAATAAACATTTCCTGCAAAGCAACAGCGGCATGGGAAGCATTATACATCAGTACTGAGGAACGTAGATGTGAATCCAGCTCAGAGGTGTGATAAACACCTATTAGAAAGCAACATCATAGAGGACATTATGCAACAGTACTGAGCAGTGTAGCTATGAATCCAGCTTTGAAGTGAGATAAACACTTACCAGAAAGCAGGATGATTGAGTACATTATACTGTATACATTATACTCATGGCAAAGATCCTGATGACTATCCAAGCACCGTATGTAAATGCTCTATCCTGAGTGTCTTGTTGCTGCCTCCTGCCTTCTAACAGTGACAATTCTCTGTGACTCTTGCACATTTGTTCCAGGACTTTGAACAACCAATAGGTGTCTTTGCTTTTTTTCCCGTATTCCCTTTGCATTCTGGGAGCCTTAACTCCATCCCCTTTTTCAGATAAGATTACAAATACGCCAGGCGTATGTCAATGAGCCAATGCCATATGACAGCAGGCCGATGACCTCAGCCGTACCCTACATGGAACGCACGGAGATTTCAGGAACGTTTAATACGGAATGTTCTATGTCGCTTTTACTTGCAAACGAGGAAACATCTCATGGACACAAAAGTTCTGGAAGATAGAAAATCCTCAAGAATCTCAATGGTTGATCTTAAAGAGACAGTACCCCTCTGGTGTGTGTGAGGCCAGATGCACTCTATTGCTCCCTGTCATCACCCATTCTCAAAGAAGCTGGCTGTAATGGCTTTCAATGAGATTTCCACATGAACACACATTTAGAAATGCAAGAAATGTTCAAATTATTGAGAATTTTAATTTTATAATACGTCAAATCCAGACCGGTGAGTTACCAACACCAATTTCTACACAACCGCCTAGAACCTCACAAGGATCAGAGCAAAAGTCACATCTTCCTAGGACAGGTATTCTTAAGTCACTGAGGGTTGCTCACTGTCAGATGATGACTTCTATCACTGTTTTTATTTAGAAATATCCCGTCCTTATACTGGGCTTCTCGGATTCTCTACAATGGGCCAGCAGAAACCTGTGAATATCAAGGTGAATGTAAGGCTGCCACCTACTGGTGTGTGACTGTAACTGTACTATGTGTAGGAAGAACAGTAGCATCCACTGTCTAAATATCTATAATTTATCTCACAGCTACAAAATACTGTATCTAACATAGATGGATGATAGATGATAAATAATTGATAATAGAAAGATGATAGATAGATAGATAGATAATAGATAGATGATAGATAGATAGATAGAAAATAGAAAGATAGATAGATCATAGAGAGATAATAGATAGATAGATAATAGACAGATAGATAGGTAATAGAGAGATAGATAGATAATGGATAGATAGATAATAGCTTGACAAAGACCGTGCTGTGAGGTCGAAACGTTGCACCACTTGGTGCTGGATTAAAGTCCACAATTTTTCCTTTAATTGGAGCGCTGCCTGATTTTTTTCCATTTATATTTTGCGTTGGACAACCACATTACTCAGGAAGTATTGCACCCAAAATCTGCTCAAGTTTGTGATGCTGTCTGTTTTTTCTATTTACATAACAGATAGATAGATGATAGATAGATAAATAGAGAGATGATAGATCATAGATAAATAATAGATATATAGATGATAGATAAATAGATAATAGATAGAAGGATAGATAATAGATAGATGATAGATAATAGATAGAAGGTTAGACAGATATTTTGCAGACAGGAGATAGATAATAGATTGATCTTTCTATCTTTCTTTGTATATCTAGATGGCGGATAGTTCTCCACGATGATCTCACTTTCAGGCACTTTCCTGTAATGTTTCCGTCCGTGTATTTTGCGGTTCTTCTGGCAGGGAAGGTGAACACAGACGGACTCTTGTGGCCGCACCCCGTGATCACAGCAGGTAACTGACAATTACAACCTTTATGTGTAAAATGTCATAAATACATGTATATAAAGATGATTCTAAAGTGTCCGGCGTCACGTTCACACGGTCAATAAATCCGATACACAGGGTATAATGGCATCGTGCATCATGTGTCTGTTACAGTTACGTTCTCCACGTACAACTGTGTGTAATAAAAAATCTGCTCCAACCTCCATAAAGACGCAAATAACAAGAAATGTTATAATGGAGAAAAAGTCTACATTGGTCAAAAAAAGAACATGTTTCTCGCAAGTCAGCTCTGCATGAGAAGACGCCTCTGCCACCATAGTGCAGATACTGCCACGGTCTCCACAGATTTAGAGACGCGTCTACAAGGTCAAATCTATCAGCTCTCTATACTGTATTTCTAGCGATTATCAGGACTTCATTGCTGCTTTTGTACGCCATTCTGAGCTTTTTGTAAAATATTTTTTTTCTTCATGGACATCCGCTTTAAATAGTGAAATTCTAGCTAATTGCGATCTCCTCTAGGGGGAGCTCATGGCAGCAGAGATTTTCACAGCTCCCATTGTGCAGAATAATAAATCAAAATGTAGTGAGCTCCCCCTAGTGGAGAAAAAAATAACTTTCATGATCAAGACATTTTTTATTTGCGATTTTGTTTTTCCTACCCCTTTTCCAAGAACAGTCACTTTTATAGAAAAATGCCTGTCATTGGAGCTGTGTGAGGGCTTCTTTTTTTCAGGATGAGTTATAGTTCTAAATTACTCCACTCACCTAATATATAATGAAATAATATAGCTGACATAAGGGAAAAACTAATTGCAAGAGCGGTGAAATGGTAAAAAAAAATAATAATTTAAAACAAATGTTTACTTTAATTTTTTGTCCCCCTATGGGATGTGAACTTGCAATCATTTGATTGCTTGTACTATAGTAAAATTATTGATATCCTATGACGCACAGACAGTGGCTAAGTTTCATAGGAGTACCAAGATGGCGGCAACTGGGCCATTGAAATTCATTAGCTCCCCGCAATCATCTTGATGAAAGGGGGGAATGAGACAATCGTCAGCGGAACAATTGCACCATGTAGTTGGGCTTTTAAAAGCGCTAACAAGTAGGGGTCTGAGCAGAGAACCCCCTGTAAAAAGTCCATATGGCCTAAAAAAGGTATATGGATGGGGGGTTGTTCTCATGAGACATTATACCACGAGGATGGAAAGTGCACTGGATATTACTCCCTATGTACAGAGACCTCATGTGAATTCGGCTGCTTCAGGAAACACCGTGTTTTACACTGAGCTGCGCCAAACATCTCATAACAAAACATGACTCAGAGTCTCAGACGGACCGACCACTCCTGGGGGGCCGGGGCAACGACACGGCGACACAACCCCAGACAAATTACTTCCTTCATATAACAACTCTCTATAATCAATATTGAAAAGAGCTTTCGGGATCACAGGGAATCACCACGGCCGGCGGGGTCCTAACACCTTCATTAGACGGGACCTTACGGCTCAGATTACATCACCTTAAGACATGGAAAAATAATACCAGATCTTGTAGCCTGGGGAAAACTGCCATGAATAATTTTCCATATGTAATTATAACATACAAACTCTAATAGTAGAGAGAATGTTATTGCACTAAGCTTTTATAGGGAAGAATGCACATAATGCTTTGCATTATACTCCAGAGCTGCACTCACTATTCTGCTGGTGCAGTCACTGTGTATATACATTACATTACTGATCCTGAGTTACATCCTGTATTATACTCCAGAGCTGCACTCACTATTCTGCTGGTGCAATCACTGTGTACATATATTACATTACTGATCCTGAGTTACAACCTGTATTATACTCCAGAGCTGCACTCACTATTCTGCTGGTGCAGTCACTGTGTACATACATTACATTACTGATCCTGAGTTACATCCTGTATTATACTCCAGAGCTGCACTCACTATTCTGCTGGTGCAGTCACTGCGTACACACACTACTGATCCTGACTTACATCCTGTATTATACTCCAGAGCTGCGCTCACTATTCTGCTGGTGCAGTCACTGTGTACATACATTACATTACTGATCCTGAGTTACATCCTTATACTCCAGAGCTGCACTCACTATTCTGCTGGTGAACTAAACTAAAAAGGACAGAAAAGGAAAGACACTGTCTGCAATCTGCCAAAAACAACCTACAAAAATATTGTCCAACACTTCTGATAGCAAAATTAACCCTGAAGTCACTAGACTTCTAAACCTATATCAGCACTCTGAAATATTCTGAGACAGAGCAAAAAAGAGGCCAATCTAATAAGGGACAAAAAGCAGATTGGCAAATACTGATTAATAGGAGTGGAATTTCAGCCTAGCACCAGCAGGGGCAGGCTGATTACACAACAAACTGAATTGACCAACAAGCGTAAGTGTGAACATTAGCAAAAAACACACTTAACTTGAGAAGACTGGAAGAGAGCTGAAGTCCAGGACCTGAGAAGCAGACTGAATCACCAGCACCCGGATAGGGCGTCGGCTGTCTTATATCCAGTCTGATACTCCGGAGATCCAATCGTTATCTTCCTCATCAGGTGGCAGATCATTACCACTTAAACCAACCGCACTACCTCCTGTCACCACCAGAGGGAGAACGGAAGGGGAACTCTCAACTGGTGGAGCAGAAAATGAGTTCATGACAAATTACCACAACTCCAGAATCTGCTAAATCTTTCTGAAGGTCTTTTGCAGTCAAGTGGGGGTTCTAATATGCCTTTCTAGCAATCCTACAAGCAGCTCTCTCTGAAATTTTGCTTGGCCTTCCAGACCTTATCTTGACCTCCACTGTTCCTGTAAACTGCTATTACTGAATTACATATTGAACTGAGGAAAGGACAACTTGAAAACGCTTTGCTATCTTCTTAGAGCCGTCTCCTGCTATGTGGGCCTCCACCATTTTCATTTTCAGAGTGCTAGGCAGCTGCTTAAAAGAACCCATGGTAGCTGTTTTTTCGCACAAGGTTAGAGGAGGCTATGTGTTTCTAAACCTGTGGAATCTGCATCAGCTGGCCTTTCCTAACATTGAGGGTGAACAAGCCATATCCCTTACAGGCTAATTAAGGTCTGAAACCTTGGTCAAAGTTATCTGACCACACAAATCTCCAAAGGTGCCCAAACTTTAGCATCGGACCATTTTTCTTTTTGTAATATTTAAAATGTGAAAAAATTACAATGTGTATTACTTTTTAGCCTAAAATACAAAACAAATGTGTCATCTTTAACTTTAGGCCTTTTAGAGATCATTTTATCTTTATATCTGACCAGGGGTGCCTAAACTTTTGCATGCCACTGTATTACACTACTGATCCTGAGTTACATCCTGTATTATACCCCAGAGCTGCACTCACTATTCTGCTGGTGCAGTCACTGTGTACATACATTGCATTACTGATCCTGAGTTACATCCTCTATTATACCCCAGAGCTACACTCACTATTCTGCTGGTGCAGTCACTGCATACATACATTACATTACTGATCCTGAGTCACATCCTGTATTATACCCCAGAGCTGCCGCACTATTCTGCTGGTGCAGTCACTGTGTACATACATTACATTACTGATACTGAGTTACATCCTGTATTATACTCCAGAGCTGCACTCACTATTCTGCTGGTGCAGTCACTGTGTACATACATTACATTACTGGTCCTGAGTTACACCCTGTATTATACCCCAGAGCTGCACTCACTATTCTGCTGGTGCAGTCACTGAGTGCATACGTTACATTACTGATCCTGGGTTACCTCCTGTATTATACTCCAGAGCTGCACTCACTATTCTGCTGGTGCAGTCACTGTGTACATACATTACATTACTGATCCTGAGTTATATCCTGTATTATACCCCAGAGCTGCACTCACTATTCTGCTGGTGTAGTCACTGTGTACATACATTACATTACTGATCCTGAGTTACATCCTGTATATTACCCCAGAGCTGCACTCACTATTCTGCTGGTTCAGTCACTGTGTACATACATTACATTACTGATCCTGAGTTACATCCTGTATTATACCCCAGAGCTTCACTCACTATTCTGCTGGTGCACTCATTGTGTACATACATTACATTACTGATCCTGAGTTACATCCTGTATTATACTCCAGAGCTGTACTCACTATTCTGCTGGTGCAGTCACTGTGTACACACATTACATTACTGATCCTGAGTTACATCCTGTATTATACCCCAGAGCTGCACTCACTATTCGCTGGTGCAGTCACTGTGTGCATACATTACATTACTGATCCTGAGTTACATCCTGTATTATACCCCAGAGCTGCACTCACTATTCTACTGGTGCAGTCACTGTGTACATACATTACATTACTGATCCTGAGTTACATCCTGTATTATACCCCAGAGCTGCACTCACTATTCTGCTGGTGCAGTCACTGTGTATATACATTACATTACTGCTCCTGAGTTATATCCTGTATTATACCCCAGGACTTCTCTTGCTGGTTAAAGACATCTTGTGCAATATGGGCCAAGGAGAGGAACTTTGGGCGAGGACATTTTCAAGAAGAAACTTAGTTTTTCATAGCTGCATGGAAAACATGAGTCAAAATCGAGCCTTGTTCTTCCCCGAACGACAGATTCCACCTCCCCTTTCAATCGTTGCCAAAATCATCTCCTGCAGCCTGTGTTTAAGAGGTGACCACGTGCGGCGGGGGGTTCCATGATGCGGTTCTGTTTAGCTGAACTAGTCTTTTTTTCTAATGACTAATGAGATTCTCCATTGCACCGCTGAGGTTACATGGGGTGGACGGTTATGAAAGGGAAATATCACAT
This sequence comes from Dendrobates tinctorius, assembly GCF_039654945.1. NCBI lineage: Eukaryota > Metazoa > Chordata > Amphibia > Anura > Dendrobatidae > Dendrobates > Dendrobates tinctorius. The sequence goes on along the minus strand of NW_027361695.1, from coordinate 3,061,367 downwards.
CATATGTGCAGCAGACGTCCCGGCCAGACAAAGCACTACAGAGATCTCTACCTACTGAGATATAAAGTTTTATTAAAGGGGTAAATTTCTCCAGGAAGAAGAAAATAGCATGTTCTAGTATGGGTTAAAAGGTTTATGCGAGATCAGAAATAAAGTTTGTAACAACACCAGGAATATAACTACTATAATACTGCCCCTATGTACAAGAATATAACTACTATAATACTGCCCCTATGTACAAGAATATAACTACTATAATACTGCCCCTATGTACAAGAATATAACTACTATAATACTGCTCCTATGTACAAGAATATAACTACTATAATACTGCTCATATGTACAAGAATATAACTACTATAATACTGCTCCTATGTACAAGAATATAACTACTATAATACTGCCCCCTATGTACAAGAATATAACTACTATAATACTGCCCCTATGTACAAGAATATAACTACTATAATACTGCTCCTATGTACAAGAATATAACTACTATAATACTGCCCCTATGTACAAGAATATAACTACTATAATACTGACCCCTATGTACAAGAATATAACTGCTATAATACTGTCCCTATGTACAAGAATATAGCTACTATAATACTGCCCCTATGTACAAGAATATAACTACTATAATACTGCCCCCTATGTACAAGAATATAACTACTATAATACTGCTCCTATGTACAAGAATATAACTACTATAATACTGCTCATATGTACAAGAATATAACTACTATAATACTGCTCCTATGTACAAGAATATAACTACTATAATACTGCCCCCTATGTACAAGAATATAACTACTATAATACTGCCCCTATGTACAAGAATATAACTACTATAATACTGCTCCTATGTACAAGAATATAACTACTATAATACTGCCCCTATGTACAAGAATATAACTACTATAATACTGACCCCTATGTACAAGAATATAACTACTATAATACTGCCCCTATGTACAAGAATATAACTACTATAATACTGCTCCTATGTACAAGAATATAACTGCTATAATACTGCCCCTATGTACACGAATATAACTACTATAATACTGCTCCTATGTACAAGAATATAACTACTATAATACTGCTCCTATGTACAAGAATATAACTACTATAATACTGCTCCTATGTACAAGAATATAACTACTATAATACTGCCCCCTATGTACAAGAATATAACTACTATAATACTGCCCCTATGTACAAGAATATAACTACTATAATACTGACCCCTATGTACAAGAATATAACTACTATAATACTGCCCCTATGTACAAGAATATAACTACTATAATACTGCTCCTATGTACAAGAATATAACTACTATAATACTGCCCCTATGTACAAGAATATAACTACTATAATACTGCTCCTATGTACAAGAATATAACTACTATAATACTGCTCCTATGTACAAGAATATAACTACTATAATACTGCTCCTATGTACAAGAATATAACTACTATAATACTGCTCATATGTACAAGAATATAACTACTATAATACTGCTCCTATGTACAAGAATATAACTACTATAATACTGCCCCCTATGTACAAGAATATAACTACTATAATACTGCCCTTATGTACAAGAATATAACTACTATAATACTGCTCCTATGTACAAGAATATAACTACTATAATACTGCCCCTATGTACAAGAATATAACTACTATAATACTGACCCCTATGTACAAGAATATAACTACTATAATACTGCCCCTATGTACAAGAATATAACTACTATAATACTGCTCCTATGTACAAGAATATAACTGCTATAATACTGCCCCTATGTACAAGAATATAACTAATATAATACTGCTCCTATGTACAAGAATATAACTGCTATAATACTGCTCCATATGTACAAGAATATAACTACTATAATACTGCTCCTATGTACAAGAATATAACTACTATAATACTGCTCCTATGTACAAGAATATAACTGCTATAATACTGCCCCTATGTACAAGAATATAACTACTATAATACTGCTCCTATGTACAAGAATATAACTGCTATAATACTGCTCCATATGTACAAGAATATAACTGCTATAATACTGCCCCTATGTACAAGAATATAACTACTATAATACTGCTCCTATGTACAAGAATATAACTGCTATAATACTGCCCCTATGTATAAGAATATAACTACTATAATACTGCTCCATATGCACAAGAATATAACTACTATAATACTGCTCCTATGTACAAGAATATAACTACTATAATACTGCCCCCCATTGCACAAGAATATAACTACTATAATACTGCTCCTATGCACAAGAATATAACTACTATAATACTGCTTCTATGTACAAGAATATAACTACTATAATACTGCCTCTATGTACAAGAATATAACTGCTATAATACTGCTCCTATGTACAAGAATATAACTGCTATAATACTGCTCCTATGTACAAGAATATAACTACTATAATACTGCTCCTATGTACAAGAATATAACTACTATAATACTGCCACAGTACAAGAATATAACTACTATAATACTGCTCCTATGTACAAGAATATAACTACTATAATACTGCTCCTATGTACAAGAATATAACTGCTATAATACTGTCCCCTATATACAAGAATATAACTACTATAATACTGCTCCTATGTACAAGAATATAACTACTATAATACTGTCCCCTATATACAAGAATATAACTACTATAATACTGCTCCTATGTACAAGAATATAACTGCTATAATACTGCCCCTATGTACAAGAATATAGCTACTATAATACTGCCCCCTATGTCCAAGAATATAACTACTATAATACTGCCCCCTATGTACAAGAATATAACTACTATAATACTGCTCCTATGTACAAGAATATAACTGCTATAATACTGCCCCTATGTACAAGAATATAACTACTATAATACTGCCTCCTATGTACAAGAATATAACTACTATAATACCGCTCCCTATATTCAAGAATATAACACTATAATACTGCTCCCTATGTACAAGAATATAACTACTATAATACTGCCCCCTATGTACAAGAATATAACTACTATAATACTGCTCCTATGTACAGGAATATAACTACTATAATACTGTCCCCTATATACAAGAATATAACTACTATAATACTGCTCCTATGTACAAGAATATAACTGCTATAATACTGCCCCTATGTACAAGAATATAACTACTATAATACTGCCCCTATGTACAAGAATATAGCTACTATAATACTGCCTCCTATGTACAAGAATATAACTACTATAATACCGCTCCCTATATTCAAGAATATAACACTATAATACTGCTCCCTATGTACAAGAATATAACTACTATAATACTGCCCCCTATGTATAAGAATATAACTACTATAATACTGCCCCCTATGTATAAGAATATAACTACTATGCAGTCATTCTGGTTTGCATATAGTAGGCACATCACGTTTTGTGTCCGGATTTGGACAATATCTGAGATTCTACAATTATTTTTTTTAATTCAGGACCTTTATAAAGTTTCCAGTGATTTATACACAAGTGACTTTCAGAATATCTGCCTGCCATTCATTAGTTCTGACGTGAAGTGCTGACAGCCAGCAAGAGCAGTGAGGAGTATTACCTTTGATTCCCGACTCATTTTTATGTTTGGCGACGATAACCATATGCAGCTTGGCACGCCTTGACAGGTTAGATCAGGGCCCGGTCTTCGGAGCAGCACATCGTCTTACCATCTGGTATCATAACACTGGTCAACAGCATTTTTGGTGCCAAAGATATTTCATCGAATTTAGGGTATTTTTGGGGTGCTGATTCTGAATATGTCATCAGTTTTGCCAGATTGGCTCAAGTTTTTGAGATTTTTGGTATCTTATTTATAGCACTTGTTGGTAAATGCGACGCATCATCTCATTAATTTCTTTGGATTAGTACTTGAACTGAGCAGTTCTCAATATAGTTTTGTGTTAATTAGTGTTCTAAAAGTTTGTTCATAGCTTGATTTTTGCACTAACTTTATGTTGTTGTCTGTTTTCCAGTGAAAAGCATGAACTCATCAAGAAGAAGTTGTCTTAACGATCCAGACTCATTCTGTTACATTTGTGGTGAATACACACTGCCAAAACATAGAAGAAACATAACAGACTTCGTAAAAAAAGTGTATTTTGCCTATTTTGGGGTTATGCTTGGGGACCAAGACAAGTTTTGGGCACCACACATAGTGTGCAAAGCATGTATCGAATTATTACGAAAATGGAGCAAAGGACAAAGAAAAAGCTTCAAATTTGGTGTTCCAATGGTGTGGAGAGAGCCAAAAAATCATCATGATGACTGTTATTTATGGTAAACACAGGTACAGGCACATCTTCACAATGAGGGACAGGCCTTCTTGCAGATTCCATGTTACTCCCATTTTCGTTTCTTATGCTTATTGAATCCTTGCACTTGCACTGCACAGAAATAACAGTCATCATGATGATTTTTTGGCTCTCTCCACACCATTGGAACACCAAATTTGAAGCTTTTTCTTTGTCCTTTGCTCCATTTTCGTAATAATTCGATACATGCTTTGCACACTATGTGTGGTGCCCAAAACTTGTCTTGGTCCCCAAGCATAACCCCAAAATAGGCAAAATACACTTTTTTTACGAAGTCTGTTATGTTTCTTCTATGTTTTGGCAGTGTATATTCACCACAAATGTAACAGAATGAGTCTGGATCGTTAAGACAACTTCTTCATGATGAGTTCATGCTTTTCACTGGAAAACAGACAACCACATAAAGTTAGTGCAAAAATCAAGCTATGAACAAACTTTTAGAACACTAATTAACACAAAACTATATTGAGAACTGCTCAGTTCAAGTACTAATCCAAAGAAATTAATGAGATGATGCGTCGCATTTACCAACAAGTGCTATAAATAAGATACCAAAAATCTCAAAAACTTGAGCCAATCTGGCAAAACTGATGACATATTCAGAATCAGCACCCCAAAAATACCCCAAATTCATTAAAATATTTTGGACACCAGAAAAAAAAATTTTTTTCGTTGACCTGTGTAATCGTTGACTTTATAATGGCAAATCCTATGCAAATTAGAACCAAAGTCCTAAAATTCATCCATATGGGCGAGTGAGGACAGTGAGCGGCCTGGCACGGTATCTGACATGGCAGTCCCTACAGAACGGCCCTTTCATGCAAGTTCATAAAACATTCGGGGTCGTTCTCGGTAATGCTAATATCACATCAAAGAGATCTTAGCTCGGGCTTTGATACCATCTCAGAAATATCCGCGCTGCGGAGAGAGTATAAGTCCGTCCTGATCGCCGGCAGATTATCGCAAATCTGGTTTCCATTAAAAGGGCCATTATTGGGTTACAATATGGAGGTGATTAACATCCGGCTTTCAGAACAGCTCATTCCGAGCGGATTTTGTATTGTTTCATACAATTGTCATTTCCTCGCTAATCCATTGCCTATCGAATATTCCGTGTCCTAAGACTCTATATTATTTTGCAGGGATCAAAATCCCTACCGGGATGAGATATTTAATCAGAAGGTAATATCATCCTAAGAGATAATGGACAAAATATGCTTTTTATAACTTGTTGTCGTATTTTATTAACACACGGCATGTCATTGTTTTTGTTGCTTTTACCACTTAAAATCAATTATGTGCATACCCAGAAACCATAGGGCGTGTAACAAACAACCGAGGACGATGAAAGACCAAACATTATATTTATTTTCTATCGTTCCATTTTTGATTCCTAATTTATGATGATTTGCGCAGTTTAGAAATAATTATTGGAGTTCAGGATGTGTTTTATAAATGATATAATTCTGGTTGCTTGCAGTCACCACTAGGTGGAGCTAGCAGCGCACAGATTATTATAGATAGTAGTGAACTTAATGTAGGGAGCTCCCTCTAGAGGTCACTCTAGGTATTGCCACTTATCTTCAGGGCCCTGTGCTCACCTGGACAAGGTCGGCGGGAGATGCAGTCGACATACAGCTGAAATAATACAAAATAACAAACCAATTTTTCATCAAAAGTTTGTCAGTATGAAACTCACACACAAACATCAGTTAGACCAGTTAAAACAAATATTGGTTAGAATACGTAATCATGGATAGTGTGGAAATTTTCCTTTAAGTGACTGAAAGAGATGATTGACAACCAATATGGTCCCTATTACACTGCCTACAAGAGTTGTCAATCAGTTTCCTGGCATCTACTGTACGGTGCCATCACAATATTTACTATCCCTGTACTGTGACATCACTATGTGCATCCTCAACTCGCCCCCTATCTGTCAGAGTCCCACAAGGATCAGTCCTAGGACCCCTGCTCTTCTCCATTTACACCTTCGGCCTCGGACAGCTCATAGAATCTCATGGCTTTCAGTATCACCTCTATGCTGATGACACACAGATTTACATCTCTGCACCAGATATCACCTCCCTACTAACTAGAAGCCCTCAATGTCTGTCTGCTATTTCATCCTTTTTCTCCGCTAGATTTCTAAAACTTAATATGGACAAAACAGAATTCATCATCTTTCCCCTATCTCACGTGACATCCCCCAACAGACCTATCCATTAAAGTAAACGGCTGCCCACTCTCCCCAGTCCCACAAGCTCGCTGCCTCAGGGTTATCCTTGACACTGATCTCTCTTTCAAACTACAGGGTGGGCCATTTATATGGATACACCTAAATTAAATGGGAATGGTTGGTGTTATCAACTTCCTGTTTGTGGTACATTTGTATATGGGAGGGGGAAAACTTTTCAAGATGGGTGGTGACAATGGCGGCCATTTTGAAGTCGGACGTTTTGGATTGCATCTTTATAAAAAACCCACCCAGTTGTATCCATATAAATGGCCCACCCTGTACATATCCAAGGCCTTTCCGCTTCCTGCCGACTTCAACTCAAAAATATTTCATGGATCCGTACATTTCTCAGCCAAGAATCTGCAAAAACCCTAGTCCATGTCCTCATCATCTCCCGCCTTGACTACTGCAACCTCCTGCTCTGTGGCCTCCCCTCTAACACTCTCGCACCCCTCCAATCTATCCTAAACTCTGCTGCTCGACTAATTCACCTGCCCCCTCACTATTCCCCAGCTTCTCCCCTCTGTCAATGCCTGCACTGGCTCCCCATTACCCAAAGACTCCAGTTCAATACCCTAACCATGACATACAAAGCCATCCACAACCTGAGTCCTCCATACATCTGTGACCTTGTCTCCCGGTACTTACCTGCACGAAACCACCGATCCTCACAAGATCTCCTTCTCTACTCCCCTCTTATCTCCTCTTCCCACAATCGCATACAAGACTTCTCCAGGGCATCCCCTCTACTCTGGAACTCTCTACCACAACATATCAGACTCTCACCTACCATGGAAACCTTCAAAAAGAGCCTGAAGACCTACCTCTTCCGACAAGCCTACAACCTGCAGTAACAACCAATCCACCAAACCGCTGCACGACCAGCTCTACCCTCACCTACTGTATCCTCACCCATCCCGTTGTAGATTGTGAGCCCTCGTGGGCAGGGTATTCTGTCCTCCTCTACCAGTTATGACTTGTATTGTTTAACATTATTGTACTTGAATTTATTATGTATACCCCTCCTCACATGTAAAGCGCCATGGAATAAATGGCGCTATAATAATAAATAATAATCTACGTAATGTGACATCACTGTGTGCATTCTCCTGCAGTTTCAGCTCCATCTCTGTGCATTAGGAAGGCCAAAGAATCATTCAATGCTCCAGGAAAGCTGAGTGACACCCCTCGTACGAGCTTAATATTGTCAGTTACCGAAAACAATGTCCTCTTGGCCACATCACCAGTAATAGAAATGACACATGGATTCCCCGGCCCAGATTTTCTGTAGGGGTCTAGGAGCCTTACATTACATGTCTGATACAGACACCAGACTGGCCACCCAACCTGACCTTCGACCAAAAATATTCCCAGGGACAATATTTGTAAAGGTCCCTTATCTAGCATGAGGTCACTCTACAAGAACAAGGCGGATTGGCCAACGAAAACACAACGTCCAAGATAAAAAACAGCTGGATTTTTTTTTTTTTAACAAACGGGGAAACAACTTTGAACTATGTGGACAATGTTGTTTAAGCCCGAACAGATGTGGCTTAATCTTGTTTTTGATCCTGGAAAGCTTTTTTTTCTCCCCTGTTCCCTGAATACGTGTATCAGCGATGACTTTCAGATGTAACAGACGCTCACTCACGAAAATTGTCACCTTGGAGAAAAATGTAAAAAAAATAATCTTGAAACCTCCCCTTCCAATTTAATTACTTTTTGCAGCACAATGACGAGGGTCCACCACAAGATGTAGTCAGCATTGGACCCAAACACCAAAGGAGGTCCCGGTGCAAAATGATAATGCCAACTAATGAGCTCCGATTTTGCATGAGAGCCAGGTGTAACAGGCCAGATTAACCCCCCCGGCCAAAATAACCTGGGGTTAAAGTGTCCTAGGCCAAACTATACCCCGGGGTATAAATTGGCCGATATAAACTGGCCTAGGCCACTCTAACCCCGGTGTAACAGGCCAGATTAACCCCCCTGCCCAGAATATACCCAGGGTTAAGGCCAGAATATACCCGGAGTATAATCTAGCCTAGGCCAGTTTAACCCCAGGTATATTCTGGGAGGGGAGTTAATCTGGCCTGTTACACCGGGACAAGGAGTCGCTATAGACGGCATACAGCACAAGTCCAAGTGGGTGGCCATCTGCATATTACGGTAAGTGAAAACTGCTGTTTATAGCGACTCTCCACTCTGACTTATAGAAGGGTCCTGAGCAATGGCAATGTATAAATGCATATAGATGGGATGCATGGACAATCCCTTTAAGTAGTCTACCATCTAACCTTTGCAAGTTCCCGCCAGCTCTTGCCTAGAAGGGATTGTTCACTGACTCTATTTTTTTTACTTAAATGCATATATTTAGGGCTAAAAATCATTTTTGCAATTAGGTTTCATTCAAAATAGGAGATAAAATTGGAGCAATTTCAGCCATAATGGCCTCATAACAGTTGTGAATACTGATGATGTCACCACAAGGTCTCAGCTTCCCGGCGTTTCAGGACATTCGCCGACTTGGAGATTAGGAATGTGAAAATCTCTTCCTTCTTCCTTTATTCTCATCTGGAAGTGAAAACTCGAAGCCGCTTCTTCATGCTACATTACAGCCCAGATGAGAAACACATGATTGTTGTTTTGGAAAATCAGAAAAACTTATGATGCCGTTCCAGGGGCTGCGTCCATGCTCCAAAATTCCCAAACGAAACGGTCAAGTGACACGTCTCTTTAACCTTTTTGTCATAGAGAGAAAATTAAAATCCATAAGATATCTCCAGAGAGGGGACATATCACCCTCATATTGAACATATGGAATTAATTATAGCTGGTAAGAGAGAAACTAATTATAACTAGAAAAATAAAAGAGCGCTAACACTTCAACGTCTATTGAGGTAAGGACCTCTTGCAGTGTCCAGGCAATTCCAGCAGAGAAATGCCACATCTAGGGAGGTTAGCCACAGTGCCATGGGCTTTAAACTTCTTGATGACACTGCGCACGGTAGACACAGAAACATTCAGGTCTTTGGAGATGGACTTGTAGCTGTTATGAATGAGTCACCGTAGGAGGCAAAAACAGAAATACTAGCTAAGTCCAGAAAACCCGAGAAGTTGGCAGCTATCAGATTACAGACCCCTGAACCTATCAACAACAACTAGCAGTAGCCGTGGGGGGTTCCTACGGTGCCCTAGACCCCTCGATCACAGCCGGAGAACTACATAGGCCTAAAGACAGAAAGGGAAATCTAAACTGCCCCAGAGCAGACCCCAAAGCAATAGGCAGCCCCCAACATATAATGACGGTGAAGCAAGATGAAAAAACACTCACACAGATAGGCTGAGCAAAAGATGGGGCCCAAGCTAACTACATAGGACAGGATAGAAAAGCTGCTGTCTGTAATCCGCCAAAACCCTATCAAAACAAGAGCCAACAGCTGATAGGGAAAAAAGCCCTGAAGACGCTAGGCTTCAAAAAGACTATATCAGCACTCAGGTATCTTCTGAAGTCAGAGCAAAAAGGAATTCATCACACCCCAGCAGGGGATGGCAGAAATCCAGAAAAACAAGGAAAAACAAAACCAAAACACAAATGCAAAAGGCAGAGCAGAAAACTTAGCTTTTGAGGAGCAGGAATCAAACTGGTCTCCTAGAATCCCTCAGAGAGATCACCAGCAAAGCAGAAGGGCGTCAGCTGCCTTATATCCAGTCAGCAATTCCCGTCACCCAGTCATCATCATCCTGCCCAGCTGCTTGGTAATCAGCCTCACTACCTTCCTTCACCAGAAGAGGGAGTTCATCAGACCTCAATGGTGAAGGGGAAAATGAACTCACAACAGTAGCCTTGAGATTGCTCATGCTTCCTCACAATTTGGTTTCTCAAGTCCTCAGACAGTTCTTTGGTCTTCTTTCTTTTCTCCATGCTCAATGTGGTACACACAAGGACACAGGACAGAGGTTGAGTCAACTTTAATCCATGTCAACTGGCTGCAAGTGTGATTTAGTTATAGCCAACACCTGTTAGGTGCCACAGGTAAGTTACAGGTGCTGTTAATTACAAAAATTAGAGAAGCATCACATGATTTTTCGAACAGTGCCAATACTTTTGTCCACCATCTTTTTTATGTTTGGTGTGGAATTATATCCAATTTGGCTTTAGGACAATTCTTTTTGTGTTTTTTTTATTTAAGACAAATTAAATGAAGATAATAATAACAAAGAATTTGTGTTTGCAATCATTTTCAGGAAGAAACTGAGTATTATCTGACAGAATTGCAGGGGTGTCAATACTTTTGGCCACAACTGTATATATAGATAGATAGGGTGATCACGTAATGCTGCATGGACCGATCACTAGTCAGTATGTGTACAATACAAACACTTAAGGCTATTAAATGCATGCAAGGTGTGAACAGATAATACGAGGGTCCTGGTTTTGAAGAACATATTGCATGGGCAAAACAGGGATAGTTAGATAAATATTTTGAGGCGGTAGGCCAGCCTGAAGAAATGCGTTTTTAGGCCACGCTTAAATCTGTGGGTATTGGGGATTAATCAAATTGTCCTAGGTAGTGCATTCCAAATAATTGGTGCAACACACGAGAAGTCTTGGAGACAAGAGTGGCAGGTTCGTATTATTGAGGATGTTAATCTTAGCTCATTAGTAGAACGGAGGGCACGGGTAGTGTGGTAGACTGAGACGAGGGAGGAGATGTAGGGTGGTGCTGAACCGTGGAGCACTTTGTGGGTGAGAGTGATAAGCTTATTTTGGACTCTGTAGCAGATTGGTAACCAGTGTAATGACTGGCACTGGGTGGAGGCACCGGTGTAACGGTTGGTGAGGAACATGCTCTTGGCTGCTACTGTCATGATCCAGGCTGGATCTGACAAGTTAAATGGACAAAGTGAACTTTTTTTCCTTTGGCTAGGTGCCAAAGTGGGTTGATTGCCCCCGGTGGGCATTAGAATTATTACACGTGGTGTCGTTCATTCTAAGTTGCCGGTGGTGGTGAGTGGTAGTGCACTGTAGTTTCTTTGATTTAATGTGCACTTAATTACAAATCAGGTGTTAGGCTCTATAAAAGAGAGCCAGGTGGGTTCAATCACTGCTGGTGATATTGATTGTGTGTTAGTCATTCACAAGGAAGCCTGGGTGAATGAAGGAGCTGAACATGAGTCCTGCGCAACTCAGCCAGAGGGGACGAGTGGCAGCTAGGTGGTCTGCAAGAAGGGCTGGCTTGGCGTGGTGGAGTCACAGTTTATGGTGTCAGCAGGAAGTGCTTGCATGGCTTGGTGGAGTGACGACTATGGAGAGAGTTGCACTCAGCATGCGGGACTTGGTTGCTGAGAGCTGGACTCAAGCATGCTGGACTTTTTGGGCAGGAGCTGAACTCATCTTTGGGACTCTGTTACTGGACAGCTGCAACTGGTGGTGGACTCTGCTCCAAGGCTGCACTATGGTGAAGGATCCAGTTATGTGATGGATCCGGGTGGAGGAGAAGATGCACACAGGTGGTGGGCTCTGTTGCTAGGAGCGTACGAAACAGAGCAAAGCTAAGTGGTGTTTCCCGTTTTGTCATCTTTCCTCATGTGTGTTTAGTGCAGTGGTGGGATTAGTTTCCGCACCGACCAATTCCCTAGTGAGGGTTTAGGTCAGGACGAGCTAGGGTTTTTAGGTTCCTGTTGCACGCCCGGTGCGGAACCGGCATAGGGAACGTTAGGAGTGCAGGGACACTGGCTCAGGGGAGCTCAGGAGGTCTCCACTTCCCTATTCCCTATCGCAGGGCCCACCATTGTTAATGTTTCCCAGGTTTCCCTTGTTTAAATTCGCCTTACTGGAGGCGGGGTTTCCAGACTTGTATATACGTGTAATGTCTAAATTCGCCAGTTGGAGGCGGTGTATCCAGCTGCACGTGTTTATTATTTAAATTCGCCCCACTGGAGGCGGTGTATCCAGGGTCACGTGCGTCACATGGGTTCGCCTTGCGGTACTCGCTGCGTCCAGACACACGTGACCATGACAGCTGCATTCAGGACAGACTGGAGAGGGGAGAGTTTGGTAAGAGGGAGACCTAGTAGTAGAGAGTTACAATAGTCCAGACGAGAATGAATGAGACAAACAGTAAGAGTTTTTGCAGAGTTGAAACTAAGAAAAGGTCGAATTCTAGAAATGTTTTTGAGGTGCAGATAACAAGAGCGAGCCAGTGATCGAATGTGGGGGGCAAAGGAAAGCTTGGAATCAAGTATGACCCCAAGACAGCGGGCATGTTGCTGGGGAGTAATGGTGGAACCACAAACGGAAATGGCAATGTCCGGCATAGGTAGGTTAGTAGAGGGAGGAAACACAAGGAGTTCAGTTTTTAACAGGTTCAGTTTTAGACAGAGGGAGGACATGATGCTAGAGACAGCAGTAAGACAATCAGTGGTGTCTTGTAATAATGCAGGCGTGATGTCAGGAGTAGAGGTGTATAATTGGGTGTCATCACCATAGAGATGGTACTGGAGACCTAATGATTGTCCAATAGGGACAGTCTACAAGGAGAAGAGGAGGGGGCCTAAGACTGATCATTGAGGAACCCCTAAGGGGAAGATGAGAGGAGGAGGAACCAGCAAAAGATACAGTGAAGGAGAGGTAGAAGGAAAACAAGGAGAGAACCGTGTCCTTGAGGCCGATGTAGCGGAGCATAGTGAGGAGGAGCTGATGATCCACAGTGTCAGATGCTGCAGAGCGATCCAGGAGAATCAGCAGGGATCAGGGAATATTAGATTTAGCTGTTAGTAGATCATTGGAGAACTTTTGTGAGGGCAGTTTCAACTGAGTGTAAAGAGCGGAAACCGGATTGTAGAGGGTCGTTTGTGGTATTGCAACTCAGCTTTATTCATCTCAATAGAGCTAAGCTGCAATACCAAACACAACCATGGGACAAGAGAAAGGATGGCGCTGCTTCCATAACAAAGCAGACTTGTTTTTCAAATCATGAACTATCCCTTTAACTCCAAATTCCCATAATTCAGCTGCCAATACAACTAACACCATTATTCCACTCACAGGGGTTTATTCGGTTTAGATACAGGGGTTTGAGCTAGTATCTGCCCCTTTTTTATCTGTGCTTGTAGGTAACAAAAGGAACATTTGGGAGTATAGATATTGAAGGGTCGTGTTTCTCTCTCCATATCCATCATTATCAGCCAGATCAGCTGCAAATATCATCAAACAGAGCCTATTGACTTCAGTGGATGCTGTGTATTACTTCATTTCTCCTGTGGAGGTGCTAGAGAGAAATCCAACAAGTCATAGATGATCGATGAGGATTACAGGAACAGTTATCGGCTTATTTTCATAGCAAAAACGGCTCCCACGGACTTCGACGGGACTTCCCGACCTGGCAATTTTTCATTTATTCTCAATCATTTTTTCCTCCTCTTCTTCCATGAAACATCACTTTTTTTATTTTGCCTTCCCTATAGCCATATAAGGGCTTGTTTTTTTACAGGTCGAGTTGGAGTTTTGATTGACACCATTGATTTTATTAATTTTATCATACAATGTACTGAAAAACTGGAAAAGAAACCTCAAGTGTGGTGAAGTGGCCAATGAAAAAAGTAGTCCCACCATTATTTTGGGTGTTCTGTTTTTTACAGCATTCATTGTACAGTAAAAATGACTTTTCAAGTAGGTAGAATAACTGCGATTTCATATTTGTATAGTTTTTTTTTGTTGTTTTAAATTTGAAAAAGAATTCAAGGATCAATGGGGTAACGCTTTTTCTTTGACATGTCAAGCCTGATATGCCAAGGTGAGGAGACTTTTAAGCCACAGTGTTCCTCTGGGAAATTAAATATGTAAATTGTCTCTTCAGAGAGGAAGAGGACTAGAACTCTAGTACCACTTTTCAGGCAGCTCACCATCCTTGTATCTCTTCTCTGAACTTGCTCCAGTTTTTCAATGTCTTTTATAAAATGTGGTGTTCAGAACTGGACACAGTATTCCAGATGAAGCCTGACAAAGGAGGAGTAGAAGGGAATAATTACTTCACGTGATCTAGACTCTGTGCGTCTCTTAATACATCCTATATCTGCGTTTTTCTTTTTTGCTGCTGCATCACACTGTTGACTCATGTGCAGTCTGTGTTCTATTAGTATACCCAAGTCTTTTTCACACGTGCTGTTGCTTAGTTCTATTCCTCCCTTTAACAAACTTTGCCATATGTCTTATGATAAAAGTCAAACCAGGCTCTCAATTTGCCAGCACTGTGTTTCTGGGTACTGCCCCATGCCAGTGCAAAGTGTGAGCTCTGGTTTGTTTAGGTGAGAGGCGTCTGACCCTCTGGAAGACTGAGCACGTTACATATAGAAGACATTGATTTCAGTGAGAACTACCGTATGTAATACTTAATTTCCCCTGGTTCATAGATCACAATTGATCGCTTGGGGTAGTAGCAGCAGAATGACTCCACTGAGTTAGTGAAAAAGTAAAATATCTTTAGATTTTATGAAAGACACCACAATAAATGAGCCTCTGCTTGAAGTCCTTGGGACTAACTGTTTCCAGGCAACGAGGCTTTAATTGAATTTTTGGCTAAAAATTCAAATAGCTTAAAATAGATGAAAAAATAAAAGGTCTTGGGTTCGCTTCCTAACCTAAATCCTCTCTGTGCGGAACTGAAATCTGTATTTTTCATGTCGGACAAGGCCTCCCATCCTGGTGCAACCACATCAAGGCCGGGTCCCAGTATAATTCATATGTACACGCTTGACATAATTGGGGTGGGAGCTGCGAGCTATCAAAGACTTGTGGGGGAGGTATGTTTATTCTGGTAGCACAGTACGAAAAAAGAAGGAACAAAACCTCGGAGTTATACGTCCAAACAGCTGGATCTTAAAAAGCCATAAGCTAAACACAGACATTTACATCTCGAAGACGCCGCTGGACGAGACTCACCGGGATATGGTGGAGACCGCGGACTGACGGATAAACGCAAAGGAACCGACTTCTGTTGGGGGGAGGGGAATTAAATTAGCCTGGGAAAATATTATTTTAATAACTTTTCGAAAAAAATCCTAACACACAAGGAGAACTAAGGATGTAAAAAGTAAATACTAGGTCCCCGATTCATCAAGACGGACGTTTGTGCTCCAGTCTTGATGAAAAGTGCACATTTCATAGGCTGGAGAACATTTCTATCGTAATTTTAGGATTGGACTCCCACCGATCATAGAGTTATGGTATGACATGAGAAGACCTCAACACCTTTCCAACATCTGCTGTAGCTCAGGAGTTAAGCCCACTCCACACACACAGTGGGTGCCATCTGTGTTATACAGCAGAAACCCACCTCTAACAGCAGCGATCACAGCAAGCTCCCATCACTGCTGGTTAACCACTTAAATGCCACTGTCAATTTCTGACAGCAGCATCAATCATAAGGTTACTTGAGACTTGGCTTCACGTGAGACTGTAAATTTAGCTGTACAGTAATTCACGAAAGTATTCGCCTCCTTGTCTTTTTACCTATTTTGTTACATTACAACCTGTGTGTAAATTTTTTTGTAATCCAATTTGTGTGCGATGAATCAGCACTAAATAGTCTAAGCTGGTGAAGTGAGAAAAATATAGGCATGAATTAAATTTGTGGGATCAAATAACTAAACATTAGCATATGTATTCAACCCTTTTGCGATTAAGCCCCTAAAAATTTCTGGTGCAAGCAATTCTCTTCATAAGTCCCATGCTTAGTGACAGCATGTCCACCTGTGTGCTATCTAAGTGTCCCATGTCTGTCAGTATATACACTTTACCTTCTCTGAAAGGCCACAGAGGCTGCAACAACATTAACGAGAGGCACCACTTACCAAACAAGACGACCAAGGAGATCTCCAAACACCACCATGAAGACCAAGGAGATCTCCAAACACCACCATGAAGACCAAGGAGATCTCCAAACAACACCATGAAGGCCAAGGAGATCTCCAAACAACACCATGAAGTCCCAGGAAATCTCCAAACTCCACCATGAAGACCAAGGAGATCTCCAAACAAGTCAGGGACAAAGTTGTTGAGAAGTATAAGTCAGGGTAGGGTTATAAAAAATATCCCAATCTCTGATGATCCCCCGGAGGAACATCAAATCCATTAGCTGCAGAGTTCCCGAACAGAGACTGGAGACCATAATAAGCCATACACTCCAAAGAGGTGGCCTTTATAGAAAAGTGGGCAGATAAAAGCGTTTACTTACACACAAAAATTGTAAGGCTCATTTTGTGTTTGCCAAAAGACATGGGAGACTCCCCAAATGTATGGAGGAAGGTAATATGGTCAGATGAGGTCAAAATTTAACTTTTTGGCCACCAAGATAAATGTATGTCTGGCACCAACCCAACACAGCTCATCACTCAACGAACACCATCCCCACAGTGAAACATGCTGGTGGACGGAAAAAACCCTTTATTTACACAAATTATAAGGCGCGTTTTGAGTTTGCCAAAAGACATGTGGGAGACTACCCAAATGTATGGAGGGAGGTGCTGTGGTCAGGAGATCAAAACTGAACTTTTTGACCACCAAGGTAATCGCTATATCTGGCACCAAACGAACACAGCTCATCACTCCAAGAACACCATCCCAACAGTGAAACATGGTGGTGGCAATATCATGCTGTGAGGATGTTTTTCAGCAGCAGGGACATGGAAAATAGTCCTAGTCAAGGGGAAGATGAATTGTGTGAAAACAAGGATATTCTTGATTAAAACCTGTTTGTCTGTCAGTGATTTGAGACTGGTACAGAGGTTCACGTCCCAGTCTCAAGTCAAGACAATGACTCAAAGCACATTGCTAAAGCAACATTCAAATGGTTTAAGGGGAAACATGTAAATGTTCTGGAGTGGCCGAGTCACAGACCAGACCTTAATCCAATGGAGAAACTGTGGTCAGACTTGAAGATTGCTGTTCCCCAGAGAAAACATGAAGGAGCTGGAGCAGTTTTTCCTTGAGGAACACTCAAAAATCCCAAAGCGACTTGTAGCTATAATTGCTGCAAAAGAAGGCTCTACAAAGTATTGACTCTAGGGGGGTGAATAGTTATGCACCCTGAAGTATTCAGTTATTTTGTCCTATTTGTTGTTTGCGCAAAAAAAAAAAAACAACAACAAATATTCACAGCTCAAAAAATAGTGAAATTCCAGGTTGTGGGGTAGTAAAACACAAAAAATGCCAAGGAGGGGGATACTTTTGTGAGCCACTGTATAATGCATAAAAAAACTATTGCATAACATTGTACAATCAATCAAACTATTGCAAGTTCAGGTGCCCTATGGGGACTAACTAAAAAATAAATAAATTAAAATTAAAAGTTATTTAAAATACTAAGAAATTGAAAAAACCTTAAGCTTCAATTATCTCCTGTTCCCAAATAAATAAATATATATACAAATATATTCTGCATTGCCATGACTGCAAAAGTCTGGTCTATCAAAATATAAAATTATTGATGGTAAAGCAAAAGAAAAAAACATTGAAACTCCAAAACAGCTGTACTTTTTTTTGCCATTTTTCACCCCCCAAAAATGCAATAAAAAAGCTCGCCAGGGAAAAAACAGCAACATCGATGGAAAAATAAAAATATTACCGGTTATTTTTAATGTTGAACCACTAAAATATAAAAAAGTTAATATATCGCCGTAATCGCGCTGATCTGCGGAATCGTATTGCCAGATTGATTCTAACGCACTATGAACAACCCCAGATCCCGAAAAATGGAGACGCTACGGGTCTCGGAAAATGGCGCCTTTTTTTTGTTACAAACTTTGGATTTTTTTTCACCACTTAAATAAAAAAAAATCTAGACATGTTTGGTATCTGTGAACTGGTAATGAATTCCTTTTGAATTCACCGCACTTGGAATTTTTTTTTTCCTATTTTCCAAATCACTAATGGTACAATCAATTGTGTCAATCAGAAGTACAACTCGTCCCGCAAAAAAAAAAACGAGACCTCGCACGGTCGTAGTGAAGGAAAAATAAAAAAGTTATGGCTCTGGGAAGAGGGGGAGGAAAAGGTGGAAACGGAAAAAATGAAAATCCCAAGGTCGTGAAGGGGTTAAAAATACATTTATTTTTTTTTTGGAAGAGGCTGTGGATGGAGCCGGCACAATTTACTATAGATAAATAGTTAAATGGTTGCTCAGCCAAAATCTCAACTTCAGGGTCCGGGGTGGTGGCAAAGGGGTACTCAAAAATCCTGCTTTGTAACAAGGAGTTTTTCTATTTCTTGCTTTGCTAAGTAGTTGCCATTTTTTTTGTCGCTGCAGCCACTAGCCAGGTTGGGGCCATACTGTGCAGGTCTTCACCTACTTGTGGGGCAAAGGAAGGAGTAATGAATTGCACTGACATAAAGAGCTAGAAATTCACTATACTCCTGGCCAGCTGGGCATTCAGGGCATCACAGCGATTGATCAGTCAGGTGAGGATGAGCATCTGACGCCGGTCATTCCTGGTCACATTGAAAACATTGCTAAGAGAACACCATTTTGCAGGCGGATGGAGGAACGAATCCCTCCCCAGATTCCAAGGAAACCCATAAGGGGGCACTTCAATGCAGTTATGTCAAAAGCTCTTGCGTGACCATCTTAAGACATTTCCTGCACAAAGTGCTAATTCTGAAATTGGTTGCCTATACATAGCATTTTGGCACCCTACAATTTTATGGCTTTGGGCGCATTGACCTGTGCAGCATAGTACAGATCCATAACACGGTCCCCATAGACTTCTATGGACTGCTCCTCCAATATTATGCATAAGCTTTATATAGTAATATGGCGACATCTAGTGGAGAAACCATACACCTTCACTTTTCCAATATGCAAAAATTTTAGCTCACAACTAAGTTCCCACAGTGCAAAAACACAGAGGATTTTACACAGAGCAATTTGACAAGAGCTGTGGGTTTAGTATCCTCAGCAAGACAATGTATGCTTCACATATAGGTGCGGATTTCACCATTTCTTTGGTAAAAGAAAGAAGAATCACTTTCAGCAATGTTCAGTTTTTTCTTCAAACTATTGGATTTCAGATTAAATGAATGATATAACAAATGGATACAGTATTGTACATTATTATTTCCTTCACCCTGATAAAGGGATCCCGGCTGACATTATAAAACTATTTATAAAACACTATTATATTAAACTATTTATAAAACTATTTATATATTTCATCTTTCACTCATCTCTCTCGAACCCCCCCCATGGATCTATCCATCAAACCACATATCCAAGCCATTTCCACTTCCTGCCGACGTCAACTCAAACATTTCATGAATCCGTACATTGCTCAACCAAGAATCTGCAAAAACCCTAGTCCATGCCCTCATCATCTCCCGCCTGGACTACTGCAACCTCCTGCTCTGTGGTCTCCCCTCTAACACTCTCGCACCCCTCCGATCAATTCCAAACTCTGCTGCCAACTAATCCACCTGTCCCCCCGCTATTCTCCGGCTTCTCCCCTCTGTCAATCCCTTAACTGGCTTCCAATTACCCAAAGACTCCATTTCGAAACCCTAACCATGGCATACAAAGCCATCCACAACCTGAGTTCTCCATACATCTGTGACCTCGTCTCCCGGTACTTACCTGCACGAAACCTCTGATCCTCACAAGATCTCCTTCTCTACTCCCCTCTTATCTCCTCTTCCCACAATCGCATACAGGATTTCTACCGCGCATCCTCCATACTCTGGAACTCTCTACCACAACATATCAGACTCTCGCCTACCATGGAAACCTTCAAAAGGAACTTGAAGACCCACCTCTTCCGACAAGCCTATAACCTGCAGTAACCACCGATCCACCAAACCGCTGCACGACCAGCTCTACCCTCGCCTACTGTATCCTCACCCATCCCTTGTAGATTGTGAGCCCTCGCGGGCAGGATCCTCTCTCCTCCTGGACCAGTCGTGACTTGTATTGTTTAAGATTACTGCACTTGTATGTATTGTGTATACCCCTCCTTACATGTAAAGCGCCTTGGAATAAATGGTGCTATAGTAATAAATAATAATAACGAGCACACAGACACTGATGAAGCAACAACGTCAGGTTTTTCATTCTTCTCAGCCCAAAGATTGATGACTAAGAACATAAGGTGAGATAAGTGATCATGTACAGACAGATGTGACATTGATGATGATGATGATCAGGGAAGGAGCGGCTAATGCTCTGCACTCAATGACGCAGTTTCCAGCCATGCACCATCAGGTTTTGACATGGTGGAAGCTACACCCGTGGAACATCAGGACTTTCTTGATCTGATAATTCCATCTAAAGCACAGAAATATAAAGAGTGCGGGGGGACGTGCTATTGTCATGGTGTCAGATTATGCCACTTGTGTCATTAGGGCAAATCTGCAGAACATGCGGCCCACCGAAGGATGTTGTGTGATCCGCAGAGCTGCCCAGGAGACTCCGCTCAGTCCATCCTAACTTTAAATGTATTCACATCTTTCAGACGGGGATACATTTGAACACTGTGGTGTCGGGACAGGAGCAGCGCTCATCAACCCCGGTATCGATGTGATGAAGTCAGCACGGTGCTGATGGCGTCAGGCCTCAGAGGTGGCGAGGACGCGGTGGGCACGGTACGCTGTCCAAGAGGAGTCAAAGATGAAGTGTGTTTGATTTTTGTTTGGTATTACTTTCCAGGGGACATTAGGAAGCAATGAGGGGCACTATGGGGGACATTATGAAGTAGGAACACCTGAATCAATTAACTAACAAATGGGTATACTTAGTGGCTCCACCAGAATAAAAACCCATGAAATTTTTTTTTTTTTTAAATTCTACTACCTTAATAGACTGAATGTATATATAGCCAAATATTTAACTAACACCACCTTTGAGGTCGCAAAAGCAATATATACTAGCCCAACAGGAAAGTTTAGCACAATGTACCCTCTCCACTATATAAAAACAGTAATTTTTGGAATGCGATCAAAACAAAATTTACAAATCCTATCACCACCCAAACAAAAAAGAAGAAGGCTAAGTGGACAATGAGGATTTTTTGAAAAAGACAATGCTATTACCAAAAATAAGACACTATGAGTTCAAAAATGGCTCACTTTATTGCACATATCAATTTTAAACATGCCCATAAAGACTGACCCTCAATCAGAGGTATTCCTCGCCAAGTAGTTATCCCGTAAACTGGCCCGTATAAAATACTCATTGGCCAAGAGTTCCACTACCTGTAAAGATTACTAGTCTAAAGCTTTCCCTCAAAATAATATAAACCCAAAGTATAAAGCCACTCGGTCAATAAATATCTAAGCATGCTCAATGGCTCATCGTCCCCAGCGATGCCCTAAAAGTGTCTGAGCGGAGAAACATGACACGTTCTGATACCGGATATCGCTCAATAACAAACCGCACCTTTTGTATAGTGAACAAAGCACCTAAAGTGACTATAACAGGGAGCTGAGACGCGAGAGGATCGCACGGAGACCTGAAACAATAACAGGTACACCAGGGCTTAAAGGGACCCCAATATTTTCCAAGGGTTTGTCCACTTTGGATCACTGCAGAGATTCATAACAAAATTCTACACGGAAACTAGTAGGTCTCCCATCTCTCACACATAAATAGGACCCGTTTAAAGTGACCAGCCCCTTTATGCTAGCAAGTCCATACAATAGTGTGTGCAGGGGGTAACTAATCCTCCACTGTGACACATTTTTGGTTATGGCCCCAGGGTGCACAGACCAGTCTAATGTAAGGACTGGTTGTGTCCTGCAGTGTAGAAGAAGCATGTGAGATGAGAGTATCTTCCACATTTCGTGGCTTTAAGTGGAGATTTTTGCTGGTTATTTGAAACCTAAAGGTCCATTGACATATTAAATAGAAGCATAAGACAGACATGTATGATCAGAGTAATGGGTATAGGGACCACCAGGGACCGCTGGGCATTGTCACCCCACTCCATTATGGCCATACTGTGTCTACTGATAAGTGTGCTGAGCCGACAGATGATAAACGTCGGAGAAAAAAATACAGACTTCAAGAAAGTGCTTATTCTTCTTAATATTTTCAGGCAAAAGAAAGGACAGGGATAAGGAGAGCAGGAAGACGGAAGATAAGACGGTGTAACCGCAGGTTTATGCTGTGATAACTCAGCTACACGTGAAAAAGGACGGAGATAACGAGAAAACTGTAAGGTCCTAACTGACTGTAATACAGCAAACGCCACCAGGAGCCCATCACACAATGCAAAGTTATATAGTGCTATATACCACACCCATAAGAGCAGTATTATAGTAGTTATATTCTTGTACATAGGGGCAGTATTATTATTATTTATTGTTATAGCGCCATTTATTCCATGGCGCTTTACATGTAAGGAGGAGTATAATCTTAAACAATACAAGTCATAACTGGTCCAGGAGGAGAGAGGACCCTGCCCGCGAGGGCTCACAATCTTCAAGGGATGGGTGAGGATACAGTAGGCGAGGGTAGAGCTGGTCATGCAGCGGTTTGGTGGATCGGTGGTTACTGCAGGTTATAGGCTTGTCGGAAGAGGTGGGTCTTCAGGCTCTTTTTGAAGGTTTCGATGGTAGGTGAGAGTCTGATATGTTGTGGTAGAGAGTTCCAGAGTAGGGGTGATGCGTGAGAGAAATCTTGTATGCGATTGTGGGAAGAGGAGATAAGAGGGGAGTAGAGAAGGAGATCTTGTGAGGATCGGAGGTTGCGTGCGGGAAAGTACCGGGAGACGAGGTCACAGATGTATGGAGGAGACAGGTTGTGGATGGCTTTGTATGTCATGGTTAGGGTTTTGTAAAGGAGTCTCTGGGCAATTGGAAGCCAGTGAAGGGATTGACAGAGGGGAGAAGCCGGGGAATAGCGGGGGGACAGGTGGATTAGTCGGGCAGCAGAGTTTAGAATAGATTGGAGGGGTGCAAGAGTGTTTGAGGGGAGGCCACAGAGCATGAGGTTGCAGTAGTCAAGGCGAGAGATGATGAGGGCATGGACTAGGGTTTTTGCAGATTCTTGGGTGAGGAATGAACGGATTCGTGAAATATTTTTGAGTTGAAGTCGGCAGGAAGTGGAAAGGGCTTGGATATGTGGTTTGAAGGAGAGATCAGCGTCAAGGATTACTCCGAGGCAGCGAGCTTGTGGGACTGGGGAGAGTGGGCAGTCATTTACTGTAATTGATAGGTTCGTAGGGGGGGTCACGTGAGATGGGGGAAAGATGATGAATTCTGTTTTGTCCATGTTGAGTTTCAGAAATCTAGAGGAGGAGAAGGATGAATAATAATAATAATAATCTTTATTTATATAGCGCCAACATATTCCGCAGCGCTTTACAGTTGAACAGTTTCAAACACAACAGTCATAAGTAACAACGTTAACAATACAATAATTAAAGCAAAATAAGACGACCCTGCTCGTGGGAGCTTACAATCTACAATGAGGTGGGGGAGATACAAAGCACAGGTTTGTATTTACAATGATGTATTTACAATGACGGTCCAGCCATCTTCAGGGGGTGGGGGTTAGATGGAGATAGTGAATGGGCTACACACACACAAACATAACATGACTTTGATTACTGAATGTGATAGGCCGCTCTGAACAAAAGTGTTTTGAGCGAGCGCCTAAAACTATGCAAATTGTGGATGGTCCTAATATCTTGGGGTAGAGCATTCCAGCGAATTGGCGCAGCACGGGAGAAGTCTTGGAGTCGGGAGTGGGAGGTACGGATTAGGGCAGAGGTTAGTCGAAAGTCATTTGCAGAGCGCAGCGGTCGGTTAGGCCGATAGACAGAAATGAGGGAGGAGATGTAAAGGGGTGCCGCACTGTGGAGAGCTTTGTGGGTGAGAACAAGTACTTTGAATTGTACCCTGTAATGAATTGGCAGCCAGCGTAACGACTGGTGAAGGGCGGACGCGTCTGAGTAACGATTAGCCAGATGGACAACCCTCGCTGCTGCATTAAGGATAGACTGGAGAGGGGAGAGTCGAGTGAGAGGGAGGCCAATTAATAGAGCATTACAGTAGTCCAGGCGGGAGTGGATCAGGGCGACAGTGAGAGTTTTTGTTGTTTCCATGGTGAGAAAAGGGCGGATTCTAGAGATGTTCTTTAGGTGTAAGCGTAAGGTAAGGTGTAAGTGTAAGGTGTAAGGTGTAAGTGTAAGGATGAAATAGTGGACAGGCATTGAGGGATTCTGGTTAGTAGGGAGGTGATATCTGGTCCAGAGATGTAGATCTGTGTGTCATCAGCGTAAAGATGATACTGAAAGCCATGAAATTCTATGAGCTGTCCCAGGCCAAAGGTGTAAATAGAGAACAGCAGGGGCCCAAGGACTGAACCTTGTGGGACTCCGACAGATAGGGGGCGAGGTGAGGAGGTGGTGTGTGAGTGGGAGACGCTGAATGTCCGGTCTGTTAGGTATGATGAGATCCAGGATAGGGCCAAGTCTGTGATGCCGAGGGATGAGAGGGTCTCTAATAATAGGGAATGGTCCACTGTGTCTAAGGCAGCCGACAGGTCTAGGAGGAGGAGGACAGAGTAGTGTTGCTTGCTCTTGGCGGTTAAGAGGTCATTAGTGACCTTAGTAAGGGCAGTTTCAGTGGAGTGGTGTGACCGGAAGCCAGATTGTAAGCGGTCGAAGAAGAAGCAAGAAGAGAGATGGGAGGACAGTTCAAGGTAGATGTGTTGTTCCAGTAGCTTGGAGGCGTAGGGGAGAAGTGATATAGGGCGATAGCTAGATACAGAGGATGGGTCAAGAGAGGGCTTTTTGAGGATAGGTGTGATGGAGGCATGTTTAAAGCTTAAGGGGAAAACACAAGTTGTTAGTGATAGGTTGAAGAGATGGGTTAGGGTTGGGATGAAGACTGTGGTGAGGTTTGGTATGAAGTGGGATGGGATTGGGTCGAGTGCACAGGTGGTGAGATGTGATCTTGAGAGTAGAGTGGAGAGTCGATCTTCTGTAATGGTGGAGAAGTTGGTTTTGAAGGTGGAGGGCTGGGAAGTCAGGAGGAAGGGCTCTGGGGGTTGTTGACCAAAACTGTCCCTGATGTTATCAATTTTCTGCTTGAAAAATGAGGCAAAGTCTTCAGCTGAGATGAGTGGGGAGGGAGGAGGTGCTGGGGGGCGGAGGAGAGAATTGAAGGTGTTGAATAACTGTTTAGGGTTGTGAGACAGGGAGGATATGAGAGATGAGAAGTAGGTTTGTTTAGCTGTGGCGAGTGTGGTCTTGAAAGTAGTGAGGGACTGTTTGAATGCGTTGGAGTGGGATCTTTTCCATCTGCGCTCAGCAGCCCTGGAAGCTCGCCTCAGCTCTTTGGTCAGGCTGGTGTGCCAGGGCTGTCTGTTGATTTTGCGAGTTTTGGTATGTGTAAGTGGGGCAGCGGATTCCAAAGCTACAGCTATTGTGGTGTTATATAGAGCAGCAGCGTCATCTGCATTGTGTAAGGAACTTATATCTGTGAGAGGGAGGAGGGATTCAGAGAATGAGTGTAGGTCAAGGTGTTTAAGATTCCTGCGAGGGTGTGAAAGTTTGTGGGGTGGGGATTGTAGACATGGAGTGAAGAGGGAAGAGAATGTGAGCAGGTTGTGGTCAGAGAGGGAGAGGTGAGTTAGAGAGGTTAGATAGGGAGCAGAGGCGGGTGAAGATGAGGTCCAGTGTGTGGCCATCTTTATGGGTGGATGTAGAAGACCACTGAGTGAGGCCGAAGGAGGAAGTGAGAGATAGAAGTTTAGTGGCAGCTGAGAGGGAAGTGTCAATGGGGATGTTGAAGTCGCCCATGATGATAGTAGGGATGTCCGCGGAAAGGAAATGAAGTAACCAGGTGGTGAAGTGGTCAGTAGTTATATTCTTGTACATGGGGCAGTATTATACTAGTTATATTCTTGTACATAGGGGACAGTATGATAGTAGTTATATTCTTGTACATAGGAGCAGTATTATAGTAGTTATATTCTTGTACATAGGAGCAGTATTATAGTAGTTATATTCTTGTACATACGGGCAGTATTATAGTAGTTATATTCTTGCATATAGGGGCAGTATTATAGTAGTTATATTCTTGTACATAGGGGACAGTATGATAGTAGTTATATTCTTGTACATAGGAGCAGTATTATAGTAGTTATATTCTTGTACATAGGGGACAGTATGATAGTAGTTATATTCTTGTACCTAGGAGCAGTATTATAGTAGTTATATTCTTGTACATACGGGCAGTATTATAGTAGTTATATTCTTGTATATAGGGGCAGTATTATAGTAGTTATATTCTTGTACATACGGGCAGTAT
Organism: Dendrobates tinctorius; assembly: GCF_039654945.1. Taxonomy (NCBI): domain Eukaryota; kingdom Metazoa; phylum Chordata; class Amphibia; order Anura; family Dendrobatidae; genus Dendrobates; species Dendrobates tinctorius. The sequence goes on along the minus strand of NW_027361695.1, from coordinate 3,034,426 downwards.
TATAGTAGTTATATTCTTGTATATAGGGGCAGTATTATAGTAGTTATATTCTTGTACATAGGAGCAGTATTATAGTAGTTATATTCTTGTACATAGGAGCAGTATTATAGTAGTTATATTCTTGTACATAGGAGCAGTATTATAGTAGTTATATTCTTGTACATAGGGGCAGTATTATAGTAGTTATATTCTTGTACATAGGGGCAGTATTATATTAGTTAAATTCTTCTACATAGGAGCAGTATTATAGTAGTTATATTCTTGTACATAGGAGCAGTATTATAGTAGTTATATTCTTGTACATAGGAGCAGTATTATAGTAGTTATATTCTTGTACATAGGAGGCAGTATTATAGTAGTTATATTCTTGTACATAGAAGGCAGTATTATAGTAGTTATATTCTTGTATATGGGGCAGTATTATAGTAGTTATATTCTTGTACATAGGAACAGTATTATAGTAGTTATATTCCTGTACATAGGGACAGTATTATAGTAGTTATATTCTTGTACATGGGGGACAGTATGATAGTAGTTATATTCTTGTACATAGGAGCAGTATTATAGTAGTTATATTCTTGAACATACGGGCAGTATTATAGTAGTTATATTCTTGTATATAGGGGCAGTATTATAGTAGTTATATTCTTGTACATAGGGGCAGTATTATAGTAGTTATATTCTTGTACATAGGGGGGCAGTATTATAGTAGTTATATTCTTGTACATAGGGGACAGTATGATAGTAGTTATATTCTTGTATATAGGGGCAGTATTATAGTAGTTATATTCTTGCACATAGGGGCAGTATTATAGTAGTTATATTCTTGTACATAGGGGACAGTATGATAGTAGTTATATTCTTGTATATAGGGGCAGTATTATAGTAGTTATATTCTTGTACATAGGAGCAGTATTATAGTAGTTATATTCTTGTATATAGGAGCAGTATTATAGTAGTTATATTCTTGTACATAGGGGGGCAGTATTATAGTAGTTATATTCTTGTACATAGGGGCAGTATTATAGTAGTTATATTCTTGTACATAGGAGCAGTATTATAGTAGTTATATTTTTGTACATAGGGGGGCAGTATTATAGTAGTTATATTCTTGTACATAGGGGCAGTATTATAGTAGTTATATTCTTGTACATAGAGGGCAGTATTATAGTAGTTATATTCTTGTACATAGGGGGGCAGTATTATAGTAGTTATATTCTTGTACATAGGGGCAGTATTATAGTAGTTATATTCTTGTACATAGGAGCAGTATTATAGTAGTTATATTCTTGTACATAGGAGGCAGTATTATAGTAGTTATATTCTTGTACATAGAAGGCAGTATTATAGAAGTTATATTCTTGTATATGGGGCAGTATTATAGTAGTTATACTCTTGTACATAGGAACAGTATTATGGTAGTTATATTCTTGTACATAGCGGCAGTATTATAGTAGTTATATTCTTGTACATAGGGGACATTATGATAGTTATATTTTTGTACATAGGAGCAGTATTATAGTAGTTATATTCTTGTACATACGGGCAGTATTATAGTAGTTATATTCTTGTATATAGGGGCAGTATTATAGTATATTCTTGTACATAGGAGCAGTATTATAGTAGTTATATTCTTATACATAGGGGCAGTATTATAGTAGTTATATTCTTGTACATAGGGGCAGTATTATAGTAGTTATATTCTTGTACATAGGGGACAGTATGATAGTAGTTATATTCTTGTATATAGGGGCAGTATTATAGTAGTTATATTCTTGTACATAGGGGCAGTATTATAGTAGTTATATTCTTGTACATAGGAGCAGTATTATAGTAGTTATATTCTTGTACATAGGGGGCAGTATCATAGTAGTTATATTCTTGTACATAGGGGCAGTATTATAGTAGTTATATTCTTGTACATAGGAGCAGTATTATAGTAGTTATATTCTTGTACATAGGAGGCAGTATTATAGTAGTTATATTCTTGTACATAGAAGGCAGTATTATAGTAGTTATATTCTTGTATATGGGGCAGTATTATAGTAGTTATATTCTTGTACATAGGAACAGTATTATAGTAGTTATATTCTTGTACATAGGGGGGCAGTATTATAGTAGTTATATTCTTGTAAATAGGGGACAGTATGATAGTAGTTATATTCTTGTACATAGGAGCAGTATAATAGTAGTTATATTCTTGTACATACGGGCAGTATTATAGTAGTTATATTCTTGTATATAGGGGCAGTATTATAGTAGTTATATTCTTGTACATAGGAGCAGTATTATAGTAGTTGTATTCTTGTACATAGGGGGGCAGTATTATAGTAGTTATATTCTTGTACATAGGGGCAGTATTATAGTAGTTATATTCTTGTATATAGGGGCAGTATTATAGTAGTTATATTCTTGTACATAGGAGCAGTATTATAGTAGTTATATTCTTATACATAGGGGCAGTATTATAGTAGTTATATTCTTGTACATAGGGGCAGTATTATAGTAGTTATATTCTTGTACATAGGGGACAGTATGAAAGTAGTTATATTCTTGTATATAGGGGCAGTATTATAGTAGTTATATTCTTGTACATAGGGGCAGTATTATAGTAGTTATATTCTTGTACATAGGAGCAGTATTATAGTAGTTATATTCTTGTACATAGGGGACAGTATGATAGTAGTTATATTCTTGTACATAGGGGGCAGTATTATAGTAGTTATATTCTTGTACATAGGGGGGCAGTATTATAGTAGTTATATTCTTGTACATAGGGGCAGTATTATAGTAGTTATATTCTTGTACATAGGAGCTGTATTATAGTAGTTATATTCTTGTACATTGGAGCAGTATTATAGTAGTTATATTCTTGTACATAGGAGGCAGTATTATAGTAGTTATATTCTTGAACATAGAAGGCAGTATTATAGTAGTTATATTCTTGCATATGGGGCAGTATTATAGTAGTTATATTCTTGTACATAGGAACAGTATTATAGTAGTTATATTCTTGTACATAGGGGCAGTATTATAGTAGTTATATTCTTGTACATAAGGGACAGTATGATAGTAGTTATATTCTTGTACATAGGAGCAGTATAATAGTAGTTATATTCTTGTACATTCTGGCAGTATTATAGTAGTTATATTCTTGTATATAGGGGCAGTATTATAGTAGTTATATTCTTGCACATAGGAGCAGTATTATAGTAGTTATATTCTTGTACATAGGGGGGCAGTATTATAGTAGTTATATTCTTGTACATGGGGGCAGTATTATAGTAGTTATATTCTTGTACATAGGGGACAGTATGATAGTAGTTATATTCTTGTATATAGGGGCAGTATTATAGTAGTTATATTCTTGTACATAGGGGACAGTATGATAGTAGTTATATTCTTGTACATGGGGCAGTATTATAGTAGTTATATTCTTGTACATAGGGGCAGTATTATAGTAGTTATATTCTTGTACATAGGAGCAGTATTATAGTAGTTATATTCTTGTACATAGGAGCAGTATTATAGTAGTTATATTCTTGTACATACGGGCAGCATTATAGTAGTTATATTCTTGTATATAGGGGCAGTATTATAGTAGTTATATTCTTGTACATAGGAGCAGTATTATAGTAGTTATATTCTTGTACATAGGAGCAGTATTATAGTAGTTATATTCTTGTACATAGGGGGCAGTATTATAGTAGTTATATTCTTGTACTTTGGAGCAGTATTATAGTAGTTATATTCTTGTACATAGGAGCAGTATTATAGTAGTTATATTCTTGTACATAGGGGGCAGTATTATAGTAGTTATATTCTTGTAAATAGATAATATTTGTTCTCAAAACAGAATTCTCATAATTTGTGGCATTAGAATATGCGTGTATTTAAACCAGACCGTTTTTAAAGATGGGAAATGGAGACAGTGACACTCAGATCTTTATCAGGTCCTGAAGAACAACACACCCATTGCAATTAGTGGCTACATGCTATTAACCGAATTCCATTCATGTAGCGACTGTGTTTTGACTTTCTGGATAGGGGCGGTATATTATATAGGCACATACCTTGTACTATTTAGGAAAAGGAAAACTAGTTCTTCTTGTTTGTTCAATAGAAAGGAGCATTATCTGAAGTTGCTCTCCCTGCCTCTAAGTCTTAAGGAGCCTTCCAGAGACAACAGTAAGTCAGAATTTTATTATGCATTGAGGATTTATATAGATTAATCAGGAGATATATAGATTTATTATGTCATTAGGTTGCTGTCTTCATATCCATTTATATTATTATTCAGAAGATATTTCATGTATAACCAGGGTCTCCAGAGTATAACGAGACCCCCACTTTCTAGAAAGAATCAGTCTAGTATGAGCTCTGATCCATCACAGCTTTTATTATAGGGGTACATCAAATTATAATATGCCCATCGATTACTAAGGGCGTTTAATAAATTTGCAAGAGGGCTCAAATTACTATTATATTATAAGTTAATATTTGACCCCCGAGTAATGAATTTGTAGTTATGTCTGAGGGAGGGAGGCTGTTTATCGCTTCTATGGGCTTTCTTCCAGATCAATATCTCTATTAAGAAGAACCTAGGGAGGGCAGCACGGTGACTCAGCAGTTAGCACTTTACAGCGCTGGGGTCCTGGGTTCAAATCCCACCAAGAACAGCATCTGCGAGGAGTTTGTATGTTCTCCCCGTGCTTGTGTGGGTTTACTCCGGGTTCTCCGGTTTACTCCCATACTCCAAAGACATACTGATAGGGAATTTAGACTGTGAGCCCCAATGGGGACAGTGATGATATCCATTATATTCGTATAAGCAATACATAATAATAAAAGAATATGTCAAGAAATAGCGTCCCCTACAGTTTTTACTGTATATATTACAGCATCCCTTTCCCTTAGCAGCTGCCGCACTCTTATGCGTCGTCTTAAAGTGGTTTTTGTTTTTTTCATAGGTAAGGGTTAATCCTTATCAATAAAGCATAACACAATTTCTGTTGGAAATTGGCATGAATCTCACCCAAAATAAGATATATAATATAAAGCAATAGGTGCAAAATAAAACATAACCTTTAATCCGTCAATTAAAAATACTGATTCATGTGTCACCCATGTGAAAATATAAAAAACAGCATACAACTGCTTATCCAGCAGGTGGGCCCTAAACAAGAGAAAAAGAGACCCCACCTAGATACAAGGATATAGATGGTCACCTAATGGTTTGTTACATAGGTAGACAAAACATCTAAAGGGTACAGCAATCGAGATACGTTCCACTCATAAATGCCATAACCTATTTGCACATACACTCACTGGCCACTTTATTAGGTACACCATGCTAGTAACGGGTTGGACCCCCTTTTGCCTTCAGAACTGCCTCAATTCTTCGTGGCAGAGATTCAACAAGGTGCTGGAAGCATTCCTCAGAGATTTTGGACCATATTGACATGATGGCATCACACAGTTGGCGCAGATTTGTCGGCTGCACATCCCTGATGCGAATCTCCCGTTCCACCACATCCCAAAGATGCTCTATTGGATTGAGATCTGGTGACTGAGGAGGCCATTTGAGTACAGTAAACTCATTGTCATGTTCAAGAAACCAATCTGAGATGATTCGAGCTTTATGACATGGCGCATTATCCTGCTGAAAGTAGCCATCAGATGCCTGTTCTTAGCTGAGAGGAGTGGTACCCGGTGTGGTCTTCTGCTGCTGTAGCCCATCTGCCTCAAAGTTCGACGCACTGTGCGTTCAGAGATGCTCTTCTGCCTACCTTGGTTGTAACGGGTGGCAATTTGAGTCACTGTTGCCTTTCTATCAGCTCGAACCAGTATGCCCATTCTCCTCTGACCTCTGGCATCAACAAGGCATTTCCGGCCACAGAACTGCCGCTCACTGGATTTTTTTTCTTTTTCGGACCATTCTCTGTAAACCCTAGAGATGGTTGTGCGTGAAAATCCCAGTAGATCAGCAGTTTCTGAAATACTCAGACCAGCCCTTCTGGCACCAACAATCATGCCACGTTCAAAGGCACTCAAATCACCTTTCTTCCCCATACTGATGCTCGGTTTGAACTGCAGGAGATTGTCTTGACCATGTCTACATGCCTAAATGCACTGAGTTGCCGCCATGTGATTGGCTGATTAGAAATTAAGTCTTAACACACAATTGGACAGGTGTACCTAATAAAGTGGCCAGTGAGTGTATATGTAAAAATCATGCAAAATTGCCAAAAAGGTCTCTCAGGACCACAAATTTGACAGTCAGGTGAGAGTAGTAATATAAAAGGAACAATCTCACCAAGTAGAATAATGGGTCAGGAGTCCCGGAAGATCCTCTGTTCAGTCCAACTGGAGGATAAAATAGGGGAAGACAATACCCTGCCACATCCCTAAAGGGCTAACATCAGCTAATCCCCAGACTCCTGCCCTAACAAGGGCAGTCCACAACTAGCCCTAATATACACATGCCCTGCACTTTCCCTAAGGCGGTGTCCAACGCGTTTCATCCAAGTACAATCTTCAGGGGACTAAACTTGTAAAGTGCCATAGTGCTATTAATGAGAGGAAACCTTCCACTCCCTATGCTGTCCGCGGGTAGTGGAGGAAAAAAGGGCATATTTATAGATAACCTCATGTGCAATCACACATAGTTGGTAACAGCTGTCGCCACATTTGATAACCTCATATGTCACATATGCTTTTCCACACGCATGGACCATTTGTTAGCGGCCCCCCCGACATGCGCCATTACCCATGCCATTTCCGGTCATGGAGCACACGCCGGAGGGAGGGCATCATGAGCATTACTCCGCCTCCAGCGCCGTAGTGCACCCTGAAACAGCGGCCGACTTCCGATCCAGAGGGGTGACAAGGCATCATAAGCGTTACTCCACCTCCAGCGCCGCCGTTGCACCCTAAAACAGCGGCTGACTTCCGGTCCAGAGGGATGATGCAGCGCGTCCCAGACGGAGGCGTGACTCTGCCACCCACAGCACCGGCCCCCGGTGTACATCATAAAAAAGCGGCGGATTTCCGGTCCGCGAGGAGTGACAAGGGGCGGACATAACTCCGCCTACCAGAATCTCGGTACGTCATGTGCACCCTGACAAAGCGGCCGACTTCTGCCGCACAAGTCAGATGTATGGGTGCAACACACAGCCGATTTCCGGACCGCGAGGAGTGACAAGGGGCGGACATAACGCCGCCTACCAGGGTCTCTGTACATCATGTGCACCCTGACAAAGCGGCCGACTTCTGCCGCACAAGTCAGATGTATGGGTGCAACACACAGCCGATTTCCGGACCGCGAGGAGTGACAAGCGGCGGACATAACACCGCCTACCAGGGTCTCTGTACATCATGTGCACCCTGACAAGGCGGCCGACTTCCGCCGCACCCGTCAGATGTGGATTTTTTATTTGGGCACAGTTGCACCCAAAGGCCTTAATGATCAAATACATTGTGGGTGTTTTATTTGAATTTTTCCTTGGTCTCTTTACCTGCAGTAGTCTATTAACCAATACGCTACAATCTCTCTTCTTGTCACCTCGTGTCAGGATTTTGTTTACATACATGCAATCATATAGAATTTATATTTTGTCACCTCCCATATATAAATATACACCCCCCTGTTGTTACTAGAAGGGGTGTATAAGAACAAATGTATCCCCTTGATGATTATGTTTCTGTCATATGCGGTCCTCTGCTTAATAGCATTGAGTAGTACTGTGTATAAGGACAAACTGGTATTCATCACATGGAGAGGTTGTTCGGCGGCCCTTGGCCCAGTATTATTTATTTAACAAGCTGGGTTATGCGCTGCATGGAGCACAAGTTAATCTTGTTTATCAAGTGCTGCAACAATAATGCATTGTGTAGGGGGAATCATACCCCTGGGATCGCTGGACTCTACATGTGGGGGCATTTTCTACCCTATTTAACTGGTGTATATTTCCATTTGATGTCACCAGTAGTGGTTTTTTGTTTTGTTTTTTCCACATGGACCGGAAGTATGTACAGCGTGCGCACAGTGATGGCTGCTGTGGGATGGAGGATGGAAGGGTTCGGTGTGGTGCACCCATACATCTGACGTGTGCGGCGGAAGTCGGCCGCCTTGTCAGGGTGCACATGATGTACCGAGACCCTGGTAGGTGGCGTTATGTCCGCCCCTTGTCACTCCTCGCGGACCGGAAATTGGCCGCGTGTTGCACCCATACATCTGACTTGTGTGGTGGAAGTCGGCCGCTTTGTCAGGGTGCACATGACGTACCGAGATTCTGGTAGGTGGAGTTATGTCCGCCCCTTGTCACTCCTCGCGGACCGGAAATCCGCCGCTGTTTTATGATGTACACCAGGGGACGGTGCTGTGGGTGGCAGAGTCACGCCTCCGTCTGGGACGCGCTGGGACGCGTTGTGTCATCCCTCTGGACCGGAAGTCGGCCGCTGTTTTAGGGTGCACCGGCGGCGCTGGAGGTGGAGTAACGCTTATGATGCCTTGTCACCACTCTGGACCGGAAGTCGGCTGCTGTTTTAGGGTGCACCGGCGGCGCTGGAGGTGGAGTAACGCTTATGATGCCTTGTCACCACTCTGGACCGGAAGTCGGCTGCTGTTTTAGGGTGCACCGGCGGCGCTGGAGGTGGAGTAACGCTTATGATGCCTTGTCACCACTCTGGACCGGAAGTCGGCTGCTGTTTTAGGGTGCACCGGCGGCGCTGGATGTGGAGTAAGGCTTATGATGCCTCGTCACCACTCTGGACCGGAAGTCGGCTGCTGTTTCAGGGTGCACTGCGGCGCTGGAGGCGGAGTAATGCTCATGATGCCCTCCCTCCGGCGTGCGCTCCATGACTGGAAATGGCATGGTTAATGGCGCTTGTCGGGGGGGCCGCTAACAAATGGTCCATGCATGTGGAAAAGCATATGTGACATATGAGGTAATCAAATGTGGCGACAGCTGTTACCAACTATGTGTGATTGCACATGAGGTTATCTATAAATATGCCCTTTTTTCCTCCACTACCCGCGGACAGCATAGGGAGTGGAAGGTTTCCTCTCATTAATAGCACTATGGCACTTTACAAGTTTAGTCCCCTGAAGATTGTACTTGGATGAAACGCGTTGGGCACCGCCTTAGGGAAAGTGCAGGGCATGTGCAAATTAGGGCTAGTTGTGGACCGCCCTTGTTAGGGCAGGAGTCTGGGGATTAGCTGATGTTAGCCCTTTAGGGATGGGGCAGGGTATTGTCTTCCCCTATTTTATCCTGCAGTTGGACAGAGGATCTTCCGGGACTCCTGACCCATTATTCTACTTGGTGAGATTGTTCCTTTTATATTACTACTCTCACCTGACTGTCAAATTTGTGGTCCTGAGAGACCTTTTTGGCAATTTTGCATGATTTTTACATATATGTGCAAATAGGTTATGGCATTTATGAGTGGAACGTATCTCGATTGCTGTACCCTTTAGATGTTTTGTCTACCTATGTAACAAACCATTAGGTGACCATCTATATCCTTGTATCTAGGTGGGGTCTCTTTTTCTCTTGTTTAGGGCCCACCTGCTGGATAAGCAGTTGTATGCTGTTTTTTATATTTTCACATGGGTGACACATGATCAGTATTTTTAATTGACGGATTAAAGGTTATGTTTTATTTTCCACCTATTGCTTTATATTATGTAAGGGTTAATCCCTATAGAAATGTAATGTTTGACAAATTTGTAAAATATAATTTTTTTAATTTCTCACAATTTTCAAGACTTTTTTTTTTTGTACTCGCTGTCACTGAATGGGAACACTTACAATCCACCTTATACAGCTGGAAGTGGACATACTTGTATCCAGTCTAGACAATGCTATGTGAGCAACACTTGTCTGATACATTGTAGCAAACTGCGCTGCATACAGGTGTATCTGCAGATGGATTTGGCTTGGTTTGGATTCTATGTGATATAACACCAACACTAAGTTGCAAGTGTTTGTGAAGTGTAAAGGAAATGATACAAGGTTTTCTAAATATTTAACAAATATCAATCTGAAACTTGTGATGCGCAGATGTATTCAGCTCCCTGAGTCAGTACTTCGCAGTATCACCTTTCACTGCGATTACAGCTGCAGTCTCTCGGGGTCTGTCTCTCCCAGCTTTGCACACCTAGAGGTGATATTTTCACCCCTTCTTCTTTGCACACACGCTCTCGCTCAGTGAGATTGGACGGAGACATCTACGATCAGCAATTTTCAAGTCATGCCACAGATTCTCAATGGGATGTCGGTCTGGACTGTGACTGGACCGTTCACACATATGAATGTGCTTTGATCAGAGTCATTCATTAGAGCGCTGGTAGGATGTTTAGGGTCGTAGTCCTGATGGAAGGTGAATCTACACCCCAGTCTTAAGTCTTTAGCCGCCTCTATCAAGTTTTCCTCCAGGAATGGCCTGTATTTAGCTCCATCCATCTTTCCTTCAACTCTGCCTAGTTTCCCTGTCACTGCTGAAGAAAAGCCTCCCCACAGCATGATGCTGCCTCCACCATGTGTGACGGTGGGGATGTTGTTTTCAGGTGATGTGCAATGTTAGTTTTCTGCCACACATAGTATTTTGCATTTATCCCAAAAAGTTCTTCTTTGGTTTCATCTGACCAGAGCACCACATGCACACTGTGACCACTACATGACTTTCTGCAAACTGCAAATGGGACTTCCCATGATTTGCTTCAAAAATGTCTTTTTTCTCGCCATTCTTCTGTAAAGGCAAGATTTGTCGAGTATTTGACTGATTGTCCTGTGGACAGATTCTCCCACCTTAGCTGCGGATCTCTGCAGCTCTTCCATACTGACCATGGGTGTCTTGAAGGCTTCTCTTCTTAAGGTACTGTCACACTTAGCAATGCACCAGCGATCCCGACCAACGATATGACGCGGTCAGGATCGCTGGTGCATCGCTAAGTGGTCGCTAGTGAGCTGCCACACAGGCATATCTCACGAGCGACATCGCTGGGGACGGGGGTCGCTACTTACCTGCCACACTAGGCGATCCTGACATCCTCTCGCCCGGCTCCACGCTCGTCTCTCCACAGGAAGCGCCGCAGGAAGCTGAAGACGAGAAACAGTCCAGCCTGTTCTCGCGCGATCAGCGATAAGCAGCGGGGGAGCGGGTCGTAGGTAAGTATCACACACAGCGATATTGCTAGCAATATCGCTTAGTGTGACAGGCCCTTTAGTCCTCTCCTTGCTTGGGATACCAAGTGAGGTGAAAGTACATGTCTTGGTAGGTTTCAATTGTTCCATACTCCTTCCATTTTTGGATGATGGATTGAAAAGTGCTCCGTGAAAAGTTAAGAGCTTGGGCTATTTTTTTTTTTTTTTATAGCCTAACTCTGCTTTACTTTTACCCACAACTTTATCCCTGACCTGTCTGGTGTGTGCTTTGGTTTTTTCTTTATGCTGTTTGATCCCTAATATTCCCAATCAAATTTCTGAGACCGTCACAGAACAGCTGTAATTATACTGAGAATAAATTACACACAGGAGGCCGCCGTGTACTAATTATGAGACTTCTGGAGGCAATTGGTCACCCAAGATTTTATTTAGGGGTATTAGACTACAGGGGGCTGAATACAAATGCACGTCACGTCACATTTTTCAGATTTATACTTTTCAAATGATTCTGAAAACCTTGTATCATTTCCTATACAGATCACAAATACTTGCTACTTTGTGTTAGTATCACATAAAATCCCAAGAAAATACATTTAAGTTTGTGGGTGTAACATGAGAAAATGTGGAAAAGTTCTCGGGGTGTGAATACTTTTTCAAGGCACTGAAAATGAGCACCACTGCCCCTTCAAACAGTTGACCAGTGGGGGTGTCAAGAGTGGGTCCCCACAAATATATGTCTCAACTTGCCAAGTTATTAAGTTAACTAGTAACTTGCTGATCAATGCGGGTTTGACTAGTAAGACCCACCATCCTGATCACAAAAACAGGGCTAGAAAAAAAAAAGTGGGCGTCCATGTCTGATAGGTAGTAACTTTCCGACGTTAAGCTTTTCTTGCTGCTTTTGCTATAGAGATCCACAGACAATATTATCACTGTGTTTCCCACTGCTGAAATTAGGTATTACACCGTGATCTATATAGGATATCTGTGTACCGCTGGGTCTTCTGGAGCGAGAGATGTTCTCCCCTTTTACTCTTTAGTTTCTATTATGTCTTTCCAGTATCTTTTGCGAGTCTGTAACACTTTCCTGTGGTTTCTTATGTTGCTTCAGACTCTTTATCGCTGCGTTTCCACATAACAATAACTCCATCGCTCCACGTTTTTGCAGAAAATTCTTCACATTCCATAATCTGTAATGACTTGTTTTATAACTTCTTTACAAAAAAACAGAAACCAAGATGTAAAGAGGAAACGATTCTATCATTTCCAATAAACCGTCATCTAAAAATGTAGCCAACATTATATTATGCACTATTCACCGTCGCAGCAGGACGGTACACTTATACTTTACCTGTCTTAGTGGGGTTTTATAGTGTGATGCCTCATGTGCATTCACGAGAAATGCTGCTGCTCTTTTACAAGCAATAGCACCCCTCCTGTCCACAGGCTGTGTCTGGTATTGCAGACTCATTATGATCCATTACTGTAAAGTTTTAATGTTTCCAAGCCATGTTTGGATCTTACTTAAAGGGGTTGATCAGTGCTGATGAAGATCTTAAGACCCTATACACCTTTTGAGATGTGTGCACAGTTGGCACGTAACATGCATGGGCTGAACAGTACACATGCACAATCGTTTATATGTGTCTCAGCAGGTTTGTGGGGTCACATCGTCACTGGCGCTACTCCTTTCTAACGGTGCCAGATACCATTTTCAATGTAATACCAGACCCAACCACATAGGGGAGAGAGGCGCTGTGTTAGGGTTGTATAATATAAAAAAAACAGGAGTTTCTCCTAAAACAGCGCCACACCTGTCTGCAGGTTGCAAATAGTATTGCAGCTTAGGCCTCTTTCACACTTCAGTTTATTTGTGTCAGTTAAAATCCGCCAAAAATGCGGAAAAGCGGATCCGTTGCTAACTAATGTGAACGGATGCCACAGGATCCGTATTTTGACGGATCCGCAGAATGAAGAATTTTAAAGGAACCGCTGGCGAGAGAGAGATTTTTTCGTCTGCCAGAAAGGATTTCAGGGTTAATTTTCTCCCTGACTTCCTTTCTCCAGGCATGCGCAATGGAAAATGCGGATCCAACAACAAAAAAAACGTTGCAAGGTCCATCCAGGCATGCCGGCGGACGCAAAAAATTTGACGGATCCTCACAAAAACGGATCCAACGGATGGCCATCTGTCAAGATCTGCCGGTAATGCAACTCAATGGGGGAAAAAACGGATCCGCAAAAAAAAAAAAAATGGCGGATCCGTTTTTTTCAAAACCTGGAGGATTTTGACTGATGGTCAAAAACGGAAGTGTGAAAGAGGCCTTAGTCTTATTTATTTCAGTGAAGCTGAACTGCAGTATCAGACACAAGCAAAGATCAGGCGAGGCACTGTTACAAGCAGAGAGCAGCCATGTTTTTCTTGATCTTGTACAACCCCTTAAACTCAGTATCTTGCAGAAGGAAGTGGAAACTTTTCAGCTGAGACTGTGGTTTTCACCAGGAAAATGTCTTGTCTTCATCTTTTTCCGAGCAGACGGTGTAAAGCAATGAAGATTGCCGCGTTCAATGCCCGCAGGTTGGGGCTGAAGAAATGCACCGACCGCAAAGTGTTCTCAAACATTACCAAGGTGGGTGCACAGGGGTTGATTAAGGATATGCACTGGCAATGGAGGTCTGATGCCAGAGTAAGTTACTGGGCATTGTGCCACTCACAGGATGCCAAGATCCACAAAATATCCATAGATTACATGAAAAGCTGTGTAATGATACATTTCCACTGTGGGAGTGCTGCAGGGAAATTGAAGACTTGCTGCCAGTTCCCCATGCAGATTACTGTTGATTCTGCTAAGCACAAAACCTCTTTAAGTCCTAAGTCTACATTAAACATTAGTATTGTCACTTTCCCTCTTTCATGGGGAGATTGCTGGTGTATGGTGCAAGCTTAGGAGCTAAGAACCTGCCTAACTGCAGCAATCCAAGCTAGCTACAATTGCTGTTGTGAACCCACCAAAATGCAATTCTCAATCACTGACAGCAGCATTTAACCCATTTACAACCTTGTATAAGTACATCCAAGGTCATCTCCATCAGCGCCGGATCTGGCATCTTTCTAGCCACATGACAGTTGATTTGATCAGCTGTCATGTGCCTCTGCCAGCCGTGGGTGGAATCGCGATCCACCCACGGCTGTAAACATGTTAAATGCCGCTGTCAGTCACTGACAGCGACATTTAACTCACTCAAACCTGATGCGCATCATAACACCCATCTATCGGCACCCCATCACATGATCGCGAGGCGCCGATGGGTTGGTATGACAGCAGGGGGTCTGCAGAAGACGCCTGTGCTGGTCATTGCAGATCTCTTAGGAACGCCAGCTCAGGGCTAGTGTTTATAAATCGAAATTTATAAATCGTGTTAAAGCCCTCCTATGTGTAACATAAACGATCGGAAGGTTGCAGCTTTAAGTCTCTTAAGGAAACTATTGAAGCAAGTGAACATTTAAAAAAAAATGTTATAAAAAATATATAAAAGTTCAAAATACCCCCTTTTGCTCCATTCAAAATAAAACAATAAAAAATACATGTTTGGTATCGCTGCATTCATAAACACCTTATCAAAATATAAAGTAAATTAAACCAGTAAATCAGTAAACGGCGTAATGAGAAAAAGAATCAAAAAGGCAGAATTTTTTTTTGGTTGCCGCAACATTGCAATAAAATGCTATAACAGGCAATCAAAACATCGTATCAACCCCAAAATGGTATCAATAAAAAAAGTCAGGTTGGCATGCAAAAAATAAGCCCTTACCCAGCACTGGATCCCTAAAAATGAAGACACTACGGGTCTTGGAAAATGGTGCCATTTTTTTTTCCTACAAACTTTGGATTTTTTTTTTTAACCACTTGGATAAAAAAAGAACCTATATATGTTTGGTATCTGTGAACTCGTAATTACCTGGAGAATCATAATGGCAGGTCAGTTTTAGCACTTAGTGAACATGGTAAAAAAAAAAAAAAAAAGCAAATGAGAAATTGCACTTTTTTTTTTTTAAGATACGGTATTTCACCGCACTTGGAGTTTTTTCCCCATACACTATATGGTAAAATAAATGTAAATAAAATAAAAGTAAAACAAGCCTTCACGAGGCCATATTGATGGAAAAATAGAAAAATTATGGTTCTGAGAAAAAGGGGAGCAAAAAACAAAATTGCAAAAATGGAAAAATCGCAAGGTGGTGAAGAGCTTAAAGGGGTTGTCCGATTATACCATATTGATGACCTACAGCAGCACACACACTCATTACCTGTTATTGGTTCTACGGGGTGGAAATACTTTGAAAAAAAACCTGCTGCAATCACAGCTCCTCTCAATATGTAGCGGCTGCTGCCGGATACTGCAGAACAGCATTAACATATTGAGGATAGGTCATCAATATGTTGTGACCGGACGACCCCTTTTAAGTTGTGTGGGTGACTGTTCAGGCACCCATCACCTCCAGATGGCACAAATGTGGGGTGCCAAAGGGTTGCCATGAGCGTCTATGTACTGTGAGTCCTGAGAGATTGCAGGAGAATAACAAAATAAGGTGTAATATGTGTGATTGATGCTTTAATGCTGTTTTGAAGACGAAGGGCGATCACACCAACATATTCATGTGATGAAGGGCGATCACACCAACATATTCATGTGATGAAGGGCGGTCACACCAACATATTCACGTGATGAAGGGCGGTCACACCAACATATTCACGTGATGAAGAAGGGTCACACCAACATATTCATGTGATGACGGGCGGTCACACCAACATATTCATGTGATGAAGGGCGATCACACCAACATATTCATGTGATGAAGGGCGGTCACACCAACATATTCATGTGATGAAGGGCGGTCACACCAACATATTCACGTGATGAAGGGCGGTCACACCAACATATTCACGTGATGAAGAAGGGTCACACCAACATATTCATGTGATGACGGGCGGTCACACCAACATATTCATGTGATGAAGGGCGGTCACACCAACATATTCATGTGATGAAGGGCGGTCACACCAACATATTCATGTGATGACGGGCGGTCACACCAACATATTCATGTGATGAAGGGCGATCACACCAACATATTCATGTGATGAATGGCGATCACACCAACATATTCATGTGATGAATGGCGATCACATCAACATATTCATGTGATTTAGCGCATTCTTACTTTCCATCTATTTTTTTTCCACACCTGCTTAAAACTTTTGCACAGTACTGTATAATATCCTATTTGGCAAAAAAAAAGGTGATTAATTGGATTTGTGTGTCATTTTATTATAAGATAATGGAGGGCACGGACTACGCTTCATGTTTGCTACTCTTGCAGATAGTGTCACGCTACGACATCATCGTGCTACTGGAAGTCTTTGATGCAAAGGAGAAAGCAGCAAAAAAACTTGTGGATGAGTTAAATAGGTAAATGGCCCTTTGGTCTGAGATTATATATATGTGGCGCCCCTGAGGGTTCAGTCGCCACAGAGGTATTGCACCTCCTCCTGAGGTGTGGTACCCCACCATCCAGGTAAGGTGGAGACACCTGCACCCCACACCACAAAGTAGTGTAGCAAAGCACCTTCGGCGGCTCCCTGCTTGGAGTTTAGCATAGCACCCCTTGGTGACTCCCTGCTTGGAACACGAAACGTGCTGGGAGGTGGGTGGAGTTTAGTTCACATAAATGAGCGGGAAGAGTTGAGTGAGTCGTTCAGTCATTCATTCACTCAGTGAGTGAGGATATAGAAGGACAGAGAGTGAGAAAGAGAAGATCCCCGGGAGAGGGATGGAAGAAGGAAGTGCTGCAGCAGGCCACAGTGATCTGGGTCTGCTGGCACAGGAAAGAGACAGAGAAAGGAAGCTTGATTCTCCATTGGGAAGAAGGATTAGCACGGAACGTGAGGAGAATAAGAGAACAAATACCAGGGTTAGAGGAGAGGAGAACCCTTTTCAAGTTCTAAGCGCAAGGCCGGGGTCCGGTCCCCGAGGCTGTACGGATACTAATGGTCCTGCAGCAGACACCGGAGGAATAGAAGTAGTGACCACTTTATTTCCACACAAGACTTGGGGGCACAACAGCAAAGATAGTGAGCCGTGACTTAGTAGCAAGGAGTCCACGAAGCAGGCTACAGCTGTCTGCCGTACAAGTAGAGTTCATAGGAACATCTGACAGGAGGAACTCCAGTGTAACTCAGTACTGTGGGTACTTCACTCAAAGGCGCTATAAGAGGAGACGCTCAGAAAAGGCACATATGTTGGCGGAGTGTTGGAAGGGAGTACTTCATCTTGCCTTGAAGTTGGCTGAGCTCCTGACCCGGAGGACACGGCACAGAAGCAGGCACCTGTACCTGCAACAGACTGTGAGTAAAGCTTTGGAACTACATGCCCTGGTGTCCTCCACTTATTCCTGCGCCAACCTGCCCAGCACTGCTACATCCCTTGTACCTGACACTGCATCATCTACGTGTCACTTCACCTACACTGCCCTGGGACTACAGCCCTGCCTGTGGAGGGCTATAACATCACTGCTGCACCACACCATCTGTCCCAGAGGATCTGTCTGCAGCATTGGCTTACATCTCCATTGCCGAACACCACAGGTGGCGTCACGACTCACTCATCATAAGCACACTGCAACATTCCCCTTTTACAATGGGCGCCCAGGGCCACGGGCCGGGTCCCAGCTGCCGTAACATCTCCCATTGAAGCTCATCGGGCCCGGTACCGAGTACCCCACGGCCCTGGGAGGGCGACCCAACTATATATATATATATATATATATATATATACACACACACATTTACATACATAGAAGCATTTCCCCCAAACCACAGGGCATTATAAGTTATGCCCCTGGGTTGTATGTGACTGCTCACAAACCACAATGACTCCCCCCCTTTAAAGTGTAACTGCACCCTACTTTGGTCCCACCATAATCAGGGCCGCTGCTACTATCTATAGTCTAAGGATTGCGAGTTGAATACGCCTTAGGCCTGACCATAACTAAGACATCAGTTGTGTTACCCATGGCAACCAATCACAGAGCATCTTTAATTTTTCCAGACATTTTTGAAATGAAACCTGTGCTCTGATTGGTTGTTATGGGAAACAGGGCCCAATACGTCTGCCCTGTAGTTCTGATAAAACGTTTTAAGGGATTGATCTTGTTTTGAAAACACTGTGTAAAATTAATCCTTTTTCTTCCCAATTTCCTCTATCTAGCACATGTGCGGATGGTGTATCGTATACATATATAATAAGCAAACCTTTGGGAAGAAATGACTACAAGGAGCAATATCTCTTTATCTACAGGTAATGTATGTTTAGTACAGCAGCCGGTCACACGAAATTCAATATATCTAAAAATGTTTTCTGAATTTAAAGGGGTTGTTATATATATATATATATATATATATATATATATATATATATATATATATATATACACATATACACACACACACACACACACATATATATTTGGAACAGTGCCTCCCTTGTCTATGGGTTGTGTCTGGTATTGCATCTCAGCCCCATCATTTTGCACCGTGATCCCTACAGCAGTCCCTACTTGTCTCAGTATCACTCGTGTTTCTGTTGCAGGGATGACTTGGTGTCGGTGAAGGAGCAGTACCAGTACGAGGATATGCAGGAGGGGGACGAGGATTCCTTTGCAAGAGAACCTTTTATTCTCAGATTTGAATCCAAAAAGACAGGTATGAAAAATGTCCAAAAAATGTCACTAGTCAGAAGCTAGTGACCTGCGTGGGGGAGGAAATCAAAGGGGCGGTTGACATGGCAGCAAACTTCTTAAAGGGGACTTTTGGGGACAATAAATATTTTTTTTTTAAACTTAAATGCATGTATTTAGGGTTAAAATTAATTTTTGCAATTGGATTTCCCTAAACAATTTGCCGCGTTTGCCATTTTCAAGCTGTTTATATTCCTGCACATTCAAATTTGAAGTGGTTTGTGGTCATACACCAACTGTGAGGAGCTCAGAAAAAGATAAAACAACTTAACCAGGGCTCAGAGTGGTCAACTGACAGATTCTCAGTTAACTCATTCTGCAGCCAGCAATAAACAGTACAACACAGCGGCTATAGAAGGCAAATAATGCAAAATTGTAAAGGAAACTCAATTGCAAAAATGATTTTTTTTTTATCCCCGATTGCATGCACTTGGGGGGGGAAAAAAAAAACAAAAAAAACATGTCCACTAAAGTGGACAGCCCCTTTATGGGCATAAAACTTCAAGCTAGACAGCAACAGTGGTCGGTTTCCTAGGCATCAAGCTGTAAGCAAAAGAAAAATTTAATATATAGAACGGCTGCAAATTTTAGTGCGCAGTAAATTGAAAAAGTGAGGCCGTGACTGTTGAGGGGGGCCGAACCAATAGGCTGAAATTCTGGTCAATATTATGGTCAATATTAATATTATTTTATATTGTATCACTTAAGATTGAGACAAGTATGATGCCCACCTATAAACCGCATGAACCCCTTCACATACCCCTATGCACTGCCTGAGCCCCCACACACAGCCCCTATACACATCCTCCCTGTATACAGCATGAGCCCCCTACAAAGCCTCCTATACACCGTGTGAATTCCCACATAGACTTCTATATACAGCGTGAACCCACATAGCCTCCTATACACCTCTTGAACCCCCCGACTAGTATATACAGTGTGAGCCCCACATAGCCTCCTATACACCTCTTGAACCCCCCCAGACTCCTATATACAGTGTGAGTCCCACATAGCCTCCTATACACCGCTTGAACCCCCACATAGACTCCTATATAGTGTGAGCCCCACATAGCCTCCTATACACCTCTTGAACCCCCACATAGACTCCTATATACAGTGTGAGCCCCACATAGCCTCCTATACACCGCTTGAATCCCCCACATAGCCTCCTATACACCTCTTGAACCCCCACATAGACTCCTATATACAGTGTGAGCCCCACATAGCCTCCTATACACCGCTTGAACCCCCCACATAGCCTCCTATACACCGCTTGAACCCCCCACATAGCCTCCTATACACCGCTTGAACCCCCCACATAGCCTCCTATACACCGCTTGAACCCCCCACATAATCTCCTATATACAAATATCCCATATACATGAAAAAAACAAAAGCACCATATACTCACCTCACTCCTGTTCCCCCGATGCGCTGACTCTCCACAGTGCACAACTGACGTGACGAAATCACGTCATAGCAACTGCTGCCCCATATGCAGATTGGTGAAAGAATGGGCCGATGACCCCTCCTCCACCAATGTATGGGCTGCTGTCTGACAGCCCGATAGCAGTGACAGGAGGAGGCGGATGGGCCATTGTTTCAGCCCTTCGACTATCTCGGTCTGTGAGAGTGGAACAGCCAGTGGGCCTGATGTGGCCCGCGGGCCGCACTTTGCCCTGGTCTGTAGTACATTATAAAAGGGGGACATAGATTCAAAGAACATCACTGAAAATGAAACAGCCTTACCAATACCAGGTCAGATTATCGATACACTAGCATGATGCAGTAGACCACCACGATAAAGGCAGGGGCAGCACAGGTACAAAATACTGATGGCGTAAACACCCACAAACCTACCAATAATTCATGGAGAGGGTGGTTGCCTAATATTAAAACTGCACACAGATGGTGCTTGCATAGGTCCAATGACACAGATACGTGTGATACACAGTGTCTGGCTTACAGACTATTGATACTATTAGATCATGCCAGAACGATATACGTGCACCCCGCAAAGACAGGCAACAATAAAGTGTCTGGCTGCATCAGGCGTACCTGTGTGACTGGCGCCCTATGCAAGCCTCATCTCTGTGCATTTTTAATACTATGCCGTTTAAGACAAAAATGTATTTGCTTTCCAGCTGTGAAGAATTTCGTCCTTATCCCGGTGCACACAACTCCCAAAGACTCTGTCCAGGAGATCGATGAGCTGTATGATGTCTATCTTGATGTTGCCAAGAAGTGGGAGACTAAGGTGATGGAACACTGTCACCGTTACCATTTTTTTAATGTTACAGTCTTAACCTATGATGTAATGAGGGTCTGGATACATAATTTGACGAGAAGAGCTTGCAATCACATTTCTTAATGGTAGGGATTATTTAAAGGGGATTTAGAACTATTGTGTAAAATTAGCCACATATTAGTAAATCAGTTACTGGAGAATCAGCCAAAACTTGGTAATTAAGTTTCATTCTCTTTTAGAGATATTAGCATTTTTTTAGTTTAGATGTGGTGGCCATTTTGAAAAAAAGCACAACAGGAAGTGTATAGAAAATGGATCTAACTTTCTCTAGAAATAAATCAAACAAAATGTTCAAACTTTGGCTGCTATTTTAACTTATTTACTAACGGAAGGTCAATTCTATTTTTGGATTAGAAATTCACTTTAAGGCTTGGGCTACATAGCGACTTATAGTTTTGGGTTTTTTTTTTTTTAAATCTGGCTTCAATCTGGACCAGAGAGTTTATAGATAGGAAATATACAGGCAGCCGGAAGGTAAATATCTTACAAAGTTTTATTATTCATACATACTGCACTTTTTCTCTCCAATTAATAGGTAAGCTTTATGCATTAAAAAAAAACCTTTTCACTATATAGAATATTATGTTTCTGGGAGATTTCAATGCCGATGGGGCGTACGTCTCAGGCAAAAAGATGAAAACGATAAGACTGAGGGCCGATAAAAGCTTCCACTGGTTGATCACCGATGACAAAGACACTACGGCCACCAAAACGACGGACTGCTCATACGACCGGTACGTACGAACTCTCTACCGATGACCTTATAATCCGTGTTGGATATTTATGTCCAAATTAGGATAGTTTACCGGTGGACTACATCCAGTCATCCATATGACTACAGACTGGCCGTCCAGGAGTCCTTTAATGCCCTCCAGACAGCTATAATGTGAAATGCAATTGGAAATGTATGCCTGCAAAGACACCAGGCCTCCCAAAACAGAGGGCCCGAATTTGCACAGTTTTTTTCTTTTATAGAAATCTGGCACATTCAAGACTGCCATCTTCATAAAATGTAAAAGGGTTTGTCCAAAAAAAATACTTTATCAAAGGGCAGCACTGAGTTTTACATAAGTTGAGCTGCCCAGGTATTATAAATGACAATTATAAATTGTCTTTAGGATAGTCGTACACGATGACCTGTTCCAGCATATCGTCCCGAACTCAGCCAAGCCCTTCAACTTCCAGGAAGAATATGAACTGACTGATGAGGAGGTAAGCTTGAAGGAGTATTTCCATCTCCAAGGTCCTATCCCAATATATGGTAGGTGTAGTAATAATATTAGCAAACATCTCCAATAAGAAAATTAGCATAGTTCTTCTGATTCGCCATGTCACTTACCTCATGTGCAGGGCATTGCAGCTTAGGTACACGACCACTAGCAACTAACTTATTGTATGAGCGGTGGGAACCGTGAATAACCCAAGCTACTGCAGCACCCTGCACATGAGGTAAGCGACACAGCTAATCAAGAGAACTATAAAACATTTCTAATTGGAGGTAATTAATGGTGACACCCAGTTGTCAACTTCTTTGTAAATTTTCTGGAGCAATGACAGGAATGATACAAAGAAAGTTCTCCAGAAATCTTATGTCATGGGGAATATGAGAATTTATTAAAACTGTTTAAGAGGAGGTCCCTGCTAAAGCCTGGGGGGCAGTAGCTATATGTGTAGTTTGGAGCAGGGGTAATAGTTGTAAAACTGATGCATAAATCCTACGCTGCCATTATTTTGTTTGCAGGCGCTGAAAGTGAGCGATCACTATCCCGTAGAAGTGGAGCTGCAAGCAAAAGGAAAAACTGCCAAGAAGAAATGACCAAAGTCCCGAGTTCATAGCTTTTTTTATTTTCTCTGCCACATTTTAACTTTTGCATTTCAGCCTCTATCCCAAACTTCCATTTTACAAAACAGATTTTTAACCCCTTCCCACCACCGCCAAATTTGTGTTTTCACACTTTCCCATTTTTTTATGTTGACATCGCTCATTTTCTTTGGGACGGGAAATAGAATTTGTTCTGAGTCATTTTTCCGCAACGGAGGGCTTGTTTTTCTCAAGGCGAGATGATTCCTTTGATACCATTTTCAGGTACATACGACATTTTTAGTAGCATTTTTTTTTTTTAATTATTTTATTATGATGGTCTGGTGATAGGAAAGAAAAATGCAAATTTTGGAGATTCTATTTTTTTTTCTGTTCTCTTTATAGCATTCACATTATGGGCTTATTTACAATTTGGATAGATCTGACCTTTATGGCCACGGCCATACCAAATATGCTTTTTATTTCTTTATTTTTAAATATGGGGGAGGGGAAACTTGAATTTCTTTTCTATGCATATATTTTTTTTTTTTTAAACTTTTTACATTTAATTTTTAAAACAGAGAAAGTAATTTTCTCCTTTGAAGCCCAGCCACCAATTGGACAGGATTAGGGTAGATACCGGCTGTGTAACACAAACAGCATCTGCCACGTACGGTGGGGTGCGAGCTCAGCCCCCGAGCCTGCTCCCTACACGTAAATTCAACGTACTACTATGTCCCATGAGCGGTGAAGGGTTCAGCAAAACTATTTTGATAAAACATGATCCAAATCGAGAAAAACTTTGGAAAACTCAGATTCACAGATACAGGAACAATCACGATCGTCACTATGCAGAATTTGCTCCGTCTGAATTTTAACCCTCTAAACAAATTACTGATTATCTTTAAATCCACATTCAATATCAATGTACTGGTACAAGATGTCAATAAATTTGTGAAAAAAAGGTTTTACAAACCAGCAAAGTGAATTAAAAGCAAAAAGATGGATTTTTGGTTCTCACCGTAAAATCTCTTTCTTGGAGCCTTCATTGGGGGACACAGAATACCATGGGTGTATGCTGCTGCTAGGAGGCTGACACTATGCAAAAACAATAAAATTAGCTCCTCCCCCGGCAGTATACACCCACCGACAGGCACCAAGCACCTCAGTTGGTGAAAAAGCAGTAGGAGAAGCAACGAGAAAAAACTCAAACCATATGTACCAACCCAACAGGGGACTCTAAGACCCAACACGGTACAACTGAAACAGGGAGGGTGCTGTGTCCCCCAATGAAGGCTCCAAGAAAGATTTTACGGTAAGAACCAAAAATCCATCTTTCTTTATCGCCTTATTGGGGGACACAGAATACCATGGGACGTCCCAAAGCAGTCCCAAGGGTGGGAACAGCAAAAAGGAACGAAAGTAACCGAAAGGATCAGGTCGGCCGGTGAGCCACCGCCGCCTGCAGAACCTTCCTACCAACCACAGCATCAGACGAGGCCTGGGTATGAACCCTGTAGAACCTCGTGAAGGTGTGCAAAGATGACCAGGTTGCAGCCTTGCAAATTTGCATGGCCGAGGCCTGGTGACGAGCAGCCCACGAAGCCGCCACAGCCCGGGTGGAATGAGCTCTTACTCCCGGAGGGGGCCGCTTTTCCTGAAGACGATACGCTTCCAGAATGGTAGAACGAATCCAGCGAGCGATCGTGGATTTGGAAGCCGGAAGGCCCTTCTGGCGACCTTCAGAGATGATTAGCAAGGAATCGGACAGACGGAAGGAAGAGGTCCTGGCAAGATAGACACGCAGGGCTCTAACTACGTCCAGTTTGTGGAGAGACTTCTCAAGAGGATGAGATGGAGCCGGACAAAAAGGAAGGACGATATCCTCATTGATATGGAAAGCGGAAACCACCTTTGGAAGAAAAGAAGGAACGGGCCTGAGGACGGCTTTGTCCTGATGGAGAATGAGGTAAGGGGAACGACATGACAAGGCCGCCAATTCAGAAACTCTTCTGATGGAGGAAATGGCGATCAAAAAGGTGACCTTCCAAGAGAGAAGGGACAAAGGAATGTCCTGGAGAGGCTCGAACGGCGCCTTCTGGAGCGCGCTAAGAACGAGGTTGAGATCCCACGGGTCTATTGGCGAATGATGAGGGGGAGCCAAGTGGGAAACCCCTTGTAGAAAGGTCTTGACCTGTGGTAGAGAAGCTAGCTCTCTTTGGAAGAGGATAGAGAGAGCGGAAACCTGGCCCTTGAGCGTACTGAGGGACAGACCTGCGTCTAACCCAGCTTGAAGAAACCCTAGGATAGACGGGATAGAAAACGACATTGGGAAGACTATCATCGCACCAACGGAAAAAAGCCTTCCAGTACCTATAGCAAATGCGGGAAGAGGCTGGTTTCCTGGCTCTGATCATAGTTTGAATAACCTGACTGGACAGACCTGATTCCTTTAGAATTGCGGTCTCAATGGCCATGCCGTCAAACTCAGACTGAGAATTCTCGTGGTAAAGGGGGCCTTGCGAGAGAAGGTCTGGACGGTCCGGAAGCCTCCAGGGAACGTCCGCGAGCATGTTGACCAGTTCCGCGTACCAAGGCCGTCTTGGCCAATCTGGAGCAACTAGAATCACTGGTACGCCTTCCGATTTTATCTTTTTGACCACCCGAGGGATCAATGCCAGAGGCGGGAACAGATACGGAAGTTGAAACTGGGACCACGGAGTCACCAGTGCGTCGCATGCGACGGCTAGAGGGTCCCTGGACCTGGCTACGAACTGCGGCACCTTGTGGTTCATCCGAGATGCCATGAGATCGACATCCGGGGTGCCCCAACGGTCGCATATCTGAGAGAAAACCGCGGGGTGCAGGGACCATTCGCCGGACGCTAGGCCCTGGCGACTCAGAAAGTCGGCTGCCCAATTTTCCACCCCTGGAATATGGACGGCGGAGATTGTCGGAACGCAACGTTCTGCCCAGCGGAATATCTTGGCCACTTCTGACATTACCTGTTTGCTGCGCGTACCCCCCTGATGGTTTATGTACGCCACGGCCGTGGCGTTGTCCGACTGAATGCGGACCGGCTTGCCGGAAAGGAGGGGCTGCCAGTGAAGAAGGGCCAGGAAAATCGCCCTGATCTCCAAAAGATTGATTGGAAGGAGAGACTCCTGTGGCTTCCAGCGTCCTTGGGCCGCTTTCTGATGGAACACGGCTCCCCATCCTAGAAGGCTCGCATCGGTGGTGATGATTTGCCACTGAGGCGGAAGGAAGGACCTCCCTTGGAGAACTGACGCTGGCCGTAGCCACCAAGTGAGAGACTGCCTCACTCTGAGAGGAAGCCGAATAGGACGGCCCAAGGACATCGTGGTCTTGTCCCAGGCTGAAAGCAGAGACAGCTGGAGAGGGCGAAGGTGATACTGCGCAAAGGGCACTGCCTCCATGGAGGCCACCATCTTCCCCAGGACCTTCATGCCGAACTGAATGGGAATGGGAGCAGGCCTCTTGAGAGTTTTGATGCACTTGGACAGAGTTGTAAATTTTTCCTTTGGAAGAAAAACACGGGCTAGCTCCGTGTCGAATTCCATACCCAGAAAGGTCAGACGCTGGGTGGGGACCAGAATGGACTTCTCCTTGTTGACTAGCCAACCTAGGCGGCTGAGAGTGTCCAGGGTTATCTGAAGGCTCCGGAGACAGTCCTGGCGAGACGAACCCTTGATCAAAAGATCGTCCAGATAAGGGATGATGAGGATCCCTCTGGAGCGAAGGATGGCCATCACAGTCGCCATCACCTTCGTGAAAACCCGGGGCGCTGAAGCCAGGCCGAAAGGAAGAGCTGTGAACTGAAAGTGGTCTCCCTGAAACGCAAATCGAAGATACTTCTGATGTTGCACACATATTGGAATGTGGAGATAGGCATCCCGAATGTCCACCGAGCAGAGAAATTCCCCGGGCTCCATGGAAGCAATCACCGACCGAAGAGACTCCATCCTGAAATGAAGAATCTTCACGTGGCGATTGAGCAATTTGAGGTCCAGAATAGGACGAAGAGAGCCGTCTTTCTTCGGGACTACAAAGAGATTGGAGTAGAACCCGGAAAACCGTTCGTCTGAGGGAACGGGAACAATGACTCCGGCGGAAAGAAGGGAGGAAATGGCCTGCAGAAAACCCGGAATCTGGGCCAGCTGTCGCGGAGGCCGAGACCGGAAAAACCGTCTGTTCGGGAGTGAAGCAAATTCGATTTTGTAACCGGATGCGACGAGTTCTCTGACCCAAGCGTCGTCTACAACGGACAGCCAAGCATCCGCGAAAAAGGAAAGTCTGCCGCCCACCCTGGAAGAAATTCCAGGTGGGGGTGACCCGTCACTTAGACGAAAATCTGCCGGAATTGGCTCCTGCAGATCTGGAATATTGTCCTCTAGATCTCCAGCGAGGAGCGGGTTTGTAGGAAGGTTTCCTCTGATCCCGCTCCCTGGTGGCAGGCGGCCGATCCTGTTGAGTGGCTCTCTCCGTGGCAGAGAAGGGACGAAAAGGCCTGAATGGTCGAAACCCCCTTCTGTTGAAGGGACGTTTTGGTCGAGACTGGGGAAGCGAAGTACTTTTGCCTCCAGTGGCATCGGAAATTATCTGATCCAGCTTTGCTCCAAAAGAGCCTAGAGCCATGGAATGGCAGATTGGTAAGCGACTTTTTCGAAGTAGTGTCCGCATTCCATGACTTTAGCCAAAGGACTCGGCGTACAGCTACTATGTTGCTGTTAGCCCTTGCTACGCAGCCGGCCGCGTCTAAGGAGGCGGCCAAAAGGTATTTTCCCGCCTGGTTAATCTGATCTGCAAGATCTGCCAATTCGTCTTGAGGAGCTGACGCTAAGATGCCTCTGCGAAGGATTTTTGCCCAAGCGGAAATGACCTTCGCCACCCAGGCGGATGCGAAAATAGGGCAGAGAGAGGCGCCAGATGCCTCAAAGATAGACTTAGCCAGAGATTCAATCTGCCTGTCAGTAGGATCTTTGAGCGACGCCCCGTCTGGAAGAGAGAGCACCGTTTTAGAGGCTATCCGGGATACTGGAGGATCTACCTCTGGAGCCTTGGACCACTTTGAGAGCAGTTCTGCGTCAAAGGGGTACAGAACGTCCAAATACTTGCGGCCTGAGAAACGTTGTTCAGGGCGCTCCCAGTGTTTGGCTAAGGTAGTATTGAAATCGTTGTGATTGGGAAAGGTTCGGGACGGAGGTCTGGCTCGTCTAAGGACAACCGAGCTTTCCTGAGCTGGAGCCTCATCCTGTTTAAGTTTTAGTGTTTGGAAGATAGCTGCAAGAAGACTATCGACCATGTCCCGCGTTTTAGAAACGCTGTTCCCCTCAGAGCTAGCTTCCGAATGAGAATCATCGCCTGACTGAAGGCTGTCATCTGAGGAAGGAGAAGGAGGCCTGGGAGCGGAAGGGCCCTGCGAGCTCGAGGACGAAGTGGACAGAGCCCGCTTCCTAGAAGACCTTCCCCGTCTGTCTCTCTGAAGGTCGCGGTCAGGTGCGGACGACTCACCCCGAGAGGTGGTCGGGGCAGAGGTGGCTGAGGATAGCTGAGGTAATCGTTCTAAAACCTGGACCAGTGACTGTGATACTTTTGTCAAGTCAGAAACAGACTGTGACATTGTAACGGCCCACTCCGGGGGGAGAGAGGAGGGAAGAGCGCCCTCCGCCCGGGACTCTGTGCGCTCCTGAGATGCTGACATATTGGAAGGACTGCAGGGGGGGCAGAATGGAGACGACTGACCCGATGCCCACTTCTTTTTACAGCGCGCACAGGCGTAACAGATAGCGGTGGGCCTGAAGCAGAGATCCCCTGAAGGGTTGGGCATAAGTAGACTGCACTGAATGGCCGCAGGATTTAAGGAATAACTGCCGAGGAGAGCTAATCTTTGCCTCAGAGCAGAGCCTACCGAGATTCTGTGAGCAGCAGAAAACGCTGAAGTGTCCCCCAAACAGCGCAGGAAGGAGTGAAACAACCAGGAAATCCTTGTGCTGGAGGCTGGGGGCGGAGCTTAGCGGCCGCTCCATGACTGGTTAACAGCGAAGGAGAGGGCATGGCCGAAGGAGGAGGCTGGCATATGAAACGAAAAGGAGCCCTGTGATGGGCTAGTAAAGGCGCGCTGAAAAGAGCGCGCTCAGGAAGGGAGGAGGGAGCACAGCGATGAGGAGACTGTGAGGGAAAGTGAAAGTGAAGACGCCGCAGCCCCATGCCAGCGCCGACATAACGGAGCTGATCTGACAGTGGCCCTGGGAAGTCTGCCTCCCCTGCTTGTGACGCTGTGTGGTGAGTGGAGGAATCCCCAGTGTCTCCCTGGGAGTGAGAAACAAGCGGCGTGAGCGCGCGGCAGGCAGAGAGGGCGGGAAATTCAAAAATTGTGGACCTGAAATCACAAAGGTACAACTTCTGCCATTCACGGAGGTTATGCGGGGCCGGAGGGAACGTACAGGCACTTACCTGACGTCCCTGAAGAGGATGACCACAGGGGCCCACGGGGAAACGGCAGGCCGCTGGGGGGGGGAAGGGAGTCCTCTGTACCCGCATCCTGCAGAAGACGGCTTAAAACACCTGCGATCGCCGTCTTCCTCTCAGCCCTGTCCCGAGAGAGGGGTGAGGAGGGGGATTCGGCAAGGACTAGCCACCTGTCCACAACCCTTATCACCGGAAGGCGAAAGGGAAAAGTCCTGCCTGCGGTACTGAGAGTTGCGATGTGGATGACACCACACTGCTCGCTCAGCCGCATGATATGGGAAATCAGGGTGACAACTACACCCTGTTTCCCGATGGAAAATAACCTAAAAGACAAAAGAGGGAAAAATTAAAAAGTTCAGACTAAACCTGAAAAGAAAAATGCGGATCTGGGGAGATCCCGGTCCGCCTCCTACAGACACTAAGCACAAACTGAGGTGCTTGGTGCCTGTCGGTGGGTGTATACTGCCGGGGAGGAGCTAATTTTATTGTTTTTGCATAGTGTCAGCCTCCTAGCAGCAGCAGCATACACCCATGGTATTCTGTGTCCCCCAATAAGGCGATAAAGAAATACTTTATTATGACTTCATTAAAATATCAAGGTCATTAAAACATATATACTAACGCATTTCAAGTCTCACTCTTATTGTTAGCCATGCACCTTTCTAATGAAGTTTACCTGCATTGAAAATGTTTATGGGACACACAAAATGCAGCCTGAATATACGATAAGTGTCTTGCTGGAATACCCCTTTAAGAGTGAATGATCAAATAAATCCAGCATTACTCACTCATTTCATCGTGAGAGATGGAGCTACTTTTTGACACCAAAAGGAAAAGGGTCACCTTGTGGATAACGTTAAGAACCTGTTCACACACTATAATAGAAAATCTGCAAAAGTTTTTTTTTTTTTTCCCACCAGGACAGCACATAAGCTCAATCCCAATTCCTTCAATGTGTAAAGCTTGAGTAACAGCAATGTAACTTTTTTCAATTTTTCATACATAAATCGTTCCATCATTTATTACTACAGGACAGAGGTGACGGGAGACATTTCTTTTAACAACCTTTTCTTTAATGTTTTTACTCACACAAACCTCACCTCGTTACAAAATAAAGAAAAAAAAGAAAGCTTTAACATTGTACACAAACACATACAAGAGCCCCCCCTGTTGGGGCAGAGCCCTCCCTCTGGGGGAAGGGGGTCCGCAGGATTCACATCAGAAACCAGACTTGTAAACAAGGACAAGATCACTTTTTTCCAGATTTCTTTATTCCGCCTCCAGCTGAAGAAAAAAGAAAAAAAAGGCAATTTTTAAAATAGTGTGTGAACAAGGCCTAAGGATGTAAGTGTGGATACAGCATGCAGGGACTTTCCCTTCACCGCTGCGATACACGAGAACGATTCCCGACTAACTGCGGGGAACTCTGCTACGGATCCATCCAGCAGAGTAGGGGGTGCTAACAAACAGAGGGGTCAAAAAGTTTTGTAAAAGCAACTTTTTACGTTTTAACTCTGAACATCAGGACAACGGAGCGGAGACAAAGTGAAATTGTGAAGATTTCAAGACTTCACTACGAATCAAAGGGAAACAGACACATTGCATTGACCATGCAGGAATTAGCTTTTTTTTTCTTCCTTTTTTTAACATTGTCCAATTTATTTTGAGACTGTAAATGGAGACAAACTAATTAAAAATGATGCGATTAACTTACGAAACCGACTTAAGAATCTGAGACGTCACCACATAAGTTTTCTTTTGTGAGACGCTTTGTCAAGTCTTTGTCATCAACAAGTGAAACGTGAGCGTAATGTCACCTTTAAGAGGTTATTCTATAGCATATTGGGATAACTGTGATTGCTGTGGTCTGAGAACTGTGCTCAGCCTTCATCAGTCCTATAGACAACGAACGGAGGATTGTTGAACACCTCTGCTCTATTAAAGACGTGATTCTGCACTGCTTGGTTCCCAAGATGGTGCAGGGTCCTGGTGGCTGGACCCCCATACTATCCACTTGATGACCTGTTGAAGCACAATGTAAGAGTGAAACGATCGTCCTCTGTACTTGCTCCATGGTTTTATCTGCCTGCTGTTGGTAACTTGATGCCACAATTAAGGATATTTTCTTGCATAGGACGGACTGTGCCTATCCACTTTCTTCTCTATGGATATACATACTAATTTCCATGGAAGTGGCACCCATGTTCCCTGATGTGTGCGCAGCTTTATTAACCCCAGGTCATACAGCTGTGCCTTTGTCCTGCTTTTTTTTTTTTTCTATGGTATGTGATTTGTATCCACTGGACAAGGTTTGTCCAATGAGGATCAGATGGGAGCTGCCGTTTAAGAGTCAACAGCACAGCTCCTTACGCCGTGTAGCGGCCGCAGCTGAGAACTGCAGCTCACCTCCAAGGCAGTTGAGTAGGCCATGATTATTAGGTCAGACATCCCCTTTAAAAAGCTATTCGGTTGCAAGTTTTGGTCATTATCTATCCATATGTTGTCAGTTTTGCAAGATTAGTGCATGGGCTGGCCGACGGCTCTGGACCGTGATATCTGAACAGCCACTGGTCTCTTAACCCAAACTCTGCCTCCTCCGTGCCTAATGGGTTGTTGAGTTTGGGTCAGGAGATTGATGGCAGGGTTTACACATCGCAGACCGTACTCAAATGTAAAAACGGTCGCAGTCGGTCACAAAAACGAGTCCACATGAGAATTGTCCTATTACTCACAAGCCCGTAAAAAACGGAGAACTTTTGCCATTCATAGGAAGGTAAACTTGAGGCTTGTACTTTGCTGTTCTGCAGTCAGACCTGCGTCATGCACACCTATGTTTAACATGGCGTGCGCATGGTCTAGCGTTTGCACGCGTTCGTATGCGTTTTCATGCGCATGCGTTTTTTTAAGGTGTGCGCCTAGGCACGCCAGACGCAACCTGTTGCATTTTTGGGTCCATCCAATGGCGTAAAAAAACAAAAAAAAACCATGCGCAGTGCGCACAGAATGCGACAAAATAACACATTACAGTCTATGGGAACGTAGGCGTTCGCATGGACATACGTACGCCTGCGTTTTAAGAGTTAACATGGCTAGAAACTGGTTAAAACGCATGAGCCTAAAAAACGCAAACGCATGATGTGCTTTTTGCATGTATCTCTAGTACGCACGAAGCGCTGTGCTAAAAACGCTAATGTGAAAGTAGCCTTATTTATGTGGTTTTGGATCTAACTATTAAGAGTCTTTGAATCCAATATCTTTGCACAGCGATTGTATTCTGCCATCTACTGGTAAACACGGGTAATGAAAGGGCACCTTTTCTATCTCCACCTCATCGGTCTGACTTCCTGGGCCTTGCTGAGGTCTTCCCTGATGTTATATTCTGTATATGCTGGGTTTTGTTTTGGTTTTTTTTATTGTTTGTTTTTAATACTCACGATGTGCTCCTTACGTGCTAAAATGTCACTATACGACATGATTGCGAACTTACATAAAGGGCCCTTCTGGGATGCTTTGCCTTTCATTTCTTCCAGTTTCTTCTGATCTTCTTTCTGTTTTTGCTTAAATGCCACATCCTCCTAAATAGTGCGAAAAATCAGAAAAACGGGGATTAGACCTTCCGGTAATATTGTTTCCAGGAGTCCATCCTGACAGCACCATGGAGGTTGTCCTTCCATCCTTATAAGGGGGACAGGAAACACACGACAGGTAAAGGGAAGGTGCCACCTTTTTATATAAAAATAAAAAAATGTTAAATTCATTATATTTATAACATATTTTCAAGTGCACAGTATTTATAGTTTTTTTTTTTATTACACTTTGCAAATACAGCAGCCCTGGGCATAGACATCAGCGGTTGGGTGCCGACCCCATCTATAACACTGTAGCTGCATTATCTGTGACCTAGGCTTCCATCCTGGGCTGTTTAGGTCACAGCTGTTGGAGGAGATCATGGCCATTTTGTTGTAGCTTGCAGCATATGCTGTAGGCTTTATTTTCCCCTGTCGCTGCGCACACTGCTCAGTGCGTGCGATGACAGGAGCTGCCGGTAAGACCGCCGGTCAGAGCACTGCAGGGACATGCTATCACATGTCAGCGCTACCCCGCAGCTATGACTGCCACCCACGGTAACGCTACCACCAATACTGTTGATCACAGTGCTGCGGGATCATGCTGGCAGATATAAACGTGATTCCGCAGCTGACTGACCTGCAGGAAAAAAAAAAAAAAAAAAAAAAAAGTAGGTGCGGGCCGATGAGACTACTGCTCCCATCCAGCCATGTCTGATGGGAGAGTAGTGTCGTCAGCCGGCGCCTGTGCTCACTTCACACCCATGCCTCCTAGAAATAATGTAAAACAATAAATCAACCTGTACTCCCTTCCCACTGTAGTCCAAGTCATCCAAATTGTCCCACGGTGATATCACGTGTAGAACAGTCACATCGGGAGATGTCATCGCTCTAACCGGCCGCCGTTGATACACTGCGGGAGGGAACTCCTGAGAGTGCTCCGTATGTCATCCGTAATCAAGGTGTGGTCGCGTATTTTGCGCATGTCAGCATCCGTATGTAATCCGTATGGCATCCGTATGGTGAGATTTTCTCGCAGGCTTGCAAAATGGACATATAATGGAGCCCTATGACAGTTTTAATAAAGAAATTAAAGAATAGATATAGACATATATATATATATATATATATATATATATATATATATATATGCATTCTATGTGTCTATATCTATTCTTTCATTTCTTTATTAAAACTGTCAGTGCGAGTTTACTGTATAGCGCACTGAATTGCCGGCTTTGCTAAAAGACACCGGGTGCGTATTTCTCGCAAGTCACACGTGTGGTCCGTGTGTAATCCGTATTTTTTGCGCACCCATAGACTTGCATTGGCGTACTACGGCCGTAGTACGCTGACAATCGCAGCATGCTGCGAGTGGCGCGGAGCGTAGAATACAGATGAGAAATATACGGCTGATGGGAGCAAACCCATAGAGAATCATTTGTCCGTGTCTAATGCGGGCTTTTTGCGCCTCTCACTCTCCCGTATTCCTCGCCAGTGTGACCCCGGCCTTAGTGTTGTGCTCTGACATTTACACACCAGCAAATTGTTAAAAAAATGCAAACAGTAAATTTTATATTAAAAACAAAAAAAACCACACACTACAACAATCCCTTCAATATGGCAATACACTTTAACACCTTTCTGACCTTGGACGCAATAGTAGGTCCAAGGTCAGATCCCCCCCCCCTTTGATGGGGGGGCTCCAGCGGTGAGCCCGCATCAAAGCCGGGACATGTCAGCAGTTTTTAACCGGTGGCTGGCGCTCATAGCAATGCTGTAATTCTGCTACTTATAGGCGATCAGCTTTGCATATTCACATAGCCTATATGTAGCAGAGCCGATCAAGTTGTGGATGCTTCTAGCCTCCCATGGAGGCTATTGAAGCATGCCAAGATTCAAAACAAAAAAAAAAAATTTAAATTACCCCCCCCTTTTCGCCCCATTCAAAATAAAACAGTTTTTTAAAAAAAAAAGTCACATACACATACTAGGTATCGCCGCGTTTAGAATCGCACGATGTATCAACAAAAAAAAAAAAAAAAAAAAAAAAAAAAAAAAAAAAAAAAAAAAAAAGGATTAACCCGATCGCCAAACGGCGTGGTGGGGAAAAAAATCAAAATGCCAGAATTATGGTTTTTTGGTCGCTGCGACATTGCATTAAAATGCAACAACAGGCGATCAAAATATTGTATCTGCACATAAATTGTATCAATAAAAACATCAGCTCGGCGCACAAAAAATAAGCCTGCACCCAACCTGAGATCACAAAAAATGGAGACGCTACGGGTATCAGAAAATGATGCAATTTTCTTTTTCTTTTTTAGCAAACTTTGGAATTTCTCACCACTTAGATAAAAAAAGAACCTAGACATGTTTGGTGTCTATGAACTCATAATGACCTGGAGAATCATAATGGCCGGTCAGTTTTAGCATTTAGTGAACCTAGCAAAAAAGCCAAACAAAAAAAGTGTGAGCTTGCACTTTTTTTGCAATTTCACTGCACTTAGAATTTTTTCCCCCATTTTCAAGTACACGACATGCAAAAACCAATGGTGTCGTTCAAAAGTACAACTCGTCCGGCAAAAAATAAGCCCTCACATGGCCATAATGACGGAAAAATAACCCACTCGCCCGGTGATCGCAATGGCTGTCGGCTCTCCTGACCCATGTGTGACATCTGCATAGAAATCCATGCTGCCAAGCTCAGGTCTGGAGAGCAGACGGACAGTGCGAGGATTACCATGTGGATCCCCGGGTGAGTAATACGGCTGTCTGACTGCATGCTTAATATCTGAGAGGAAGCATCTAAGGATACAGACTTAAGATCCAAACTAAGACCCAAGTGTCTCCTTGGTCAACCCTGTAGCCTTCCCTAAAAAAGAAAGCAGAAAAAAAAAAAAAAAAAAAAACAAACAAACTAAGAAACAAAATGAACAAATACCTTGCAGTAAGTAAATAAATAGCAATAGGTTACATCATTAACAATGTTTTGATCAAAAACGCGTAAAAGCCATCCCACTGCGACAAGGTGACCCCAATCGGGATGGTCCCAAGTATTAGGCTATGTGCACACGGTGCGGATTCTGCTGTGGAATTTTCCGCGCAGATTTTGCTAAATCTGCAGGTAAAATGACCTGCGTTTTACCTGCAGATTTAGTGCAGATTTCTATAATGGAGCAGATGAAAAACTGCACAAAAGAAGTGACATGCTGCAGTTTTAAATCTGCACGGAAAAATCTGCAGCATGCGCACAGCGATTTTTGTTTTACATAGCCTTAAATGGTACTATACATCACTTGCAGTTCTGCACAGAATCTGCACCGTGTGCACAGGGCCTTAAAACATTACCACGCGTCAACTGACATCAACGTAGCTATCCGATGGGCAGGTACCCGAGCAGCCAGATATGAGTATTAAAATGGTAAGGTTTATAAAATTAGAGTAAGGACTGTCCCAATCACTGTGACGAGGAGGGATGGCTGTAGCGTTTTTGTTTTTTTTTAATCGAGAAACATGTTAACTACAGGCTGCCTGACAACCAAACTAGACTTCATACAGCCCCATACCTAGTATATACCCGAACACAATAGTACGGCTGTATATAAGTAAGGTGACCAAAGCGATCGCAGATAGAAGTCATCCAAACCCACCCCCACCACTAAAAAAAAAAAAAAATAGTGAGAAATTAATGTAACATAGTAAAGAGACAGGAAAAAAAACAAAACATTTTTTGGGGATAGTTGTAAATTGTACTGAACTAGAGAACCTGGCGTAACAAAAACCCTCAGTCGTGAAGGAGTTAATGTGGCACAGCGCCTCTGCTGGCTGGAGGACCCTTTGAGAAACAGCAGCTGCCAGAGCACCTCACCTCATCTAGATCTTTGCCGCTTTTCTTGGGCTGCTTTAACGGCTTCTTCTTACCACCTAGAAAACAAAACAAAAAAATAAAAAACAAATCACCAAGCAGCGACTACTCGGGGACAGACGACAGGAGCCATGGGGGCACAATAACCAGGCACCAGGACACAGAAACCTAATAAATATACATTCAGCCAATCACAGCGCAGCTTTCATTTCGCGCTCTGTAACAGTCATCTGATTGGCTGCTGTGGGCAGATGCCTGATCACGTGTCATCACTCCTCTTGGGCAGACCGCTTTGGGGTATTAAGGGTTAATCGTCATCATCTATAGACGCGTCCGATGGTAATGTAGTGTCAGTAATGGCGGCAGTGATAACTGTCCGTCCTGTCAGGCAGCTGCACACCCAGGATGGCAGCGGATCCCGCCGTGACCATTTAAAAATCACCAACCTTCTCTGCCAGACATCTCTGAGCTCTCTGATGACGAAGCCCCCGGCACCACACCGGAAATAGGTGACTAAAATGAATGCCTGAAGCAGTGCACTTCCGGTTTAGCTCGCAATGACTTATACGCAGCGCGCGGAAGTAGGTGTCTAACGTTTAGCCTGAACTAAATACTTTCTCCTTTTTTCCTTCTAAAAAATAGAATAACAACGGCACTGTCTTATTAGATTTCGATAAGAACGTGTAACTGTATATGATTGCAAAAGTTATAGTCTGTCTAAGGCGTTTTTGAGTTCAGCAGTGTCGCCATCTTGGTACACCTCCACATCGCTTTCGTTTCACCGGAAGTGTGGTGTCAGCCATTTTGCTACACCCGGATGTTTGGCGGCCACCTTCTTGCTCCTCCCAATGTTAGCAGGAAGAGGTGAAGTCCATCCAGAGCGGTGTCACCTCTGTGTCATCTGTGAGGCAGGAGAATGTATGAGGACACTGAATTCAGGTATAAAAAAAAATAACAAAAGTGTAACGATAAATGAATGAGACGTGTATGTAAAGCCTTACTCCCTGTTTGTTAACTCTTTCCATCCCGTGCAGGTCTTGCATGTGGTAACTTCCCAGTGTGACACATTCCTGCGGTGCCATGAAGCCGCCTCGCTCTCCGTCTGTTCTCCTGACCCAGAGAATCAAGCTGCTGAGTGTGAGGACGCAGTGCTCCAAACTGCCGGACGGCAGGCCCCCTCCTGAGGTCTCTGGGGTCACCCCTTTACAGAGATGGGTGGACACCGGCAAAACCGTGGGTAAAAACTCCATGCGGAAAGCGTCCGTCGCGGCCCAGCACTGGTGGGAACGATACGAAGAGTTTGTCGGACTTGTAGAAGTTCGAGAAGCTCAAGGAAAAGTCGCTGAGGTAAGAACACGGGTCGGTCGCCTTCTCCAGTCACATGCAGACCTGCTTTTTGAAATTTTCTGGTTGCCCTTGGAGACAGACAGCAGTTTAGGGCCACTTTGTAGTCAGACATGTGACCGGTGACTGTTTTCTGAGCTCTCCGGTGACTAGCAGAAATCTGGAGCTACGTTTAGATGTGAATGAAGAAGAAAACCTCAGAGAAACCTCAGTCTTTTATTTGTGGAGTTCTCCTTTAGCCCTCACTACCGGCTGTTTGTGCATCCAGCAGCGGCGATCTGAACTCGCTCCGATCTCTACTCATAAATCATCAATCTCTGACCGCAGTATTTAAGGGGCGCAATTCAGTGCTTTCCCATCAGGGGGGGGTTGAAAGTCTGCAAAGGCAGCTGTGGGTCTACTGAAGGCCTTCACCACCATCTTTGTACTCCCACAGATCGGGCTTTACAAGAGATTTGTTGGTTCCACTATTTACTGCTAAAGTTCAACTTGGGGGTAGTAAAATAGAAAATGAAAACTACTAAGAAAAAAGTTTGTAAAATATATATATATATATATATATATATATATATATATATATATATATATATATATATATAAATGTAATCCCCTTTTTTTCCAATAAAAATAAAGAAATGTAAAAAAAAAAAAAAAAATTAACATTTGATATCCATAAGAATCTGATCTACGAAAATAGGAAATTAATTATGATAAATGCTGTAAAAAAAGAAATTAAAACTCCAGAATTTAAGATTTTTGGTCTCTGCAGCTATCTCAAAAGTACTATAAAAAGCGATAAAAATTGTTGTAGGTGCCCCAAAAACTCTCAGTTCATCACATAAAAAAAACCCCAAAACCTCACAGATCTTGGTCGACGCAAAAATAAAACATTTACAGGGTTTGGGAATTGACCAGAATGGTGACCGGTCTGCGAACCCTGTCTTATGAGGAAAGGTTGCAGGATTTGAGAATGTTTAGTTTGCAAAAGAGAAGACTGAGAGGAGACTTAATAGCTGTCTACAAATATCTAAAGGGCTGTCACATTGTAGAAGGATCAACTTTATTCTCATTTGCACAAGGAAAGACTAGAAGCAATGGGATGAAACTGAATGGGAGGAGACACAGATTAGATATTAGAAAAAACTTTTTGACAGTTAGAGTGATCAATGAGTGGAACAGGCTGCCACGAGAAGTGGTGAGTTCTCCTTCAATGGAAGTCTTCAAACAGAGGCTGGACAGACATCTGACTGGGATGATTTAGCGAATCCTGCTTTGAGCAGGGGGTTGGACCAGATGGCCCAGGAGGTCCCTTCCAACTCTACGATTCTATGATTCTACCACGCAAATTATTCTTCTTTTTTTTTTTTCCAAAGTATTCATAATCGCCAATAAAATATAAAAATAAAATACAAAAGTGGTATCCCTGCAATCATACTGATCTGGAGCTTCATGATCCTGGGTGATCTTTACTGTACAATGAACTTCCGTAAAAACAAAACCCATAAATCAAGAAATTTTGTGGATATGTAAACTAAACAGGTGGGATGTAGTTTTCAGAATCAGACTACTCAGGATATTTTTTATAGTCTGTTACCATGGAGATGCATAGATCTGCGTAGGAGCTGTATACGAAAACGGTAGGTTTTTTTTTTCTGTTTATCTGCTGAGGCTGTTTTTTTTTTTTTTTTCCTAGGCAGAGAAGGACTTCATGGTGGCTCGCGGGATTGTGCGGGAGGCTCGAGAAAATGTGGAGTCCCAGCAGCTGAAGCTGAAAGAAGTGCGGGATCGTCTGGACAGGGTGTCTCGCGATGACATCCAGTATTTGGAGCTCGCCACTCTAGAACATAAACTTCTGCAGGTAAAATGACAGCACTTATGTAAAGTGGGCGGGGATAGAACTCCTATCAGCCAATCGGATCGCCAGAATAGCGGCAGCAGCAGGGGTGGAGTGTGCTGACCTTGTCGGCGGGCAGTGACTTTCTTGCTCCTGTAATGATGTGAGGATTGGACAGAGACTGTGTCATAAATTTAGACAGTTGCATGTATAGTAAAGAAGAAGGGACTCCAAAGCAGCACAGAGTATTTTTTGGAGATGAGTACACTGATTTTTGCAGCGAGTAATGACTATCTTCCCATTTTAGTATATCAGTGAGGACCTGTCGGTCAGTAAAGCGATGGGAGGAGGGCAATAGAGGAAGTGGTAGATCCTGAAAGAAGCTGGGTCTACTGCAGCACAGAGTATTTCAGTTGATAAGTGCATTTTAAGGTGGAGGAGTCAGAGCTGCCTGTGCCGGGGTCCATGTCTTGATGTACGAGTATAAATGGGGTCAAGAGTGACATAAATAGAGTCCACAGCAGCACAGAGTGTTTCAGAAGATTAGCGAGTCAGAGTGGGAGGTTACGGACAGAAAGTATAGGGAACAGAGATTCTCAGCAGTGCAGAGATGAGTTATTTAGGAGAGGACTGTCGGCATCATGTCGGAGTCTTTCACCTGTCTTCTCACATGACGATGGGAATAAGAACAGAGGGCACATGGGAAGGAAGCATCGATCACTTGAAAAGACCTCTCCCACAACAGCACTGAGTATTTCTGGAGACCAGCAAGTTTTTTTATTGTAGCAGCATGGACACCATCACTTTTAAAAAATTTTTTTTTTTTTTTTCCCAATATAGTAAAAGTATAAAAATTTTATTTAATCACAACACAATATAAGCATAATAGCATGATAGCAAAAAACAGGACAGAGACAAAGATGGGGGAATAAAGGAGCGGTGCATGACATCCCATGCCTATATAATCAGCCACAATGAGAGTCCCATAGTGTGACTGGATGTATAGAAGGTATTGGCAAACAAGACCTAAATACTTTCTCAAACATAAAACCAAGTGGGCCCACACAGGCCGCCCCCCCCCAAGGGGACGCGAGGCAGAGGGACCACAAGGACCCCCAGTAACCCGGCTAACTGGTCACGTTGTTAGTCACATGGTACATACCAACCAATGTATGTGGCAGTAGCGGCGCATGCGCTGTGTCACGGCCAGGTCCTCACCATGGGCCGCCGGACATCAGGCTTCCCAGCGCACGCACGGAGAGGAAATCTCCACGCGTGTGTGGGAGGCACATAGACACCCGGACCCATGCAAGGAGAACAGGAGGGACAGCGCGCATGCACACTTGCTGTAAGGGCAGAAGAAAAGGTCCCCGTGATCCCTCCACCCCAAACCCCCCCCCCCCCCGAGAACGCGGCGCGCGCGGACGCGAAACGCGCGTCGAGGTTAACCCTCTGCTTTATCACTTTTAATTTTTGATGGGCGCTTTCACATTCTCTTAATAAGGCCGGGATCACACATGCGAGAAACTTGGACGAGTCTCGCATGTTTATACCGGGCACTGGCACTCGGGAGCGAAGCGTGCAGCTGCACAGAAATACATGCAGCCACACGCTCCGCTCCTGAGTGCCGGCGGTAGTGCCCGTTATAAAGATGCAAGACCCTTCCGAGTTTCACGCATGTGTGATCCCGGCCTTAAAGTTGCATCCCCTCGGGGTCAACACTGCACTCACATAATCCGCTCCTGGGAATCGCGGCCCATCGGCCATTTCTCAGCTGACATAAAAGAAACCGCTATTTCATAAGATTATTAAAAGCAGACGTGCGGTTTCTCTTCGTTCAGATACTTTATAGGGTAAAAAAAAATATATTTCCTTTTATTAAGAAAAAAAGACATAAATTAACCCCTTCATGCAGCTATCACATGACTCCCAATATGCAGGCCAGTGGTCTGTAACCTGCGGCTGTCTTGGTCGGGCCGCACATCTGATCATTGCAGGTATCCTGTCACTTTAAATTTTCAGCAAGTCTAAGGTGTAAGAAAAATATATATAAGAACATCTGGGCACATCGTTCCGAAAGTGTCTGGCTTAAAGGGAGTGTACACTTTTGCAACCAAGATTTTAATTCTCGGATGCATCTAAAAAAAAGCAACTTTGCAAACACTTTTAAGAATCTGTCTCCGGTCGTTTTATGTATGCAGCGCCTGTGCAGAGTGACAAACCCAGACTGATGGTGAGACAGATGTGAAGAAATAGACAAGTGTTACAAAAGTCTACATTGCTTTTAACTCCTTCCCTCCCTTGTTTTTCTCTTCTTCCAAGAGCCATAACTTTTTCATTCTTCTGTCAACATCGCCATACAAGGGCCTGTTTTTTGCAAGATGAATTTGTTGTTTTGAGTTTCCAG
Source organism: Dendrobates tinctorius (assembly GCF_039654945.1). NCBI lineage: Eukaryota > Metazoa > Chordata > Amphibia > Anura > Dendrobatidae > Dendrobates > Dendrobates tinctorius. The sequence goes on along the minus strand of NW_027361695.1, from coordinate 2,991,840 downwards.
GTACAATTACTGTTACAATTACAATTAGGGCTTGTTTTTATTGCACGGGAAGCTGAAGTTTTTATTGGTACCATTTCTACGTTCATACAACGTTTTGTTCGCTTTTTATTACATTTTCAATGAGAGTTGTAGAGACCAAACAATATACAATTATGTGATTGACATTGCAGCCCATTCTATCTGTACGTGGGGAAGGGTTTAAAGGGGTTGTCCAGGCATAATCTATAAGCCATCCGAATTACAAGGGTGTAGAGAGATGCAGTACCACACACAACCTGAGGACTGGTGTGGCGCTGTGTTTTTGTTTTATTCCCTGTACCACCCCTTTAACATGATCTATCCATAACAATCTCCTAGTGGTCACTAAGCCCCATACTGGCGATTCTAATTAATAAACTGTTGATTTCCATTGTAGCGGGATCTGCTTAGGATCAGATTTTTCACTTTCGGATTATTTCCCGGGGTCATTAATCTTCCCTGTTTCCTGTGACCGTTTTTTCTTTTCAGAGTCATTGGTTTAATAATCAGATTCTTTGCTTCCAGCCCATCGCTAATCCGATCAATGGAGTCCTGAAGAGCGCGTGTAGTTAATTCGGAGCAGAGAACATAATGTTATGTGCTGCAGGGCAGAGGTTAACCCCTCAAATATAGGCACACTATTATCTTTATTTTAAGGGGGTTTTTTTACCAGCTTCATAGAAGGATATTTTCAGATAGAGCTTGTAAAATCAAGTACTTTTGCAATTTACTGCTTGTTAAATTTTTGAACCGTTCTTGAGATATTAGCACTTTTGTTAACACTAACAGTTTGTTGCCTTGGAGATCGACCACTGCTGCCCTTAAGCTTGTAAGCGCTGTGCTGGAGCTGGCCATGATTAGGAGGTAATAGCTCCACTGATCCCATCCAGATTCAAAACAGGGCTTACAGGCTCCAAAGAAATTATCTTTTCAGAATTGCTCATGTTCTGCTGTCAAGCAGCGGTGGTCGGTCTCCAAGGCAACGAGCTATAAACAAAAGAAAAGTGTTTAATATCTCAAAAACAGCTGGAGATTTTAATAAGCAGTAAATTGCAAAAGTGCTTGTTTTTACAAGATCTAGCCGACAATATCCATAGGTGAATATGGAAATAACACCTTTAAACCATAAAGTAGATACGCCATAAAGAGGATAAAAATGGAAGCACAAGAATTGCCGTTTACTTCTTTACCCCCAAAAAAAATTGCAAGAAAAAGAGATCTAAGCATGGTATGTACTCATTTAATTTGTAACTTTTGTTTTTGGGGATCTTTCTAGTGGAACCCTCTCCTTAAAGGAGATGTCTGATTAAGACAACCTGCACCCATATACTCCATTGGGGAGAGTGAAGGAGTCGCAGCTTGTGCTAAGATGGAGAGACGTGATGTCGGATTTGAGAATTCATCTGACTATTCGCAATGTAATACTACATTCTCTGCATACTATTGTGAGAACGCAGAGCTTCAGTGTAAAGCATGGGGGAGGAATAGATCAGCTGCTAAAAAAAAAATAGGCATTTTATTTCAGACTACCAAAGACTCCGATAAATAGTGCGTCTAAGCTGGAGTCACCGATCAAAGGGGCTGAGATTAAATTAGGGAGGACCACTCAGAATTAGAAGGACCACTCAATGCAGATTCTTGTCTCAGCCCCCCTACAATAACTTATCATTTTCTTTACTCAGGAAGAAAAAAGATTGAAAGCGTCCTACACGAACGCCGAGGAGTCGGAAAGAGAGAAGTTTGCTCTTTTCTCCGCCTCCGTGAGGGAAAGTCACGAAAAAGAGAGGACCAGAGCCGAGCGGACTAAGAACTGGTCCATCATGGGGTCCATACTGGGGGCCATCATCGGGGTAATGGGATCGACCTATATTAACCGCGTCAGGCTCCAGGAATTGAAGAATTTGCTCCTGGAAGCTCAGAAGGGACCAATCAGCTTGCAGGAGGCGATTCACGAGCACGCGTCAGTGCATCGGTCCCAGCAGAGGGACCTCGGGGACCTCATCGTGGCGTTAAGAAACATGGTGCCTACTGCTTCGTCTGCAGACCCTGGAAGCATGGGATCTCCGCCATCCTCCTTGGGGTCTCCGGCCTCATCCTTGGGGTTGGACCAGGTATTATCTGCCATTAGGGAACACATGGTGCACACTCAAGAAACCGGGAAAAACGTGGAAAGTTTGCATCAGAAATACGGAAACCTGGAGAAGAGTCTGGGTAAAATAGCAACTGATCTGCAAAATGTAAAGTCTAAGGTGTCCACGAGGACAATGGAAGGGTTAATCCTGGGCTCCAATCCCGGGGACGGTGGCCAGGAAGGTTCAGTCCGGGACGTTATACTTGAATTATCCGACGCGGAGCAGAGACTGGGCGTCCGCATCAACAGGAATTCCATCTACAGCTCCGCGCTCACATGTACGCTCCTCGCCCTGTCCGTCCCAATATTATACATTTTACTTAAAGGAAGCTAAAATTAATAAAAAGTCTGACAACTAGAGACGTTTTGAGCTTTTTTTATTATCAGGGTTCACATTTTATACAGTGTCCAATGGGAGAAATAAAACGGGTTCACAGTGTAAGAAAAGGAGATAAGCTGCCGCCACAAAATCACGTGCCGCTTATATCCGGGGGGGGGGGAATCCAGCAACATAGAAAGTATCAGTAATACATCTGCCACATATCTAACGTCAGTGGTCAGCTTTACTGCTGCTTGCAAAGTCCTGATGCGATGGCACAAGGCTGGGAGCGACGTGCACAATCGGGAAGGGGATGTAGGAAATTAGAAAAAGAGCGCCACTATTGTGTACAGGTTGTGCCTGATATTGCAGTTAGGCTTCATTGACGTGAATGAGCTGCACTGCAATACCCGACGTAACCTGTAGATAAGGGTGGCGCTGTTTCTGCAACAAACAAACTTGTCCACAGGCTCTGTAAGGTGTTGCAGGAAAATTTTGTAACGTCCACACTGGACGTTTACAGAATATCGACCATATATACCATAAAGGTCCAAGGTGGGATAACTCCTTTTAAATGTTTTAAAGTTTTGGGATGTCTCTAGGATGTGTAGTGACTTTATGATCAATGGGGGGTCTAATCCTTAGAATAAAGGGGTCACCGCGCTTTTTTAAGGCACCTCCGCTCCACTGTTTGCTGCACAGTGCCACCATGACCACCCACTGTGCGGAGGAACCCTAGCTGGCTCTAGTCACAAGAATAGGACCTTGCTGCATCTCGCTGCACAGTGGGTGGTCGGGGCACCATTGTGCCAGAAAACAATGGATTGAGAGACCAGATCAGATGCCCACTAATCATAAGATGATGGCATATCCCATTATTAAAGGGATATTCCTGTTTTGTAATTGCAATTCCAGACACCGCCTGTGAACAAATGTGGCGCTGTTTCCAGACTTTTCTGTACAGATCATGGGGAAGAGGGTGGACGTCTCTGGTACAAGTACTTCCAGAGTCATTCCTGAGAATGACGGGACCAAAGTCTCAGATGTCTCTAAAACTAGGGAGCTTTGTAGCCTTCTCAAGGAGCCTGGAGAGTTGATGTGTCAACATGTGGTCATGTAGCCTGTTCCTGTGGCTTCTTGGGTTCAAACGTCATGACTTCCATATGGCTTAAACCTGTGTAAGCGTAAAAGAAAAAAATGTCACAGACGGGTCTAAAAAAATAATCAGCAGCAAGTGGTTATTGTCCCTGCAGCACCTCCGCAGGAAATTTGAAGTATTACATGTCATCCCAGTACTGCACATACGGGTCGGGTCCTCCAGAGTGAGAGATGATCTTGGTACCTTGTTTTATTAATTGGTCCTATAAACACCCCTAACCCCTCTAACTCCACATTTCATAAATATGTCTGCCTGCAGCCAACACTCGGGGAATCTTGTAAAAAAAAATAGCTCTTAAGCTCCCCCTAGTGTTGGCTGTAGCAGAAGCTTAACCCAGCGATTGCTGTCAGTGAATAGAAGTTAAATGCAAAGGAGTGCTTCAGTTGTTTAAACTTTACTTTTCCATTCCGGAATTGGAAGGTCCAGACTTTCAAAGGAGTCATCGTATTTTTCAGCAGGCGGGTCAGAGTCAGAGTCATTGTATTCCTCTAAGTAAGGATGTGCCAGGCATTCCGCTGCAGATAGTCTCCTCTCCGGGTCCAAATCCAACATCTTGTCGAGAAGATCAATCTCTAGGGAGACATGAAGGATACAAGTCAATCTACAAGTGTAAGCGGGGGTGGAGCATGAAGCAAAAATTCACATAACTCCAATCATGCCCCGCCCCCACGGAACCTGGGCAAGATAGAACACAATGTATCAGCTGTTACCGGAGTGTTCCAGGGCTGCTAACAATCAGCAGATATGCAGCATGATAACGCGAAGAACGCTGCTGCCGGTCCTTCCCAACTCTAATTGGCTGACAACAGCTAACAATAGATTGTATTCAGTATCCAGACCAACGGTGATAACATACAGTTTACCGTACCTAATGCGCTCATTGTTGGGAAGAGCTCTTTAAAATTCTTCTTCTGTTTCTCGGGGAGCATCTTTAAGTAGTCCTGAGCCTGTAGATGGAATCAAATTAGGAAATTATTGTTTTTTAGGGGGGTGGCAACTTGAGCATTTGCCTATGGCCACCAAGTACAGTACCCAAGCAGCAACATGAGAGTGGCACATGTAAATGTTAACCGATTTGGAACTTGTAGGATTTCAACATTAACCCCTAGACTGCCTTAAACACCCAATTACTTTTCCCTTAAAGGGATAATCCTCTCACGGCCAGGGGTGGGTTGGAGTTATGGAAACAGCCGAGCTATGCTATGTTATTTCCATAACTCCCATTCACTTCTATGGAAGTTATGGAGACACAGCCCGTTCAGCAGCTGCGCATAGATAATCCTTCACTACTTAGGCATTGTATAGCGGTATTATTTAGACAGTGATTTTCACTTATTTTAGCCTTGTAGGGTGCAGTGCTGTGTTATTGGAGTATTATTTCCACATGGTATGGCAGTATTATTTTTTAAATGATAAATGAGAACCCCTCGGACTTACGTGTTTACTTTCCATCTTGTTGATCAGGGAAGGTTTGGGACTTCCTATTACTTCAATAATTTTGTTCAGCTCATCAAAATCTGTAGTAACAGTTAAAGTTCTCTGCAGTCTGAAGCTCCACATACTGATCAGCAGCCGTGTATAGAAACGATACAGAAGTGCTGTAGTTTTCACACCAAGTTTTATAACAGGCTGACACCTCCTGTTATGCTGAGATCATCTCATTATCACCACAAACAGGAATACAATGATCCACTGGGTTACAGCTCACCTCCTCCTTGTGTATACTGACTGATAATCTCTATAGAGTACATAACATGGGATCCGCCATTCACAATAGGTGATGTCACAGCTCACCTCCCCCCTCCTGCACAATGACTGATAACACCTCTATGTACAGTAGATAACACAGGATCCACCATTCACAATGGGTGATGTCACAGCTCACCCCCACCCCCTCCTGTACAATGACTGATAACACCTCTAGATACAGTAGATAACACAGGATCCACCATTCTCAATCGGTGAAGTCACAGCTCACCTCCTCCTCTACAATGACTGATAACACCTCTATATACAGTAGATAACACAGGAACCACCATTCACAACATATGATGTCACATCTCACCTCCTCCCCCTCACTGCATAATGACTTTTGCAGAGAAACGTTTATCTGAAATTCTGTGTGTAAAGGATACAATCTCCTCCAGGGAATAAGACGCGTCCTGTGATCATTTCCGCCAAGATGCATCCAACAGACCAAATATCCACTGTAAAGAGAGGAAACGTGCCACGGTGTGATCTCAGAGCGCTGTAGTACGGACGTATGGCCGCCGTAATGTGCAGATACTTGAGATTCTACCGGAAATAACATTCACCTGTCTGGCTGTAATGCATCCAGTTGAGGATGATTTCTGGTGCTCTGTACCAGCGAGTTACCACGTATCCGGTCATCTCGAGTTCCATCTGTCGGGCCAGGCCGAAATCTAAAATCTGAAGTTATCATAAAAAATATCTTAGAAAATGTAATATACTGCAGCATCACACCTCACACTAACAAGAGGAACTGTAACACTGATGTTTCCAGGAGGAGTAACGGAGGGATGGCACAAGCTGAAACTACTAATTCTTGGAGAGCAGCCCATTCATTTGCGAATGTCACACTTTAGTCAACTCTGCGGAATAATGTGACTTCTTTACCTTGACCTCGTAATTTTCATCCACTCCAAGGTTGCTCGGCTTTAGATCCTGAAATAGAGAATAATTTCGCACAAAATCAAAGATACTTAATATTGATGATGCCTTATCTTGGGGTAGTAGTGGATACCCCCTTTAAGGAACTTCCCATTGATAAAGCAGGGGTTGGATTTTTAGCATATAGTTCTCTCTTTGACGGGAATCATTGGCCGCTTTTTGGCCTTGCAAATATTCGATTGATTCCGTAATTGCAGCCGTAAAAGTTAGAGCTGCTCAGGAATATCCCCCCCAATGGCTCTCAGAGGGGAGTGCAGAAGAATAAGCGGGTTCACCCTTACTAGCAATTTAATGATGGAACTGCGCCCACTAGTGCTTTATACAGGGACTTCAGTTATAACGGAAAGGGGACCCTTATTGAATCATAATCCTTATAAAGATGATTTTATTTTGTTCCCACCACTCTTTGGAGTATTTTGTTTTTTTGTCTTTTTAAAATCCACCATACGGTTCCAGAGATGTGGACCTTTTTATTTAGTGCTATTTTTAAGATCTATATAAAAGGGCGTGGCAGTATCCTAAAGACACGCCCATGAGGATCCTCTAAGCCACGCCTATTTTAAGAAAAAAAAACATAAAAATTAGCAGGAAACAAAAATGCACATATCTCTGGAACGATATGGCGGATATAAAAAAAAAATACTCAGAGGAGCAGCGGGAGAAGAAGCCCAGCGAGAATAATTTTTGGACCACACCCACTTGTCTAACAAGAATAGATTTGAATACAGGGAAGAAGAGGCCATATCTCAGGAACAGAGAGGCGCAGGAACAAAAGAAAAACATCTCCGGATTCAGGAGAACAGCGGCCTTTACACCAGGAAAAAAAAGAGATGTTTGTGATAGGTGCTTTGAAGGGTCACATTCAGCCATAATAGATCCCCTTGATGCTGAAAGGATCCATGTCTTTACCACTGCATTACCGGCCTCTACTCTTATAAGTGTCAGGCAGATATTGATTTTACATAAATGCGCACTTACCCTGTGAACGATTCCAGCCGAATGAATGTACTGAAGAAGAAAGAAGGAAAATTGATAGTGTTAATGTTATATAACTACTGCTGAAACAAGTACGTAACAGTAGTTGGTCTGAATGGGAAACAGCGCCACTATTGTGCACTGGCTGTGTCCGGTACTGCAGTAGTCACTTAAATGGGGAAAGGCTATTATACAGGACGAGAGGAGGAAATGAGACCCTTTTTTTTTAATTGTGAACAAGTCCTTTAAATTTTTGCCCCGAATGTCCAGTAAACTTTTAAAGTAAGGTGGGATTTTCGGGTGAGGGGCACCATGGCTGACTTTTGGACGGACGCTGCTACTATGGGGACACTGACTCTGCTTCTTTCACTATGAGAATATTACTGATCGACATTTTGAGAATGTCTGCATATTGCATTCTTAATTAAAGGGATGTTACAAGAGTGGGGCCATACAGCGCCCAATGGCAGGAACAGATTCAGTGCCCCAAAACAATGAGACCCAAGTTACATTGAAGAGCAATAAATAACAGTGCGAGCCACAGTGCCCCCATAACAGTGACAACCCTATGGTGCCAGATACGGGGCCACATTCCATCATCAGCCATAATGCCACCGTGTCCCCTCAATGATGTGCCGGCCGTGGTATAGGAGCACTGGACGTGATGGTCTATACGGGGTCTAGTGGCCCCTCATTAACTATTTCAGAATGATCCATTACTAATATAACACCACAAGTCACCAGGGCCATAGAGACCCCAGAGGGCACCCAGGTCCTTTGGTACATAGCAGGTGGGGATTTGTATGGAGACCCAGGAGTTCGAGAGCGCTGAGCCATAGGACCGACCAGCGGCATGAATATATATCATCTTCCTATGTGTTTCCATCAGATATGCAGCACATTCCGACATTCCCTTGTGATACGACCCATTTATTAGGAGGGAGGTAACTGTAAACATGTACGAGCAGGACAGATATTTCTCTGTCGGTTCACTCCCTCGAAATAATAAATGTCTGCAAGGAATGTGCTTCCTACAGTAAAAACAGGAGCAGGGAACCATTACACACAGCTACTGGATAAAATGTTCTTACAGGGGCGTACACAGGTGAGACCCCCTCCAGACCAGCTCCCTTATTGTACCACGTGCTGCCACCCAGGACAGATGGACCTGGCATTTGTCTGGTCCATGCACCCCTTGCCATCACTACAGTTCCTTTGGAGAATGGGGATGTTGCAAAAGTTCCCAAACCCTAGTAGAAGAGCAGATGGAACCAGCCAAGACCTAAGAGTCTGCCCCCATGGTCGGCCAAAGGCAAAGGAAGCAAGATGGTGTATGGTGATGGCATCATGGGTCTCCAGCTAAGAGGAGGTGGCCTTGATGTGCACTGTATGGCCATCATTGTGTATGACATATCTGATCTCCGTGAGGATCGATCACTTCTTGCCATGGATCACTTTGTTCTCGCTGCTTCTACCTCCGAAATTAGGAAACAACCCCAACTAAATACGTGTGCAAAGAACCTAAAACTGACCATAAATGACCCAATTTTTTTAACATGATGTGATACACAGGTTGAACATTTCCCGGGAGTTTGCAAAGGTCTCCAGAATAGAAGAATTTCCATAATTGACTTGTTTCCACCTTGGAATGCATCTGGTTGCAATGAGTTGTCGTTTGTACCACGAAAATTCTCATTTTGAGAAGATGGATTGGGTCGGTTGGATTTTAACACTCCCCATGCTTTGTTACTCTAGAAGATAACTCAGCCGTTCATCCGTCTGACCCTTTTGAAAGAATCATATCATGGTCGGCCAATGCAAGCATGCATGTTTCTGTTGGAGTCGGGAAGGATAGTTATTGGCCAAAGGAATGTGTATGTCTAGAACTATCTTTACCCTATCTGGAACATTTAGGGCATATCTACAGAATCCCATCACTGGGACACCACATTGGACGCTGCCATGACTGGAGAGGTGGCCGGACATGCGTCATTCCCTCTATTCATTCGTATGGTGGTAGCTCCAAAAATTGCAAAGAAAACATGTTCAACAAACTAATGGAGATGGTCACGCACGCACGGCCACCTCTCCATTCCCTACATGAAGAGACGCGCATGCGCATTCCCAATGGCTCTCAATCCCGTGTACATCTCATAAATGTCCCAGATGGGAATAACTTTTTTTTTAAAAAAGTTTCTAACTTTATGGTCCACCAAAGGGAACGGTCATAAGTACCCGATTTGGGGTCCTATTTGGAGAACCAGCTCCTGTAGATTTTTGAAGGAGAGGATCATCCATCTCTCCATTGTCCATGTCCTTGGGGTGCGACCATCACACATCAGACACTACGACTATTTCTATGATTGGGCCATAACTTTCTAAGGTGAGAAAACCTTAAAAGACTTCTAACAAAACCGCTGGGTTGTAAAAAAAAAATAAAACCTCCATGGTAATCAGGTTTTGGATGGTGATGGATAATAGACTCCCGATTCGACCCTGCGGCGGCATCATCGCTCTTAGGTACGAGTCCTCCGGTGGCAGATGCTTTCTTTTATCATTACAGAGCTGATTGTGATTGATTTTTGCCCGTCCTGCTGTTGAGATACATAAATAAATTTTCTGGACTGGAACAAATCGATGCGGGGCGGCCATAAGTCTTCTCGGGACCAGATTGTGTCGTAAAATGAGCACGTCCGCGGCACAAGAGGAGCCTCCTGCAGAAAACAACATGTCTTCATAGACGAAGCTCCCGTAGTCTTACTTTATTTTTTCAATAACTACTGGTTTAAGGGTCTAAAATTTAAAGGGGGCGCTCCACTGCTCTGAAGTAACCGTAGAGGTCGGGTCATCAGTACTAGGGGGCTATTACTTTCCACTGTACATTTTGGGGGGTTTCCTGTATATATGGGAGCTTTGAAACTGCTGTAAACTAAGTTTCCTCTTCTGGTCACATGACATCCTGCTCAACATGCCATTGGCTATAATGCGGCACATGACCTGTAGAGTGAGACACTTTACTGCTTACGATTGCTAAGAGCAGATTTAGGGGCCTCTTGTCGCCCCTATGGAGCAATTTAGAAAAGAAAGAAGATATAAACTCCCAATTTCTCAAGAAGATTTCTAATTCCCCCAGGTTTATTTTATGGCAAAGAAGTCACTTTAATTTGCCCCTTTAAGAAATGAAACATGAATGTAGAAAAGGAATAAACTATTAGTAAAGATTTACTGCTGGGCCCTATTGTGGGTCTGTGTGGGGCCCGGAGGACCCAAATGAGTGACAGCGGCAATAGAGTTTACCTTAGTGGAAAAAAGGAGATAAGCGGCATCTAGATATAAATGGAGCCGCTTATCTCCTGGGAAATAATTTTTTTCAGGTTAACATCCACTTGTCTAAATCTCTTCACAAAAGTCTGAGCAAGAGAAGAGAAGGCGCCTCAACTGATCAGCTGCATTGAAGAAAATATAGACTTAAAGGGATTGTCCATCTCTGGGGTAAATTGTATTAAATGCTTGTATTTTCGGCTAAAAATCATTTTTTTTGATTGGGTTTTAATTTAAAATTTTGCACCCTTTGCCTTCTATAGCCCGTGTGTTGGACTGTCTATTGCTGGCTGCGGAATGAGTTAACTGAGAATCCATCAGTGAGCTTTTCTGAGAATTTTTAACCTTTTTATGTCTTTTTCTCACTTTATTTATGACCACAGATCACATCAAGGTTGAAACGTGCCGGGAAAGGAAAACGATGGCAAATTTTTATTGATACCGAATTTCAAAATTTTAGCCTCGAATACATGATTTACGGTAAGTAAAAAAAATAAAAAAAAAAAAACCTGATTCCCATTGCTCTCAATATAGGAAGGTGACACTTATCTTTTTTCCAAGTCCGGGCTGTTGACTACGTGTGTCTAGATTTGTTTGCACCAAACTAAGATATACTATGTTTTTCATTTTTCTACAATATATAAAGGGTTAATAGCGCAGTAGATAAATTGGATTTTAACCAGAGATAAGCGGCGTCATTGATGCTTTGGCGCCGCTTATCTCCCCAGGAATTTTTTTTTTCACGCAGGTTGAAACTGAGCAGAATCTTGCTCCATTAACCCTTTATATTATAGAAAACGTAAGTCTGATATTCCAAGTTTAGCCCGTTTTCTCACCCGTGTCGTTATCTCAGACGCGTTATCTCTGACTTACACTGTAAATATTTTAATTGCGTCTGCGCCGAGTTTATTTTCTGTGAGCGAGACGTGTATGACTCATTTTTGGGCACGTTCGTAGACCCAGCGATAACCAGAGCCGCCGATAAGATGCGATGGGAGATGATACGAGACGTTTCTAGAGCCAGGATGACGAGTTGCCGGGAAATCACCCGCGATCGGTGGATTTCCAGGTCAACCCCCTCGTCCCAGGGTGTTTTTCTAACTTGTCCCCCATTCTCCACTGACAATATTTAGGTTGTTCCTTTCCCACAAGAAAACCCCCTGGCTGTAATGTATCCATACAAACAGCTGTACCACCAAACCTAAGACGTCCAGACGATCGTGACCGAAAATGGTGATGGCTGAACACTTGTCTGCTATCAAACTGCAGCTAGAAAGGAACAAATATAATAAACTATAAAAAAAATGTCATAACTGGGCAGCTGCGAGCTGGGATAGTCTATGTAAAATACAAGCTGCCACACACAAAATACCTGCAATGAGTAGTAGTGGCTCATCTGGAACATTTATAAACGTTTCCGCCAAAGATCTGACCTTTACTACATAGATACAGTACCAGGACTAAGTCTATTGCACTGATATGGTAACAATTATAACCTTATCATATAGAGACAGTAACAGATCCAAGTCTGAAACATAGATATGGTACCAGAACCAAGCTTACTGATGGATATGATATATTCAAGCTTACTACATAGATACGGTACCAGAAGCAAGCTAACTGCCTAGATATTGTGACAGAACCAAGCTAGCTGCAAATATGTTACCAGAACTAAGCTTGCTACACAGATATGGTTCCAGATCTTAGCTTACTGTATGGTACCAGAACCAGGCTGATTGCATAGATATTGTGACAGAACCAAGCTTACTACATAAATACGGTACCAGACTAAGCGAAAGGTCCCGTTACATTTAGCGATGCACCAGCGATCCCGACAACGACCCGGTCAGGTTCGCTGGTGCATCGCTAAATGGTCACTAGTGAGCTGTCACACAGGCAGATCTCACCAGCGATGCAGCAGCGGTCGGCGGTCGTTACTTACCTGTCAGACGGCAGCTCTGATGACGACTTCCTCCCACGTCCATGGAGTCGCTCGTTGGCGCCAGCAGGAAGCCGACGACGAGAAATGGACCAGGACGATCTCGCGCGATCAGCGATATCCAGCAGGGAGCCGGGTCGGAGGTAAGTGTCACATGTAGCGAGATCGCTATGTGTAAAAGGCCCTTTATTGCATAGGTATGATAAAAGTTTCAAGCTTGCTGCATAGATATGGTACCGTAATCAAGAATACTACATAGATATGGTACTAGAACCAAACTTGTCCACAGATGTGGTGACAGTTACTAGTTTACAGCATAATTGTGGTGGCAAACGCCAGCTTGCTACATAGATATTTTAGCAAAAAGGTTACTGCAGAGACAATGCACCAGAAGATAACGGTACCAGAACCAAGCTTACTACATAGATACGGTACCAGGACCAAATTAACTATATAGATACAGTATCAGATCCGAGCTTACTATATAGATGCAGTACCAAAACTAAGCTTACTACGTAGATATGGGAACAGAACCAGGCTTACTACATAGATACGGTACCAGAACCAAACTAACTATATAGATACAGTATCAGATCCGAGCTTACTATATAGATGCAGTACCAAAACGAAGCTTACTGCGTAGATATGGGAACAGAACCAGGCTTACTACATAGATACGGTACCAGGACCAAACTAACTATATAGATACAATATCAGATCCGAGCTTACTATATAGATGCAGTACCAAAACGAAGCTTACTGCGTAGATATGGGAACAGAACCAGGCTTACTACATAGATACGGTACCAGAACCAAACTAACTATATAGATACAGTATCAGATCCGAGCTTACTATATAGATGCAGTACCAAAACGAAGCTTACTGCGTAGATATGGGAACAGAACCAGGCTTACTACATAGATACGGTACCAGGACCAAACTAACTTTATAAATACAATATCAGATCCGAGCTTACTATATAGATGCAGTACCAAAACGAAGCTTACTACGTAGATATGGGAACAGAACCAGGCTTACTACATAGATGCGGTACCAGAACTGAGATGACTACATAGATATGGGAACAGTAAGAAGCTTTCTGCATAGATATGGTACCAGAACCAAACTCAGTACATGGATATGGGAACAGAACTGAGCTTAGTAAATAGATACATTACCAGAACCAAGATGTTGTTAACTTGTAAATTGCATGCTGTTCTCAAAGTTGAGTATATGATTAGCACGCATGCTTAGGCTGAGTTTTTAGGCTGTAGTGTTCTTCTCCTTATCTTAGTCCCAGGGCAGCTGCCCACATTATAGTACACTTTTTCAGCCGCATAACTCTATGTGGGCCCAGCTGGCCCCCGACAAAATGTCTTGTTCACATTGCACTAAGCAAGATGAAATAGAAGACCAGATCAAAGGAAGAGGAAGATGGTGGTCGCCCTGTAACAGCGCGTAACTACTTTCTAATTGGCAAACTAATGGTAAGGTAGCTACGTCCAATAGGAGGCACTAGAGAGACAGCTTTCTTCTTCCTGGAGGAGAGCTAATTTGCATACCCTTTCTTCCCAGCATGCAGGTCTCCACTCACCTGGAGGCCTCGGAGGATCTGATACAGAATGTAGACTATCATGCTGCGGTTCAGCTTCTGCATCTTCATGACCCGTGCCAGGTCCAAAGGAATGAACGGCATAACCAGATAACTAAGTGAAAGGGCAGCACAATGTCAGGTTCAAGAATTTGCATAATACCCACCTCCCCTCTAAAACCTGTAAATGTTCATCAGACCTTTCCAAATTAGATTTATGACCCTCAGAATAATGGGATTATGGGGATAGTACCCAGTTTTTGTCTCTGGACATTAGTTCCGGCTATAAGTTAATTTTCACTTTGTAACTACATATTTTTAAGCCAATCTTATTATAATGATTAACTCCTTGCTCTACATTTATACCTGTCTCTGCCATATTTTTTTTACATTTTTTTTTACTTAATACAAGTCTCTTGCATGGACACAGGTAAATGCATGGAGTTAAATCTTGACATTCTAGCTACCTGCAGCTGCCACTAGGGGGAACTTAACTTGTATGCAGGAAGCTGATTAGCTCCCTCTAGTGGTGAGATATTTTTTTATGTCTGTTTAGGGAGTTTATATATATAAAAAAAAAAACACTATGCGGAATTTAGATTGTAATTATGTTCTTCACTTACAAAGTCTGAAATAATTCCATCGATTCGTCAGGACTGAAGACGTTGAGAAGAGATATAACCTGTAAGCAGAAAGGCGACGTTTAGCGGGATGATGTCAGACTGAAAAAATGAATTGCAAAACTAATCTATGTGTTGTTATGCCCGATGATTTTCCACTAGGTAAAGCACTCTGTGTAAGTTGTCCTGGCCTGTTCCTTTAAGAAGTTGGAACTTAAAAAAAAAAAAAAAAAAAAATCTTTTTGAGCCAATTCTTCAATTTATTTCTCAGCTGATAGTGATGGCGGATCACTTTCTAAACACTCGGCAGCGCTAATGATAATGGAATGCATATGTAATAACATCGCCGCTCAGATATGGATGGGGGATAATGACGGAGGAGAAAGAACGGCTGAAACTTTAATTGGCTGCAGTCACAAATCCTGAATGTGAGGAATGTATGGGAAAGTAAAGAGAACCTATGGCTTCCTCCATTATTAGGAGCCTTGCAAGAAACTTTCTAATGTAACTTGTAAGGTTCTTTGAGGTGAAGTCCAATCCTCCTTATTTTGCAAAGGGAAAACCTTGTATGGGATTTGGGTAAGTTAGTGCCGAGGCCCATTTATTCTTAGGATTGATGGGGGTCCCCATCATGATGTCATATCCTAGTGGTGTACGTGTATCACTATCATAGGACGGGAACAATTCTTCAAATGGAAAAAATTCTTCTTACCTACAGCCACCACTAGAGGGAGCTCACTGCACACCGATTTATAAAGAGTAGTGCAATATACATGTTGTATGCTATAAGCTCCTGAGCTCCCCCTTGTGGTGATTGCAGGCTGCCAAATTTAATGGCATTGAAGATTTAAAAAAAAAAGTGCAGCAGGACAGGACTGGATCTGCAGAACATATATATCTCTATCTATCTATCTATCTATCTATCTATCTATCCAGCAATGCTGTCTTGATGCACTTTTTTAAATCTGTAACTACGCCATTAAATTTGGAAAAATTGTGTCTCCCTTCAGCCACCACTAGAGGGACCTCACTACATACTAATTTATGAGGAAGTTCAGTGCACACATTGTATACAGTAAGCTACTGAGCTCTTCCTAGTGGTGGCAGAAGGTTGCTAAATATGATGGGGTTGTCCAAGGTTTAAAAAAAAAAAAACCAAAGCAAGACAGGACTGACTCCCCAGATTATATATATATATACAGTGCCTACAAGTAGTATTCAACACCCTGCAGATTTAGCAGGTTTGATAAGATGCAAAAAAGTTAGAGCCTTCAAACTTCACACAAGAGCAGGATTTATTAACAGATGCATAAATCTTACAAACCAAAAAGTTATGTTGCTCAGTTAAATTTTAATAAATTTTAAACATACAAGTGTGGGTCAATTATTATTCAACCCCTAGGTTTAATATTTTGTGGAATAACCCTTGTTTGCAATTACAGCTAATAATCGTCTTTTATAAGACCTGATCAGGCCGGCACAGGTCTCTGGAGTTATCTTGGCCCACTCCTCCATGCAGATCTTCTCCAAGTTATCTAGGTTCTTTGGGTGTCTCATGTGGATTTTAATCTTGAGCTCCTTCCACAAGTTTTCAATTGGGTTAAGGTCAGGAGACTGACTAGGCCACTCCAACACCTTGATTTTTTGCCTCTTGAACCAGGCCTTGGTTTTCTTGGCTGTGTGCTTTGGGTCGTTGTCTTGTTGGAAGATGAAATGACGACCCATCTTAAGATCCTTGATGGAGGAGCGGAGGTTCTTGGCCAAAATCTCCAGGTAGGCCGTGCTATCCATCTTCCCATGGATGCGGACCAGATGGCCAGGCCCCTTGGCTGAGAAACAGCCCCACAGCATGATGCTGCCACCACCATGCTTGACTGTAGGGATGGTATTCTTGGGGTCGTATGCAGTGCCATCCAGTCTCCAAACGTCACGTGTGTGGTTGGCACCAAAGATCTCGATCTTGGTCTCATCAGACCAGAGAACCTTGAACCAGTCTGTCTCAGAGTCCTCCAAGTGATCATGAGCAAACTGTAGACGAGCCTTGACATGACGCTTTGAAAGTAAAGGTACCTTACGGGCTCGTCTGGAACGGAGACCATTGCGGTGGAGTACGTTACTTATGGTATTGACTGAAACCAATGTCCCCACTGCCATGAGATCTTCCCGGAGCTCCTTCCTTGTTGTCCTTGGGTTAGCCTTGACTCTTCGGACAAGCCTGGCCTCGGCACGGGAGGAAACTTTCAAAGGCTGTCCAGGCCGTGGAAGGCTAACAGTAGTTCCATAAGCCTTCCACTTCCGGATGATGCTCCCAACAGTGGAGACAGGTAGGCCCAACTCCTTGGAAATGGTTTTGTACCCCTTGCCAGCCTTGTGACCCTCCACGATCTTGTCTCTGATGGCCTTGGAATGCTCCTTTGTCTTTCCCATGTTGACCATGTATGAGTGCTGTTCACAAGTTTGGGGAGGGTCTTAAATAGTCAGAAAAGGCTGGAAAAAGATAATTAATCCAAACATGTGAAGCTCATTGTTCTTTGTGCCTGAAATACTTCTTAATATTTTAGGGGAACCAAACATAACTCTGGTGGTTTGAGGGGTTGAATAATAAATGACCCTCTGAATAAGCTTTTCACAAATTAAAAAAAAATTAAACAAATAAATAACATTCTTTTTTGCTGCAGTGCATTTCACACTTCCAGGCTGATCTACAGTCCAAATGTCACAATGCCAAGTTAATTCCAAATGTGTAAACCTGCTAAATCTGCAGGGGGTTGAATACTACTTGTAGGCACTGTATATATATATATATATATAGTGTGTATGTATATATACATATATAAACACAATGTATATATGCGTGTATATATATATATATATATATATATATATTATATGTACTACGGATCCAGTAATGTCCTACTGCATTTTTTACATCTTGGACAACCCCAATAAATTTGGAAAAATTCTGACTCTCTTCAGCCACCACTAGAGGGAGCTCGCTTCGTGCTGATTTATTGGAGAGTTCAATGTACACGTTGTATGCAGTCATCTACAGAGCTCCCCCTAGTGGTGGATGAAGGGAACCAGTATTTTTCAAAATTTAATGGGGTTCTACAAGATGTAAAAAGGACAGCAGGACAACACTGGTTACACAGCACACACTCATAGATATATATATATATATCTAATATATAAAGCTCAAAGTGTGTGTGTATGTATGTGTGTATGTGTGTGTGTGTGTATGTCCGGGATAGGCATCCGCACCATCGCAGCTACAGCCACAAAATTTGGCACAGTCACACGTCTGGACCCCGAGAGCGTCCTAGGCTATGTTGTGAGGCAAAATTTTAACCCCGCGCGTTCCAATTCACCAAACAATTTTGACCCTATCTACATAATGGGGAAAAAGTGTGTGTGTATCAAGCCCCGCCCCTAATTATGATATAATGGTTGCCATGGCGACGCTGATGTCATCATAGGTTGCAAGCCCCGCCGCTCATTATGATGTCATAATGGTTGACTATGGGATGGAGGATGTGTGATGGGTATATGGGCACGGGACTATTGGATGGAGGATATGTATGATGGGTATATGGGCATGGGACTATGGGATGGAGGATATGTATGATGGGTATATGGGCATGGGACTATGGGATGGAGGATGTGTGACAGGTATATGGGCACGGGACTATGGGATGGAGGATGTGTGATGGGTATATTGGCACGGGACTATGGGATGGAGGCTGTGTGATGGGTATATGGGCACGGGACTATGGGATGGAGGATGTGTGATGGGTATATTGGCACGGGACTATGGGATGGAGGATGTGTGATGGGTATATGGGCACGGGACTATGGGATGGAGGATGTGTGATGGGTATATGGGCACGGGACTATGGGATGGAGGATGTGTGATGGGTATATGGGCACGGGACTATGGGATGGAGGATGTGTGATGGGTATATGGGCACGGGACTATGGGATGGAGGATATGTATGACGGGTATATGGGCACGGGACTATGGGATGGAGGATATGTATGATGGGTATATGGGCATGGGACTATGGGATGGAGGATGTGTGACAGGTATATGGGCACGGGACTATGGGATGGAGGATGTGTGATGGGTATATGGGCATGGGACTATGGGATGGAGGATGTGTGACGGGTATATGGGCACGGGACTATGGGATGGAGGATATGTATGACGGGTATATGGGCATGGGATTATGGGATGAAGGATGTGTGATGGGTATAAGGGCATGGGACTATGGGATGGAGGATGTGTGACGGGTATATGGGCACGGGACTATGGGATGGAGGATATGTATGATGGGTATATGGGCACGGGACTATGGGATGGCGGATGTGTGATGGGTATATGGGCACGGGACTATGGGATGGAGGATGTGTGATGGGTATATGGGCACGGAACTATGGGATGGAGGATGTGTGATGGGTATATGGGCACTGGACTATTGGATGGAGGATGTGTGATGGGTATATGGGCACTGGACTATTGGATGGAGGATATGTATGATGGGTATATGGGCACGGGACTATGGGATGGAGGATATGTATGATGGGTATATGGGCACGGGACTATGGGATGGAGGATGTGTGATGGGTATATGGGCACGGGACTAAGGGATGGAGGATATGTATGACGGGTATATGGGCACGGGACTATGGGATGGAGGATATGTATGATGGGTATATGGGCATGGGACTATGGGATGGAGGATGTGTGACGGGTATATGGGCACGGGACTATGGGATGGCGGATATGTATGATGGGTATATGGGCATGGGATTATGGGATGAAGGATGTATGACGGGTATATGGGCATGGGACTATGGGATGGAGGATGTGTGACGGGTATATGGGCACGGGACTATGGGATGGAGGATATGTATGACGGGTATATGGGCATGGGATTATGGGATGAAGGATGTGTGATGGGTATAAGGGCATGGGACTATGGGATGGAGGATGTGTGACGGGTATATGGGCACGGGACTATGGGATGGAGGATATGTATGATGGGTATATGGGCACGGGACTATGGGATGGCGGATGTGTGATGGGTATATGGGCACGGGACTATGGGATGGAGGATGTGTGATGGGTATATTGGCACGGGACTATGGGATGGAGGATGTGTGATGGGTATATGGGCACGGGACTATGGGATGGAGGATATGTATGACGGGTATATGGGCACGGGACTATGGGATGGAGGATATGTATGATGGGTATATGGGCATGGGACTATGGGATGGAGGATGTGTGACGGGTATATGGGCACGGGACTATGGGATGGCGGATATGTATGATGGGTATATGGGCATGGGATTATGGGATGAAGGATGTATGACGGGTATATGGGCATGGGACTATGGGATGGAGGATGTGTGACGGGTATATGGGCACGGGACTATGGGATGGAGGATATGTATGATGGGTATATGGGCATGGGATTATGGGATGAAGGATGTGTGATGGGTATAAGGGCATGGGACTATGGGATGGAGGATGTGTGACGGGTATATGGGCACGGGACTATGGGATGGCGGATATGTATGATGGGTATATGGGCATGGGACTATGGGATGGCGGATATGTATGATGGGTATATGGGCATGGGACTATGGGATGGCGGATATGTATGATGGGTATATGGGCACGGGCCTATGGGATGACTATATCGGCAGAAGAATAAAAGTGTCTGCGCTGTGACGGGTGATCTTACGTTCTCGTGGTTCATGTGCTTCAGCAGCCGCAGCTCCCGGTAGGCTCTCTTCGCGTGTACCAGGGACTGGAATGGACGGATTAATTTCTTTATGGCGACACGTTCTCCGGTCGCGGTATCCTTGGCCGAGCTACAATGAGATAAATAAGTCAGTTTCCAGATCCGGAAAGCTCTGCAGATTATTACCCTAGGGGCAATGAGTCTTTTCTGCAGAGTTTCGAACCAATTTAGGTTACTTGCATTTTTTTTTTACTTAGATTTTATGTGTTTTTCTGCTTTTTTTTTTTTTTTTTTTTACTTATTTATGGTCTGTTAACCTTCTTTGCGGAAATGCACTAAAATCACGTATGCATCTTATCAGCGGAATTTCTGCCTTTCATGTGAATTGTTATTATCCGCAAATGCAACATATATTTACCGCAAGAAACGTTGACATGTTTTGGATTTTTTTTTTTTAAATCCACCATAGGTCAATTTCTGCAGTGTTAAAACAAATGGTGCAATGGGCATGAGATTTTGCACATTCTTGTACACTACAATTTTTTTTTTAAACTTTTACGCTACAATTTTCAGGGGAAAAATACCCCAAATACTCATGATGGGAACTCAGCTCATGATTATCCCTGGAATATAATATCTGTGAACATTTGAAGTCAAAGTCTTTTGTTCAGAACTCATAACGTTCGTCCTTTACACAGACAGTGATTGCAATACATACTGTGTAATACTTCATTTCCCCTGCGGGGGTGCTGCAGGGAAAGCGAACGTTTGCTGCTAAGTCTCCCTGCAGCAGCGGAGTCACATTGTGACCCACACATCACCTTCTAACCAAAAGTTTGTCCAACGCAGAAAAAAACTTTTTTTTTTTTAAATGATTATTTTTTTTACAGAAACAGCTCTGGTCCATGTGATGCAAGCTAATACTGATCACTTTCAACACTGCAATACCTGACACAGCCTATGGACTAGAGTGGCGCTGTTTTTGCCAAGAATAGCTTTACAAAAACAGGAAGGACGATAAATGTCTAATTGCTGAGGGTCCCAAAGCCCCCTGGGTGAATAGAGCACAACCACTGCTCCATTCACTTCTATAGGACTGACGTTGATAGCTGAGCCATCAATCCCACAGTTTTAATGGTCAGATTTGCTCCCTACAGAAAGAGGACCTCAAATCTTGGGATCAGCGGTCAAATCCCCAGCAATCCTACATGTTTCACCTATCCTGTAAAAACCCCTTTAAGAAGCCAGTTAAACAGAAAAGTCATTTTAGTAGCATACATTGAGGTGCACGGCCAGATTATTATTGTTGCCGCACCTACGATCCACACCACACAGCAAAAAAATGAAGAAAACAAACAGCGCCCCCTAGTGCCAAATTTTTAGGAAATTTAAAATTTACAATGAAAAGAGCCAAAAAAGTTTTTTTTTTTTTGTATAATGTTAATGTAATTAGGTCCTAATTATGGACAGACGAGGCTGTGTTATCCCTCAGGCTTCAGTTAATGAGCCGTAGTCATATATATCTCCCTCCTCCACGTTACAGATGAGAGCGAGCAGCGATGGCACCGGCATCCGAGCCTAATGTTATTGCCCTGGTCCAGCAAGCAGTCATCACTGCCCAGATCATTAACTTCGCTGATAATAATCCCCACTGTATTCATCTCCCCGAATACCAGACTTACCAGCTGCTTACGCCGGGTGATTAGGAAACACGACACGGTGAATGCTAATGTCGTCTCTTCTGTGGGAGGGAGGGGAACAGAACCACGACCCATAGACTTTATCGCAGCGGTTCACGCATCCGTTTTTTTCTCTAATCGTTCCTTGTGTCCGTTCCGCTAAACGCGGCGTCCGTTTTTACGGATAAGACTGACAATCAAGTCTAACGGAGATCAGTCAAAAAAACGGAATGAACGGAATTAATGTTTTCCATCCGCTTTTGATACATTTTAAATGATCCGTTGAAAAAAAAAGGGGGCTACCTCCTGTAGTTTGCAAAAAAGAAAAAAAACGAATGATACATGAGCGAAGAACAGTCCGGCTTCAATAGATATGAAAAAGGAAACGGAAGTGTGACCGAAGCATAAGTCACATTTGTAATAAAAAGAAAAACGGAAGCAAAAACGGAGGTAAAATAGAAACAAAAGTGTTTGTAAATAAATAAATGGATCGGATTGACTATTCGCACTTTGGTTTCTTTTTTTTTTCCCGTTTTTAAGGGATCCGCTTTTACTACAGGTGATTCTGAGGACGTCCAGCGTTCCGGACATGTGCATCGCTAAAAAACACGGATCCGTTTAACGTTTGACATAATGGATAATCTGTTGTGATCCGTTTCCCATAGACTTCAATGTTATAACAACGGATCCGTTTTTCGTGTTTTGGGGACAAAAAAAAAAAGTTGCACAAACTACAGTTTTTGTTTTGGCCCCCCCCCCCCCCAAAAAAAAAACGGATTACAGACGAGGAAAACAGAAGACGATTTATGATACTATTTAGATGAATGTATCCCAAAAATAAATCCCCAAAAAATGAAAGAAAAAGAAAACTATTGGAGCCAACGCCTTGTGCTCAGGGACAAGTACGAGGCTCCAATTTGCAGCTTCTGCCCCATGGTAGCCCGCAGGAGCCCGGGAGCCTGTTTTCCCAGACACTGTAAGGCCGCGTTCACTCTGTTCTGTATTTTGTTCCAGATCCGCAGCCGCTATGGCTATAAAGCTATGTTCACACAGTGCAGGTTTGTTGCATTTTTTGCCGCTTCCTTTGGAAAAACCACAGTGCATGACGGTTCCAGCAAAGCTGCGCGAGTGTGCTGAGCGGGCTGTCAATCAAAGTGCCGGGGAAGTGATTGGATCGGGTAGGCATTGGGTTCTAGCACACGGGCGCCGTCCTAAAATCTGCTGCACGATACAATCTGTTCACTGCTGAGCAATGTGTCCTGCGGCTTTCAGACTACAGAGCTACTACAAGTTCCAGCATGACCTGCTAGAGTCAGGAATGCGGATTTCTGCCTTGGAGAACCCCCCACACACACATATATATACACATATCTATAGATTCCAGCAGTGCCGCGATGCATTATATGGGTATATAGTATCTGTGTTACATTGCGACCCCATGCAGAATGCTCCGCTCCCCGCAGGACCCTTTCTGTCTATGTTTATCCCATTTCTTGGCCAGAAGGGGCGTCTGAAGTCTCAGAATAATAAATGATAATAATCTTTATTTTTATATAGCGCTAACATATTCCGCAGCGCTTTACAGTTTGCACACATTATCATCTCTGTCCCCGATGGGGCTCACAATCTTGATTCCCCATCAGTATGTCTTTGGAGTGTGGGAGGAAACAGGAGAACCCGGAGGAAACCCCCGCAAATACGGGGAGAACATACAAACTCCTCGCAGATGTTGTTCTTGGTGGGATTCGAACCCAGGACTCCAGCGCTGCAATGCTAACCACTGAGCCACCGTGCCGCATCCCAGATATCTCATGCTCAGAACTCACCAGACTGTCCCGTACGCCCCGGACCCCACCGCTCTCAGCTCCTTGTATCGCCCGGGAACCTCCCATTTGGTCTTATTAATCTCTTGGTAGTAGAAACCTTTCCTGGGCGCAGCGTCCATGGTGTGGTGCGGTTAGTAAGCGGCTCGGTGAGTATTATCTCCCCCCCCCCAGGTGCGGCCCTTCCTCCTCCTCCAGGTATGTAAACAGGACGACTTCCTCCGTAAAAACGAAAGGTCACGTAGTTCTCGCACGAGGATTCCTGGAGATTACAGAACCTGTCCCTGCACGTCGCTGACCTGCACATAGGGGAAGAAATCCTAAAATAACCCTGAAATAGCAGTGATGGGGTGTAGGGGGCATAGAGAGCATCTTTGACACCAATATTGTTTGCAAAAACCCATAACCCATTTTACATACTGATCACCCTTTTTCCAAGCCTAAAAGCATCACAGTCTCGCAACTTACGAGCCTTCAAGAAGCAACGTCTCTTGTGAGGTTTTGGGGTGTTTTACTGCACCCTGGAGATTTGACAACTTTTCCAGGGGTCTCCTTTTTACGGGAAAGTTGACTATTATACGTGAACCCCCTTAGAGGCCAGGATGAGGCGCCTAAGGGGGTTAAGCATAAAGCTAAATGGGAAACCTGCTGCCTCCAACAGACGACTGCGCAGGGGAGCCGCGGCACAGCTCAATTCAAGGGAATAGGGTCGGCTGAAGTTCCCTGCACAGTCCCAGGAAAAACAGCAAAGGGGCGGCAGCGCATAGTCAGATCTGCAGCCCCTACATTTAAGGATGTAAGGGGGTCCCAGAGATCAGATCATAAAGTTGGGGCATATCCTAATGATTAGTTATTCCCATGATAACCATTCAGATGAAGTCTCTGGTCTGGAGGACTTTGGGTTCATTCATTTAAATAGGTCGTGTAATGCCTCATTTTTCCTTCTGGGGCGCTGTAGGGACAAAAACCAGTGGATGGCAGTGGACCTCTCTATGATCTCATCTCTTGGGGTCCTCAGTGTGAATGGGGGATATCCAAACCCCTGTAGCTGAATGCAACCAAAACTCATTTGGTTTGGTTTTGTTTCACGGCTGGTAAATGTCAATTATTAGATCATTCACAGCGTAACAGTAAAAGCCGAGGTGGTTTATACAAAGGCCGGGATGTGTTTTATGCGTCGTATTGACGGCTTTACTGTCTGCGATTATAATCAATAGCCAGAAAGTCTCCGCAGCTCCAGGCTGACCTCATAAGACATCATAGCATGGCGGAGGGAAGAACACAGCGGAAAACGGCAGAAATCAGCCTGTAGTGGAGTCAGTGATACATCGTCTCCTAATGTATGTACACAGCGACTGCACCAGCAGAATAGTGAGTGCAGCTCTGGAGTATAATACAGGATGTAACTCAGGATCAGTAATGTAATGTATGTACACAGTGACTCCACCATCAGAATAGTGAGTGCAGCTCTGGGGTATAATACATGATGTAACTCAGGATCAGTAATGTAATGTATGTACACAGTGACTGCACCAGCAGAATAGTGAGTGCAGCTCTGGGGTATAATATAGGATGTAACTCAGGATCAGTAATGTATGTACACAGTGACTGCACCAGCAGAATAGTGAGTGCAGCTCTGGGGTATAATACAGGAGGTAACTCAGGATCAGTAATGTATGTACACAGTGACTGCACCAGCAGAATAGTGAGTGCAGCTCTGGAGTATAATACAGGATGTAACTCAGGATCAGTAATGTAATGTATGTGTACACAGTGACTGCACCAGCAGAATAGTGAGTTAAGCTCTGGAGTATAATACAGGACATAACTCAGGATCAGTAATGTATGTGCACAGTGACTGCACCATCAGAATAGTGAGTGCAGCTCTGGAGTATAATACAGGATGTAACGCAGGATCAGTAATGTATGTATACAGTGACTGCACCAGCAGAATAGTGAGTGCAGCTCTGGGATATAATACAGGATGTAACTCAGGATCAGTAATGTAATGTATGTACACAGTGACTGCACCAGCAGAATAGTGAGTGCAGCTCTGGGGTATAATACAGGATGTAACTCAGGATCAGTAATGTAATGTATGTACACAGTGACTGCACCAGCAGAATAGTGAGTGCAGCTCTGGGGTATAATACAGGATGTAACTCAGGATCAGTAATGTAATGTATGTACACAGTGACTGCACCAGCAGAATAGTGAGTGCAGCTCTGGAGTATAATACAGGATGTAACTCAGGATCAGTAATGTAATGTATGTACACAGTGACTGCACCAGCAGAATCGTGAGTGCAGCTCTGGAGTATTATACAGGATGTAACTCAGGATCAGTAATGTAATGTATGTGCACAGTGACTGCACCAGCAGAATAGTGAGTGCAGCTCTGGAGTATAATACAGGATGTAACTCAGGATCAGTAATGTAATGTATGTACACAGTGACTGCACCAGCAGAATCGTGAGTGCAGCTCTGGGGTATAATACAGGATGTAACTCAGGATCAGTAATGTATGTACACAGTGACTGCACCAGCAGAATAGTGAGTGCAGCTCTGAAATATAATACAGGGTGTAATTCAGGATCAGTAATGTAATGTATGGACACAGTGACTGCACCAGCAGAATAGTGAGTGCAGCTCTGGGGTATAATACAGGATGTAACTCAGGATCAGTAATGTATGTACACAGTGACAGCACCAGCAGAATAGTGAGTGCAGCTCTGGAGTATAATACAGGATGTAACTCAGGATCAGTAATGTAATGTATGTACACAGTGACTGCACCAGCAGAATAGTGAATGTAGCTCTGGGGTATAATACAGGATGTAACTCAGGATCAGTAATGTAATGTATGTATACAGTGACTGCACCAGCAGAATAGTGAGTGCAGCTCTGGGGTATAATACAGGATTACGGTATTTTCCATGTGAGACATATCCTCCATGTGGCCACCAGGTGTCAGTAATACATTTCTCATTGACCTGATTCACATGGACTTCGTCTTTCAGTGACTATTTCCATAAATGCTTTTCTTTAATGATTTTCTCTTTAATGTTCATCCGCCGCAGTCATGTTGCATTTACCACCAAAAATTCAAGGGCAGGAGAATTTTAAACTGAGGACGGTAGAAACTTGTCCATGCGATTTTTGGATGAAGGGTCCGCGTCAGGACAAGCCTCAGGAGATGTCGCCGTGTTGCAGCGAGCGTCACAGGGCAGAAGGTTAAATTAGAAACCAGAAAAAATAATATATATTCTATAAAGCCAGCAGGGGCCGGGCGTCTGTGGCTTCCTGATAGGGAAAAGGAGGATTATGAGGAAGGACGAAGGGAGAGATGGAGGCGGCTGTGAAAACCACAAGAGGTGAGATTGAGGACATCAAAGCATTACCGTAATACATGAGCTCCCAAGTCACCAGTACAAAGCGCCGTCACATGGGGACATGGTATAATTGGAAATATTCGCCTTCCGTATATCAGCCGTTCTCAGGAAAATAGATCCACTTTTCAAAAGATATGAACAAAGACGGAAACATTTTATGATCGAAGACAGAAGTACTCGATGTGTGCACTAGGGGGCGATGTGCTGGCAAATCGTTCAGTCTCTTATTCCTCCTTATAATCCGACAAGCGACGAGAAAATGGAGGAGAAAAGGAATCGAAGCTGAACCGATTTGCCGCTGAGTTCACCCGATTTGATGTGCTGGTTGAAAAATTAATTTTTAGCTTTTTTGCTGCGTGTGGATAAGATTTATTCGTCCTTCCGTCGCCCTTCTCTCCTCATTATCCTTTTGCTCATTTTACAGCAGAAGAAAGAGCTGGCAGCGATGCGTCGGAAAGAAAAGCCAAAATCCACGGTGTGAAAATTCTCATAGAGGATAAGCTTGATCGCACTAATGTGATGTGACAGAGCCGCAGAATGGCGGTGCCGGTACCGGCTGAAGTGCAGCGCTGCATCCTGGTCAGTCCTTCTGCTCTGATAGTAGCCGGGCACCAGGTCGCCGAGCGCTTTGTATCTGTGCCAGTCTGTGCTGGGCACATCTTTCGTTACAGCGCTCCGCTATGGCGCTCGGACTCCTGATATTTCGGTTGCGTGGCACTAAATTCCGTGGCTACCCACCGGGCATGCACACCGTATTGGGGCCCCAGTGCGGCAGCTACGGTGCCCAGGGGCTCAGCCGAGGATTTCACCAGGTCAGGTAGCAATGAGTGCCACTTCTGCGGCCATTATTCCAGCATCTGAGCAGTCCTGGCCGCCGGGTGTCGGACCCCCACCGATCAATCACTGGTGACCTCTCCTAAGGATATGCCATTATTGATAGGATCCCGGACAACTTCTTCAACTAAAATAGACAGAAGAAAAGTCAGTATATAGCTCATACTCACTGGCATTTTGGCACAAACTTTTAAAGCTTTGCAATAGATTTAAGAATCTGCAGTTTTGTGTATACAGCTCCTATGCAGACTTATATATTTCCATGGTTACAGACTACAAATAAACCCTGTGTAGTCAGACCCTATAGTCAGGCAGGCATTACACCCCCCACTTGCGTTTCCTCCCAGATCGGCTTCGCATTGACCAACTACCGAGCTCTTAACTTGCAGTTGCACAAGCAGCCAAAGGAGACGGCGGACATAAAATCTGCTCATAGTGCAACGTGATCCTCTACCGATACATATCTACATCCAAAATCAGTTTTCAGGGGTGCACAGTTATTTAAAGGGGTGACGTGGAGTAGCGATTTTGATATTTGCACTCCAGATTTCTAAAAGTAATGGAACACATGCATAAAGGTATCCTCATCCATCATCTATACTCCCAACGTTGCCCGTATTTTTGGTTCGTGGAAGAGAAGGTGGGGGGGACAAAAAAATATTAGCCCTCCTGTCTCCTGTACACCAATTATAGTGGGAACCAAACTGTTACAACTTTTTGGAAGTGTTCTGTAGAATATTTTTTTACATAACCTTTCCCCCATTTTCTGCCTATGTTGTTGATATCCCATAAATGTCCAAAGATTGGAGTAACCCAATAACATAATC
Source organism: Dendrobates tinctorius (assembly GCF_039654945.1). Classification (NCBI taxonomy): domain Eukaryota; kingdom Metazoa; phylum Chordata; class Amphibia; order Anura; family Dendrobatidae; genus Dendrobates; species Dendrobates tinctorius. Next base: position 2,962,771 of record NW_027361695.1, on the reverse strand, counting down.
TGGGTCCTGATTACAGGCGTCCGTGCCCGTATAATCAGCTCGGAACAAATACTTTGGAGTTTTTAGCTCCTGGTCCCACCAGCTTTGCTGCACCAAACTTTTGGAAAAGTGAACAGAACTTCACCGGAAGCTGGCCAGAATTACAACAGTGGCACAAAATACAACAGAAATTGGACTCCGGTCCCTGACTGGCACATATTTCTCATTTACAATTCAGTAAGTCTCATTCACACTTGTGCTTTCAGGATTTGTATACATTCTACTTTTTTTCATTGGTTTTATTTAGTTTTCTGTCTGTGTTTATCTGCAGGATTGTTTGTTTTTTTATTCACCTACCATTAATTTGCCAAAACGCCACATTGTATTTGTATCTGTTTTTAGACCATAGGAGTTAATGGGGTAAGTGTAATAATAATTTAAATATTCTTTCTGCAAAGTTTACATGGACTTTTTTCATTTTTATCATCCGTAGTTCAGATACATTTACAAAAACATCCTTAAAGGAGTCATTCACCAGAGACATTCATACGTGCATACATCACTCACTCCTCATAGTCTGAAAATACAGTCTATCCTAGTGAGCCTTTTATAGCCGCGAGCGTCCGGGACCTTCCTGGCTTCTCGGATGGGCCAATCCGAACACGAGCAGGACCTGAGCACGTGACCTTCGATCTCCAATGGGAGATCACTCCACGGACATGCTCAGTGGCCCGACATGGGGACTTAGTCCCTGGAGAATCTCGCTGCTGAGCAGCATGCATTGCCATAGGTGTGCCAGAGGTGGCAGCAGCAAGCAAACCCACGGAGCTGGTCTGGGCAGTGCACTGGCACTGACGAGTTTACTGAGCAACCTCCTCTGCGGCTGGAGAGGAATGGGAGACCGCCGTAAGCAAGGCTCAGGATTCCCGCTGTGCAGCGACAGGAACCCGACGCCTAACATTACCCCCCCTCCTAGGGCCCCCTCCTCTCTGAGCCTCGCTCCGCTCAAATTCCACAATGAGAAGAGGAGCGTGGATGTTCTCCATCAGCTCCCAGGTCCAAGCCTCTGGACCATGACCGTTCCAATCCACCAAATAAAACTTTTTGCCCCGCATCATTTTCCATCCCACAATGACATTGACCTCAAACTCGTCAGATGACAGGTCCGGCAGATGGCTCAGAAACCCGGGACATGTGAACCGGCTTAAGGAGGGACACATGAAACGTGTTAGAAATGGCCAAGTGTGGTGGAAGGGCCAGGCGGTAGACCACAGGATTGATCTGCTCAAGGACCTTGAAAGGGCCAATATAGCGCGGTGCGAACTTAGCGGATTCAACCCGCAGCCTGACGTTTCGGGCAGAAAGCCACACTAAGTCGCCAGGGGCAAAGGTCAGAGCAGGACGCCTGTGTGCGTCAGCGGAGGCCTCATTCTCTCCTTGGAGGCCCGGATAGCATCCTGCGTGCAATCCCAAATGTCACGTGCCTCCACCGCCCAGTCTGCCACCCTTGAGTCGGTGGATGACACAGGCATGGGCACGGGGATGCGCGGATGTTGGCCGTAATTTAAGAGGAATGGGGTCTGACCGTTGGAGTCGGCCACAATGTTGTTCAAAGCGAACTCCGCCCACGGCAGCAAGGATGCCCAGTCATCCTGCCTGGCCGAGACAAAATGTCGCAGATATGTCACCAGGGTCTGGTTGGCTCTCTCAACCAACCCGTTCGTCTCGGGATGATAGGCCAAGGAGAGATTCAGCTCGATGCTGAGCAGAGAACAGCTCTCTCCAGAACCGAGACGCAAACTGAGGACCCCGGTCGCTGACAATCTTATTCGGCATGCCGTGCAGGCGGAAGACATGTTTAATAATCAACGCTGCCAGGCCCCGTGCAGAAGGTAGCCGCGAGAGTGGCACCAGATGCACCATATTGGAGAAATGATCGGTGACCACCCAAATGACGGTGCTGCCACTGGACTTGGGCAGACCCACCACAAAGTTCATACCAACCATCTCCCAGGGCCTGTCCGCTACCGGCAGGGGATAGAGTAACCCAGCGGGCCGCTGCTGAGAGGACCGATTCTGGGCGCAAAAGACGCATGCCTGAATATAGTCCCTGACGTCACGGACCATATGCAGCCACCAGTACGTCCTTGCCAGGAGATCAGAGGTCCACTTGGCCCCAAAATGTCCCCCCACCCTGGACGAATGAGCCCAAGAGAGGACCTCCAGTCGCAGATGGGCAGGGACAAAAGTCTTGCCCGGAGGTACAGACTCGAGAGCAACCGGAGCCACGGTCCCCAGGCTCTCCGATGGGACTATCAGCCGAGGCTCCTCCTCCTCCGATGAAACCACGGAGCGAGAAAGAGCGTCGGCCCGGACGTTCTTCACCCCGGAGAGAAAATGCAGGGTGAAATGGAATCGGGAGAAGAACAAGGACCATCTGGCCTGGCGAGAATTCAGCCGCTGGACTGTCTGTAGATAGACCAAATTTTTGTGGTCGGTAACACCTGGAAAGGGTGGCGAGCCCCCTCCAGGAGGTGTCTCCACTCTGAGAAGGCCAGCTTCATTGCTAGCAACTCCCTGTCCCCGATGGAATAATTCCTCTCCGCCGGGGTGAAGGTCTTAGAGAAGAAGAAGCATGGGTGCTTCCGATCTTGCGAGTCCTTCTGGAACAGGACCGCTCCAGCACCGACGGAAGAGGCATCCACCTCCAAAATGAAGGGCTTATCTACATCGGGGCGATGTAGAATGGGAGCGCTAGCGAAGTGGGATTTAATTGTGGCGAAGGCCTTGGAGACAGTTTCCGACCACAGTTTGGGGTTTGCACCCTTCTTGGTGAGGGCTACCAAGGGCGCTACCAAAGTTGAGAAATGGGCGATCAATTGGCGATAGTAATTTATGAACCCCATAAAGCGCTGCACCGCTTTGAGAGAATGGGGTTCCTGCCAATCCATCACCGCCTGTAGTTTGGCAGGATCCATGGCCAACCCCTGGGCTGAGATGATATAGCCCAGGAAAGGCAAGGACTCCTGCTCAAACACACATTTCTCCAACTTGGCGTAAAGGGAGTTTGCCCGCAGGAGATCTGAAACCTTGCGAACATCCCTCCGGTGGGAGTCAATATCTGGAGAGTAAATGAGAATATCGTCCAGATAGACTACTACCGAGGTGGTAAGCATATCCCGGAAGATATCGTTCACAAAGTCTTGGAAGATGGCTGGAGCTTTACATAGCGCGAAGGGCATCACCAGGTATTCATAGTGCCCATCTCTGGTGTTAAATGCCGTCTTCCATTCGTCCCCCTCACGGATACGAATCAGGTTATAGGCTCCTCGCAGATCAAGCTTAGTAAACACTCTCGCTCCCCGTAGCCTATCGAACAATTCCGATATCAGGGGTAGAGGATACGTGTTCTTAACGGTTATGGCGTTAAGACCCCTGTAATCGATGCAGGGACATAATTCTCCGTTCTTCTTTTGGACAAAGAAGACTCCCGCTCCCGCCGGAGACACCGACTTCCTAATGAATCCTCTTGCCAGATTCTCCCTGATATACTGAGACATGGCCTCTGTCTCTGGGAGAGATAGGGGATAGACTCGACCCCGAGGAGGCTCAGCACCGGGCAAGAGGTCAATAGGACAGTCGTAAGGGCGGTGCGGCGGAAGGGTCTCCGCCGCCTTCTTGGAGAAAACGTCTGCATACTGCTGATACGGCTTGGGAAGCGAGGAGAGATCTGCGGGAACCTTAGAGATAGCAACCTGTACGCAGCCCCTCAGACACCTACCCTCGCAGGACTTGCTCCAACCGAGGATTTTTCCCGAGGACCACTCTGTGAGGAGAGTGAGCTCGTAACCAAGGAACCCCTAGGAGGACCTGGTCGATACCTTCGGGCATGACAAGAAGAGACAGCATCGCCTGATGGGAAGGAGACAGTGAGAGTCTCAGTCGAGCCGTCTGGTGGGTGATTTGGGATGGGAGTGTCGCACCATTCACCACTCTGATAGTGACGGGTTGAGGTAGCAGGTCCAGGGGGATTGCGTGTTGTTGAGCGAAGGCAGACGACATGAAATTGCCCTCCGCTCCAGAGTCCATACAAACCTCCACAACCAGAGTGGAAGAATCAAACTCTAACGCCCCTTTAAACAGGAGCTTGGAGGAGAAAGTTGCTGTGTCTAGTAGGCCCCCTCCGATAACCACTAGACAAGAGCATTTCCCGGCCGCTGTGGGCACTGGTTAGCAAGGTGCCCAGTCTGCCCACAACGGAAACAGACTGAAGGTACCCGCGCGGACCGGACCCTGGACCCCGTGCGGGACATGGCCTCTGGAGGCTCAGGCGGCTGACCGGGAGGTTCCAGCGGTCAAGCAAAATTAGGAGCCAACCTATATTGTTGGCGGGACTTGGAGCGCTCCAGCCCTTGCTCAGTGAAGCGAATGTTAATTCGGGTGGAGACCGTAATAAGCTTCTCCAAAGTGGTGGGCACCTCCCTGGTGGCCAGGGCGTCTTTAACATGATCAGCCAGACCTCTCCAGAATATAGCTATGAGAACCTTATCTGGCCACTCAAGCTCTGAGGCCAGAGTTCTAAAGAGGATGGCATACTGACTGACCAGAGACGAACCCTGGGTTAGGGCCAGCAACTGAAGTGCGGTGTCGTGCGTGACCCGAGGCCCCAGGAACACCTGCTTCAGAGTGACCAGAAAATGGGTGGCACTCTGTACCAGGGGATCCCCACGCGGGGTGGCCCACTCCAAGGCCCTGCCCGACAGAAGGGAGATGATAAATCCCACCTTGGCCTGCTTAGAGGGAAATCGTTTGGCCAGCAACTCCAGGTGAATGGAGCACTGACTCACGAAACCCCTGCATGAAGCACTATCACCCGAGAACTTCTCGGACAGCGGGAAGCGAGACAAGGTCGGGGCAGAGCTGGCCGTGGAAACACGGGCGACAGCCTCTGTAGCTGCTTGAACAGCGACCGAGGTAACATCCGCAGCTGAGGTGGAACGCTCTAGTGCTGCCAACCTACCCTCCAGCTGCTGGATGTATCTATACAGTCGTTGTTCGTCCGCCATTATTAGTCAGACCCGGGGGCTAGGATAATGTTGGGGCTGGCGGAACGCACCAAATTATAAAATAGTAGTAAGTACGTTCGCAGCCCGGGGTCCACCGTGCAGAGGTGGTACACTGCTGCTAGATAATGGCGGAAGAATTAAGCGGTGTGAAAACAGTCACACGTGGGTTACGTCACCCAATGTGAACAAGAGCAAACTCTGTTAATTCACAGAGCTGCACGACCGCTGAACATAGATGCCGGAGCCTGTTTAGCTCACAGAGCCTGGCCAAAAGAGCGCACAGTGTACGGCCACAGAACTCTACCCCAAGGACACGGGTTTAGAGTCCCTCTAGGCCCACTGCTGCCGCGAACGCCGCTATAGACGCTGGCTAAGGAGTGTGGAGCACGTGCACTGAGGCGTGCCGAGTCACTGGTGAGGACTAATGCCTGACTCAAACCCTGACCTACCTACGCCTAAGCCTGGGCGCTAGCAGGCTAGGCAGCACAACACATGCGTACCAAGGGTAGGGGTTTCTTAATGAGTCATTCACCAGAGACATTCATACGTGCATATATCACTCACTCCTCATAGTCTGAAAATACAGTCTATCCTAGCGCATGGCTGAGCGGCTATGCGAGCCTTTTATAGCCGCGAGCGTCCGGGACCTTCCTGGCTTCTCGGATGGGCCAATCCGAACACGAGCAGGACCTGAGCACGTGACCTTCGATCTCCAATGGGAGATCACTCCATGGGCATGCTCAGTGGCCCGACATGGGGACTTAGTCCCTGGAGAATCTCGCTGCTGAGCAGCATGCATTGCCATAGCTGTGCTAGAGGTGGCAGCAGCAAGCAAACCCACGGAGCTGGTCTGGGCAGAGTGCCGGGACTGACGAGTTTGCTGAGCAACCTCCTCTGCGGCTGGAGAGGAATGGGAGACCGCTGTAAGCAAGGCTCGGGATTCCCACTGTGCAGCGTCAGGAACCCGACGCCTAACAGATCTGCTACCTTCCCGGAATTATAACCTCGGGCTGTTAACTGACTATGCCTTATCCCTTTATTACGAGCCCTTTTGGTATCATACTCCGGACTTCTTGACTACCAAGCCTCACAGTTTGTCCAAGAGCAGTGACTAGCGTCACAGTCGGGAGTAGAAAGTTCTGGCTCTGCAGCCGCTGCTTGTTCAGGTTCTTATTTATCAGGGCATACATTGGCGATTTTTCAAGAGGAACCTGGAAAATAAAAAAAGGGAACCGTTCCAAAGTGTAAGAAGAGTTGGCCAATCTGGACTTTCCCACATCTACCCCAAACATCTTGGAAAAGGTTTGTTGTGCCCTGGCTACAAAGCGCAGATTCTGGGGTCGGCGCTATAGGAGTGGGTACCGGGAAATTGGCAGGGAAGGTCTCTACATCATCGGAGTAGCTCCTGTAAAAGTTAGCTGTTAGGCTTCCTCTTGTCCATCAAGGAAAACTTAAATGAATAGGAATGACAAGGATCCTTCGAAAACGCTGTGTGCTATCAGCGCCAACTACAACACACTGTAACCACCAAGCTGACTGTGCCTTGTGGTGTGAAGTGGGACCACCAAGCGGATGGGGTCTCTGTTCTGAGAAGCAAGGAAAATTCACGTCTTTCTAGCACAAAACTAAGTGGACCCATACGTTTCAGCAGAGTTGAAAATGCGTATTCATTCAATCCAACCCTAGGAGGAAACTTTCCATAAGAAATAGAATAATTCCGACAGCTCCAAAATCAAAGAATCTAAAGAAATGCTTCCTCTTCCCACCTGCACTCGGCAGAGGAGCGCTCCGAGAGGTGACCGAGTAATCTAATTTCCCATTACCCCTGCACTAGTCCTCATTAACCGTCTGCTCCTTGAAGCACCGGAGAAAACAGAATCGATGTGTTTTTTTATTTTTTATGTCTCGAGTTTCCATGGTAACAGGGCAGAACAGCGGTCAGCTGATTCCAAGCTCGATCGCGGTGCAGAAAGTCCTGCCGTATATTGTGCAGATATCAATGCATTGATCAGCAGGACAAAAACGACCCTGGATTTAATACTTTATCTGTCTAGATGCATTTAAAGATCAGCTCTGGAGCATGGAATGTGGGGGTTGTATAAATGTATCCAAGGAATTGGAGAGTAAATGAAGAATTAGATGAAGGTGTAAAAAGATGTATTTTTAGGATGCGCTGAAACCTGTGGCGGTCTCAAATAAAGTCTGACTCTGACTGCATGGGGTAGCGCAATCCAAAGAACTGGTGCAGCACAAGAGAAGGCTTGCAGATGTGAGTCAGAGGTTCAGAATGGGGAGATAGTTGATCATCGGTCATTGGTAGAACAAAGAGAGAGTACAGAAAGGGTGGTAGACAAAGATGTGGCAGATGTAGGGTTGCATACTGCGCCACTCTTCTTGCCAAATTTGATGGCATCTGCAACGGAGACATCCGACCGATATTTCTACCAATTCGTGAACTTGTTTAGCCAAACAAGCACCAACCATAATTTACATCATTTTCCGCTTGTATCTATCCATCTGTAGAAAAAAAGCTAAACAAAAAGTAATGGCAGAAAAAAACAAACTGGAGTAACACATGAAGGATCAGACTACATACTGGGTTTGTTTGTAGTCTGTCACCATGGAGACGCATAAGTCTGCAAAGGAGCTGTGTATAATAAACGGCAGAAGATTTTTTTTTTCTTTTTTTGTGAAATTAAATAATAGATGCAAAAGTTTACAGACCTTTCAAAAATTGGTAGCAGGTACTGAAAAATGACATTTTGCTACCATTGCACATCATAAAAATGTTTCTGCCCTTTAGGGCCCGCTGGGAGTTGTAGTGTCACAATGGCTGGAGGTTGGAGACCACTGAACGTGGCACTGTAGTACTCATAATCTTTTAACGTTCCACCCCGTTATGGTAACTTTTATCTGGTTAAATCCAGAGTCGTGCTCACAACAGGGTCACCGTTGGGATGTGGGAGGGGTGGGAGCTGATCCTTGTTGTTTTTTGGAAAAAGACTTAGTATTCCGATCATTTTTTGGGCAGTGTATACCCAGAGCTGCGCTCACCGCCTGTGATTGGCCGCAGAGCTCGCACTCATTAGCGCGGTGCAGTGGTCACTAGGTCTCCGGATTCCGTTGTTAGGGGATACGATTGTCTCTCTTCTTCTTCGTCTTCTCCCGGCTGCCTGTGCGTATCCTTGTTCTGCCCGGAAAAAAAAAAGCACTTGACACAAGGGGAGGCACCAAAGGAGCCCAAATTTTTTCCCACGCACCACATTAGCTCCAAGGCTTTGGTGATTATTCCTCTGAGATGTGTTCTGCAGAACGAGAGAAAGAGAGAACTGGTTCATCCTAATTAAAGATTAGGAACTGGGAAGCGCTGGGCGGCTTTGTGGGTTTTATTCACTTCTCATGAATAAGACGAGATATCCCCGGAGAGACGACTGCAAAAGAAATCGGGGCGGAAAAGAGAAAGAAAAAAAAAATTCTGTAAATATTTGGATTCTTTTAATCGGCCATACACGCGAGATAATCATCTGCAGATGAATTTGATGAGATTTACTGTTCTGCTTTGGGGATATTTTTGGGGTTTGTTTCCCAAAAGTTCCCTTTTGTGGGCTTTAAGTTGCTAAACAATGAGTTAACTCAGAATCCTTCAGTGAGTTCATTCTAATGGCCTGATAGAAGAGTTTGTAACTCTTTTATCTGTCTTTTTTTGAGCGCCTCTCAGCTGATCAGACCACATAAAAGTTGAATGTGCAGGAAACAAAGAGCCTGTAAAAGCCAAACAGTGCAACATTTTTAATGCAAAAAATTGTTTTTTACCACCAAATACAAACATTTAAATAACAAGCAGACAACCCCTTTAACCGGACGTGCTACGGATTCATTAGCAAGTTTTTTTTATTGGTGGCGTTCCCCTTTAAATAATTCTCACTAATGTGTGTTATAATGTATGATACCGTTATAGCGTCATATCTCCCCGGGAATAGTTTGTTATTAGCTTCCGGCCCCCCGGGGCCACACGGACTGTGCACTGCCGGCGCTGCGCTCGCTGATCCCCCGCACTGGGAAAAAGGACAATTTGCCAATGGAAATTTGCTCTGAGATCAGAATCTTCTTCCAAAAGCAAATATGTTTCCTTCCCAAAATAGCCCCTCCAAAAATATCCCTCCGAGAAAACACAAGTCAGACATGAAGATTCTGTCATCTTTTATGGGCGGACAGAAAATAGCTGAAATACTTTATTATTAGCCCGAGGTGCGGTATTATTACAGCCGGACTCTGGGGCTGGAGAGCCGGGCAGTGAACATGGGAAGAAAAGCAACTAAAAATTGCAGTAGTGTGTGTGCGAGCTATATGACGGCATTATGTGTGAACTAAGCGGGAGTATTATGCGTGAACTATATGGCGGTAATAAGGGTGAACTATGCGGGAGAACTATATGGCGGCAATACGTGTGAATTATATGGCAGTATTATGGGTGAACTACATTGGCGGCAATAAGTGTGACCTATGCGAGAAAGTTATGGGTGAACTACATGGCGAAAATATGTGTGAACTATGCAAGGAGTATTATGTGTGAACTATGAGGGAGTATTGTGGGTGAACTCCATGGTGGCAATAAGTGTGAATTATATGGCAGTATTATGGGTGAATTACATGACGGCAATAAAAGTGAATTATATGGCAGTATTAATTTGTGCATGAACTATATGGCGATATGTGTAAACTATATGGTGTCATTATTTATGAGCGTAATGTCGGTAATGTGGGTGATGGGAGAACTATAAGTCGGTATTATGTGTCAACTACATGGCGGTATTATATGTCAACTATGTGGTGTTATTTGTGAGACTGGAAATAAGTGAGTAAAAATCCCCTCTGTAATATGGCAATATGTGTGAACTATATGGTGGCATTATGTATGAGCTTTATGGCGGTATTATGGGTGATGGGTGAACTACTTGGCAGTATTATGTGTGAACTATATGGCAGTATTATGAGTGACCTATATGGCTGTATTATGTGTGAACTGTATGGCAGTATTATGTGTGACCTATATGGCACTATTATGTGTGAACTATATGGCGGTATTTTGTGTCAATTATATGGGAATATTATGTGTGTGCTACATAGCAATATTATCTGTGTGCGCCTTTCCAAATCAAGTTCTAATCAGTTTCATTACACACAGCTGGACTCCAATGAAGGAGTAGAACCATCTCAAGGAGGATCACAAGGAAATGGATAGCATGTGACTTCAATATGAGTGTCTGAGCAAAGGGGCTGAATACTTATGACCATGTGATATTTCAGCTTTTCTTTTTTAATAAATTTGCAAAAATTTCTACATTTCTGTTTTTTTTCAGTCAAGACGGGGTGCAGAGTGTACATTAATGAGAAAAAATGAACTTTGCAAAAATGTCTGAAAGGGGTCTGAATACTTTCCGTACCCACAGTATAATGTGTGAATTATACAGCGGTGTTATATGTGAAGGATTTTGATGTTTGTATACCTTGTATTGCAGTATTATGTGTGCACTATATGACAATAGTATGTGTGTACTATATGGTAGTAATACCTGTGCACTGTATAGTGAAATATATGAACTATGTTGACGTATAATGTGTTCACAGTATGGCAGTATTCTTTGTGAACTATATGGTGGTAATATGTATGAATTACCTATATGGTGGCATTATGTGGGAACTATATGGCAGCACCATATGTGAACTGGATAGCAGTATTATTTATACACGACAAGTCTGTATTATGAGAAAATTATATAGAAATGGTCATACTGGATCTGACCCAGAAGCTTTCACTAACAGAAGCTGAATACAATTTCCAGTTACCTGGCAGACGAGCGATTATTTGCTGGTGATATCGCTTTAATTTTCAGAGGTAGACGCGTCCCTGTTCAGAAATCTAAGATTCTGTCATTCATCTCTCTGCATGTGAGGGAGTTTGATTTCAGCTCTGGAGAAGGCAGCCCATAACTGATCGCTCAGGACCATCTGGCGTCTGCTCATCAGTAATGAGGGACCTGTCTCACCGGTAGTTAGGACGCTACGTTTCTGTGAATAATGATATTTTAATATTCTGGAATCGGTATTCAGAAGCTTCAGAAAGATCTTTCGTAGCGGGAGAAATTTGTTATTGATGAGATTCCTCTTAGTAAAACTCTGTGCGAGAAAAACATTAACACGCCAAACACATATACAGCACAATGGAGACATGAATAATGAATGCAGCGGCAAAAAGGCTATTCAGTAATATTGTGATGACCTGAAGTAGCCACTGGGGGGAGCTCACTGAATACAGATTATATCATAGAATCATAGAATCATAGAGTTGGAAGGGACCTCCTGGGCCATCTGGTCCAACCCCCTGCTCAAAGCAGGATTCGCTAAATCATCCCAGTCAGATGTCTGTCCAGCCTCTGTTTGAAGACTTCCATTGAAGGAGAACTCACCACTTCTCGTGGCAGCCTGTTCCACTCATTGATCACTCTAACTGTCAAAAAGTTTTTTCTAATATCTAATCTGTGTCTCCTCCCATTCAGTTTCATCCCATTGCTTCTAGTCTTTCCTTGTGCAAATGAGAATAAAGTTGATCCTTCTACAATGTGACAGCCCTTTAGATATTTGTAGACAGCTATTAAGTCTCCTCTCAGTCTTCTCTTTTGCAAACTAAACATTCCCAAATCCTGCAACCTTTCCTCATAAGACAGGGTTTGCAGACCGGTCACCATTCTGGTCGCTCTTTTCTGAACTTGCTCCAGTTTGTTGATGTCTTTTTTAAAATGTGGTGCCCAAAACTGGACACAATATTCCAGATGAAGTCTGACCAAAGAGGAGTAGAGGGAAATAATTACTTCACGTGATCTAGACTGTATGCTTCTGTTAATACATCCTAGAATTGCATTTGCCTTTTTTGCTGCTGCATCACACTGTTGACTCATATTCAGTCTGTGATCTATTAGTATACCCAAGTCTTTTTCACATGTGCTGTCACTTAGCCCTATTCCTCCCATTCTATATATGCTTTTTTCATTTTTATTGCCCAGATGTAGTACTTTGCATTTCTCCCTGTTAAAAACCATTCTGTTAGTTGCTGCCCACTTCTCCATTTTATTTAAATCTTTTTGAATCCTCTCTCTCTCTTCTCTAGTATTAGCTATCCCTCCTAGCTTTGTGTCATCAGCAAATTTAATCAGTTTACCCTCAATTCCTTCATCTAAATCGTTGATAAAGATGTTGAACAATACAGGGCCCAGGACAGAGCCCTGTGGTACTCCACTTGAGACATTCTTCCAACTGGATGTGCAGCCATTTACGACCACTCTTTGGGTCCGATCACTAAGCCAGTTATGAATCCACCTAACAGTTGCCTTGTCCATTCCATACTTAGTCATTTTTTCAATAAGGATTGTATGAGAGACTTTGTCAAATGCTTTGCTGAAGTCAAGATATACTATATCTACAGCATTTCCTTGATCCACCCAATCAGTGATACCGTCATAGAAGGAAATTAAGTTAGTCTGACATGACTTATTAGTTACAAACCCATGCTGACTCTGTTTAATCACTTCATTCTTATCCAGGTATTGACATACATGTTGTTTAATAATTTGTTCAAAGATCTTTCCTAGTATAGAAGTCAGACTCACCGGCCTATAGTTCCCTGGGTCCACCTTCTTCCCCTTTTTGAAGATAGGAACAACATTTGCTCTTCTCCAGTCTTCTGGCACTTCTCCTGTTCTCCAAGAATTTTCAAAGATTATGGAGAGGGATTCAAAAATTTCTTCTGCTATCTCATTCAGTACTCTGGGGTGTAATTCATCTGGACCTGGAGACTTGAATTCATTTAGGTTAGCTAAGTGTTTCCTCACTATCTTTCTGTTTATAGATATCCTGGATTCTTCTATTCCCTTAATAGGACAGTGAATAACAGTTGATGTTACATTTCCTTTCTGAGAGAAAACAGATGCAAAATAGGAATTTAAAAGTTCAGCCTTCTCAACATCCTGTCTTACCATTTCATCATTTTCATCCTGTAAAAATCCTATAGCATCTTTGACTTTTCTTTTACTATATATATATATAGTCACCACTTGGGGGAGCTCACAGCATACAGATATATATTGTCAATAGTAGGGGGAGCTAATTGTATACAGCTATATATATATACATAGTCATCACTAGGGGGAGCTCACTGCATACAAAAATGCATTGTCACCACTAGGGGGAGCTCTCTGAATACAGATATATATAGTCACCACTAGGGGGAGCTCACTGTATGCAGATGTATATTGTCAACACTAGGGGGAGCTCACTGCATAAAGATATATATAGTCACCACAAGAGGGAGCTCACTGAATACAAAAATATATAGTCACCACTAAGGGGAGCCCCCTGAATACAGATATATATGGTCATCACTAGGGGAAGCTAACTGAATACAGATATGTAGTCTCCACTAGGGAGAGCTCAATATATACAGATATATACAGCTCCCAATGAGTTTACTACAACCCCAAGAAAATCCAAGTGTGGTACATTCCATCTAGTGGTAGCTGCAGGTAGTCAAAATTAAATCAACTCTAAAGGCAGTAGAATTGTAAATGTAGCTCTGGAGTATAATACAGGATGTAACTCAGGATCAGTAATGTAATGTATGTACACAGTGACTGCACCAGCAGAATAGTGAGTGCAGCTCTAGAGTATAATACAGGATGTAACTCAGGATCAGTAATGTATGTACACAGTGACTGCACCAGCAGAATGGTGAGTGCAGCTCTGGAGTATAATACAGGATGTAACTCAGGATCAGTAATGTAATGTATGTACACAGTGACTGCACCAGCAGAATAGTGAGCACAGCTCTGGGGTATAATACAGGATGTAACTCAGGATCAGTAATGTAATGTATGTACACAGTGACTGCACCAGCAGAATAGTGAGCACAGCTCTGGGGCATAATACAGGATGTAACTCAGGATCAGTAATGTAATGTATGTACACAGTGACTGCACCAGAATGGTGAGTGCAGCTCTGGAGTATAATACAGGATGTAACTCAGGATCAGTAATGTAATGTATGTACACAGTGACTGCACCAGCAGAATAGTGAGTGCAGCTGTGGAGTATAATACAGGATGTAACTCAGGATCAGTAATGTAATTTATGTACACAGTGACTGCACCAGCAGAATGGTGAGTGCAGCTCTGGAGTATAATACAGGATGTAACTCAGGATCAGTAATGTAATGTATGTACACAGTGACTGCACCAGCAGAATAGTGAGCACAGCTCTGGGGTATAATACAGGATGTAACTCAGGATCAGTAATGTAATGTATGTACACAGTGACTGCACCAGCAGAATAGTGAGTTCAGCTCTGGGGTATAATACAGGATGTAACTCAGGATCAGTAATGTATGTACACAGTGACTGCACCAGCAGAATAGTGAGCACAGCTCTGGGGCATAATACAGGATGTAACTCAGGATCAGTAATGTAATGTACTGTATGTACACAGTGACTGCACCAGCAGAATAGTGAGTGCAGCACTTGGGTATAATACAGGATGAAACTCAGGATCAGTAATGTAATGTATGTATACAGTGACTGCACCAGCAGAATAGTGAGTGCAGCTCTGGAGTATAATACAGGATGTAACTCAGGATCAGTAATGTAATGTATGTACACAGTGACTGCACCAGCAGAATAGTGAGCACAGCTCTGGGGTATAATACAGGATGTAATTCAGGATCAGTAATGTAATGTATGTACACAGTGACTGCACCAGCAGAATAGTGAGCACAGCTCTGGGGCATAATACAGGATGTAACTCAGGATCAGTAATGTAATGTATGTACACAGTGACTGCACCAGCAGAATAGGAAGTACAGCTCTGGAGTATAATACAGGATGTAACGCAGGATTGTTAATGTAATGTATGTATACAGTGACTGCACCAGCAGAATAGTGAGTGCAGCTCTGGAGTATAATACAGGATGTAACTCAGGATCAGTAATGTAATGGATGTACACAGTGACTCCACCAGCAGAATAGTGAGTGCAGCTCTGGAGTATAATACAGGATGTTACTCAGGATCAGTAATGTAATGTATGTACACAGTGACTGAACCAGCAGAATAGTGAGTGCAGCTCTGGAGTATAATACAGGATGTAACTCAGGATCAGTAATGTAATGTATGTACACAGTGACTGCACTAGCAGAATAGTGAGTGCAGCTCTGGGGTATAATACATGATGTATCTCAGGATCGGTAATGTAATGTATGTACACAGTGACTGCACCGGCAGAATAGTGAGTGCAGCTCTGGAGTATAATTCAGGATGTAACTCAGGATCAGTAATGTAATGTATGTACACAGTGACTGCACCAGCAGAATAGTGAGTACAGCTCTGGGGTATAATGCAGGATATAACTCAGGATCAGTAATGTATGTACACAGTGACTGCACCAGCAGAATAGTGAGCACAGCTCTGGGGCATAATACAGGATGTAACTCAGGATCAGTAATGTAATGTACTGTATGTACACAGTGACTGCACCAGCAGAATAGTGAGTGCAGCACTTGGGTATAATACAGGATGAAACTCAGGATCAGTAATGTAATGTATGTATACAGTGACTGCACCAGCAGAATAGTGAGTGCAGCTCTGGAGTATAATACAGGATGTAACTCAGGATCAGTAATGTAATGTATGTACACAGTGACTGCACCAGCAGAATAGTGAGCACAGCTCTGGGGTATAATACAGGATGTAATTCAGGATCAGTAATGTAATGTATGTACACAGTGACTGCACCAGCAGAATAGTGAGCACAGCTCTGGGGCATAATACAGGATGTAACTCAGGATCAGTAATGTAATGTATGTACACAGTGACTGCACCAGCAGAATAGGAAGTACAGCTCTGGAGTATAATACAGGATGTAACGCAGGATCGTTAATGTAATGTATGTATACAGTGACTGCACCAGCAGAATAGTGAGTGCAGCTCTGGAGTATAATACAGGAGGTAACTCAGGATCAGTAATGTAATGTATGTACACAGTGACCGCACCAGCAGAATAGTGAGTGCAGCTCTGGAGTATAATACAGGATGTAAATCAGGATCAGTAATGTAATGTATGTACACAGTGACTGCACCAGCAGAATAGTGAGTGCAGCTCTGGAGTATAATACAGGATGTAAATCAGGATCAGTAATGTAATGTATGTACACAGTGACTGCACCAGCAGAATAGTGAGTGCAGCTCTGGGGTATAATACAGGATGTATCTCAGGATCGGTAATGTAATGTATGTACATAGTGAGTGCAGCTCTGGAGTATAATACAGGATGTAACGCAGGATCGGTAATGTAATGTATGTATACAGTGACTGCACCAGCAGAATAGTGAGTGCAGCTCTGGAGTATAATACAGGATGTAACTCAAGATCAGTAATGTAATGTATGTACACAGTGACTGCACCAGCAGAATAGTGAGTGCAGCTCTGGAGTATAATACAGGATGTAACTCAGGATCAGTAATGTAATGGATGTACACAGTGACTCCACCAGCAGAATAGTGAGTGCAGCTCTGGAGTATAATACAGGATGTTACTCAGGATCAGTAATGTAATGTATGT
Source organism: Dendrobates tinctorius (assembly GCF_039654945.1). NCBI lineage: Eukaryota > Metazoa > Chordata > Amphibia > Anura > Dendrobatidae > Dendrobates > Dendrobates tinctorius. Next base: position 2,946,069 of record NW_027361695.1, on the reverse strand, counting down.
ACACAGTGACTGCACCAGCAGAATAGTGAGTGCAGCTCTGGAGTATAATACAGGATGTAACTCAGGATCAGTAATGTAATGTATGTACACAGTGACTGCACTAGCAGAATAGTGAGTGCAGCTCTGGGGTATAATACATGATGTATCTCAGGATCGGTAATGTAATGTATGTACACAGTGACTGCACCAGCAGAATAGTGAGTACAGCTCTGGAGTATAATGCAGGATATAACTCAGGATCAGTAATGTATGTACACAGTGACTGCATCAGTAGAATAGTGAGTACAGCTCTGGGGTGTAATACAGGATGTATCTCAGGATCAGTAATGTATGTACACAGTGACTGCACCAGCAAAATAGCGAGTACAGCTCTGAGGTATAAGACAGGACTAGCTTGGCCCATGCAAAATTTTCGCACATTGGCCGTCGGGGTTGCAGGCAATTTCAGAAAAAGCAAGATGGTCAAATGTAAATGTATTTCATGAGATGATGAACACAGACAGGTATTATATATGTAGATTGGTAACACAATAAATTGATTTGATAAGTAGAGGCCAAAAAATGTTTTCTGGTTGAGGTGCCACCTGCAGGTCATTGTGTCTTTCTGCAGGTTTATGAAAATGAATGTTTAAACTGTATTTAGTGATAAAATCGTGACTGTGTGGTTTGTTTGGCTCTTTTCTTGCTGAAGGGAGCAAGTTTACCTTTTAGGCCGGGGTCACACTAACCGACGCAAAATACGGTCAGTATTTTACATGCGTAATACGGATGAATGGCCCCTAATCAGTGCTCCGTATGTCATCCGTAATCAAGGTGTGGTCGCGTATTTTGCGCATGTAAGCATCCGTATGTAATCCGTATGGTGAGATTTTCTCGCAGGCTTGCAAAATGGACATATAATGGAGCCCTATGACAGGGTTTATAACACAAACCAAAGAATAGATATAGACACATAGAATGCATATATATATATATATATATATATATATATATATATTCTAAGTGTATATATCTATTCGTTTCTTTATTAAACCTGTCAGTGTGAGTTTACTGTATAGCGCACTGAATTGCCGGCTTTGGTAAAAGACACCGGGTGCGTATTTCTCGCAAGTCACGTGTGGTCCGTGTGTAATCCGTATTTTTTGCGCACCCATAGACTTGCATTGGTGTACTACGGTCGTAATATGCTGACAATCGCAGCATGCTGCAATTGGCACGGAGCGTAGAATACGGATGAGAAATATACGGCTGGTGCGAGGGACCACATAGAGAATCATTGGTCCGTGTCTAATGCGGGCTTTTAGCGCCTCTCACTCGGCCGTATTCTTCGCAAGTGTGACCCCGGCCTCCGGCCGGAGTCACACTACAGCGAGTTACGGCCGAGTCTCGCAGGTTAAAACCAAGCTCTGGCACCGGCACTCCGGAGCGGAGCGTGCAGCTCCATGTATTCGCTCCGCTCCGGAGTGCCGGCGCCAGAGCTTGGTTTTAACCTGCGAGACTTGGTCGTATCTCGCGGTGTGTGATCCCGGCCTTAAATGGTGTATCATGTGTGTGTGGGGTGAAGTAATCAGCGAAAAAGCAGTGAATGTATACAAATGTGTTTGCATATGTGACTCACCTGCAGTGAAATGTGCAATCCTCCAATGTAGCTGAAATAGGCTGGGCAAGCACTTGAGCAAGCTGGAAAGACCCCAAGGCAAATGTTTGGATTTGTTTGTGATGTCTGTAAGCAGCTTTGTGGTAGTGTGCTTTGGGATACTGTGGTGCCACCTGCAGGTCATTTTTCCATACTGCAGGTTTATGAAAATTAATGTTTAAACTGTATTTTGTGATCAAATCATGGATGTGTGGTTTGTTTGGTTATTTTCTTGCTGAAGGGGGCAAGTTTACCTTTCAAATGCTGTATCATTTGTGTGTGGGGGTGCAGTATGAACTGAGATACAAAGTAATCACAGAAAAACAGTATTTAGAAATAATAGAATAGATATAACTCAGGATCACAGGATCAGTAATGTAATGTATGTACACAGTGACTGCACCAGCAGAATAGTGAGTGCAGCTCTGGAGTATAATACAGGATGTAACTCAGGATCAGTAATTTAATGTATGTACACAGTGACTGCACCAGCAGCATAGTGAGTGCATCTCTGGAGTATAATACAGGATGTAACTCAGGATCAGTAATGTAATGTATGTACACAGTGACTGCACCAGCAGAATAGTGAGTGCAGCTCTGGGGTATAATACAGGATGTAACTCAGGATCAGTAATGTAATGTATGTACACAGTGACTGGACCAGCAGAATAGTGAGTGCAGCACTGGGGTATAATACAGGATGTAACTCAGGAACAGTAATGTAATGTATGTACACAGTGACTGCACCAGCAGAATAGTGAGTGCAGCTCTGGAGTATAATACAGGATGTAACTCAGGATCAGTAATGTAATGTATGTACACAGTGACTGCACCAGCAGAATAGTGAGTGCAGCTCTGGGGTATAATACAGGATGTAACTCAGGATCAGTAATGTAATGTATGTACACAGTGACTGCACCAGGAGAATAGTGAGTGCAGCACTGGGGTATAATACAGGATGTAACTCAGGATCAGTAATATAATGTATGTACACAGTGACTGGACCAGCAGAATAGTGAGTGCAGCACTGGGGTATAATACAGGATGTAACTCAGGATCAGTAATGTAATGTATGTACACAGTGACTGCACCAGCAGAATAGTGAGTGCATCTCTGGGGTATAATACAGGATGTAAGTTAGGATCAGTAATGTAATGTATGTACACAGTGACTGGACCAGCAGAATAGTGAGTGCAGCACTGGGGTATAATACAGGATGTAACTCAGGATCAGTAATTTAATGTATGTACACAGTGACTGCACCAGCAGCATAGTGAGTGCATCTCTGGAGTATAATACAGGATGTAACTCAGGATCAGTAATGTATGTACACAGTGACTGCACCAGCAGAATAGTGAGTGCAGCTCTGGGGTATAATACAGGATGTAACTCAGGATCAGTAATGTAATGTATGTACACAGTGACTGGACCAGCAGAATAGTGAGTGCAGTACTGGGGTATAATACAGGATGTAACTCAGGATCAGTAATGTAATGTATGTACACAGTGACTGCACCAGCAGAATAGTGAGTGCAGCTCTGGGGTATAATACAGGATATAACTCAGGATCAGTAATGTAATGTATGTACACAGTGACTGGACCAGCAGAATAGTGAGTGCAGCACTGGGGTATAATACAGGATGTAACTCAGGATCAGTAATGTAATGTATGTACACAGTGACTGCACCAGCAGAATAGTGAGTGCAGCTCTGGAGTATCATACAGGATGAAACTCAGGATCAGTAATTTAATGTATGTACACAGTGACTGCACCAGCAGCATAGTGAGTGCATCTCTGGAGTATAATACAGGATGTAACTCAGGATCAGTAATGTAATGTATATACACAGTGACTGCACCAGCAGAATAGTGAGCGCAGCTCTGGGGTATAATACAGGATGTAACTCAGGATCAGTAATGTATGTACACAGTGACTGCACCAGCAGAATAGTGAGTGCAGCTCTGGGGTATAATACAGGATGTAACTCAGGATCAGTAATGTAATGTATGTACACAGTGACTGCACCAGCAGAATAGTGAGTGCAGCTCTGGGGTATAATATGGGAGGTAACTCAGGATCAGTAATGTAATGTATGTACACAGTGACTGCACCAGCAGAATAGTGAGTGCAGCTCTGGAGTATAATACAGGATGTAACTCAGGATCAGTAATGTAATGTACACAGTGACTGCACCAGCAGAATAGTGAGTGCAGCTCTGGAGTATAATGCAGGATGTAACTCAGGATCAGTAATGTAATGTACACAGTGACTGCACCAGCAGAATAGTAAGTGCAGCTCTGGGGTATAATACAGGATGTAACTCAGGATCAGTAATGTAATGTATGTACACAGTGACTGCACCAGCAGAATAGTGAGTGCAGCTCTGGGGTATAATACAGGAGGTAACTCAGGATCAGTAATGTAATGTATGTACACAGTGACTGCACCAGCAGAATAGTGAGTGCAGCTCTGGGGTATAATACAGGATGAAACTCAGGATCAGTAATGTAATGTATGTACACAGTGACTGCACCAGCAGAATAGTGAGTGCAGCTCTGGAGTATAATACAGGATGTAACTCAGGGTCAGTAATGTAATGTATGTACACAGTGACTGCACCAGCAGAATAGTGAGTGCAGCTCTGGGGTATAATACAGGATGAAACTCAGGATCAGTAATGTAATGTATGTACACAGTGACTGCACCAGCAGAATAGTGAGTGCAGCTCTGGAGTATAATACAGGATGTAACTCAGGATCAGTAATGTAATGTATGTACACAGTGACTGCACCAGCAGAATAGTGAGTGCAGCTCTGGAGTATAATACAGGATGTAACTCAGGATCAGTAATGTAATGTATGTACACAGTGACTGCACCAGCAGAATACTGAGTGCAGCTCTGGAGTATAATACAGGATGTAACTCAGGATCAGTAATGTAATGTATGTACACAGTGACTGCACCAGCAGAATACTGAGTGCAGCTCTGGAGTATGTACTGTCTCAGTATAAGATGAAACAATACAAACTCTTTACATAGTGACACTGACACATTGTTGCAGAATGCACAGGAGATTTGTGCTGTGCAGACTGTACATTTGTATCCATCCTGATCTCTGAGGTTTCAGCCTCTGTTATCGTCTGGCAGTCAGATATTGAGATCAGTGATTATTAGGTAAAGCTGTAAGAACATGATAAGTTACAGAATCACTACAGACATGGCAGCTGCTATCGATTGCTACATACAGAGATGTCACAATGTTTTATGGAACCTTGGAAATAACGCTGCACCCTGTGTGTGAATGAGGCGGCGTCCGCTAATTACCGTCACGGTGATGTTTATTTTTCCAGGAATGACGTGTGACCAAAGACTAAGAAAGTATTCTCCAAGATGGAGGCTGCTGATGGGGCCACACACCTCCGCCCCATGGACAGTCACTTATTCATATGCCAGGGGCTTAACTAGAAATCATCGGGCCCCACAGCAAAATGAGACGGACGCAGCAGAAATAGCAATAATCAAAGAGATAGATAATACGGATAATATGGAATATCAGAGAAATCACACACTAATGCCAGAGAGCGGAAAAGTGCCGAAAACACAGTGCGGGCTCCTGAGACGCCCCTCAGTCTATGGACCCCATAACAGCTGATATGGCTGGAGTCACAGCTATGTACAAATCCTTTACTGGGCGTCAGTAGGACAAATGATGGATGGATAGATAGATAATGGATAAATAGATAATAGATGGATAGATGAATAATAGATAATAGATGGATAGATAATAGATGGATAGATAATAGATACATAGATAATAGATGAATAAGAGATAGATAATAGAGAGATCTCAGGTTTGATCATTTCTGAGGTCTCTTTCTGCACAGGAGCATATTGTCCCCGTCCTGTGATTTCCCTCCCGCTCTGGGGAATATTCCGGGTACAGATTCCAGCTCCGGAGGTTATGAATGGGGCAGTGTTTGGGGCGAGTGAATGCTGGGCTCATGAGAGGCGGACTGTGTCTTCCTCTCAGTAATTCCAGTCTTTTCTCCACTCCCAAAATACGTAAGGCCTGTTTCACACATCAGTTTTTTCCATCAGTTAAAATCCGCAAAAATGGCGGAGAACGGATCCGTTCCTGTACTGACTACAACGTTTGCCACCGGACCGTTGTTTTAACGGATCCGGAGAAGGAAGAATTTTAAAGGGAGCGAGAGAGAGAATTTTTCAGTCTCCAGAACAGGGTTTAGGGTTAAATTGCCGACACAGGCATCTCTCCCGGGCATGCGCAATAGAAAATGCGGATCCGGCCGGGTAAAAAAACGTTTCATCGTCCGTCCTGTCCGCTCGGCGGACGGCAAAATCTTGGTGGATCCATAAAAAAACGGATCGAACGGATGACCATCCGTCAAGATCCGCCGTTAATACAAGTCAATGGGGAAAAAAATGGATCAGCCAATAAAAATGGCGGGTCCGTTTTTTTTGCCAAACGGCGGATTTTGACTGATGGGGAAAAGCGGATGTGTGAAAGAGGCCTAACATCTAAGAGCAGCACTTCACCGCGCCCCGGCCGTATAATGGCGGCCTTTCTCATCTCCCTTCCCGTGGTTTCCTACTGTCCTCTTTATATAGAGCGCTCTGGGAGCCGGGGATGAGGGGTCCTGGGCGTTTGTTCTGGTAGTGGGGGTACAAAATGGATTAGTGTTTGGAGTCATGAATGAGGGGGAGGTGGCGGCCGAAGGTTTGTGTCAGCTCCCTGGTTACCAGCGTCCTATACAGGCTCCCTATTATTACATGAGGTAAGATTACTTAAGGGGGATGAGCAGGGTGAGAAAAGCATGGATGCGTTCTACCAAAAACAGCACCACACCTGCCCACAGGTCATGTGACATATTGCAGCTGTTTTCCAGAAATGTCAATGGGCTAAACTGCAGTACCACACACAACCTGCAGACAGAGGTGGCACTGTTTTTGTTTTTCTTGTCCTGTTGGGGCAGCTCTGTGGTAAGGGACTCGCCAACTGAGGTGCACAGTGTGGTGTAGTCTGAAATTCAGCCCCCGTCTCATCAGGGGGTGTTGTTCTTGAACATAGATCTGACTCTTGGAGTGCAGAAATGGGGTCTTAAGTAGCCTAAAATCCACCTCAGGGACGCACCGCCAGCACTACACCTTCCTCTTTTCGCAATCTCTGCTTGTTCCTCTGCAATGGCAACCCAGCACACATCTCTGACATCACGCTTCCAGGCCTTATATTCAAGCTAAGGTAGCCAAAGTATTTGGGTAGTTGGCATCCACTCTGCGTTCCTGATCTTTGAAGACTCTCTTACAAACCCAGCTCTGCAAAATTGCTAGGTGCTGCATCACTGCCCACTCTGCCTTGGACTTTGTATCATGACTCAACCCAACTCTGCTACATTGTCAGATAACTCTGTTATACAGCTGTCAAGTTCTGCCTTGCACTTTCTGACAAACCCATCTCTTCTACTTCTGATACTTCACTGAGTAAACTCTGCATTGGACTCTCTGACAAACTCAGCTCTGCTGTATCACTGAGCCAACCTTGCCATATCGTAGTGCAACTCAGCTCTGCGTCACTGTTTTTCTAAGCCGAGTTAATTCTGCTGCATCATCAGTGTAGTTCTGCTTTAGAATATTCTAGGCAACTTGCTATATCTGCTTCTTCGCATCGTATGGTTCCCATTTCCTCCTCCTGTTGCATTTCTGCCACAGTAGTCGTTCCATCCGGGTCTCCCTGCTGCCCCAACGTCATTCGTCCGTGCTGCCTATCGACTGTGCGTCTTCACCGAGAGCCGTGAATGATCCACCTCGCCAGGTGAGACATTATAGACACATTCTTTATATTGAATTTCTTGGAATCAATTTGCCTTTTCTACTTGGAGCAGTTCATGTTGAAGAACATAACAAGACTGCACGGCTCTTACTGTAAATAATCCTTTCCATAACTGGAGACTGAATAAGTTTATTGATCCAACAACCCACATGTATCTTTAGGCATTCTATAATGACATATCATCTCACCCCGAGGCTTCGGGTATGCATGTCATATATAAATGCCTCCTATGGTTGCTCCAGCAATCCAGAACCTCTCTGATACCAGTTCACTAATGCTATGGTACCAGTCCAAGAACCTTATGAAATCAGTCCAAAAATGCTATGGTACTAGTCCAAGAACTCTATGATACCAGCTGAGAATGCCAAATGTATCAGTCCAAGAACTCTATGATATCAGTAAAAAAAATGCTATGATACCTGGCTAAGAACCTTATGATACTGGTCCAAGGACTCTGTGATACCAGTCCAGGAACTCTATGATACCAGTAGAAGAACTCTATACCAGTCCAAGAACTCTATGATACCAGTCCAGGAACTATATGATACCAGACAAAGAATCCTAGCATACCAGTCCAACAAAGAACATTCTGATACAAGTCCAAGGACTCAGTTCCAAAACCCTATGATACCAGTCGAAGAACTCTGATACCAGTAGAAGAACTCTATGATAGCAGCACCAATGATAGCAGTCCAATAATTTTATGATACCAGCCCAAGAACGTTATGACACCAGTCCAAGAACTGTATGACACCAGTCCAAAAACCCTATGACACCTGTCCAACATTCTGATACACGTCCAAGAAGTCTATGATTCCAGTCCCAAAACCCTATGATAGCAGTCAAAGAACCATATAATACCAGTCAAAGAACTCTATGATACCAGTCCAAGACCCCCATAATACCATCTCTGTGTTGGGTTGGGAACATTTAAATTTGAACTCTTGTGGAGAGATTGATGACCACTTCCTCAGAATTCGTCAGATGACGCTGGTGCTTTATAAATAAATGATTGCTGGTCGGTAGATCAATGATTGCATGAATTGCCATACTGATGCCTGACATTTACTTGAAAAATGGAAAAATCCTCACTTCCATGAGCTCATCAGCCGTATACTCCACAGACATGGCTGGAGAGGTCCATCCTTATTCCATAAGTCATTTCCATCTACTGTTGTCCAATGAGACATTGAGGTCTGGAGGCCATTATTGTGGTACATGTGATATCATGTACTTGAGAGACATTTCCTTATTAGGTGACTACCGTAATGGTGGCTAGGAGAAGTCCCATAGATGTGGTCACCCATCTTCATGAGACTCTTGAATGGTCATATCAAGTTATCAAGACAATGTGATAGTAACCAGGAACCCTCATGGACGAATCTTCAAACATCACATGCGTCTCTGGAAATCAAGGACAGCTGTCAAGTGTGATGGTTACGTGTGACTGGACACACCGCCTCCAACAGGGCGACTTTCTCTGACACACGTGACCCTGGATACACCGCCTCCAGTAGGGCGAATTTAAATAATAGAATGTGCAGCCGGATACACCGCCTCCAGCAGGCGAATTTCAGAATTACACGTGTATCTGGATACACCGCCTCCAGCAGGGCGAATTTAAATAATAAACGGAAACACCAGGGAAACCGATACAATGGAGGGCCCTGCGATAGGGAATGGGGACTTGGAGACCTCCTGCACTCCCCTGAGTCAGTGTCTCTACACTCCTGACAGTCCCTATGCAGGTTCCGCACTTAGCGCCGAGCAGGATACCTAAAAACCCTAGCTCGCCCTGCACCTAGCCCTTTCTAGTGAAATGGACGGTTCAGAATCTAATCCCACCACTGCACTGAAACACACAAAAGGAAAGGTACAAACAGGGATAACACCACTTAGCTTTGCTCTGTCGCTCTCGCTCCCAGCAACAGAGTCCAACACCAGAATGCAGCTTTCCTCCTGAATAGCTGCTGCTTCACCAAGCTTTGTCAGAGCTGCAAGGAATTCCTCTCTGTGGCTCCTTCCACACCAGGACTCTGACTGAGCTGCAAGGAACTCTCTCTAGCTCCTTCTTCCACCAAGGATGGTTGAAATGACCAATATCACCAACAGTGAGTGAACACACATGACACTCCTTTAAAGGAAAGCCAGAGCAAAAACACCTGCTAGTGATTCCCGTGTAATAACGCTAGCCACCACCGGGGGCAAACTAGAACTAAAGACACCATTATGTAATGACCCTAATGGCCACCGGAGACAAAACTAACTTTAAGCAAATAGCTTAAAGGAAAAAAAGGTTACATATGCTTTTATCTGTCACAATCCAGCATAGATCGTGACAGCAAGGATTGGAAATGCTGAAGATATTAATAGTCATCACCCATGTCTGTCTGGATGGCGGGAAACAAGGGTGTATGTAAGAGGGTAAGAGGAGCCCAGCACCCCCTGACCTATTATTTGAACCCCTCTGATCCATTTCTCTGGTTGGTTGATATGGGTTACCATTGACGCTGTTGTGTTGGAGATACCTCCTGGTTACCTAAGTTATATTATTATACTGTAAATTTCATAATGGTGCTTAAAATGTGGCAATATAATACTATGTTATGTAATATCGTGGCTTATAAGAAAGACACACAAGTACAGACAAGCAGCGGAAAGGAGAAGTGGTGGATCAGAAAGGTCTGCGTTATAGCTAGAAAGTGGGAGTGAGTAAGCACCATCCTCCTCCTCTCACACGCTCTCCATCTTGTTCTCTATTTTCTCTGTCTCTCTTTTTTGGTCTCCCTTTCTCTCCCTCTCTGTCATTCTCCCTCTCTTACCTACCTAGTACTAGCCTTGCTGCCACCCATAATTTTGTATAGCTCAGTGGTCGTCCTTCCACTGATTTGCTTGGTGTGGTGGCCATGGCATCCAGATGGAGAATGAATGGAGTGGTGGTCGTATATGTTGATAGTCAAATGGTTCAGGGGAACCCATTATCGACAGGAGCGCACGTCCCACAGATGGCACCAGCACGTGCCTTATATTTGAGTAGGCAATATCCCTTTATGGCCTGGAGGTTTTCTTATATAAACCTCATCGCCCAGGTCCAGATTCCCATCTTGCACAGCTTTGCATGGACAATGCTGCGCTCAGCCCGGATTTTGTGTTCTGTAAATATTATCATTTTTCATTCCAGTTTTGCCAACTGCTGCCGATCCCAGGAGGACGCATCTTAATTGCCGCAGCAGATAATCTCTATATTTAGCCCTAAAGGGGAATATTTATAAAACTCTCCCAGCGGTGCAAAAATCGCTGCCATCAGATCCACTCAATTAACCCCTTTACTATCAGATAAGGAAATAATGAATGACTCGAGGGTTACTGAACCTTCATGTCTAATCGCGTTAGTCAGCCGCGTTTCGCATCCTCCACGTTGCTTTTTTCCATGTTGATGGGATGCACAGACTTCCAGAATCTGTTAACCCTTTAACTGCTGTAAGCAAGGTTGGGGCTTTTGTGGCCGCTTTTGAAGGTACAGTAAATCCAGTGTATGGAGCGGCATCCTGTTAATGACTGTACAATGAAGCTGATTGTTTGGCTTTCGGACGTAGCTAACAAGGGTCCCTTACAGGAGTTGTGGGTCTCTTAATATAAACAACAAACATCTATTCTGGGGCCTCCGGCTCGGGGGACAGATGTTCGTTCCCAGATCTATGTGTGAATCGATGTATAGTAGTGGGAACATGGGAAACTGAGAAGTTGCAGAGTAAGGTTGCCTTCCGACCTTTATTTTGACCAGTTACATCTTTCTATTTTACTCTGCAGAATTTACATTGTTTCAGGGTGTTTATTAGTCCAAGGTCTGGGTGGGCACATGGGCTATGGGCATTGGTGCAGCAGAAACAACAGGCAGACATGAGACCCGAAACAAGTAGCAGAAATCCTGGAAGCTGCAGGCGGACAGGAGACGTACTGGATGCTGCAGGTGGACAGGAGACTAGGAACAGGTAGTAAGGGTCCAGTAAAACCAGGAACAGGTAGCAGAGATCCTGGAAGACCAGGAACAGGTAATAGAGGTTCTATAAAACCACCATCAGGTAGCAGAGGTCCTGGAAGACCGGGAACAGGTTGTAGAGGTCCTGGAAGCTACAGGCAGACAGGAGACATCATGGAAGATGCAGGCAGACACATAGCATACGCCCTAGAAAACAGGTAACAGACATTCTGGAAGCTGCAGGTGACAATGTAGCAGAGGTGCTGGAAGACCAGAAACAGGTATCAGAGTTCTTGGAATTATCAGGTGGACAGGAAATGTTCTCAAAGCCACAGGTGGAAATGTAGCAGAGGTCCTGGGAATTTAGGAACAGGTTACAGAGGTCCTGGAAGATCGGGAACATGTAGCAGATATCCTGGAAGCTGCAGGGGGCACGCAACAGAGGTCCTGGAAGATCCATAACAGATAGCAGAGGTCTTGGAAGATCCAGAACAGATAGCAGAGGTTTTGTAAAATTGCAGACAGTGCTCTAGAGCAACTAGATAGTCTTATTAGCAAGATGCAGATGCATTTCTTGGTGAGCCTTATGTAGGCACAGGCAAATGATCACATGGGATCACACCGGGCCATCTGCAGAGCCCGATGTAGAGCACAACAGAGTCCAGCGGACCGGGGTGAAGCGAGCAAAGCCTGGATCAGTGACAGCTGCATAACAGTCTTTTTTATATATATATATATATATATATATATATATATATATATATATATATATAAATTTGGTATTGGTTTATTTTACAATACGTCAGAGATTCATTTTATTGCTAGATTGCATCCAATCTGCTGCATCCATTCACACGGTGATAAAATCCTGATTACCTAAAGTCACCACTAGGGGGAGCTCAATGAAGACAAAATTAGCATTGAGTTTTATAAAGCTTTATAGGATGAGCGCCCCTAGTGGTAGCTGCAGGAGGCCTGAATTTAGCTTCCACTGCACCAATCATTACAGTTTAGGTTAGTTTTTTTTTTTTTTTTTTTATCAAGATACAGATATTTAATATTTATTTTTTGATTCACTATACACATTTCTGCACAGGGAGCAAACTGAAGACGGGGGCGTCGAAATGTCCAATTTTACAATGTAGGTGGAACTTCACATTAAAGCTGATGTCAAGAACTTAGATCAGATCAGTGGTCTTCCGAAATCTTTTACCCCCACCAATCAGCTGTTACAGATAAAGTGGCACCTGGGAGACCACAGCGCCGTTTTCGGTGTAGTGGCTGTTTTTGGGTACTGCAGCTTAGTTCCTATTGAAGTGAATAGGAGCTGGGAACACCCCAGCCCTCAAACTTGACAACTGCTCACTTTTGAGTGAGGTTTACATAAGCTTCATCCCTTTTTGGGACTGTTGCCAACTTTGTAAGTTTAATAGAGCTTTTGTTCCCATCACTAAGGATTTTAACTATAGTCTGGAGCATGAGAAAATACCATGGGTGCCCCATCGCTAGAACTGGGATGGAGCCCCTCTAATCTAGGAGCAAGTAAATTGCTACAGATGAGATTTCTAGATCTAGGTTTTTTTAGATTTTTGGGTCTTTTTTTTTTTCTTTATAATGGTAGACGGCCAGAAAATTAATAAGGCGTAAACTCCAAGAATTTGATGGCCCGGTTGGAAGCCACCCAGATGCTGCAGGCAGTAACGCAATCCCCGGCACTGGCCGTGGCGGTGGGATCTTAGTTTAGTGGTGCCGCCTCTAAATATCATCTTTTAATAAAGCTTTTATTGGCACGTCGTAAATCAGAGGAGTCTATAAAAATGTCCGATGTATTGTTCACTGAGCCATGAATCATAGGATTCATCTACGCTGAACATGCAGCAACAATGCGAGAAAAACGACGGCAAAAATACTTTCCCCATCCTGTAATCTGCATATAAAGTGGAGCTCCGCTGATCTTATACTGATCCAGTGTTACATGATTGTTCTTGGTGCATTTTTCAGAGCTCACATCTCGCCAGCATCCCATCTTGGTTCAATGACTTTAAAACATTCACCGTCTATCAGCAGAATTCGTCAATTTCGGCTCCCCATTCTTATGGTACATATCGCTGATATTGGGGCCAGATGAGGATCGTGAGGTTGGATTTGCCACCATTCGTAATCAGAACTTCTCACACGCTGCACCCGTCCTCTGGAATGCGCTACCCTGGACAGTTTGGAAAATCAGGTTAAATTTTAAGTCAAGGTACTGCTACCTGCCCTGGCTCTTGTGCCCGACTCTAGTCTTCCTCACCTGATGGCTGGCTTACTCTGTGTTAACCTTATGTGTGCTTTTAAGATGACACATCTAGGTCTTATAGACCAGCTCAGGCGACAGTACATCGCCTGAGTATTCAGGTAGTTGGTGTCCTCAACACTACTTGCTCTCCATTGGACTCTGCTTCATTATTAGTAAGCTATTTGACATACCCAGCCCTGCTGTTCTACAAGACTCTGCTACATCTCTACTTGTAAGTCTCCTGGCAAACCCAGCTCTGCTTCACTGGTGGGCTCTGCTACATCACCACAAATGAACTTCTTGACACTCCCTCTCTGCACCGTTCCACTCTGCATGGTGCATCCTGACAAACTCGCCTCTGCTGTATTGTTTCACTCTGCTGCTCTGAGTCACTCCGCTGAGCCACTATTTCGACTCTGCTTCATCTATCTCCCTGTGCTGAGTCTCCAGCTTCTCTGAGGTCTACTACTCTACACTTTTCGGAAATAACGAATATTAATCCCAGTAGCTCCTGCGACTATGATGTCTGACAGGGGTATGAAATGTATTTTTGTTTTCTATTTTATCCAAGAAACAGTGCCACTCTGTTCCACAGGCGGTATCTGGTATTGCAGCTTAGCTACATTCACATGAATAGAGCTGAGCTGCAATACCAGATACAGCCTGTGCGCAAGAGTGGCGCTGCTTCTGTGGATAAAATCTAAGTGCAGTTATATTTATAAGGTGCAGTACCTATCCCAGCCTCTTGGCGGAGCTATAGTACCTGGGGTGAAGACTAAGGATGAGGCTTCAGGGAGATTGACGTCTCTGCTTTAAAAATTCAAAGCTGTATATAACAGAAGGCATCACAGCCAATAGCTGCAAGTGCAAAACTCCCCGGCGGGTATTGTGGAAGACAAATAGTAATGGGCTCTGGACACATTCACTCTGCTGCTCAAGGCGGCAACGGAAATTGCCGCGTTCTTATCCGTCCTGAATCTGGTGTAAATATAAATATACGTGAATTGTGCGCACACTGTCTGCTCTTCTTACATGTCTGGAGAATTCCAGAGCTTTGCCTTGTGCTGTCCCTCCGTCATTCCTCCTGGAAATGACAATGTCATCTTCTTTGACAATCCAGTGTGTTCTTATACTTCTGATCCTCAACCTGTGGCTTATCAATTACATCTCCCAGCATGCTCTGCCCGTCAATGCATAGCTTATAATTGTGCTGTCCCTCTGTTGTTCCTCCTGGATATGGCAATATCATCTACTTTGGCAATACGGTGTGCCCGTAGAATAGTGATCCTCATCTAGTGACTCTCAGCATGCCCTGACAGCCAATGCATGACTCTGTATTGTACTGCCCCTACGTTGTTCCTCTTGGAAATAACATCACTGTCGACTTTGTTACTTGGATGTGACCCTACAATAGTGATCCTTAACGAGTGGCGCTCGGGCTGCTGTCAAATTACAATCCCCAGCATGACCTGATAGTCATTACATAATTGAGCGTTATGCTATCCCTCTGTTGTTCCTCCTGGAAAGGGCATTGCCATCTACTTTAGCAGTGTGCTACATAGTATGGCATTGTCATCGCAGTTTGTACAGGGTTTGAGTGTTTAAAGGAGTTACCTAGTGACACGGGGAATGGTAACATACGTTCTCAAAAGGTCACAGGAAGCTGAGATATGTGGCACTGTTTGGTGAGTTTCCTTTGAGGAGCACCTCTAAGTTTCCCTGTCTTGCTGGCACAGGGTCACATACAGCTAGCTCAGTGTCTTGGCTGCCTGACATGTTGAACGCTCACATCATTCCAGTGTTCAGTATGCCAAGTAGATGTAGCAGAGCTAGAGTCGTCTATTTACAAATGGATTATTATCTTATCGTTGTAGAGGTGAGGAATATGGTTGTTTATTTTTTTAACTCTAATACAGGAGACATAGGCATCGGAAGATTATCTTCTTGACGGGGACAGGTTAGGAATATGGTTGCTTATTATTTTAACTAGCTATTGAACTCATTCTATGCCGGGGTAGCGAGCATTTATATTGGTATATGGTCTCCATCCTGGTATGTGCTGCTTCCATCCTGCGCCCTAATCTTGTCATGTGCTGCTACCATCTTGCGCCCCATCCTGTAATATGCTGCTCCCATCCTGCGCCCCCTTCCTGTCATGTGCAGCCCCCATCCTGCGCTCTCATGCTGTTTTGTGCGCCTCCATCCTGTCATGTGCTCCCATCCTGTGCCCCAATCCTGTCATTTGCTCCCATCCTGTGCCCCAATCCTGTCATGTGGTGCTCCCATCCTGTCATGTGCTGCTCCCATCCTGCGCCCCCATTCTGGTATGTGCTGCTCCCATCCTGGTATGTGCTACTCCAATTCTGCGCCCCCATCCTGTCATGTGGTGCTTACGCATACCGCGATCTCCTGGGCCACGATCCTCATCCCCGGATGCGTAACTCTGTGGGGTCCAGACTGTGCTGGCACATCATGCTTGCGCAGTCTATAGAGGCTTCGGAAAGAATGACGCTCCTAGCATTATATTATAGATTCTTTTATAGGTGACATTGGCTTCAGTGGATTGGGCATGGAGGTGATGAATATAAGTTTCTTATGGATGCGCCATTTCTGGGCAGCTGAGAGCTGATATTTTTAGTCTAGGACGAGGCCAATATCCATGGCCCATTCCTAGGCTAATAATATCAGCCTGCTGCTGTCTGCCTAACCTTTGCTGGTTATTAATCATAGGTGGATCCCACATCATTTTTTGGGAGGTGTAATAGCTAGTAAAGGCTAAGTATACAACTGTGAGCTGATATTAATAGCCTGGGAATCTCTGTTGGTATTACCCCCTTCCCAGACTATAAACATCAGCCTACAGCTGTTTGCTTTCCCTCTGCTGGTTAATAACATTTCAGAGGAGTCCACACCATTTTTTCAGAAATGTATTTATTTATTAAATCCATGTAAAGTAAGCTGCACACGCACTGTACTAATTATATATGTGACTGACATCTATATATCTTTCTATTCTATGTGTACATATCTATTTTATTCTAACCTGGCACTCTGTGATTTTACTGTACGCAGATGATGAAATGTTGGACTTTCTAGGAGAAGGATGCGTAAAAATTAGACAGCACTCGCATGGTCCAAGTCGGATTGCACTTCTCCATATTTCTCGCAGCTCTATATGTCTACAATCTAGCGGCTGCTCCCTACTGCCCCCTGTGGTCAGAATAACTCATTACAACTGACCACAACTTGACCACAGTCCTGTACGGCAACCGTATTGAGTTGCAGACGTCGATGCCTGGGGTTGCTGTCTGTCCGTAGCCTTTCGTAGCCCCCTTTGGATCAGAACGGCCTCTTCCCGGCTGGTCATCACAGTAATGTGAGATCTCGATACTGAACTGTTTAATCACTGACAGATGCATAAAAATGGCAGTCACGCCGTGGCCCTCACTACGGGAGCCAATCATGGCGTGCGTTGTGTCTTAGCTAGACGGGGAATGGAGAAGACGGATTCCGCCCGTCACAGGCAATTTATTGTGCGGGCACCGCGCTGGCTGTCGACCAATTCTTCTCGTGGCAAAATTGATTGTTTGTTTCCCTGTCGCTGCGCTCTGTGGAGGTGTCACATCCATTTGTTTCCACTCTTCTGAATTAACCTCTGGACGTCTGCGGAGACAAGGAAGCCGCTTTCTGCTCTGCCCATCACCGGCCAATCCAACAGCTTTGTGCCATCGCTTCGGAAATCGCAGTCGGGTGTAATTATGGAAATGATTCCAGAGGAAACACAATTAGGGAATACTGTTCAGTTTTCGGACCAGCAGAAGATGAGTCCTAGCGAACATTTGTCCCCAAAAATGAAAAAAAAAAAATAATTGCATAATAAATTCAAATAGTCATTGTGATCTGTCAAGTTACATATGTTTCCGGGAAATGACAACCAATACGGCCATCATGATAGCGCCCACGAAGGTCGCAGCTTTCCCCGTTAACGTTTAAAAAACAAACAAGCACCATGTCTAAGCAATCTTTCCATTCTGGACTCTAGGAAAGCTGGGTGACAATCTCGATAGCGACCGCCATAGCCCAAAGTAGATAGGTATTAAAGGGGTTGCCCAGGATTAGAAAAATAGCTGCTATTCTCCTCTGTCCATAGAAAACACATGCACACACTGCAAAGCCGAGCGTGCACGTGTGTGGAAAAGTCAGGAGGAATTGCTGCCGAGCGTGCACATGCATGGAAAAGTCAGGAGGAATTGCTGCCGAGCGTGCACATGCATGGAAAAGTCAGGAGGAATTGCTGCCGAGCGTGCACATGCATGGAAAAGTCAGGAGGAATTGCTGCCGAGCGTGCACATGCATGGAAAAGTCAGGAGGAATTGCTGCCGAGCGTGCACATTCATGGAAAAGTCAGGAGGAATTGCTGCCGAGCGTGCACATGCATGGAAAAGTCAGGAGGAATTGCTGCCGAGCGTGCACATGCATGGAAAAGTCAGGAGGAATTGCTGCCGAGCGTGCACATTCATGGAGAAGTCAGGAGGAATTGCTGCCGAGCGTGCACATGCATGGAAAAGTCAGGAGGAATTGCTGCCGAGCGTGCACATGCATGGAAAAGTCAGGAGGAATTGCTGCCGAGCGTGCACATGCATGGAAAAGTCAGGAGGAATTGCTGCCGAGCGTGCACATGCATGGAAAAGTCAGGAGGAATTGCTGCCGAGCGTGCACATGCATGGAAAAGTCAGGAGGAATTGCTGCCGAGCGTGCACATGCATGGAGAAGTCAGGAGGAATTGCTGCCGAGCGTGCACATGCATGGAAAAGTCAGGAGGAATTGCTGCCGAGCGTGCACATGCATGGAAAAGTCAGGAGGAATTGCTGCCGAGCGTGCACATGCATGGAAAAGTCAGGAGGAATTGCTGCCGAGCGTGCACATGCATGGAAAAGTCAGGAGGAATTGCTGCCGAGCGTGCACATTCATGGAAAAGTCAGGAGGAATTGCTGCCGAGCGTGCACATGCATGGAAAAGTCAGGAGGAATTGCTGCCGAGCGTGCACATGCATGGAAAAGTCAGGAGGAATTGCTGCCCAGCGTGCACATGCATGGAAAAGTCAGGAGGAATTGCTGCCGAGCGTGCACATGCATGGAAAAGTCAGGAGGAATTGCTGCCGAGCGTGCACATGCATGGAAAAGTCAGGAGGAATTGCTGCCGAGCGTGCACATGCATGGAAAAGTCAGGAGGAATTGCTGCCGAGCGTGCACATGCATGGAAAATTCAGGAGGAATTGCTGCCGAGCGTGCACATTCATGGAGAAGTCAGGAGGAATTGCTGCCGAGCGTGCACATGCATGGAAAAGTCAGGAGGAATTGCTGCCGAGCGTGCACATGCATGGAAAAGTCAGGAGGAATTGCTGCCGAGCGTGCACATGCATGGAGAAGTCAGGAGGAATTGCTGCCGAGCGTGCACATGCATGGAAAAGTCAGGAGGAATTGCTGCCGAGCGTGCACATGCATGGAAAAGTCAGGAGAAATTGCTGCCGAGCGTGCACATTCATGGAAAAGTCAGGAGGAATTGCTGCCGAGCGTGCACATGCATGGAAAAGTCAGGAGGAATTGCTGCCGAGCGTGCACATGCATGGAAAAGTCAGGAGGAATTGCTGCCCAGCGTGCACATGCATGGAAAAGTCAGGAGGAATTGCTGCCGAGCGTGCACATGCATGGAGAAGTCAGGAGGAATTGCTGCCGAGCGTGCACATGCATGGAAAATTCAGGAGGAATTGCTGCCGAGCGTGCACATTCATGGAGAAGTCAGGAGGAATTGCTGCCGAGCGTGCACATGCATGGAAAAGTCAGGAGGAATTTGTGCTGAGTGTGGCCAACAACCTCTAAGAATCCTATAACCCCTTTTATTGCACTACTGTCTAATGTAGGCATTTTGCAATTTTTGATTTAGGTGACAAAAATATTTAAAGGGGTTTTCCATTAGTTATGTAAGTATTGATATCCAATGATAGGATGCAGTCCCACTTTAGCCACTACTCAATGAACGGCGCTGTGGTGTTCCCAATATACCGCTACTCCTTTAATCAACGGATCATTGAGTTTCCTGGATTTGGACCCTCAATGATCTGGAGTTGATTACTTTTCCTTGGGATATTGAATTCCTAGAAGACCCCTTTAAACGTTACATGGTGTAGTTTGCATGATGCTCATAGTGCTCCAAGTCTTCAGAGAGCCCTTCTGCCCTATAACCTGCCGATAATGTAGCACGCTTTGTGGAGGCATTGTAGGGGGCCACAGGAACAACCTGCGGAGTGACACTTCTTCTTGGCTGCAGGGCATTTTTACATTGGAGGAGCTTTTACTGTATGGAGAGATCAGTGCTGGCAGCGATCTGCACCGCTACAGATCAGCATTTGAAAGGAAATGTATTCCACTGCTGTAAAGTACATAATGAAGGCTGTAATTGCTGCCGTCAATATAATAATCGTCTACACTCATCGTCTGTTATATTATTTATGATCATTGTATAAGAAATGGATCATGAAGGGTCTTTACGCTGGAGGATGTCTGCACTATGGGATATATAAGAAGGAGGTGCGCCCGGTCCCCGATCCCATAGGAAGTAAGACGCTAGTATTATAGGGTTGGGGTACTGCTATGTAGCATGTCATTGCTCTAAATGACCAAGCGGCTGTGATTCCCGTCGGTTGCTGCACCAACGCTTTCATGGTCACAGTGGTCGTTGGCTTGACTGACCTCCCTTCACTTGATGTGTTATTTCTCATACTCTCGAAATCTTGCGCATCAGGACGTCTCCTGGCTGCTTGTGGTTTCCAGTAACTTTGCTACCTGTCAGTGAAGGACTTTGATGGCTAGTCTGTGGTTTCCAGTAACCCTGCTACCTGCAAGTGGTCATTAGGTCTTCATTTGCTTTCCTGTAGTCTCATGGAAATCTCCCGCCTGCCAGCAGTTTCCAACATCCTGCCTGCTTAACTGTGGTCTCCCAGACATCTGCCTGCCAGCGGTTTCCACCATTTTGCCTGCTTGCCCGTGATCTCCTGGACGTTTCCTGCTTGCCTGAGATTTCCAGCACCCCGCCTGCATTCCTGCGCTCTACGCAATGTTTCCGGCTTGCCTGCAAGTTCCAGCATCCTACCTACTTGTCTGCAGTCTCCTGGACATTTCCCGCCTTACTGCACTTTCCAGCATCCCGACTGCTTGTTTGTTATTTCCAGGACATTTTTAAGACTTTTAATTTGCCTTCTACGTAGCCACCTGTGGCTTCCAGGACGTCTCCTGTTTTCCAGGACTTTATTAAAACTTTTAGTTTGCCTACTACGTGCCCGCCTGCTTGGCTGTGGTCTCCTGGACGTCTCTCGCTTGCCTGCGGTTTCCAGCATCCAACATTCTACCTACCTACCTGCGGTTCCAGGGCCCTCAGCTGTGCATGTTCCACATGCTCCACCTAGATGCTGCACCGTCACCCATGGCTTGTTTTCATACCCAGATCCTGGACTCACGGGATCCAACCTCACCCTGTGTCCCTGCATAATGTAACAATACGGGATGCTTTTGCCTCTCACCCAAAAGATAGAGCTGGCATGTTGAAGTCCAGCGAGTGATCTATGGGTTCTCGGGGGAAAAAAAGTAGCTAAGAGAGCTGTAGGCCAGCGGCTTAGTCCCCAATTTCTATTGAAAGCACATGTATACTCGGTCGAGGTGGTCATGCATGTGTACGGAAGGCATCGTGATCATTAGCTATTACACCTACAACTTTTGAAGCTATACTGGTACCTTAAGGTACAATTTAGGGATTGTTATACAGTATAGCTTGTTGCCCAACTTTTCTACAATTTTAGGCTTTTTCGATAGAAAAGGACACCGCCAGGGTTTTCAGATACCAGTGAATTATATTTTAATTCCATTGCGAAATTCTCCTGATATTCGCCATAAAATGAAGGATTCATCGTCCCAGTGATGTATAAAAAGCCCAGATCACAGGGCGACCTTCAGAAGATCAAGAGGCGGCCTTCTCCGCTGTTTATGTGGAATTAGCCGATAAAAAGGATGGAGCCACAGGAAGTCTTTTCTACTGCAGAAAATGATTTGCCGTTAGATGTCTGAGCCGCAGGTATTTGTCACTTGGGCTTGTAGCAGGAGAAAAGATAAATCGCTGAAAACGTAAGATGATCCCCACATGGGTCCGCCGTCCATAAATCCCGCACAAATGACACTGAGTCACCAGCAGCGCAATAGACTCAGGTGTAGAGGAATGAGTAATAGATTGGGTACAAAAGCCCTCGCTTAAAGGGGAACCCCACCCTAGTGATGGGTCACAGAGACATTGGAAGACGTTCCATAGACTGAGACCCCTCTCCTAATGTCTCCCAGAACGAAGGGGTCTCACCATAAACTGATCCCATTCCAACGACATAAAATTACTTTTCTGGAGTTGAAAGAATGTGATGAATATTTTGGAAGGACGCTGCAGAAAAACTGCCAAAATGTGTTACCGTAGTTTCCTGTATGAACCTGATGAGGCATTAACGTAATAAACCACAAGCAACAAACAAATCCATTATAAATCTTATAAAGCTCCAATGCAGAGAAATGAAGAAAACCATCTTATTGCAGCGTGAGGCTGGAATAAATCCTGCGAGAAGAACAACCACCAAGAGAGAGGACATCTGATTTTCTGCACGTCAGAGCCAGGGGCCCCGACGCACGCTGGAAATGTAGATCCAATAGATAAATCCTCAGATTGGCTTCTACATGTGTAAGATCAGTTTAGCATCCTACAATATTCTATTTCTCTCTTTATTTCTCTTACTTTTTTGTTTTTCTCTTTTTTGTTCTTTGTTGTTTTTTTCCTCTTTTGTCCTTTAATTCTTTTTCTTTCTTTTTCTCCCTTTCTAACTTTTTTCATTCTTTCTTTCTCTTTTTTCCTCTTTTGACATTTCCTTCTTTTTTCCTCCTTTGTATTTGCTTTACTTTCTTTTTCTTTATTTCTTTCTCTTTTGTTTTCCAGCCTTCTTTCATTTTCTTTTTTGTCTTTTTTCTTTTTTGCCTCCCTTTCCTTCTTTTTAATTTTTCACCCTTTTATTGTTCTTTTTTCTTTCTCTCTTTCATTCTTTTTCTTTCTCTTTCTTTCTTTCCTTTCTCTCTTTCTTAATTCTCAGCCTTCTTTCATTTTCTTTTTTCTCTTTTCTTGCCTCTGTAATTGGCTCTTCCTTCCTTCATTTCTTTCCTTCCTTCTTACTTTATTTTTCACCATTCTTTCCTTTTCTTGTTTTTTTTTTCTCTTTTTCTTGTTCTTTTTCCCCTCTTTATTTCTTTCTTGTTACTTTTAGTTGGATAGACTGTAGATTTCAATAGGTAATGTGTAGTACCTCATTTGCCCTTTAGGGGTGCTGTAGAGGAATTTAATACTTGCTTCCAGATTCCATGCGGATCACAAGTGATCTTTAAAAATCCCAGTAACAGGACACGGTGGTGGGATCATCTTATTATCAGGTGACCCTTCTAAGTAAGAAATAGTATTTGAAGCTAAGAACCTATTTAACCATTGCCCAAAATGTATTTATTAAATGCAAATTATCATATTTTACAAAATAATTAACAGTGAGATTGTAGCGACGTGCCCTCGCTGACGTGATTTTATGTCCTGTGTGACAAGTGACGGGTTAAGAAAATAAAATGGAAAAAAATGTTTTTCCCCGAGTCTCGCTGGAGTTGCCGGAGTTTTGAAAAGTCGTCTTTGTTGCTCTGCGTTTTGCATGTTGACTTAGGCTTGTCTTGCTAACATTTCAAGGGAAACATGCCACAGGAAAAGAAGGGGCTCGCATTTTAATGAGATCCAACAAAAGAGGTGTCATTCGTCAGGCCAGCCAACGTTGACCTTAACGCTGCGCACACCTGCTTAAAATTCACAGTTTGTCAGCAAGGACTTCCAACGTTTGGTGTCAATCTCATGTACGGTAGACCAAGGCGTGAACTCCCTCCACCAAGAGAAGAACGACGGAATCTGATACATTGTGACAAGTTCTAGCCATCAATTATCATACACCAGATATACGGATACGGTCGTGGCGTACACAGGAACTTGAGAAAATATCAGACTAAAGTTTTTTTTTTTTGTTTGTTTATATTTTTATTTATTTATCCTGACATTTCATCATTTCTTCAGCTCTTTTTCCAGCTTTACTGTATAGACCGGGACAGAGTAAGCAGAGGAGGGAAAAGGATTAAATGTTGACTGTCAGATCTATTTCTCATCCTGCGGCCTAGATAACGCAGGATAGTAATGCCATACACTATACTCATAGACAAGGTGCTCTTTCGTTCCATGGAGGTGCTTTCTGCAATTGACACTTTCGTCTTGTCTGAAATGGTAGAGTAGGCAAATTAAGCCCCACCTCTTTGTCCAGATCCCGCCCCCAAGGTGCAATGCCTGGTCCCGTAACAGTATACAACCAATTTTGATATGAGTAGCGCTGTTTTCTCTGACAGATTTATGAAGATCTGAGTGAATTAAGACTTTGGTGTCTTCAAGATTGACAAACGGGAACTGTATATTTTATATTGCTTATTAATTTTTGGGAAGGGGGGGGAATTTGTGTCCCTTTAAATTTTACTTTGTATCTTTGCTGCTTTGTTTGGTCTCCAGAGGTTTATAGTGATTTTGACCCAAATAAAGCAGGGGTCTAGTAGCTGAGTATATGTTTTTTTTTTCTCTATTAAGACTCATGATAGAAGGCAGCACAGGGGCATAACTAAAATTGGTGCAGAAGTTGCAATCGTACCTGGGACCTGGAAGCTAAGGGGCCTAAAAAGTCCCTTTGGCCTATATGAAAAGACTATTAATATTAATAATTTGATTTGCAATAATTGGTGGCCCCTTTGGAGCTTTTGCATTGGGGCCCATGAGCATCAAGTTACGCCACTAGGAAAGCCCCTCCCGCATGGAAGGAAAGAAGATCAGCAGACAGCGCCTTTTCTATATGTATAGTATATAGTGTTAGTAATCTGCCTTATTTTGGACCTCAGCAGAACAGATCTGACATTTGTCATTTCATCTCTTGCTCTCTGCTGGCTCTGTCCCAGTCTACACAGTAAAGCTGACTTTAGTTGCAGAAAACAGAAAATGTCAGCCTACTCTGTGCCCTGTAGTGTGAAAACTGTGGTATCAAAGCCGTCCTTCTTCCAGTGACCCATAATACATCAAGATGCCAAACTAGCTCAAGTCTTATAATGCTAGGACGCAGGAAAGTACAAGTGTGAAGGAAAACCATACTTATTCCAAGGTTGCAATTCTTTGAGCGCAAAACTTCTGTCGACCCACAACAGTGGTGCTAATCACTGAGTCACCGTGAGCGTCTCCTCTCTATTAAAGGGCATTACGAAGACAAACATTCATTAAATGTAACAGCGGAAAACGCTCGTCATCTAAACCACACAAGACGCCACACACGGAGGACCCAGAAGAGACAGACTAAAAATATACATCTTATCGGCACCTTTATCTCAGACTCTTTCAATGGCCTCTCCAATTGTCTCCTCTCATGAGAAGTGTTCGCCTCTGGCCGGCGTGAGTCATCATTGTGCCGAATGTTTTACATTGAAACATAAATGAATATTAATAAAAAAAACAAAACAGTTATTTAACAATTCTCAACAATGGCTAAAAACGTCAGAAGTTCGGCTCCTTCTGGTTCACTTATTGCAGGCGGCTTAGTTGCTGCAAGATTTCAAAAAGGGATCGGTCCATAGATCCTCGACATTCCTTGGAACTTTTTTTCTTAGGCTTTGTCTGTGAAATAGCCCCAATGTGAACATGCTCTTACACTTTGCACGTATGCCAGTTTATCGTCCATTGGTTTTGTATTCCTCGGCACTTATTAGGGGCTTCCTAAAAGACAGCAAAAGCAAGATGGCGAAATGATTCCGTCCGGATCTTGGCCATGACGTTGAGTTTAGGGGGGAAGCTATGTAATTCTTTGCTGACACATGGATAGGTGATGCTGGGGGTAAGGACTCCATGGAGGGGGCTGGCCTCAAGACAAGGAAAACTTACAGGGGTATTGCCATTACCAAATTATACCCCCTATCTAACACCCAATTCTTGGGAGCTGAGGGGTCGCTGTAGTTGGACCACCAGTGAACAGTATGAATAAGGGATGATATAATTCTGGGAACACCCCTTTATGCAAATGCCAAAGCCACCGGGCTTTACGGACCAAAGACCATCCATGTAATGATGTAAATATGTTCAAAACAAAGGTGGTCTATATAGGGGGCTCACTGAGCTTTAGCCAACCGATAGTCGATATAAACCTGGTTCCTTAGAAGGAAAAATTATCAGAATGAAATATTTTAAGATCCATAATGAGCAATTGCTTTGGCCGCCTAAACCTGCCTGGTCCCAGCATAGACTAACTTGGGCTTAAAGGGTTTGTCCATATATCCAGAGGATAGATGATAACTTGCTGATCTGTGGGGGTCCGACTGCTGGAACCTGCACTGATCGGCAGAACAGAGTTTTACGATCCACTTTTATCCTGATTACAAAATGGTACGGCATGTTGGACTCCAGTGGTGTAACTTCAAGCTTGTGGGCCCCAATGCAAATTCCCCAAAAGAGCCCCCAACTATCACTGGTCTTTAATAGTAATAGTATTTTCCTATGGGGCAAAGTGACCTTTGGGGCCCTCTTGTCTCTAGGGCCTGGGTGAGATTGCAATCCCTGCCCCTGTTGGACACCCAACTGTTGCTCCATTTATTCCCTGTGGGGCTTCTGGAAAAAGCTGAGCTTGGAGTTCAGCAGCCCCATAGCGAATAAATGAGGAACAGGTTGCGCATATACTTGTACACTTCTGCTCCATTTTGAAGGGTTTGTCCCCAACTTGGACACTACTTTCTGAATTCCTATGTCTCTCCTCCGTAAAATAATAACATTTATACTCCCCTCCGGTGCTGTTCCAGCAGTGTTGGCCCTGGCTCCTCCCCGGGGATCACTTGACATTCTTATGTCATGCGATCCCTGAGGCCAATCAGCGCTGGCTTCATTCTTCTATGCTATGGACGTAATTGACTTCCGGAGAAAGTCACAGGTGCGGCTTCTCAATCACATCCTCTGGATCTCTTGATTTGTCGAAAGGAAAGGAAAGGCAGCACTGATTGGCTGCAGGGATCACATGACATAAAAATATCAAGCGATCCCCAGGAGAGCCAGTGTCAACTCTGGAATAGCACTGGCATCGAAGGTGAGTATAGGTGTTAATATTTTACTGGGGGGGGGGGAATCTACGGATTCTTAGGGGGTTTTCCGAGTTGTGGCCAACCCCTTTAAGAGAGATAAAAGATCCCCTTTGCAGGTCTAAGTAGTCGGACTCCCACCGTTAAATAAGTTATCACCTATCCTAATGATAGGAAATAACTTGTTTTCACAGGACAACCCCTTTAACGATAGAGGTTGCAGTCATATCTTGTGTACATACTCTATAACAGCAGTCCTATGATATGGGGGTCCTCCTATAAATGGGAGGTCCTGCTATAAACTCCAGTCTAATATGTATAGGTCAGCAAGAAATGTCAGGTGTATTCTTTCATCACCTGGATGGGATGCTTTTCCTTTTTTGTACTGGACTGTCAGGTGGATGAGACCGGCAGATGACTGGAGGATCTGACCACACAGGGTTTGTTTGTAGTCTGTAACCATGGAGACACAGAAGTTTGCATTGAAGCTCTATATACAAACAGTAGAAAATTTATAATCAAACCGATTTGCATAACTACTATATATTTTTTTATATGTAACTAATGAGTTGTCAGTTTGTGTTTCACTTCCACTTTTCTTTTCCTGAACACCACAGCGATGTCTGCCCTGTTGTCTCTGAAGCGGAACAATCGGCAGAAGAAAAGAAAAACAAGATCAGGTGAGCGGACAGCAGATGATGTTTGTGAAGTGCAGCTGCATCGTTCAGCATGGCAATGTATTTTGGAGAGGTCGTACTGTGATATAGGTCGATGTCTCATCCTGAGCCTCCTGGTTAATAAATAGAAAAATCAAAGTTACCCCCTGAGCTTCCATGACACTTCATGCCCAATTCTATATGTAGATCTTTATACCTTGAGATTAGTTTTATAGGTACATGGGAAATCAATGACGTTAGTAAAAAAGATGGATGTGAGTCATTTTGTCAGGATTATTGCAACAATAGTGTCATGTGTCTTACAGGTTCTATAATAATGTGACCATATGAATTTTACCGCACTCAGATTAATTACATTAACATCACATTAAGTGACAAATGTTATTTTATTACCTGTGACCTAAAAGAACGTCCTTTATGAATCTCACATTCTTTTACAAAGGGAGTTTTTTTTCCCCCCTGTGCTCATTGTCGCCCTCTGCTGAGTAATTGATTGTGATGCAGGTAGAGTTGGGGGAGGGACGTGACAACCTGACTAGTTAGATACTGACATGAATCAAGATTTATAAAGGTATAAATATCCCTGATCGCATGAAAAGCCATATTTGTAAAGCCCCAAAACATTTTTTTTTGTTTTTCTCTTGCCAGTGACTGACACAGTATGGATTCCTGGTTACACAGAGTGTATATGGGTCCCCCCCGTCACACCCAGGGCAGCGGGGTACTCAGAACCGGGCCGGTGTCAGGGGGATGTGTCACAGCAGTGGTGACCCGGTCCGTGGCCCTGGGCGCCCAATATCAATGGCGGTGATGTTAATAGTGTAATAGTTTATATGGAAAGTTCGTGACGCCACCCGTGGTGTTTGGCAAGCAAGATGTTAAGCCAACGCTGTGTGCAGATCCACTGGGACTGATGGTATGCGCAGCTTAGATGGTAAAGCTCCCCACAGGCGGAGCTGTAGTCCCAGGGCAGTGTAGATGAAGTAATGGCGGGTAGGCGCAGTTGGTGTAGGTGCAGGTACTCAGGTGTAACGGTGCGGAATAACTGGAGGACACCAGGGTGTGCGGTTCCAAAGCTTTACTCACTGTTCGCAGTTCACACACACACGCCGGCCTCCGCGCCGTGTTCTCCAGGTCAGGGCTCCAGCCAACCTCCAGGCAGGATAGGATTCTCCCCTCCACACTCCGCCAACATGTACCTTACTGAACGACTCCTCCAATGCGCCTTTAGGTGTGAAGCACTCCAGTACTTAGTTACCCTGGAATGCCTCTCTCTAGATGTTCCTAGTCTCTACTTGTATGACAGACAGCTGTAGCCTGCTTCGGGGACTCCTCTCTGCGTCCCGGCTCACTATCCAGTTGCTGTTGTGTCCCAAGTCTATGATGAGAGCAAGGCGTTAGCGGCTCACTACTCCTCCTGTCTGTTGCTGGACATAAAGATCCGATCAACCTCGGGGACTGGGCCCCGGCCTTTGCGCTCTCTGGACTGGAAGGGTTCTCTAGCTTTCTTCAACCTGCTTCCCACCGTCCTTCTATTCTCCTTCGTTCCGATCTGTTCTATCTCTCTCTTATGGAATCTGTAGTCTCCAGTCTACGTCTCTTTCTCCTTCTCTTCCTTCCCGTGCCAGCTGGCTCAGGTCACTGGGGAAGCTGCAGCACTCCTTCCTCCATCCCTTCTTCCAGGGATCCCCACTCCTCACCGAGTGACTGTCCTCTCCTACTCCGCCTGCCTTCTTCTGCGCACTGACCTGTGCTCCTACACCTTGCCTCTCTTTTATATCTAACTCCACCCGCCTCCCCAGCACCTCTCGTGTTACGAAGCCAGGGACCACAAAAGGCACCCTATGACCTTTCCAGCATAAAGCATGGATGGGTCCCTGCTGAACTATCCTGTGTGTGGGGTGCAGGTGTTGGAATGTGGAAAGGAGTTCCCACCCTACCTGGATGATGGGGAACCACACCTTAGGAGAAGGTGCAGTACCTCTGTGGCGACTGAAGCCTCAGGGGCGCCACAAATAACTACTATAATACTGCCCCTATGTACAAGAATATAACTACAATAATACTGCCCCCTATGTACAAGAATATAACTACTATAATACTGCCCCTATGTACAAGAATATAGCTACAATAATACTGCCACCTATGTACAAGAATATAACTACTATAATACTGCCCCCTATGTACAAGAATATAACTACTATAATACTGCCCCCTATGTACAAGAATATAACTACTATAATACTGCCACCTATGTACAAGAATATAACTCCTATAATACTGCCCTCTATGTACAAGAATATAACTACAATAATACTGCTCCTATGTACAAGAATATAACTACTATAATACTGCCCCCTATGTTCAAGAATATAGCTACTATAATACTGCCCCTATATACAAGAATATAAATACTATAATACTGCCCACTATGTACAAGAATATAACTATTATAATACTGCCTCCTAGCTGTGAGGTTGTGTTTCGTGGATCTCCTCATGTCTGGAGCAAGCCCAGGGAGGGGCCACCCTGGGCGGGGAAGCTCCTCAGGCAAGGCCCAGGCTTCCCGGCCTACACTGGGACTAGCCTCCCAGGCTTCTAATGGGAATGTTAATCCCAAAGCCACTGTGAGTCCAGTGAATGCAGCGAGTCAAAGCTGCAGCAGTTCGGTGAAGGAGGACAAGGCTGAGACTAAAGTTTTGGGAGGAAAACCAGCTCCAGTTCCAGCAAAGAAACAAGAAGGAAAAGTCTCTGTGAGTGATGGATTCCAGCTGAATGTGAAGCCTTGTAGCTCCCCAGTCAGTAAGCAGCTCCTGCCAGGTGCACAGGTGAGATCGGCCCCAGCTGTGCAGATCACCTCTCCTGCTTCCAGGCAGAGACGGACGTCTTTGGAAAGGCAGACAATGCAGGAGAACCTACAGCAGCATGGCAGTATGGCGCGGCCAGGACGCACACGGTCACAGTCAGGTGGCAGCGGTAAACCTGCTGCGGAGCCTGCATCCAGCCAAGGGGCCACAAAACCATCCGTGGTGGAACCGCACAAGACTGTCTTCAAAACCCCTGTACCCGTGGTCAAGACTAAACCTGTGGGGCCGGCGCTTGCACCCGAGCTGCAGCTAGCGGATGAGATACCGGGACTTGTCCGAAAAATGGGTGAGTTACAGCAGCAAAAAAAAGCGCTGCAAATGGAGGTAGACTTCATCTATAGTCTAAAGACCGCTAATCCTGCCAGTAATGACGCATATGACCTGAGACTGAACACACTGGGTGTACAGCTGGCGAGTGTTGTGCAGGACACTGAATCTGTGCTGGAGAGCATGGGGCCCCTGGCAGAGACCTACAGGAACCGCGAGCGGTTCGCCTCCTATAAGCAGGACTGTGCTGTAGAGGCCAGGACACCTGATGTTCAGGACGGGACCCCCCAGCAGCGGACACGGCCAGTGTTACAGGCTGCCCGCTTCTGCTTCCAGGAGGGAAAACAGCTGCAGCAGCAGGCAGCTCAGTGTGAACAGGAGCATGCACTGCTGACTCCAGCAGAGGCACCACAGGTCCCAGAATGCCCCACACAGGAGCAGGACAGTGTATGTGAGACTGTTTGTACTGATGAGGCCGAGTGTGAACAGGGGCACACACTGCAGACTCCAGCAGAGGCACCACAGGTCCCAGAATGCCCCACACAGGAGCAGGACAGGATTTGTGAGACTGTTTGTGCTGATGAGGCTGAGGCAGCCGAGTGTGAACAGGAGCACATACTGCAGACTCCAGCAGAGGCACCACAGGTCCCAGAATGCCCCACACAGGAGCAGGACAGTTTTTGTGAGACTGTTTGTGCTGATGAGGCTGAAGCACAGACTATGGCTGGTGATGCTGTGACCATGGGGTCGGGGGTTGGAGGGGTTTCACATTCTGTATTGGACGTCGCACTGTCTGATAATGATGCTGCTTATGATAATGTGCATGATATGTGTGATTATCCCCCTTTGCCATCTAGGCCACAAGGTGTGACAGTCCCCCCTGCTGCAGGCCCTCTCCCTGTCAGTCAGCCCAGTGTGACCCGGCAGGTGCCCCCCAGGAATGCCTGGAGCCGCGGCGCCCCATCCTTCACTTACAGCGCCAGGTATACCGGCCAGACATTCAAACGCATTAATGTGGTGCGGTTTAAACACATAGGTGCCAAGGAGGATCTGCCACAACGCAGGTATGTGGTGAGAGAGCTGCTCTGCGGCCAGATGGGGTTTGTAGCAAAGGAAATACTGGCAGTGTCTAATCTTCAGGACAGGCAGGGCTACGAGGTCAGCTTCAAGCTCATGTCTGACCTGGATAGATTCTGGGCCAATTACCCCAAGTTCAGAGATGCTGAGGGCTGGAATAAGTTTGTGTTGGTTCCTATCTCCAGGCCGGACACTGTCACAGTAAACATCACCTTCTGGAATGAGGCCGTTCCTCCACAGGACATCGAGGTGTGGCTCCGGAGACACTGTGACCTCGTCTCTGGACTCACCAAGGTCAGAGATGAGGATGGTATCTGGACAATGGGGTGGCGGGTCTTGGTAAAATTGCGGCAATGTAATAACATCACTGCCCACTTACCCAACTCCTTCTTCATTGGGAGGGAGAAGGGAAGATGTTATTATCCCGGGCAACCCAGAAAGTGTTTCAAATGTGGTGGGAAAGGTCATCTGGCTAACGCCTGTACTGTGGTGAAGTGCAGTCTGTGTGGGGCAATCGGCCATGTCGCTGCAGACTGCCGGGACGTCAGGTGCAACCTCTGTGGTAGGATGGGCCACCCTCACAGGGACTGTCCAGACGCCTGGCACAACATCTGCAGAGTCTTCCCTGATGAGTTAGTGATGGCAGGGGCAGAGGCTCAGGAGGATGAGGATGTGGTGGCAGGGACACATGAGGAGGAGTATTAATGTCAGGAGAGATGCTGACCAGCTCAGATGCCCACCAGGAGTCCACTCAGGCAGCACCAGAGAAGCAGGGTGCAGAGGGGAACGTGGAGGTCGTCCATCAGGTCCAGCAGCCTCAGATACCCCCCCCTTCAGCATCGCTGTCTGTATCTGATGACTGGAACATTAATAATAATAAAAGGAAGAAAAAGAACACATCCTCCCGTAAACCTGAGACAGAATGTGACACTGGTCAGACTGCTAGTAAGAAGGTTCAGAATTCTGCAGGAGTGATGGTCGTGTCCAACAAGTATGGAGTTTTATCTGACTCCAATGGTGACGATTATGAGGAAGAGTTGAGGAAAGTTGATGCTGAGTGTGACAGGGACATAGAGGAGCATCCCCCGCCAAAGCAGAAGCCCTTATCTGTGGACCCTCAGGTAGAGTCTGACATGGACACCAGTGGTGGACAGAACATCTCTGACTCATGATGATGGCTGTTACTCTGCTCCTTCTATATTGTGTTGTGATGGCGGGGTTCTCATTGACAGTGACCTCGAGCAATGTGAATAGCATTAAGCTGAGGAGAACTAGACACGTGGTGTATGAACATCTCAAATATCTGGACACAGATGTCATCTTCCTGCAGGAGACACGACTGACATCTCTGGGGCTTATGAGAGAGGCTGAGAGGGAATGGCGGTCCGGTCCTTCTTTCTGGTCACTGGCTGTGGAGCCTTACGCCGGGGTCGCTGTCCTGTTTAACACCAATGATGTGACTGTGCATAGGATGACGGAGGTGGTCATGGGAAGATGTCTGGTCCTGGAAGTCACTGTCCATGGGAGGCGACTCCGGCTTATTAACATCTATGGGCCACAGACGGTGACTGACAGGATCCAGCTGTTTAATGACGTCAAGCCTTACCTCTTCACTTCTCTTCCAGTGGTGATGGCGGGGGACTTTAGTGCCATAATGACATCAGGTGACAGCTCCTCGGGCAGGGCAGTGACCAGGGACGGTAAGGTCCTGCATAACGTCATAATGCAGGCAGGACTGACTGACGTTTTCACACAGGGTGGGCGACAGCCAAAATTCACATATTCATGTTCCAACAGGAGCAGTAGAATAGATTTTGCTTTTGTCAGTCCTACTGAGGCTGTCGGCGCCC
Organism: Dendrobates tinctorius; assembly: GCF_039654945.1. Lineage (NCBI taxonomy): Eukaryota > Metazoa > Chordata > Amphibia > Anura > Dendrobatidae > Dendrobates > Dendrobates tinctorius. The sequence continues at coordinate 2,912,341 of NW_027361695.1, read as the reverse complement.
TGGGTGAGAAGGTCGTCCCTTACTCTGATCACCTCGCCTTGTGCTTCTCTTTGGGTTCCTCTAACCGTCCGGACATTGGTAGAGGGATGTGGAAGCTCAATTCCAGTCTCCTGGATGAAGCCTATGTTCAGAGCCGTGTTCACTCCCTTATCCAGCTTCATCTAGACAGGGTTGACTTCTATGACAACATGACCGACTGGTGGGAGGACGTCAAGGAGGATATCAGATCCCTCTTAAAGAGACTGTCAGTTAATAAAGGGAGGAATAAGTACAGCCAGTACCTAAAGCTGCGCAAAGAATTGGAGTCACTGTATTCGGCGGGCGGGGATGACAAAGTGAAGATCGACCTGCTAAAATCTGAGATAAAGCAGTATCCGTATAGCAGGTATACCTCCCTGGTTCTTGAACGGGATTATGGGTCCTTAGGGGCTCCTGATCCCTTTGAGAATTGCAGGGAGAGGGTTGCCAAAAAAATGGTCACGGGTCTCACCGACTCCCAGGGTGTATTGCAGGATTCACGGGAGGGTATCCTGGAGGTGGTGAGATCTTACTATGCTGACTTGTTTCAGAGGAAAGTTTTGGATAAAGATAAGATGGCTCAATTCTTGGAGGCAACTCCAGTGCCTGATACTAATGTTCTGGACTTTTCTCCTTTGACAGCAGAATTAACGGTGGAGGAAGTTAAGGAGGCTATTGATAAGTTATATCTGAAGAAGGCACCAGGTCCAGATGGTATAACAGCAGAATTTTATAAGACATTCAGAGACCTCCTCTCTCCAATTCTCGTGGATGTGTATAGAAATTGTCTAGAAAATCACCTGATGCTTCCATCCATGAGAGTGTCCTCGTTAATTCTGCTGTCTAAAGGTAAGGAGCCGAGCGACATCAAGAACTGGAGGCCGATTGCCCTCTTGAATGTGGACAGGAAGATTCTGGCAAAGATCCTATTTTCTAGATTAGTCTGTTTGTCCCCGGCACTGTTAGCAGGCTCTCAGTTTGGCACAGTAAAAGGGCGGAACATCTCTGGAGCAGTCATCTCGATACGGGAGATGTTTGAGAGATGTAAAGCTCTGTGGTGTGGGAGATATGTTGTTAGTCTGGACCAGGCTAAAGCCTTTGACAGGGTTGATCATGACTATCTGTGGGCCACTTTGTCAAAGTACGGTATTCCGGGACAATTTGTGGATTGGCTGAAGACGTTGTACAGAGAGGTGGTGAGCTTTCCTCTGATTAATGGTTGGCAGGGTGACACTTTTGGAGTTGGGGCGGGGGTGAGGCAGGGCTGCCCACTGAGTCCGCTCCTGTATGTTTTTGCCCTAGACCCGTTTCTGAGGTCACTGCAGGAGTGCGATTTTCAGGGGGTGTCGGTCCCCCACTGCCCGCCTCTGAATGTTGTTGCCTATGCGGATGATGTGACGCTGGTGATCTCCAATCCTTGTGAGGTGCAGATGTTATCTGCGTCCATCAGAGGCTACTTAGAGGCCTCCGGGTCTCTTGTCAAGCTCTGTGGACATTAGATACTGAGCCCAGCTTTGATCTGCCGCAGTTTTTCAAAGCCTCCACCCATATTAAGATCCTAGGGGTTAAATTTGGAAGGGATGATAATGCCACGCTAAATTGGGAGGAGAAATTGGAAACCGGAAATGCAAAGGTTCAGCGATGGAAGAACTGGAGGCTGACCTACAGAGAAAGGGTCACAATGTTGAAGACGTACCTGGTCCCCGTTTTCTTGTATGTCTCTGTCGCTTTCCCTTTGCCAGAATCTTTCTCAGCGAGGCTCCTCAGCCTGTTCTTCCAGCTCTTGTGGGGGAATAGGTTGAACCTAATAAAGAGGGGAATAACGTATCTACCGCGGAGAGAGGGTGGGCTGGATATGTTTAATCCAAGGGTTTTCTTTGACTCCTTGTTTCTAAAGGTGAATTTTGGGAACATGGACTCAAACAGTAGCTCCCTGTGGGTAAATAGTATCAGGTACTGGATATTGCCTTTTGCAGAATCTTGGGTGCGAGGCGGCAGTCTCAAGAGGAGGAGATGGACAGGTGACCACCTTCCCCAGTATCTGGACTATGGTCTGAAGTGTGTTAGGAGGTGGGGACTGGAGAAGTCTTACATTGAGAGCAGTACCAGAAGAGACCTGTATGCTCCTGTATGTAGGACTTCTACTCTCCACTGGCCCTGAGAGATTGTGTCACCACCACCCTGCAGGAAAGCCTTAGGTTCCTAAACGGGAAACGGCTACCTCCTAAACTGTTTGATGTCACTTGGTTTTCACTGCATAGTCGGCTCTTTGTCAGAGGGAACCTGAAACATCTGTGTGTCTCTGATCGGAATTGTCCCCTTGGTTGTCAGCAGGAGGAGACTATGGAGCACTTTATATGTGATTGCTGGGGATGGAGGAAGATCTGGGAGGAAGTGTCAGATAATCTAAAAATCCCCAGACTGCGGACCCTAAAGTATCCCGACATAATCTATGGTGTCCCCTCCACTGTTAGTGACATCAACAGAGAGACGATGTACATTATAATCAGTGTCATCAAATATTATCACTGGCACATGAGAACCCGGGTGTCACTGCACAATGAGCTGTTCGATCACACCGCTGCCGCCAATCAGGTTATGTCAGAACTCCGGTGGTAAAATCACAGGAAGTTGGAAGGAGTCCAGGAAACATAAAGTTATGGAGAAACGTAAAATTCAGTTAGAAAAATATGATAGTTTTTTTTTTTTTTTTTTTCTCTAACTTTCTTTTTCCATCGCCAGGTGTGGACACTTTAATTTATTTATGAATATGATCTGATTATGCAGTGCTGTGTATATATTACCTAAGTGGTTTGTGTTTTGTAATACTGGATGATTTTTGTTTTATTATAATTGTATTTATGTTTGGTTTATAATAAAAATTGCCCCTATGTACAAGAATATAACTACTATAATACTTCCCCCTATGTACAAGAATATAACTACTATAATACTGCCCCCTATGTACAAGAATATAACTACTATAATACTGCCCCCATGTACAAGAATATAACTACTATAATACTGCCTCTATGTACAAGAATATAACTACTATAATACTGCCCTCTATGTACAAGAATATAACTACTATAATACTGCCCCTATGTACAAGAATATAACTACTATAATACTGCCCCTATGTACAAGAATATAGCTACTATAATACTGCTCATATGTACAAGAATATAATTACTATAATACTGCTCCTATGTACAAGAATATAATTACTATAATACTGCCCCCATGTACAAGAATATAACTACTATAATACTGCCCCCATGTACAAGAATATAACTACTATAATACTGCCCCATGTACAAGAATATAATTACTATAATACTGCCCCCTATGTACAAGAATATAACTACTATAATACTGCCCCCATGTACAAGAATATAACTACTATAATACTGCCCCCATGTACAAGAATATAACTACTATAATACTGCCCCCATGTACAAGAATATAACTACTATAATACTGCCTCTATGTACAAGAATATAACTACTATAATACTGCCCCCTATGTACAAGAATATAACTACTATAATACTGCCCTATGTACAAGAATATAACTACTATAATACTGCCCCATGTACAAAAATATAACTACGATAATACTGCCCCCTATGTACAAGAATATAACTACTATAATACTGCCTCTATGTACAAGAATATAACTACGATAATACTGCCCCCCTATGTACAAGAATATAACTACTATAATACTGCCCCATGTACAAGAATATAATTACTATAATACTTCTCCCATGTACAAGAATATAAGTACTATAATACTGCCCCCATGTACAAGAATATAACTACTATAATACTTCCCCTATGTACAAGAATATAACTACTATAATACTGCCCCCCTATGTACAAGAATATAACTACTATAATACTGCCCCATGTACAAGAATATAACTACTATAATACTGCCCCCCTATGTACAAGAATATAACTGCTATAATACTGCTCCTATGTACAAGAATATAACTACTATAATACTGCTCCTATGTACAAGAATATAACTACTATAATACTGCCTCTATGTATAAGAATATAACTACTATAATACTGCCCCTATGTTCAGGAATATAACTACTATAATACTGCTCCTATGTACAAGAATATAACTACTATAATACTGCCTCTATGTATAAGAATATAACTACTATAATACTGCTCCTATGTACAAGAATATAACTACTATAATACTGCCTCTATGTATAAGAATATAACTACTATAATACTGCCCCTATGTTCAGGAATATAACTACTATAATACTGCCCCCCTATGTACAAGAATATAACTACTATAATACTGCCCCCCTATGTACAAGAATATAACTGCTATAATACTGCTCCTATGTACAAGAATATAACTACTATAATACTGCTCCTATGTACAAGAATATAACTACTATAATACTGCCTCTATGTATAAGAATATAACTACTATAATACTGCCTCTATGTATAAGAATATAACTACTATAATACTGCCTCTATGTATAAGAATATAACTACTATAATACTGCTCCTATGTACAAGAATATAACTACTATAATACTGCCTCTATGTATAAGAATATAACTACTATAATACTGCTCCTATGTACAAGAATATAACTACTATAATACTGCTCCTATGTACAAGAATATATCTACTATAATACTGCTCCTATGTACAAGAATATAACTACTATAATACTGCCTCTATGTATAAGAATATAACTACTATAATACTGCTCCTATGTACAAGAATATAACTACTATAATACTGCCTCTATGTATAAGAATATAACTACTATAATACTGCTCCTATGTACAAGAATATAACTACTATAATACTGCCTCTATGTATAAGAATATAACTACTATAATACTGCTCCTATGTACAAGAATATAACTACTATAATACTGCTCCTATGTACAAGAATATATCTACTATAATACTGCTCCTATGTACAAGAATATAACTACTATAATACTGCCTCTATGTATAAGAATATAACTACTATAATACTGCTCCTATGTACAAGAATATAACTACTATAATACTGCCTCTATGTATAAGAATATAACTACTATAATACTGCTCCTATGTACAAGAATATAACTACTATAATACTGCCTCTATGTATAAGAATATAACTACTATAATACTGCCTCTATGTATAAGAATATAACTACTATAATACTGCCCCCATGTACAAGAATATAACTACTATAATACTGCCCCCATGTACAAGAATATAACTACTATAATACTGCCTCTATGTACAAGAATATAACTACTATAATACTGCCCCCTATGTACAAGAATATAACTACTATAATACTGCCCTATGTACAAGAATATAACTACTATAATACTGCCCCATGTACAAAAATATAACTACGATAATACTGCCCCCTATGTACAAGAATATAACTACTATAATACTGCCTCTATGTACAAGAATATAACTACGATAATACTGCCCCCCTATGTACAAGAATATAACTACTATAATACTGCCCCATGTACAAGAATATAATTACTATAATACTTCTCCCATGTACAAGAATATAAGTACTATAATACTGCCCCCATGTACAAGAATATAACTACTATAATACTTCCCCTATGTACAAGAATATAACTACTATAATACTGCCCCCCTATGTACAAGAATATAACTACTATAATACTGCCCCATGTACAAGAATATAACTACTATAATACTGCCCCCCTATGTACAAGAATATAACTGCTATAATACTGCTCCTATGTACAAGAATATAACTACTATAATACTGCTCCTATGTACAAGAATATAACTACTATAATACTGCCTCTATGTATAAGAATATAACTACTATAATACTGCCCCTATGTTCAGGAATATAACTACTATAATACTGCTCCTATGTACAAGAATATAACTACTATAATACTGCCTCTATGTATAAGAATATAACTACTATAATACTGCTCCTATGTACAAGAATATAACTACTATAATACTGCCTCTATGTATAAGAATATAACTACTATAATACTGCCCCTATGTTCAGGAATATAACTACTATAATACTGCCCCCCTATGTACAAGAATATAACTACTATAATACTGCCCCCCTATGTACAAGAATATAACTGCTATAATACTGCTCCTATGTACAAGAATATAACTACTATAATACTGCTCCTATGTACAAGAATATAACTACTATAATACTGCCTCTATGTATAAGAATATAACTACTATAATACTGCCTCTATGTATAAGAATATAACTACTATAATACTGCCTCTATGTATAAGAATATAACTACTATAATACTGCTCCTATGTACAAGAATATAACTACTATAATACTGCCTCTATGTATAAGAATATAACTACTATAATACTGCTCCTATGTACAAGAATATAACTACTATAATACTGCTCCTATGTACAAGAATATATCTACTATAATACTGCTCCTATGTACAAGAATATAACTACTATAATACTGCCTCTATGTATAAGAATATAACTACTATAATACTGCTCCTATGTACAAGAATATAACTACTATAATACTGCCTCTATGTATAAGAATATAACTACTATAATACTGCTCCTATGTACAAGAATATAACTACTATAATACTGCCTCTATGTATAAGAATATAACTACTATAATACTGCTCCTATGTACAAGAATATAACTACTATAATACTGCTCCTATGTACAAGAATATATCTACTATAATACTGCTCCTATGTACAAGAATATAACTACTATAATACTGCCTCTATGTATAAGAATATAACTACTATAATACTGCTCCTATGTACAAGAATATAACTACTATAATACTGCCTCTATGTATAAGAATATAACTACTATAATACTGCTCCTATGTACAAGAATATAACTACTATAATACTGCCTCTATGTATAAGAATATAACTACTATAATACTGCCTCTATGTATAAGAATATAACTACTATAATAATGCTCCTATGTACAAGAATATAACTACTATAATACTGCCCCTATGTACAAGAATATAACTACTATAATACTGCCCCCCTATGTACAAGAATATAACTACTATAATACTGCCCCATGTACAAGAATATAATTACTATAATACTTCGCCTATGTACAAGAATATAATTACTATAATACTGCCCCCTATGTACAAGAATATAACTACTATAATACTGCCCCCATGTACAAGAATATAACTACTATAATACTGCCTCTATGTACAAGAATATAACTACTATAATACTGCCCTCTATGTACAAGAATATAACTACTATAATACTGCCCCTATGTACAAGAATATAACTACTATAATACTGCCCCTATGTACAAGAATATAGCTACTATAATACTGCTCATATGTACAAGAATATAATTACTATAATACTGCTCCTATGTACAAGAATATAATTACTATAATACTGCCCCTATGTACAAGAATATAACTACTATAATACTGCCCCCATGTACAAGAATATAACTACTATAATACTGCCCCATGTACAAGAATATAATTACTATAATACTGCCCCCTATGTACAAGAATATAACTACTATAATACTGCCCCCATGTACAAGAATATAACTACTATAATACTGCCCCCATGTACAAGAATATAACTACTATAATACTGCCTCTATGTACAAGAATATAACTACTATAATACTGCCCCCTATGTACAAGAATATAACTACTATAATACTGCCCTATGTACAAGAATATAACTACTATAATACTGCCCCATGTACAAAAATATAACTACGATAATACTGCCCCCCTATGTACAAGAATATAACTACTATAATACTGCCTCTATGTACAAGAATATAACTACTATAATACTGCCTCTATGTACAAGAATATAACTACTATAATACTGCCCCATGTACAAGAATATAATTACTATAATACTTCTCCCATGTACAGGAATATAAGTACTATAATACTGCCCCCATGTACAAGAATATAACTACTATAATACTTCCCCTATGTACAAGAATATAACTACTATAATACTGCCCCCCTATGTACAAGAATATAACTACTATAATACTGCCCCATGTACAAGAATATAACTACTATAATACTGCCCCCCTATGTACAAGAATATAACTGCTATATTACTGCTCCTATGTACAAGAATATAACTACTATAATACTGCTCCTATGTACAAGAATATAACTACTATAATACTGCCTCTATGTATAAGAATATAACTACTATAATACTGCCCCTATGTTCAGGAATATATCTACTATAATACTGCTCCTATGTACAAGAATATAACTACTATAATACTGCCTCTATGTATAAGAATATAACTACTATAATACTGCTCCTATGTACAAGAATATAACTACTATAATACTGCCTCTATGTATAAGAATATAACTACTATAATACTGCCCCTATGTTCAGGAATATAACTACTATAATACTGCCCCCCTATGTACAAGAATATAACTACTATAATACTGCCCCCCTATGTACAAGAATATAACTGCTATAATACTGCTCCTATGTACAAGAATATAACTACTATAATATTGCTCCTATGTACAAGAATATAGCTACTATAATACTGCCTCTATGTATAAGAATATAACTACTATAATACTGCCTCTATGTATAAGAATATAACTACTATAATTCTGCCTCTATGTATAAGAATATAACTACTATAATACTGCTCCTATGTACAAGAATATAACTACTATAATACTGCCTCTATGTATAAGAATATAACTACTATAATACTGCTCCTATGTACAAGAATATAACTACTATAATACTGCTCCTATGTACAAGAATATATCTACTATAATACTGCTCCTATGTACAAGAATATAACTACTATAATACTGCCTCTATGTATAAGAATATAACTACTATAATACTGCTCCTATGTACAAGAATATAACTACTATAATACTGCCTCTATGTATAAGAATATAACTACTATAATACTGCTCCTATGTACAAGAATATAACTACTATAATACTGCCTCTATGTATAAGAATATAACTACTATAATACTGCCTCTATGTATAAGAATATAACTACTATAATAATGCTCCTATGTACAAGAATATAACTACTATAATACTGCCCCTATGTACAAGAATATAACTACTATAATACTGCCCCCCTATGTACAAGAATATAACTACTATAATACTGCCCCATGTACAAGAATATAATTACTATAATACTTCGCCTATGTACAAGAATATAACTACTATAATACTGCTCCTATGTACAAGAATATAACTACTATAATACTGCCTCTATGTATAAGAATATAACTACTATAATACTGCTCCTATGTACAAGAATATAACTACTATAATACTGCCTCTATGTATAAGAATATAACTACTATAATACTGCCTCTATGTATAAGAATATAACTACTATAATAATGCTCCTATGTACAAGAATATAACTACTATAATACTGCCCCTATGTACAAGAATATAACTACTATAATACTGCCCCCCTATGTACAAGAATATAACTACTATAATACTGCCCCATGTACAAGAATATAATTACTATAATACTTCGCCTATGTACAAGAATATAATTACTATAATACTGCTGCTATGTACAAGAATATAATTACTATAATACTGCTCCTATGTACAAGAATATAATTACTATAATACTGCCCCATGTACAAGAATATAACTACTATAATACTGCCCCCATGTACAAGAATATAACTACTATAATACTGCCTCTATGTACAAGAATATAACTACTATAATACTGCCCTCTATGTACAAGAATATAACTACTATAATACTGCCCCTATGTACAAGAATATAACTACTATAATACTGCCCCTATGTACAAGAATATAACTACTATAATACTGCCCCTATGTACAAGAATATAGCTACTATAATACTGCCCCTATGTAGAAGAATATAGCTACTATAATACTGCTCCTATGTACAAGAATATAATTACTATAATACTGCCCCTATGTACAAGAATATAACTACTATAATACTGCCCCCATGTACAAGAATATAACTACTATAATACTGCCCCATGTACAAGAATATAATTACTATAATACTGCCCCCTATGTACAAGAATATAACTACTATAATACTGCCTCCTAGCTGTGAGGTTGTGTGTCTGTGGTTCTCCTCATGTCTGGAGCAAGCCCAGGGAGGGGCCACCCTGGGCGGGGAAGCTCCCCAAGCAAGGCCCAGGCTTCCAGGCCTACACTGGGAGGAAACTCCCAACCTTCTCATGTGGATGGAAATCCTAGAGTTGCCTCTGGGGAAAATAAACCTCAGAATGGAAGTCCCAGCAGCATGGAGAAAGATCCTGTGTTGAAGTTCAGCACAGTAAAGAAACAGGAGAAAGCTTTGTTTGTGTGCAAGGATGTTTCTGTTAAACAGTCGGCCAGTCAAGGCAAACAGTGTCCAGAGCCTGGAAGGAAATCCCAGAAGGCATCTTCTGCTGAGACCCTGAGTGCTGGAGGGCAGGTGACTGCACAGAAGGTGAGGCAGAGTCCATCACCAGCTTCAGGTGTGCAGCTCACTCCAGGCAGACAGAGACGGACATCTCTGGAGAAGCAAACACTCCAGGAGAACCTTCAGCTGGGACATGTGGTGACCAGCATGGCGAGCTCTGGACGCACGAGATTGCAGGCTGGTGGCAGCGGTAAAAGTGTTGCGGAGGCTGGAGTCACAAAACCAGCGACATTAAAAACTAATGTGTCAACCCCTAAAGCAAGACCCCAGAAGGAGCCGCCGCGTGCCCCGGAGCTACAGCTGGCAGAGGAGATACCAGGACTGGTCAGGAGGATGGGTGAGTTGCAGCAGCAGAGGAATCTTCTGCAAGTGGAAATTGACTGCATTTACAAGGTGAAGGCTGCGAATCCTGGGGATCACTCTGTATATGACCAGAGACTGAATGCACTGGGGGTAGAGCTGGCGACTGTGGTGCGGGACATAGACTGTGTGCTGGCGAGGATGGGGCCCCTGGCAGAGACATATAGGAACCAGGAGCGGTTTAGGTCCTGCACGCAGGACTCTGCTGGTTCCCGCACAGACATTGTCCCAGGGGGGACCCGGCAGCAGGTACGGCCGGTGCTGCAGCCCGCTAGCTTCTGTTTTAAGGAGGGTCAGATACTACACCAGCAGCCGCAACTACCTGCGGCAGACCCCAAGCAGGAGCAAGAGGCTCAGATCCCAGCGGTACCACAAGTCCCAGCATGCCCAGCACAACAGCAAGACAGTGGACATGAGACTGCATCTACTGTTGGTGTCCAGGAGAGCACTAATTCTGGGGATATTGATGCTGTTCATGTGGGGTTGGGGGCTGAAGGGGGTACAGAGACTGTGGTGGACATTGCGCATCCTGATGACGCTATTGAGATTGATGATGATGATGATGATGATGATGTTGATATTAATGTGCAAAATGTCTGTGATTTCCCCCCTTTGGTTTCCAGCACACAAGGTGTAACAGGCCCCTCCGCTGCAGACCCTCGCCCTGTCAGTCAGCCCAGTGTGGCCCCACAGGTCCCTCCCAGTAATGTTTGGAGCCGCGGCGCTCCGTCCTTTACCTCCGGCGCCAATTACACCGGGCAGGCTTTCAAAAGGAGGAATGTGGTGCGGTTCAGGCACAGAGGTGCCAAGGAGGATCTGCCGGAGAGGAGGCTGGTGGTCAGAGAGCTTCTGTGCCGCCAGATGGGGTTTGCGCCGGTTAATATCTTGGCGGTCATAAATCTGCCAGACAGACAGGGCTATGATATCAGCTTTAAGCTTATGTCTGATCTGGACAGATTCTGGGCCAATTTCCCCAAGTTCAGGACGCTGATGGCTGGAACAAGTTCAGCTTCATTACAATATCTAAGTCGGATACCGCCACGGTCAATATCATCTTTTGGAATGAGGCTGTTCCCCCGCAGGACATTGTGGTGTGGCTCCGGAGGCATTGTGACCTTGTCTCCGACCTCACCAAAAACAGGGATGAGGACGGTATATGGACCGGTGGATGGAAGGTGCTGGTGAAATTACGCCAGCACAACAATATCACAGCTCACTTACCCAACTCCTTCTTTATCGGGAGGGAGAAGGGGGTTTGCTTCTACCCTGGGCAGCCACGAAAGTGTTTTAAGTGTGGTAAAGTGGGTCACCTGGCAAACACCTGTACCGTGGTAAAGTACAGCCTGTGCGGGGAAGTCGGCCACTTAGCGGCAGATTGCCAGAACATCAAGTGCAATCTCTGTGGGGAGATCGGCCACCCTCACAGGGACTGTCCAGATGCCTGGCACAATATATGCAAGCTCCTTCCTGATGAGGAGTTAGTGACAGGGACAGAGGCTCAGGAGGAGGAGGCTTTAATGTCAGGGACAGTACTGACCAGGTCAGAGGTCCACCAGGGGTCCGCTCAGGTAACATCAGAGCAGCTTTGTACAGAGGGGAGCATGGAGGTCGTCCCTCAGGTCCAGCAGCCACATGTAGCCACCACTTCAGTATCACCATCTCTAGCTGAAGAAAGTGGCTGTAATCAGGTAAAAAGGAAAAAAAAAGGACAAGGCCTCCCGTAAACCTGAGGAGGAGTATGTCACTAGCCAGGGTGGCAGGAAAAAAGTCCAGAGTTCGGCAGGTGTGATGGTCATGTCCAATAAGTTTGATGTTTTGTCTGAGTCTGATGGGGACTTGGAGGAAGAGATAAAAAGAATAGAGACTGAGTATGACAGGGACGTAGCGGACCATCCCCCTACAAAACGGAAGCCCGTACCTGCTGACAATGAGATACAGTCTGACATGGAGACCGGTGGTAGTCAGAACATCTGTGACCCAGACTTATGATGACGGCTTTTACATCTCTGCTCCTCTGTTGTGGTATTGTGATGGCAGACTTCTCATTAAAAGTAACATCCAGTAATGTGAACAGCATTAAGGTGAGGAGGACGAGGCACGCTGTCTATGACCATCTCCGATACCTGGACGCAGATGTCCTCTTTCTGCAGGAGACGCGGCTGACGACTCAAGGGCTTATGAGGGAGGCTGAGAGGGAATGGCGGTCTGGTCCCTCTTTTTGGTCACTGGCTGTGGAGCCGTACGCCGGGGTCGCCATTCTGTTTAACACCAGGGATGTGACAGTACACAGGATGACGGAGGTGGTTATGGGAAGGTGTCTGGTCCTGGAAGTCACTGTCCATGGGAGGCGACTCCGGCTTATTAACATCTATGGCCACAGACAGTGACTGACAGGATACAGTTATTTAATGATGTCAAGCCTTATCTGTTCACCTCTCTTCCAGTGATAATGGCGGGGGACTTTAATGCCATACTGACATCTGGTGACAGCTCCTCAGGTAGAACCGTGACGAGGGATGGTAGGATCTTGAATAACATAGTCCTGCAGGCCGGATTAGGTGACGTCTTTAAACGGGGAGGACGAAAGCCAAAATTAACCTATTCCTGCTCCAATAGAAGCAGTAGAATAGATCTGGCTTTTGTAAGTCCCATGGAAGTGATTGGTGCCATGAGTGAGAGAGTCGTCCCATACTCAGACCATCTTGCCCTATATTTCTGCCTAGGGGCCACTAAGCGAGCTGATGTTGGTAGGGGGTTATGGAGACTCAATTCCAGCCTCCTCCATGATGTCTCTGTCCAGAGTTGTGTCCACTCGCTTTTGCAGGGTCATCTACAGAGAGTGGACTTCTATGACAACATGGCCGACTGGTGGGAGGACGTCAAGGATGATATCAGATACCTCTTGAAGAGACTGTCAGTTAAGAAAGGCAGGAGTAAGTATAGCCAGTACCTAAGGCTGCGCAAAGAATTGGAGTCACTCTATTCGGAGGGCGGGGGTAACAAAGAGAAGATCGACCGGTTGAAATCTGAGATAAGGCAGTATCAGTACAGCAGGTATACCTCCTTGGTTCTTGAACGGGATTATGGGGTCTTAGGGGCACTTGATCCCTTTGAGAATTGCCGGGAGCGGGTGGCCAATAAATTGGTCACAGGTCTCATTGACTCCCAGGGTGTATTGCAGGAATCTCGGGAGGGTATCCTGGGGGTTGTGAAATCTTATTATACTGACTTGTTTCAGAGGAAGGCTTTGGATAAACATAAAATGACTCAGTTCTTGGAGGCAACTCCAGCGCCTGATACTAATGATCTGGACTTTTCTCCTTTGACAGCAGAATTAACGGTGGAGGAGGTTAAGGAGGCCATTGATAAGTTACATCTGAAGAAGGCACCAGGTCCGGAGGGTATAACAGCAGAATTTTATAAGAAATTCAGAGACCTCCTGGCTCCAATTCTTGTGGATGTTTACAAAAATTGTCTAGAAAATCACCTGATGCCCCCATCCATGAGAGTGTCCTCATTAATTCTGCTGTCTAAAGGTAAGGAGCCGAGCGACATCAAGAACTGGAGGCCAATTGCCCTCTTGAATGTTGACAGGAAGATTCTGGCAAAGATCCTGTTTTCTAGGTTAGTCTGTTTGTCCTCGGCACTGTTGGTAGGCTCTCAGTTTGGCACGGTAAAAGGGCGGAACATCTCTGGAGCAGTCATCTCGATACGGGAGATGTTTGAGAGATGTAAAGCTCTGCGGTGTGGGAGATATGTTGTCAGTCTGGACCAGGCTAAAGCCTTTGACAGAGTTGATCATGATTATCTGTGGGCCACTTTGTCAAAGTACGGTATTCCAGGACAATTTGTGGATTGGCTGAAGATTTTGTACAGAGAGGCGGTGAGCTTTCCTCTGATTAATGGTTGGCAGGGTGGCACTTTTGGAGTTGAGGCGGGGGTGAGACAGGGCTGCCCGCTGAGTCCACTCCTGTATGTTTTTGCCATAGACCCGTTTTTGAGGTCACTGCAGGAGTGTAACTTTTTGGGGGTGCCGGTCCCCCACTGCTTGCCTCTGAAGGTGGTTGCCTACGCGGATGATGTGACGCTGGTGATATCTAATCCTCATGAGGTGCAGATGTTGTCTGCGGCCATCAGAAGTTACTCAGAGGCCTCCGGGTCTCTGGTCAACCTTGAGAAGAGTCAAGCTCTGTGGACATTGCAATCTGACCCAGACTTTGATCTGCCGCAGTTTGTTAAGGCCTCCACCCATATTAAGATCTTAGGGGTTAAATTTGGGAGGGAAGATAATGCCATGCTAAATTGGGAGGAAAAATTGGAGACCGGAAATGCAAAGGTTCAGCGATGGAAGAACTGGAGGCTGACTTACAGAGAAAGGGTTGCTATGTTGAAGACTTACCTGGTCCCCGTCTTCTTGTATGTCTCTGTCGTTTTTCCTTTGCCAGAATCCTTCTCGGCGAGGCTCCTCAGCCTGTTTTCCCGCTCTTGTAGGGGAACAGGATGAACCTGATAAAGAGGGGAATAACGTACCTACGGCGGAGTGAGGGCGGGCTGGATATGTTGAATCCAAGGGTTTTCTTTGACTCCTTGTTTCTGAAAGTAAATTTTGGGAGCATGGATTCAAACAGTAGCTCCCTGTGGGCGAATAGTATCAGGTATTGGATATTGCCTTTTGCGGAATCTTGGGTGCGAGGCGGCAGTCTCAAGAGGAGGAGATGGACAGGTGACCACCTCCCCCAGTATCTGGAATATGGTCTGAAGTGTGTCAGGAAGTGGGGACTGGAGAAGTCCTACATTGAGAGTAATACGAGGAAAGATCTGCGTGCTCATATATGTAGGACTTTCTTCCACTCTCCACTGGCCCTAAGGGATTGTGCCACCAAGACTCTTCAGGACAGTCTCCGATTCCTCAACGGGAGGCGACTTCCAGCAAAGTTTTTTGACATTGCTTGGCTGTCGCTACATGGGAAGCTCTTTGTGAGGGGGAACTTAAAATATTTAAGTGTTTTGGATCGGAACTGTCCCCTTGGTTGTCAGCAAGAGGAAACCATGGAGCATTTTATTTGTGATTGCTGGGGAAGTAGGGAAATATGGACGGAAGTATCGACCAAGCTGAAAATCCCCAGACTGCTGTCCCTGAAATACCCTGACATTATCTATGGTGTCCCATCCACTGACGGTAACATCGACAGGGGGACAATGTACCTGATCATTACCACCATTAAGTATTACCACTGGCACATGAGAACCCGAGTGTCCCTCCACAGCGAGCCCTTCCATCCCGTCACCACAGCCACAAAGATACTGTCCAGCTCAGATAGGTAAGAGCGATAGAGATAAAGAAAAGTCAGAGTAATGAGAAACTATGGAGGAATGTGTCTGTGGGATAATAACATGATCGTGTTACTAAAAGTGTTCATTTCATATTCTTCCTTCCACAGAAGTGAACTCTAAAGGCCCTTTTACATTTAGCGATGCACCAGCGATCCGACCGGCGATCCGACCCGGTCAGGATCGCTGGTGCATCGCTAAATGATCGCTAGTGAGCTTTCATACAGAAAGACCTCACAGCGATGCAGCAGCGACGCAGAGAACGATACTTACCATTCACACACAGCGATCCTGCGTCCTCCCGCTCGCCTCCACGCGTCGCTGGACGTCACAGCAGGAAGTCTCAGCAGGAAGCGCCCGACGAGAAATGGAGCCGGACATTCTCGCGCGATCAGCGATGGACAGCGGGGGAGCCGGTCGTTGGTAAGTATCACACTTAGCGATATCACTAGCAATATCGCTATAACGTCACAAAACCAGTGACGTTTTAGCGATATTGCTAGCGATATCGCTTAGTGTAAAACCCCCTTAAGTTACCTTTATTCCTAATGTATTAATTTAGTTCTGTAATTATTGTCTGATGCATTCATGAGAATTTATGTTTTGTATTAAGGAAGAATTCTGTTTATTTTAATTGTATTTGTGGGTTTTATACAATAAAAATTGCCCCTATGTACAAGAATATAACTACTATAATACTGCCCCTATGTACAAGAATATAGCTACTATAATACTGCTCCTATGTACAAGAATATAATTACTATAATACTGCCCCTATGTACAAGAATATAACTACTATAATACTGCCCCCATGTACAAGAATATAACTACTATAATACTGCTCCTATGTACAAGAATATAACTACTATAATACTGCTCCTATGTACAAGAATATAATTACTATAATACTGCCCCCTATGTACAAGAATATAACTACTATAATACTGCCCCCATGTACAAGAATATAACTACTATAATACTGCCTCTATGTACAAGAATATAACTACTATAATACTGCCCCCCTATGTACAAGAATATAACTGCTATAATACTGCTCCTATGTACAAGAATATAACTACTATAATACTGCCTCTATGTATAAGAATATAACTACTATAATACTGCCCCTATGTTCAGGAATATAACTACTATAATACTGCTCCTATGTACAAGAATATAACTACTATAATACTGCCTCTATGTATAAGAATATAACTACTATAATACTGCTCCTATGTACAAGAATATAACTACTATAATACTGCCTCTATGTATAATAATATAACTACTATAATACTGCTCCTATGTACAAGAATATATCTACTATAATACTGCCTCTATGTATAAGAATATATCTACAATAATACTGCTCCTATGTACAAGAATATAACTACTATAATACTGCCCCTATGTACAAGAATATAACTACTATAATACTGCCCCACTATGTACAAGAATATAACTACTATAATACTGCCCCATGTACAAGAATATAATTACTATAATACTTCGCCTATGTACAAGAATATAATTACTATAATACTGCCCCCTATGTACAAGAATATAACTACTATAATACTGCCCCCATGTACAAGAATATAACTACTATAATACTGCCCCCATGTACAAGAATATAACTACTATAGTACTGCTCCTATGTACAAGAATATAACTACTATAATACTGCCTCTATGTATAAGAATATAACTACTATAATACTGCCCCCTATATATAAGAATATAACTACTATAATACTGCCCCCTACATATAAGAATATAACTACTATAATACTGCCCCCTATGTTCAAGAATATAGCTACTATAATACTGCCTCTATGTATAAGAATATAACTACTATAATACTGCCCCTATGTTCAGGAATATAACTACTATAATACTGCCCCCCTATGTACAAGAATATAACTACTATAATACTGCTCCTATGTACAAGAATATAACTACTATAATACTGCCTCTATGTATAAGAATATAACTACTATAATACTGCTCCTATGTACAAGAATATAATTACTATAATACTGCCTCTATGTATAAGAATATAACTACTATAATACTGCCTCTATGTACAAGAATATATCTACTATAATACTGCCCCCATGTACAAGAATATAACTACTATAATACTGCCCCTATGTACAAGAATATAACTACTATAATACTGCCCCATGTACAAGAATATAATTACTACAATACTTCGCCTATGTACAAGAATATAACTACTATAATACTTCCCCTATGTACAAGAATATAACTACTATAATACTGCCCCCCTATGTACAAGAATATAACTACTATAATACTGCCCCTATGTACAAGAATATAACTACTATAATACTCCCCCTATGTACAAGAATATAACTACTATAATACTGCCCCTATGTACAAGAATATAGCTACTATAATACTGCCCCTATGTAGAAGAATATAGCTACTATAATACTGCTCCTATGTACAAGAATATAATTACTATAATACTGCTCCTATGTACAAGAATATGATTACTATAATACTGCCCCCTATGTACAAGAATATAACTACTATAATACTGCTCCTATGTACAAGAATATAACTACTATAATACTGCCTCTATGTATAAGAATATAACTACTATAATACTGCTCCTATGTACAAGAATATAATTACTATAATACTGCCTCTATGTATAAGAATATAACTACTATAATACTGCCTCTATGTACAAGA
Organism: Dendrobates tinctorius; assembly: GCF_039654945.1. Lineage (NCBI taxonomy): Eukaryota > Metazoa > Chordata > Amphibia > Anura > Dendrobatidae > Dendrobates > Dendrobates tinctorius. The sequence goes on along the minus strand of NW_027361695.1, from coordinate 2,893,380 downwards.
ATATATCTACTATAATACTGCCCCCATGTACAAGAATATAACTACTATAATACTGCCCCTATGTACAAGAATATAACTACTATAATACTGCCCCATGTACAAGAATATAATTACTACAATACTTCGCCTATGTACAAGAATATAACTACTATAATACTTCCCCTATGTACAAGAATATAACTACTATAATACTGCCCCCCTATGTACAAGAATATAACTACTATAATACTGCCCCTATGTACAAGAATATAACTACTATAATACTCCCCCTATGTACAAGAATATAACTACTATAATACTGCCCCTATGTACAAGAATATAGCTACTATAATACTGCCCCTATGTAGAAGAATATAGCTACTATAATACTGCTCCTATGTACAAGAATATAATTACTATAATACTGCTCCTATGTACAAGAATATGATTACTATAATACTGCCCCCTATGTACAAGAATATAACTACTATAATACTGCCCTCTATGTACAAGAATATAACTACTATAATACTGCCCTCTATGTACAAGAATATAACTACTATAATACTGCCCCTATGTACAAGAATATAACTACTATAATACTGCCCCTATGTACAAGAATATAGCTACTATAATACTGCTCCTATGTACAAAAATATAATTACTATAATACTGCTCCTATGTACAAGAATATAATTACTATAATACTGCCCCTATGTACAAGAATATAACTACTATAATACTGCCTCTATGTATAAGAATATAACTACTATAATACTGCTCCTATGTACAAGAATATAATTACTATAATACTGCCTCTATGTATAAGAATATAACTACTATAATACTGCCTCTATGTACAAGAATATATCTACTATAATACTGCCCCCATGTACAAGAATATAACTACTATAATACTGCCCCTATGTACAAGAATATAACTACTATAATACTGCCCCATGTACAAGAATATAATTACTATAATACTTCGCCTATGTACAAGAATATAACTACTATAATACTTCCCCTATGTACAAGAATATAACTACTATAATACTGTCCCCCTATGTACAAGAATATAACTACTATAATACTGCCCCATGTCCAAGAATATAACTACTATAATACTGCTCCAATGTACAAGAATATAACTACTATAATACTGCCCCTATGTACAAGAATATAACTACTATAATACTGCCCCTATGTACAAGAATATAACTACTATAATACTGCCCCTATGTACAAGAATATAACTACTATAATACTGCCCCTATGTACAAGAATATAACTACTATAATACTGCCCTCTATGTACAAGAATATAACTACTATAATACTGCCCCTATGTACAAGAATATAACTCCTATAATACTGCTCCAATGTACAAGAATATAACTACTATAATACTGCTCCAATGTACAAGAATATAACTACTATAATACTGCCCCTATGTACAAGAATATAACTACTATAATACTGCCCTCTATGTACAAGAATATAACTACTATAATACTGCCCCTATGTACAAGAATATAACTACTATAATACTGCCCTCTATGTACAAGAATATAACTACTATAATACTGCCCTCTATGTACAAGAATATAACTACTATAATACTGCCCTCTATGTACAAGAATATAACTACTATAATACTACTCCTATGTACAAGAATATAACTACTATAATACTGCTCCTATGTACAAGAATATAACTACTATAATACTGCCCTCTATGTACAAGAATATAACTACTATAATACTACTCCTATGTACAAGAATATAACTACTATAATACTGCCCTCTATGTACAAGAATATAACTACTATAATACTGCCCTCTATGTACAAGAATATAACTACTATAATACTGCCCTCTATGTACAAGAATATAACTACTATAATACTGCCCTCTATGTACAAGAATATAACTACTATAATACTGCCCCCTATGTACAAGAATATAACTACTATAATACTGCCCTCTATGTACAAGAATATAACTACTATAATACTGCCCCCTATGTACAAGAATATAACTACTATAATACTGCCCCTATGTACAAGAATATAACTGCTATAATACTGCTGTTGGCGCCCACTAGGGTCAGGGAAGGAGCAGCCCTGCAGGTGGTGGTCAGTGTGTTAGTACAGTGCAGCTGGAGGTGACTTTGCTCGGGGGTCTCCGCTGTTCTCTGTGATTCTGGGGCTTTCAAGGGGAGTGGCTACGAGGGGGGCCAAACATTAGCAGGGCGTGGCTATGCAGATTTCCCAGCGCTGGTGCTGTGGCAGAGCAGCAGGGGGCGTGTCCGGGGCGTGGATTCCGGCCATTGAGCTCGGGACGTGGGTTTGGCGGCAGATGTGTGCTCGCTCGGGGTGGGAGCAGCACGGGGCTGTGCGGAGAGAGGTGCTGAGGACGGGACGAGACGCTGCTGACCCCCGCAGGACTCGGTACCGGCTGCTCTCTGCGATGCAGTAACACACGAGAGGAGGAAAGTCCTTGAGATCATAAAGTCTCCAAGAATCCCATACAATGCAGGAGAGCCAGTGACCGGAGCATGGAGATCTACTCCAGGGGCCCCGGGGGGATGTGAGCAGCCCCTAAAAAGAAAGCTTGTGAAGAGTTAAATCCACAGAGTGGTCCCTGGACCCTGCATTGTGACCAGTGGGATTGTGAGTGGCAGCCATGGATTACTAAAGCCCCAGGTGCAGAGAGGAGCAGGCACTCAGGTGAGTGGAGGCTGCACAGCTGCTCCAGTGCTCACTAGCTCCTTGTCCAGAGCAGACCCCCACTACATCACAGCAGGGTGCAGAGGAGTGGGGGCTGCATGTGACCTGTGGGTGCACATTGCACAATTTTTACCAACCCCCCCCCCCCCCCCCCCATAGAACTGCCAGACAAGACTTGTGACAACATAGGGACTGTAGGGGGCCAGCAAAGGGTTAATCTGCTAGGATTCCCACTGTGAAGCGTATGCACAGCCTGACACTATGGTCCCTGGGGGGCTGTGGTTTTATCAGGGGGGGATTTTTTTTTTAAATTTTTTTTTTGTAATATTCAGAAAAGGTCCCAGGAGGGGACAAAAAAATGAAATTAGGAAATGTCTGGAGAAGAGATAATGAAGGAGACTTGGACGATGGTTACGGATGATATTAATACGGTTATCAGTCACTGTCCCAAGCTGAACCGCCCTGATTTGTAGTGGAGACTGCGTTCCATCGTTGGGCATCCGGCGCGTCCTCTAAGGAGATTATGGATATTATATACACACCTTAAATGCAGGTGTGCCTGCAGCCGGGGGTGGAACGTGACACAGGGCCCCCAGCTATCCCAGAGCTTTATGGTAATAGCCTTTTCCTGTGGGACCCCCGAATCTCCTCCATTGCACCCCCTGCATCTATCCTAGTTACACCCCTGACTGCAGCTCGCGCCAATATCCCACTTCACCCCCATGTCACATTCACTTTGGTCTAGGAAGCTGAGATATAGGGTGCTGTTAGCCAGGGTGTGAACACAGCAGAAGCTCTTGATCATTAATGATTTCCTTTGCGGAGTAGTAAGGGCTCATTCTGACGTCCATTTTTCACAAATAAGTTTTATCCTTCTTTTTCACGGATGGAACTTTTACCCATTTTGATCAGTCTGGCCAATGTAAGTCTATGGCTTTGTGGAAAAAAGCGGACAGCACTTGGAGAAGTTTGAGAAACCTCCATTTGTTTTATTTTTTTGCTTTTATTTTTTTAAAGGAGAAAAACTGACCAAACACTGAATGAAAATCTTATCCAAAACACTGCTGAAAATTGGTCTGGTTTTTTTTGCATATGAGAAAAATCGCTGGTGTCGGGATGAAGCCTTAGTTGCATCTGTAATCAGAAAATTAATTGCCCTGAATGTGGCTGCGAAACGATCCTCTGGTCCTAACTTCATCTGTGCTGCTGGCTTTGTTGCAGATTCCTTTCTAAACAAATGACTTTTTTTTTTTCTAGTAAGTTTACTGGAACCATAACAGAAACCTGATGGACCCCATTGACTATAATGGGGTCCATCATCAGGTGCCATTTGTCTTTGCCGTGTACAAGACCAATCGCTTGTTTGAACTCCTTTTCTGTTCTAATGATGGGACAGAAAAACTGAAAACATCAGGGTGTCGCAGTGGTTGCCGCTGTGCAGTGTCTCTGTGGTTGGCACTGTGCAGTGGTTGGCGCTGTGCGGTGGCTCGGTGGTTGGCGCTGTGCGGTGGCTCGGTGGTTGGCGCTGTGCGGTGATTTCTTTGTGGTTGGCGCTGTGCAGTGGCTCGGTGGTTGGCGCTGTGCAGTGGCTCGGTGGTTGGCGCTGTGCGGTGGCTCGGTGGTTGGCGCTGTGCGGTGATTTCTTTGTGGTTGGCGCTGTGCAGTGGCTCGGTGGTTGGCGCTGTGCAGTGGCTCGGTGGTTGGCGCTGTGCAGTGGCTCGGTGGTTGGCGCTGTGCAGTGGCTCGGTGATTGGCGCTGTGCAGTGGCTGGCGCTGTGCGGTGTCTCGGTGGTTGGCGCTGTGCAGTGTCTCGGTGGTTGGCGCTGTGCAGTGGTTGGCACTGTGCAGTGGTTGGCGCTGGGCAGTGTGTCGGTGGTTGGCGCTGGGCAGTGGTTGGCGCTGTGCGGTGGCTCGGTGGTTGGTGCGGTGCATTGTCTCGGTGGTTGACACTGTGCAGTGTCTCGGTGGTTGGCGCTGTGCAGTGGTGTGCGGTGTCTCGGTGGTTGGCACTGTGCGGTGGCTCTGTGGTGGGTGCTGTGCAGTGGCTCGGTGGTTGGCACTGTGCGGTGGCTCGGTGGATAGCACTCATTCTTTGCAACGCTGGGGTCCTGTTTTTAAATCCCACCAAGGAAAACATCTGCAGAGAGTTTGTATGTTCTCCCCTTGGTTGCATGAGTTTCCTCCCACACTTCAAAAACATACGGATAGGGAATGTAGATTGTGAGCCCTAATGGGGGCAGAGACGATAATGTCTGTAAAGTGCTGGGGAATATGATGGTGCTATGTAAATGAGCATAATAAATATCTACTTGTAAAACCCATGCCCCAAACTACAATCACTAATATACCACTAAAACTCTCCAGTGTAAGAATCCTGCAAACAGCATCTTGTATCTCAGCTTCTGACCCCCTTGTGTTAACAACAAGGAGTGGATATTGGAGCTTATCCCAGTTTATTAGCTTTCGAGTTGTGCATATTCACTCCAGCATCAGTGACACAATGTAACAGAACTGTATCTTCTTCTGTTTGATATTTACTATTCCTGTGTAAACACAATTGTATCTGTGCGATGTGTGGTTAGGATTTGTATGATCCAGTCATTAGATTTGGACGGGATCCATCCTGACAATCAGCAGGTTATCCAGGAACTTTGCTAAATACTTTATCGTAGAATCCGTTTCTTATTTCCAGCTTGGCTAATGATTTGTTTTTCTGTTGGTTATATGGGTGAGGTGCCACCTATTGTAAAGATTATTCCCTTGGGATGCTATCATTCATGGTCCTCATTGAGAGAAGCAACATTTTCCACCAAGTTTCTTTAACATTAGATTTCATTGGTCGTCCTATCTTAATTCTTCTCTTATATAATGTGATATGAGGCAAGTGGACTGAGGATTCATTATATAAATTGGGGGAAATTTCTCTTGAGATATCTTAGACCTATAAATCAATCTGTATTTTCCAATTTTTTTCTTTCCTGGAGAAATGTACCTTTCCTCTTTACTTCGTGGTGCAGAAAATAAGGACTGGAGTATTTTTGATGACTTTTTGTCCTGATTCGTGGAGCGGATCGGAGGAATGGGGGTCTGTCAATAAGCGCTGTTTGTGTGTTGTGGTGGAAAGGAGACTATTGATGTACAGCCAAACAATTCATTTCAACCCCTGTAGCTGACAGACGTAATGAACCTTTTGCATAATCGAGGCCAGCACTTAGCATGAAGGCTTTGTCTGAGGATCCGGTAGAAATATGGGATAATATATCACTATGATGTAGTTTACAGAGGTCATGTTGTAACATTGGTCTTCCATATAGATCTACCTGAAGGTCACTAAAGACCATGAGTGATGGATCTACAGAATATAGGAAAATTGAGAGCAGAGGTAGGAACGTAATGGGACTGAGATTATATTATTGTAATAGTTGTGACTCGTTATAATATTTGTGAATTATCACCTAAGAAATAGACTCCACGATCATGTGTTTGGATCTAATGTTGATCCCAAAGGTGATTCTTTTACGCTGGGCCAATGCCAAGTCAGGACCCGTGCCCATCAAAGGATTCCACCCCGATCGGCCATTCTAAATACCAAAAGTTTAAGAAACCTGCTGAAGCAGCCACCATACACCATGCTTCTGACACCAGTAAATCTTTTGGGAGTATATTGCACCAAACTTATTAAAATATGCACGCCGCCTTTTAAACATTTGGACTGCCCTAAAGTCAGAATGTGATGCCTAGCAGGTGTAGATTTGTGCCAAATTTGCTCCAATTTTTTTATTTATACTTGAGGCTTAAAAAATCTAAAATCTGATGGCCATGCCCCTAATAACCTCTCTTATTTCAACTTTTACCAAAGTGAAAAGTTTTTGTGTAACTTACATTTTTGTCTTTTGGGGGGAGTGAGGCTCGGTTTTCTTTCTAAACAGGCACAAACTGATTAGTAAATGAAAAGTAGGTGCACTTTTCAAAAACTTTTCTCGCGTCAGTCTTTTTTTTTTTTCGGTCTCGGGAGAGTTGTTTAGTTGCTCCTTTGTGTTAGTGATAGGTGAAGGTCTCTGCACCCAGACCCCCGACCCAATAAAATCTCCTGCCGTGTTTAGATTAATACCATAGCATTACCAGCCAAGTAATGGCCCAACGCAGGCTGATGATTGACCGAAGGGTTTATGTGACCTCATTGCTCTTCTAGCCTTGCTTACCTAAGCCACCCATGCCAAAGGCCTTCACTCGTGAGACTTGTCTGACCATAGCCTCAACCTTTTTGGATACTTCATGATGATTGATCTACAATCTAAGGACCTTGAAGATAGAAATCCCGGGTTGGATAGAGTTAAGACATGATGAACAGGCTGCCCCTTTGGACAGCAATGCAAGTTTTTTTTTGTGGTGCCTCCTCTTCTGGGCTGCCCCTTTGGACAGCAATGCAAGTTTTTTTTTGTGGTGCCTCCTCTTCTGGAATGTCCCATTGTGTCATCCCTATGACATCTTCTTGCTGGACGAATGCAATCCCCCCTCTTCCCCGCATTACTATGCCATCCCCTCAGCTGGGTCTTGGCATTTGTGATGAGCATTGTCTACTAAGCTGAAGGTCATGGCAGGGGTTGAGTGTAGATATTTGAATAAAGCTGTGTGCACTTTCAAGGTAACTGGGGGTTAATAAGACACTGTGACTAGTTAACCGAGGGGGGCTTGTGGATATTGCCAGGTAAATGGAAAGTACTGGGTTGCCCTGCGGCCAAACCACATGGCTTTTTACAGATGCCAATCTATTCGGTAATGAGTTGTGCTAGTGGCGGTCTGCATTAAAAAAAAAAAAAAAAAAAGATGCTCCATCATGGTAGGTTGGAGAAGGAGGCATGAGATTCCTTTGTTCCCATTGTTATGGGGTGGTGAATGAGCTGGGAGTTGGGGGAGGGTGCTGGTCTTGCTTATCATCTATTCAGGAACAGCTGCTGTCTGAATACCTTATCTGCCACCCCTCCATGGGGAAAGGCTGGGGAGGGATGGAGTCCTGGAGGTGGCACTGAACTGGAAAATTAAAGCTTGGGCATGATCTTCTTCTTCTTTTTTTTTTTTTTTTTTTTTCTTTTATTTTCAGCAGTACCTGTGTTTCTTTGGTGCAGCTTGTCATAACTGGCAACTGCTGAAGATGAAGCTATCGTCCCTTATGGCGGACGATGGATTAATAGAATCTTGAGAAAAATTGTAAACATGTAGAGCGGGAGAATTAATGAAACTGCAGAAGAATTCTGCCGAGGAACGGTGAACGTGGCGCGCTCCAAACTTGACATACAGTTACTATAAAACTGGTGCGTGTAAAGGAGCGAGTGCATGGCGTGGTTTGCAAAAGGTGTTGTAAATTAGAAGAGCGTTGTCTTGTAAAATGAGGCAACATTATAAATTGTACCATTTTTTTTGCACCAAAAACTGGCACAAATGCAAAGTCTGAATTGCACCAAATTTTTTTTATATGTTGTGAGAACCATGTTGATAAATTTGGGGCAATTGCAACAAATTTGACACTAATGATAAATGTATCAGAAATTATCCTATATACACATAAAATATGTAATATTATTTATATATATTATATAATTTTTTTTAGCTATTTTGCTTGTTTTTGCAGTGGGTAAAGTTTAAGTGTCAGGTCTTGGTTGAAAAAAAAAGACCTAGGTCCATCAAGTTCAACTTTTCTGCTTATTTAAAGGACACAAAAATCTAAACTTTGCAGCTAAAATAACGCAGGAGCAACATATATATATACCGGTAACTGGATGCTGATCTTAGCCATATTGATACATTTTTATCTCCTTTTTATATTTCTTCACTGCATATGAGATAATCTGCCTACGGATATGTGATTAAAGTTTTTAGAACTTTTATGTGACTTTTCTGCTTCTGGAAGTTATGTGCAATAATAGAAGACCCTCCCCTATAACTGCAGTCGTCCCTGTGGCAGTGTGGTGGGGGTGAGCACTCTGTACGCAGGGTTACCAGACCAGTCATGTGAATCCAAACACATCCAAATTACCTATGCATGGCTGCTCTGCAATTAGTTCACATGGATATTGCATGTCTCCATCCATATGCAGTCGGCATATAAGCTAACAGCCCTGGAACAATCCGTGATGCATATTTTATGTGTGGTTCTGAAATGGCGTAGACTTAAATTGATGGTGAATGCACTGACAAAAATCTTTTCCATGCTGTGGAGAGAGAGGGTTTCTTATTTTGAATCCATTAGTTCCATATTTTGTGGCCTCTACTTTTACAAAGGGTCAGAGGGGCGGAGCACAGATTCAAATTCTTGCATCATGCTCCACCTCTCTGACTCTTGTAAAAGTGGATAGTTTATCAGCATTGTCCAGTGGGCACCTTTTTTTAAATGTTTTTCCAAATTTGTTACAGTATGTGTGATGTATATAAGGATTAAACAAAATAAACAGTCCTTCCTTAACCAGAAATGTCACTGCACCTCCCTAAAATCCGTAACAGGCCCCCCCAACCTGCAGCGTGACTTGTTAGTGGTATCAATTTCATTGGGCTTCCTCAGGGGCTGGCCACAACCTCTGATCACCAAATAGTCTCCTCCCCATCTTGACGATGTCCTCTTCTGTCAAGCTGCCCAGCCCTTTCTTACTACTTGGTACTGTGAAAAATGACTATTAGCTATTATGGCTGCACTTTCAGTTTCTACTGCAGTTGGCACCCACTTTTCTAGAGTCTGTAGGTGCCCATGCACAATAGATAAATATTGGCCAAAGCCTTCAATCATTTGATGGGTTCCTCCAACCTCTACCGATGGGAGGGAGAGAGGATTATTGTGCTTTGCTTATATAGCGCCATCATATTCCGCAGCGCTTTACAATCATCCTGTCCCCATTGAGGCTCACAATCTACATGCCCTATCAGTATGCCTTTGGAGTGTGGCGCCCCTGAGGCTCAGTCGCCACAGAGGTACTGCACCTCCTCCTGAGGTGTGGTGCCCCACCATCCAGGTAAGTTGGAGGCTCCTGACCATGCTCCAACGCTCGCACCCCACACAATAGAGTAGCTCAGCAAAACCACATTGCGGCTCCTTGCTTAGAGAGAAGCAGAGCGCCTTTGGCGGTTCCCTGCTTGGAACACTAGACGTGCTGGGAGGTGGGTGGAGTTGAGAGTACATAAAAGAGCGGGATGGTTTAGGATTACAGGTCAGTCAGTCAGACAGACGGGGAGTCTGAGAGAGGAAGCCACTTGGAGAGGAGTGGGGATCCTTGGAAGAGGGATGGAGGAAGGAGTGCTGCAGCTGCCTCAGTGATCTGAGCTAGCTGGCACGGGAAAGGAAAGAAGGAGAGAGACATTGAACTGAAGCCTGAGCTTCCATAGAAGGGAAAGACAAGTACGGAACGTAGGAGTAAAAGGGAACACACAGGACGTGGGTGAGAGGAAGAACCCTGCCTAGAAGTTCTAAGCGCAAGGCCGGGGCCCGGTCCCCGAGGTTGTATGGACACTAATGGTTCTGCAGCAGACACCGGTGGAGTAGTGGGCTGTAAATGCACTACTCCCATCTAAAGCTTGGGGGCACAACAGCAATACGTACAAGTAGAGTTCTTGGGAACATCTGTCAGGAGGAACTCCAGTGTAACTCAGTACTAGGAGATCTTCACACTTAAAGGCGCTATAGAGGAGAGACGTTCAGGAAAGGCACATAAGTTGGCGGAAGGGAGCATTCCATCTTGCCTGGAGGTTGACTGAGTCCCTGACCCGGAGGACACGGCACAGAAGCGGGCACTACAGACTGTGAGTAAAGCTTTGGGACTACATGTCCTGGTGTCCTCCATTCCTTCCTGCGTCCGTCCGCCTGGCACTGCTACATCCCCTGTGCCAAACACTACACCATCTAAGTGTCTCTTCACCTATCCTGCCCTGGGACTACAGTTTCACCTGTGGGGAGCTTTTACATCTTTGTTGCGCCATACCACCAGTCCCAGCGGATCTGCATGCAGCGTCGGCTTAACAACTCCCTGGCCGAGCACCACAGGTGGCGTCACAAACTATTCCATTAACTATAATCCACCATTTCCACTCCCTCATTACTTGGGCGCCCAGGGCCACGGACCGGGTCACTGCTGCTGTGACACATCCCGCTGACACCGGCCCGGTACCGAGTACCCCACAGCCCTGGGAGGGCGACCCAGGAGCATAGGAATATAAAGAAGAATCTGGAGGAAAAACCACGCAAACACGAGAACATACAAATTTCTTGCAGAAGTTGTTCTTGAAACTCAGGACCCCAGCGCTGCAAAGCAACCTTGCTAACCACTGAGCCATCGTGTTGCCCATAGGATCAGGCATGTTGGATTTTAATGTGTCCGATCCCTTATCCTAGCGTGCATGTGTATGGGAGATGGAAGTAAGCACTCAAAGTACATTTGGTCGCCCGCTATCTAAGGTGTCTGGCTGCCGTAGCTCTATTCTGATTGCCACGTGAGTCGAGTGTCCAATTCAAAAACTTATTATAAACTAAATTGATGGGGGTTTTTTTAGAAGTTGTCCCTAGTTCTTGGGACTGGCAGGAAAAAGTTATTAAAGGTTTGATATTGTTAAATAAAGTGTCTTTTCTTTCTCCCAAAACACCACCACTCTTGTCTATAGGCTGTGGCCAGTATTGCAATTCAGCCCCATTTAGGAGACTCAGTGGGGTGAACAACACAAGTCTCTTCTTGTTCCTTAATTTCTACTTATATCACCTCTTCCCCCAAACAGCATTGATTTAGTGTCTGCAGACTTGCGAACTTTGGATGGGATGAAAGCCATTTGTAGAGCTTCTGTCCTACAACTTGCCTCCTCGGCTTGAATAACGATCATTCTATGCACACACAAGTCATAAGTCAGGAGAGCAGCTCTGTTAAAACAAACCCAGGGTGTCCATTTTCTTGGTAAGAATCCAAAATATGCCCAGTACTTCTCTTCAGTTGGAGGTCACATTCCTTCCTGCAATTAACCTGAAGCACAGCTGAGGGTCTTTAAACAGGTGCTCCATCTATAATATGGTGGCATGCTTTCTTCAAAGGGCTCCCATTTCGTTCTGGCTCCATGAAGCTGGCTGCAAGAGAGTTAAAAGTTAGTGGTCACTGGAAATATACTAAAGCAGCAGGGCTGGACAAAATAGGTGTATTTTCTACGATCACAGTAGGTGATCCACAGGAGGCAGCAAGCTTCTGCTTCTGTCATCTTGAGCCATCTTATTAGATCGTATAGTGGCAGTGCACGCTGTAGCAGAGATGTCAAATAGTGGCAGTGCACTCAGTAGCAGAGAATGCAGATAGTGGCAGTGCACTCTACAGCAGAGATGTCAAATAGTGGCAGTGCACTCTGTAGCAGAGATGTCAAATAGTGGCAGTGCACTCTGTAGCAGAGATGTCAAATAGTGGCAGTGCACTCTGTAGCAGAGATGTCAAATAGTGGCAGTGCACTCTGTAGCAGAGATGTCAAATAGTGGCAGTGCACTCTGTAGCAGAGATGTCAAATAGTGGCAGTGCACTCTAGCAGAGATGTCAAATAGTGGCAGTGCACTCTGTAGCAGAGATGTCAAATAGTGGCAGTGCACTCTGTAGCAGAGATGTCAAATAGTGGCAGTGCACTCTGTAGCAGAGATGTCAAATACTGGCAGTGCACTCTGTAGCAGAGATGTCAAATACTGGCAGTGCACTCTGTAGCAGAGATGTCAAATACTGGCAGTGCATTCTGTAGCAGAGATGTCAAATACTGGCAGTGCACTCTGTAGCAGAGATGTCAAACTTCAGCTCATGGGCCAAATCTGTCCGCGGTGTAATTATATTTAGCCCACGTGAAAATGCCAAATGTCTACTAGAGCTGACCCGCCGGTAGACAGAGCATGTACTGCTAATACTTCAAATTGCGTGTTTCCGGTCCACATTTCACTTGTATTTGTAGTATTAAGCTTAACTTCTTCCAGATTCAATATTTAAGCAAAGCTTTAGTTTGTTTCCATATGAAAAGGTTCAGCGTTATATTTGATGAGAATGAAAAACTTCCTCAATTGTACACGTTTTCAATAAATATCAAGGTGTTGGCCTACGACTTTGTCGTTTTTAATTTTTTCCCTCTGTGTATTAGAGTTGGACATCCCTGCTCTACAGTGCACTTATTGCATGCATAAGACCTTGGCATATAGCAACGGTATTCTATCATCTGTTCAGAGAGTAAATGGCAGCATAAGAAGAGTTTTGCCAAGTTAAGGGTAAAAGCGTCAGACTCCATTAATGAAATGACTAATCCTAGATGGTAAAAGTTTCTAAAATGTTAGAAGAAGTCATAAAAGAACAATATTTTGGCTTATCTTTGTCTAGTTTTATATTTTTTTTGGTGGCTCATTGGGTAGTTGAGAGTAGGACATGTACTTTGATCAATGCAGAAGGACATAGCTCTATTCACAACTTTCAGAATCTAGACATATCTTTTCTTTTTAATCTCTTTGGTGGTCTGTTGGGAGTTTGATGGGTGGGCATGTGGCTTGAGAATTTGTCAGTGGAGTGGGCATAATTAGTTTAACAAAAAAAAAAAATCATAGAATTCAGATTTTTGATGATGGACCTGGCAAATTCCAACTGTCCCAAGCAGATAGAAATAAATGGTTATGCATCTTTCACTTTTGCATCTCTGGCAAGTTTGTGTAGGTCTCTCTTCTCTGTTAGGGTTCGCTAGGTCTCGCATCTTTGCTGGGGTTTAACGACAGGTCTTGCAACTTTACTCGGGTTTGGTGGGTCTTGCATCTCTGCTGGGGTTTGATGGGTCTTGCGACTTTGCTGGGGTTTGGTGGGTCTTGCCACTTTGCTGGGGTTTGGTGGGTCTTGCCACTTTGCTGGGGTTTGGTGGGTCTTGCCACTTTGATGGGGTTTGGTGGGTCTTGCCACTTTGCTGGGGTTTGGTGGGTCTTGCCACTTTGATGGGGTTTGGTGGGTCTTGCCACTTTGCTGGGGTTTGGTGGGTCTTGCCACTTTGCTGGGGTTTGGTGGGTCTTGCCACTTTGCTGGGGTTTGGTGGGTCTTGCCACTTTGCTGGGGTTTGGTGGGTCTTGCCACTTTGCTGGGGTTTGGTGGGTCTTGCCACTTTGCTGGGGTTTGGCGGGTCTTGCGACTTTGCTGGGGTTTGGCGGGTCTGGCGACTTTGCTGGGGTTTGGCGGGTCTGGCGATTTTGCTGGGGTTTGGCGGGTCTGGCGACTTTGCTGGGGTTTGGCGGGTCTGGCGACTTTGCTGGGGTTTGGCGGGTCTGGCGACTTTGCTGGGGTTTGGCGGGTCTTGCCACTTTGCTGGGGTTTGGCGGGTCTTGCCACTTTGCTGGGGTTTGGTGGGTCTTGCCACTTTGCTGGGGTTTGGTGGGTCTTGCCACTTTGCTGGGGTTTGCATCTCTGCTGGGTTTCATAGGTCTTGTGACTTTGCTGGGGTTTCATAGGTCTTGCGACTTTGCTGGGGTTTGGTGGGTCTTGCGACTTTGCTGGGACTTGGTGCGTCGTGCATCTCTGCTGGGGTTTCATAGGTCTTGCGACTTTGGGGTTTAGTGGGTCTTGCGACTTTGCTGGGGCTTGGTGGGTCTTGCGACTTTGCTGGGGCTTGGTGGGTCTTGCGACTTTGTTGGGACTTGGTGGGTCTTGCATCTCTGCTGGGGTTTCATAGGTCTTGCGACTTTGGGGTTTGGTGGGTCTTGCGACTTTGCTGGGGCTTGGTGGGTCTTGTGACTTTGCTGGGGCTTGGTGGGTCTTGCGACTTTGCCGGGGCTTGGTGGGTCTTGCGACTTTGCTGGGGCTTGGGTCTTGCGACTTTGCTGGGGCTTGGTGGGTCTTGCGACTTTGCTGGGGCTTGGCGGGTCTTGCGACTTTGCTGGGGCTTGGTGGGTCTTGTGACTTTGCCGGGGCTTGGCGGGTCTGGCGACTTTGCCGGGGCTTGGCGGGTCTGGCGACTTTGCCGGGGCTTGGCGGGTCTGGCGACTTTGCCGGGGCTTGGCGGGTCTGGCGACTTTGCCGGGGCTTGGCGGGTCTGGCGACTTTGCCGGGGCTTGGCGGGTCTGGCGACTTTGCCGGGGCTTGGCGGGCCTGGCGACTTTGCCGGGGCTTGGCGGGTCTTGCTGTTCTGAAATGATTTGGGGCTTGTATCCGTAGTAGGTTCTTATAGATTTATGACCGTTTCAGCCATGCCTTGGATTTGTAGGTTCCCAGGAAACGAAGAGCTACATCGGCAGGAAAGGTGCAGTCCTCTTTCTTTGCTTGCATAAGCTACTTTTAGCTCCCAAGTCTCATTTCACACATCACTGCCAGTGTCATGTCAATATTTGGGCACCATTAAACCCCTCTGTTGCCTGGGGTCTTGTAAATTATCGCTCATGCTGAATGTGTGAGTTCCTGTCTGCATTGCACAACAGGAAGAAAAGCAAATCCAGGGCTTTATTTTTTTGGTATTTCATTATATTTGCGCTGGTTCGCCAGAGCAGGACCCACTCTTTGTTTGCCAGGGCTTTCCTTTTATTAATCGAAAATTAAGCAGCTGAGTTGTTCAGGAGTCTTGGAAAGCTTAAGGCAAATCCAGATGTCAAGGCCGCCATATTAGTTTTCACTCAACTTTCCCAGAAACAAATCTAGTTCCAGAAATGGACAATGTACTAGATTATACGACTGCTACAATGAGAAAAAAAAGTATCTGTACTAACCAGCTATGTCACCTTATTCTAAAGCTACGAGAGGAAATGAATGCCAGTCATAGATGCAATTGGACCCCAAGTGAAGCTTGTAAACGCTTGACCTTAATGGAGGACTGCCAGAAACGAGGCGCGTTCTGTAGTGCGATTGTTAAGGGGTGAATTAAGAACTTTTCACAGATGGTAAAAGCCTAAAGCAATGAAATAACTTTATGAAAATAATTTACACAGAAAATGTTACCTTTTATGATGTAGTAAGAGGTCTATTCTCCATATCGTAGGCCTCGACCAATAACTTTACATGTTGCTTTAGCCAATTATGACAGATTTAATCTAATATATAGATTTTTTTTTTTTTTAATAATGTGCTTATCAGGAATTTTAGAAAGTTTTCACCACTTTCTAGCATGAAAACTCATTCTGATGAAGAAGCTGCATCTCCTTCCTCCGCACCGCTCCTGTCCTCTGTCTTACACTAGATAAATTGGTGACTAGAACTTTTGCACTATTGTTTTATGCTCTTAAATTGATATTAGATGGATTTTAATGGCTTCATGATCTTGCCAGAAGACTGTATCTGGGAGAGGAGCGTGCTGTTGCTAGGGATTCCTTCACCCGATGTAAAAGGTTGACCGTTCTGCCATCACCCTACATCTAAGCACCTCGTCTAGCAAAGTGGCTTTTTGGTGCCTCCTCTGAATCAATCACTAGCCACGCTTCTACCCCCTAGATCTAGTTTTCCATTGATTATGGGTTGTATGTTCAGCATCATTGTTGGCAAATCAATGGAAAGCAAGTTGGAGGGTCACACCGTACCCTCAGTCCAATGGGTTGTGACTTGGCTTGACCTTGCTCAAGAAGAAGGCCCACGTTGACTTATATTTTTGCTCCGTCCTTGGTTCCTATAGTAATGACCATCTGACAAGTCATCCTTGAGTTGGCCACCAAATGTCTATGGGCACTGCTGCGAATCCTCATATGTTGCACTTTATCTCAGGTGACTTAAGTGTTGTGTGGCCCGTTAGATCCATCTGACCCCAAGGGCAGAGAACCCTCCAGAAGGTTAGTCCTTGCCCTACACTTCTCCTAATCTTTTGAAGGCCTCTCTGTTGATTTTAACGCTATTTGTCAGCAGATTTCTGCCTGTGGACTCTCACATCTGGCCTCTCCTAATCTATCACTGGATTGGGCTGTAGGGCTCTTTGTCTTTTTCGGCCTTGGAACATCTAATGATTAAACGCCGTTCAGTGACGTTTCAGTGACGTTGGGCGGCGGATAATGCTGAGCGGGCGAGAACTGGGGCTACTAATTCAGGAGCTCCATGTCACACCTTACATAACGAAGAAAAACCACTGCTAGTCCGGTTGTATAATATATGAAATAATCCACATGGAAGGTGAAAGCCACAGAAATCTCCGGCTCAAGGACGTCCACAAAACTTCCAGTTTAGCTGACAATGTATATAAAATGTGCGTGCGTGTGTGTGTATGTGTATATACACAGAGTGTGTGTGTGTGTGTGTGTGTGTGTGTGTGTGTGTGTGTATGTGTATATACACAGAGTGTGTGTGTATGTGTATATACACAGAGTGTGTGTGTGTGTGTGTGTGTGTGTGTGTGTGTGTGTGTGTGTGTGTGTGTGTATATATAACAAATTATTTTTTTGCAATTTTATGTACCCCTCACCTCCCGAGTTATCCTTTTTAAGGCATAAACCAACTTTTGCAACCATTTATTTTTCTTAAAAGCAATTTTGCTTCTACAGCTCCCATGAAGACCCGTGTGTCTCCATGGTAACAGACCGTAAACATCAGTCGTCTTTTCAATTCTTGCATTCGGTCAAGTAACGAGAAGAATCAGGTGGGCAGATGGAAGACTGCAGGGTCAGATTAGACTAGCCTTGTTTTGCTGACTGTTACCATGGTTACACATGAGTATGCCTATGAGCTGCAGACTGAAAATAAGATATTGTTCATCAAAGGAGTTTGCCATTTACAATTTCTGATGCATTGGGATAATTATTGGAAAAGAGTTGCAATGGTACGCAGCCAGTAAACTATACTTATAGTTTATAATATAGATTCCATGACCTTGTTGTGTTCCTTCCTTTTTTATTTTTCCAAGTGATCGCATTTTGGTTCTGCCCAATATTTGGGAGGGGGGGTAGAGAGGTTGTGATCCGAGCGGTGGATGATTTATGTATTCACATACCCTGATAAAAAAGGCTCCAGCAAAATGGAGTCCATACATTACACCACAGCAGCTTCTTACCCAATTACAAGGATAATTAACTTCATTTATAAAACTGTCTAAAAAGATAAAAAAAAGTCTTGGTTACCCATAGCAACCAATCACAGTGCAGCTTTCATTTTTAAAGGGCAGAATATGAAATGAAAGCAGTGCAGTGATTGGTTGCTATGGCCAGCAATAATATAAATCTCAGCATTTCCTAGCAACCGAAGTGCGACTCCCTGTATTTTATAGATACGGGTTGGGGTCAGTGGCCTTGTCCGTACGTCCGTCCGTCCGTCTCTTATATTAGCGGTACAATGTTCAATTTTATGCATAAGTGCCTCATGGAAATCATTGGTGATCCAAAAAAAAAGAGAGAAACTGAACCACACGGGTCAAATATGATTTTTTTTTTTTTTTTCCCAGAATCTATGTAGAATATTTCCATTTTCTATACATTAATCTATCGTCCTGCCATAGTATTTATAATCATCTTAGTAAAGTGGAGGATATTGCCGTGTTTCCATATCAACCAACCAAATATCAGCTTTTATGTTCACAAAATAAAAGCTGTGAACTGATTGGTTGCCTCATAGAGCCGGTCCCTGTTTAGGACTCCCCTCTATGCACCAAAACATGGCAGATCCAGGCTTTCCATGCATTACTTGGTCGGCCGTTCATTTTTATACCTGGCATGTAATACTTCTGGTCTCCTATAGTGGCTGCTGTAGGGGGAGTGTATTGCCAAATGGAGCTTTCTCCAGCGATCACCACTGATCAACTGGGATTAGCATGGTTGGCTTCTACTTAAAATATGGGTTCTTTATCAGGTAATCCTTTTAGGCCTCGTTCAGACAGCCCATTCCGGTTTTATGACCCGAACTAACAGGACCGTAGGAATATCATGTCTGTAGCATTACAATCAGGTGGGAGCATTGTGAGAACCTGAGAGTGGACTTTATAGGTCATATGACTGCAAGGTAGGCGGATCTAAGTTGCTGGCTGTTTCCAGGAGCGAATTGTAGATTTTATTTTTTTACTGTATGGCTATAAATGAGGAATTCAATGTGAAATATCTCAAAAGTTGCCCAAAATCAATAAAGCAAAATAGTTATAAAGTTGCTCAACTTTTTATGCAGATTTACTCCTATGACGTTTTTGGAAAATGTGGAAATACACTTTAGTTTGGTTAAAACAGTATGTAGTTCTACCGCCCTTATAGTGAAAGGAATAGTCGGATGCTATACGCTAGTGTGACTCCGGCCTTTTTTTTTGTTCATTACAAATGTTGCGCCGTTTACCTTGTGTAGCCTCTGTATTGCACTGTCTGTTGCTGGGTGCAGGATGAGTTAACTGAGAATCCGTCAGTGAGCTCCTTATGGTATGACGGGGAGTTTGTAGCTCTTTTCTTTGTCATTTTCTGAGCTCACACCACATCAAAGTTGAAAGAATATGGAGACAGTCAGTAAAAGCCAAACAATGCAACATTTTTTAATGATGCGCAATTCCAAAAATTATTTTTTAACCTTCAATACCTGCATTTATGTAAAAAAAAAAAAAAAAATCCCCAAAAGCGGACAAGCCCTTTGAAACAATTTATCGTTCAATGCCTTAGCAATTAAGCTTCTCCTTTAAAGAATATTTGGAGTCTGTTGGTATAGAAGATGCAGGGTCTGACGTGATGAGTCGCTCCAGATTGGCATCCATCCTCCCATGCCTACCAATTAAAAAAAAAAAAAAATGACGCGTTTGCTGAATTAGCTGTAATAAGCGAAGAAGCCCCCTGATGTCAGACCTCCGACACATCAAATAATATCCCTGGTTATGCATTCCTAGACTGACTCCCAGGCACATACCACGCAGCTCCTATAAACTGCAGAGCCGGCATCTTCCAGATGGGATGAATATGTATTAAGGAAGAATCTACATTTCATTAAAATGAAGTGCGGTTAGAAGTTTGGCTTCACTTCTACTCGCAGAGGTTATCTAAAGTTAGAGAAATATTCAGGATTGAGAGTCCTCAGTAGTTGATACCTTTTAATGGCTAACTGAAAAGATGGTAATACATTGCAAGCTTTCGAGACTACTCAGGTCTCTTCATCAGGCTAGACTAATACAAAATCTGAAGTCACATATTTATGCACAATACAGCCTAGAAAAAATGCAATAGATAAGACAAGTGACGTGAAGCAGAACTATCAATATGGGAGAGGGAGAAACATAAATATAAACATTGGACCAGTTCATAGATAAGGAGTCCGGATGTTTTATGGTCCTCTGATTGGGGTCTAGCTCTGTGTTGCCCCGCAAGGTTTTAAAAGGAAATTCCTTAATTGATGTAAAAAGACATAAATCCATGCGACACATTCATTCCAGCACTGAGAGTGTCAAAGTTCGTCATAAATTTGTACTCCCAAACTCGTCTCTCTCTCTGAGATGTGAAGTTACCTTTCAATACCAGTAATTTCATATCCATGCTGCTGTGATCAGGGATACAGAAATGTTTTGCCACAGGTAGATCCATTCTTTTTTCTCTTATTGTGTGACGATGAGCATTCATCCTTGTTCTAAGCTTTTGCCCTGTCTCCCCCACATACAGACCTCCAGTTGGACATTTAGTACAAATAATTAAGTACACCACATTAGATGTAATGCAGGTGAAAGTACCTGGGATCTTGTAGTCCTGATGTGAGTTGGGGATCTTTATCTTGTCCGTGGTCATTATAAATGGACAGGATAAAGATCCCCAACTCACATCAGGACTACAAGATCCCAGGTACTTTCACCTGCATTACATCTAATGTGGTGTACTTAATTATTTGTACTAAATGTCCAACTGGAGGTCTGTATGTGGGGGAGACAGGGCAAAAGCTTAGAACAAGGATGAATGCTCATCGTCACACAATAAGAGAAAAAAGAATGGATCTACCTGTGGCAAAACATTTCTGTATCCCTGATCACAGCAGCATGGATATGAAATTACTGGTATTGAAAGGTAACTTCACATCTCAGAGAGAGAGACGAGTTTGGGAGTACAAATTTATGACGAACTTTGACACTCTCAGTGCTGGAATGAATGTGTCGCATGGATTTATGTCTTTTTACATCAATTAAGGAATTTCCTTTTAAAACCTTGCGGGGCAACACAGAGCTAGACCCCAATCAGAGGACCATAAAACATCCAGACTCCTTATCTATGAACTGGTCCAATGTTTATATTTATGTTTCTCCCTCTCCCATATTGATAGTTCTGCTTCACGTCACTTGTCTTATCTATTGCATTTTTTCTAGGCTGTATTGTGCATAAATATGTGACTTCAGATTTTGTATTAGTCTAGCCTGATGAAGAGACCTGAGTAGTCTCGAAAGCTTGCAATGTATTACCATCTTTTCAGTTAGCCATTAAAAGGTATCAACTACTGAGGACTCTCAATCCTGAATATTTTTCTATCTACTGGCTAACACGGTACAAAGATATACATCTTTCCTGTATCTAAAGTTAGAGAAAACTTTTAGTAGGAGAAAGAGTTTTTTCCTCTCCATGCCCTTAATTGGTGACTACTTTGGTCTCCAAAGCAGCGTGGGGTTGCAGGGTAGTCACTCACTGCCGGTAAGTAGCCAGAGGCAGAAAGCTTATTTACTGCATGCCAAACGGTGCTGAAAAATCAGAGTTTAATGGACTTCTTTATGACTTTTATTTTAGGAATCCCCCTTTAAACTGGACCCTTCTGATTTGGGAATGACCAACTAATACTTTGTGATCGAGATCCTTGATGTCCGCAGGATCTGTGCAGTTAGGAGTCTTCAAAGGTTACAAAACCAGTGCAGCTATTTTTCATTAATTTCCAAATTATGGGATTCTCTACTCAATTTCTAAATTTGCCAGTGGGGATCCAGGATGATAAAACAATAAGGGAAGATATAAAAAATATAAAGATATATATATATATATATATATATATATATATATTCCTAGCACTAGCGTACATGCTTGAGAGGTTGAGTGGCACATGTGCCCTGCTGCTCCACTTAAAGGAGTTCTCTGCTGAAATGTTACATTTGCCAGTAGTGGCAAAACAATAAAAATAAATTCTCTTCTAGACTTGTCTCCCATCTCCAGCACTGCCGCTCCGGTGCTCTTCCTGGCCGGAAGTGATGACGTCACCAAATACCTGTCTGCTGATCATCTGCAGCGGTCACCACGTCAATAGTGATCAGTGACGTCATTGCTCCGATGTGATGGAGCTAGGTGCTAAGTTCATGGGGTGAATGTTATATATTTTTTTTTTTTTTTTCTTGTTTTAGCACCCTGGCTCCAAATTTCACAACTGAGTGGAGAACCCCTTTAAATAAATTGGCAGGGCACATGTGCGACCTGCAGCATCACTTAAACCCTCAGCCAGGCGAGAGCAGCGATTGACGATCGGTGGAGGTGCCAACGTTGTAACCCTGCACGAACTAACAGTTACCACCTATCCAGCAGAGGAGGCTGGGATACCCTTTTAAATGCTGTAATACCACTAACCACCTGTAGACCAGTGTGGCGTAGTTTTTCGAAAAAGAAAATTCCTTGTTTCTCTAGCCCCTTTAAATATAATTTAATATTCCCCATTCTCAGCCTTTTTAGTGCTACTCAATGATATTACTGATGAAAAGTTTTGCTGACTACTTTCACGGCATATTTCCATTTCTGACAACTTCCTGAAAGCTGAAATATAAGAGCGACTCGTTTTTTGTTTTTTTTATTGCTGCTTTTTTTTTTTTTTAAACTATCTGCAGACATTTAGTTTCCTGCTCCTTTAAGATCTTTTGGAGGAAGCATCAGAGCTGGCCTGCATGACTCTTGTTCACCTTTTTTCCGCTTTGTTCCCCTTGAAAGCAGCCATCAAGCCCTCTCGCACCTTCCAATGGGAGCCTGTGCTGCTACCATCTGTTTGACAGAAGGGGGGGGGGGGTAGGCAGAGAATTGGGGGAGGGCTGGGAGCCAAAGAATATGTGGCCAAGTAGAAATATTGGCTGGTGGGGGAGGAGGCAGGAGGAGTGCCATGAGCTGGGGATGTGTAGATACATTATAGAACTTTTTTTTGTATCTTGTTTGAATGTTTACATTAGTTGAAAATAGATTCCGGAACATAAATGTAAACATTCTTCCTAGGAAAGAATGGGCATATTCCTATAAGTGGGGGATTGTATGTGTAGGGTCGGTCAGGTATTGTCACCCTGTACTTATATGGGTTTCCACCAGGTGTTTCTATTAACTCTTGCAACACATAACGGTACATTATATGACTACTACTCCTTCCGTCGCCTTCCAGCTATATCGACCATCTTGCACTGTATAAATCGACCCTAGAGGCGAGCGATCTGCTTCACATGGGGATATCTCCACTACCGTGCTTCTATATAGGCCAGTTATTCTGCCAAACCAGGGGCTTATCTAGGGACCCCCAGCTCTCATGACGCATCTGTTTTAGCAAGTGGCTATATTCCCTATGAAATAGCAATTCTGGAGCATCTTTTTTTTTTTTTTTTTAACTATGCATTTTGTTGTTCCTCTGTTATTCCTCCTGGAAATTGATTTGTAATTGACAGCTGTGTTTTACAATACCCCTTATCAATAAGATGTCTGTACGCAGTCTGCCATTCTTATTTAAACACTTCTTGGATACTTCTCCAAAAATGGGCACCTAAATAATAAAAACAATAATTTTAAGCTTTTTTTAGTAGAAAACCCCTTAATGATGGTTGGATAGTGCTAGTGATAAAGTTCCACTCTGTGTCTGCTGCATGTAATCCTAGACCATGACCAGCTGTGCGAGTGACTGAGCTCACAAGTTTGCGGTCAAGCCGCACTCATTCATCCGTTTGTGTGGCCGGACCCTAAAACATATACCGTACTTATATATTGACAGAGGGACCACTAACACCCTATTGCCAGTTTGTTCAACTATTTCCAGGAACGATAACAGAAGGACTGCACAAGTTTTAAGCAAAGTTTGCTCTAGGATCGGTATTTCATGGGGAATGTATGAATTTGCTAAAACAAATATGTCGAGAGTAGGGTCAACACAAAGCACGGTGGCTCAGTGGTTAGCACATGGATCAGTGGTTAGCACTGCAGCCTTACATTGCTGGGGTCCTGGGTTCAAATCCCACCAATGACAACATCTGCAAGGAGTTTGTATGTTGCTCCCTTGTTTTCGTGGGTTTCCTCCCACACTCCAAAGATCTACTGATAAGGATTCTAGATTGTGAGCCCCAATGGGGACAGTGGTGATGTCTGTAAAGCATTGTGGAATTAATAGCGCTATGTAAGCGAGTAACATAAAATACATAAACTTTGCGGCTGAGCTGCAATACCAGACACAGCCTATGGATCGAAGTGGCGCTGTTTCTTTGTTAAATGTTGGACTATGATTCCAAACGTGGCTAATTCCAAAAACTGGTCAGAGTTAATTGTATCACATTGGAAACTAACATTGAAAGTCACATCCTCCTCTATAAAGACATTTAATTGCTCCGGTGCTCATTAAATTAAAAATAAAGCAACTTTGCAAAAAAAAAAAAAAAAGTATTAACTAAAAATGTATTTTTTGTTTTGTGTTACAGCTTCAATGCAAACCCATATGTCCCCATGCTGACAGACCACCTGCAGTCATACTGCTTTCCGTCAGTCCCCCTACTTTCTGGTAATCTACAAGTATGCGGAGGGAATATGTGGATTTGTTTGTTGTCTGTTACCATGGAGAAGCATAAATTGGCATAAAACATGCAATCAATTTTTAACAAAGACTATATGCAAAATTTCTTTTTTTCCCCATGAAGGTGGATAAAGCCTTTACTCTGCGATATGGGACCTGGGCTGCGTCCTGCGGCCTCCAGAAAGCTTCCGCGACGGGTGAATATTTGCAGTCACCTCTTTCCAGAACCATCTAGAACAAGCAGCGGCTGAAGTGTCATTGGCAGCTGCAAAATTAACTGATAAATGATGAGCTGAGCGCGGGATCAACTGGCACAAAAGGTTTTGTCTGCGCACAAAAGCGGTCAAAATAATAGATGTTTAGGTTTGTGAGTGGAGGGGGAAAATGTAAAATGCATCCTGTGGTCTGCAGAGGAGAGGGCCTGGGATGGGGGTGGGGAGGTCCCCTTTAAATATTCACTGTGGAGCAGAAATGCATGGCGGAGTTGCAGTAAAAGAGGCCAATTTGCTGATAAAAGCTTCTTTTTTACTGCCTGTAGAGGCCGTGTCATACAGCTCCTGGAATCCCGGCAGAGCTTTGTTCAAGCAAACAGCCTCCGATACCTTTTTATAGGTTTACAGCCGAGAACACAGGATGGAATCTAAAATGAACCTTCTGACTGCCCAATATCTGTGTTTCACTGCCTGGCAATGCCCCTTCGGGGGGGCAAAGTGTTAACGGATTATGTGATTTAATGCGCTTAGTTATTTACTAATGTTATCACAACTACTCCGTTTGCAGAACGTAAACTGGATCTGCAGGAGGATGTGCCGAAAAGCCGACGGGCAAGGCAAATTTTTTTAGGGAAAAAAAAAATTTATTTTTTGGATTTGGCTGAGGGTATATACAATGACAGGGATAGCCCAAGGTCATGCACCACTGAAGGGTGTTAGTCAATGTGACCGTAATAGTATAATAGAGGACCAGTGGCAAACGGGAATACAAGGCAGCCCTCTAGAACCCTGATCTGCGACAGTAGGACCATGAAGTTACTCAGGTATCTGGTTTCTCATCTCTGATGTTCCTAGGCAGGATAGTGGCTCAGTGGTTAACACTGCTGCACGTCAGTCTTCAGTTTGGATCCATGGAGTTCTTATGTGCTCCCCGTCTTTGCGTAGGTCCACCACCTCCTCGATTTGGCCAAGTGTACACTTGTTTTTTATGGGGAGAGTTGCTTACCTCTAGCAGCAACTTATATCCTGGAGGAAGAAAGGATGTGGTGGTGTTACATTACATCGTCAACTCTGTCTCCTCTGAAATCAGTGGGTTCACCTGACATTAATGTGTGTGGAAGGGTACTGGAGATCCCTTTAGTATATGGAGTGTCTCGAGCAATGGTCCAGAGGAATAATGCATGCAAATTAGCTCTTTTCCAAGAAGGAAGTAAACTGTCTCTCTAGTGCAACCTATTGGTTTCTTTCCCTTTTTGAAGGAGAGTTTATTTGCATAGATTATATGACAACCATCATGGAAGTAGTTATCCAATTACTTTGGAATGTCTGTGATCCATGTAAGGTTATCCATGGTGATGTTCTGGGGTCCTCATCGCCTAGAAGTCACCTAGTTCCAAAAGTGCAGAAGAAGAATGATGCATCCCAAGTCCCAGCTCTCCAACAAGAACAGGAGGTTAGAGATGTCTTCAGTACTGGAGCCTACACTGAGAATTGATTGCCCTAATCAAGATGTGGGTATTCCGATGGGTACTGAAAGTCTAGAGACCAAGAAACGTATTCATGGGCAAAGTCTAGAGACCAAGAAACGCATTCATGGGCAAAGTCTAGAGACCAAGAAACGCATTCATGGGCAAAGTCTAGAGACCAAGAAACGCATTCATGGGCAAAGTCTAGAGACCAAGAAACGCATTCATGGGCAACTCTAGCAATTTTGCCAACTCCATCTCCACCTACCCTTGGGATAAGACCCATTAGAAGACTCTCTATAGTGTCCTAATTTGGTGGCAGGTAGCTTTGGAATCGTATTTTTCAGGAGATCTTTTGTCCACTTGTATGACATTTTTACATTTCCTTGTCTTTGTTTATGGGAATTTTCATGAGATGGCAGAATTCCCAAGTCGTAGGAGAAGCCACCAAAGGCTCCTCATGAGCACAGCAAGCATCATCAAGATGCAGATCTCAGTAAATCGATGCAAAGTCATCACACATGATTAGTATCACAATATCTTTTGTCTACACTGGGAGTAAATTTAAATAATGTTTAATGAGCCGCTATCTAAAAATATCGGCCATTAGTGCAATGTGTAATGTTATCAGCCATGGGAACAGCTTAACTAGAGTCACCTCCGAATGAAGGGGGGAACCTAAACTAGCGTCTGCCCCGTGCAGGTGTTCAGGGTTCCTCCATGTTGAGGTTCATTTGCTTTCAGTACATTCTTCTTTGTCTTCTACTCTCAGCATGATCACAGAGAGGTTTCCTCCATAGTGGCCGCCACAAAGACGAAATCTCTCTCAAACAGTAAAGTGTAAAGAATTTTTTGGTCAACAGTGAAAGGGTCCTCTATTTAGAACCTTACTCTATAAGCTAGCAGTTACAAAGAGTGTCTCTAAATTTGGAGGACTCAGCATGTCCATACATTACATGGACCGCACATTGATTTCAATAGCAATTCTGTAATGCTTTTCTTCACCTGCGGAGGCACTGCAGGAAAACAAACACTTGTTTCCAGGTTCCAAATTTTCCCACAGATTATAACCGATCACAATAGTCCTCCCAACAACCTTAGGAGGCCACTTTGGCATCAATAAAAAGGGATTGTCCAC
The DNA here is from genome assembly GCF_039654945.1 of Dendrobates tinctorius. Lineage (NCBI taxonomy): Eukaryota > Metazoa > Chordata > Amphibia > Anura > Dendrobatidae > Dendrobates > Dendrobates tinctorius. The sequence continues at coordinate 2,866,226 of NW_027361695.1, read as the reverse complement.
AGTGAACAGTACACATTAGAGAAAAGGTGATTGATCTTACAAATTCCAACCAATCAGCCCAACTATTTTTATTAACAACTATCCCTGACAGTTGATAGTCGAGCGTATTGAATTTTGGTATGCCTGATCTTTTTGTTTTCTGGGAAGAAGAGCTGCAACCAGATGTTTACCAGCTTCTTTTCCTTTTCCCATTAAAACACACACCCGAAATCCCGTCAGGAATGCTTGTTTGCTGCAAACCCCTTGCAGCGTGTGCCCCTTTAGCCAACCAACAATTAGAAATATTGGAGCATTTGTCAAATCTGGTCTGGAGCAACTCGACCAGTGCAACAGAATAACATTTCGATTGACCAAGGGGCGGACATTGGGGTCACCTGTGGGTCTAAAAGCAATGGGGGTCCACCTCCAGAGTCAGTGGAATTGTGCACTATGTTGAGTTATGGGGCTGCAGGGGGCCCATACACTGTTCTTGCACAGGGGTCTCTTCGGTCTCTCTGCTCCAGGATTGACTATTACATTTTATCTCCCACTTCCCAGTTTTGGGCGTACGTTTAGCTAATATAGCCCCCAATAATCCTCCGAGTCTCCGACTATACCATTACCTGAATTTACCACAAATGTAATGTGAGAATAAACCTCCGGAGGCTCCACTGTATCTGCACAATTACAGCGTTTGACCACATAGACTAATGCACGTCCATTTCACGTGATATATTGCAAATCGGCTTTACATCTCTCCTGACCCAAAGTGTCTGATGGGGCTTTAGTGTAAAAGCAATTATGATTGATTTTTTTTTTTTGGGGGGGGGGGGTTGGGGGTGAAGGGTCTTTAAATATGTATCTTTGGAGCGTATCCTTGATTAATCTAATATTGTATCCAGCCTCCCTGTCTGTTGCATACACAAATGGAGACCCAGGAAAATTGTCCGATCGGACCTCCAGCTCCTGACCTTTTAAGATCATCCAAGCAAGACTTTTTTTTTTGGCTGAGAACACCGATCAGTCGTGGATTGAGTTGCTTTTACAAAATTTGTCCTTTTTAAGTAATATTCCTAATTTATTGATCTTGTTTCAAGACCTGGGGAGTCCCCGTGATTCACTGTAATAAAGTACTAGAATGAAGGAATTGGAAAAGTATTCGCCCTCGTCACAAGGGCATTGTTTTCGGTGGGCTTGTTGTGGTCTTTCATGTCTGTTCCCATTTTTATTTTTGGTTTATGGTTTCAGAATGACGCGGTTAATAAGTGGAATTGAGGATCAAGTATGAAAAATATAATTCGAGCACTTTTATGCACCATGGAGGGGGGAACCTTTTTAGTTTTTTCATACTTTTTTACATTTATAATAATATAATCCAAGGCTATGCGATCAGTTCTCCAAGATCCGTTCATTTACAACACTGGTCCTTACTAGACTTATTTTTTTTTATTAGTTACTCTGTTTTTGCTTCATCAAATACAGCATATCCGCAGAAGATGCAACAAGCGTGGATGGAATGAAGGACTTATTATGGAGTCTCAAGATGGAAAGCTCGAGCTTGGGACTACTATTCAATACAAGGAAGACAAAGATGTAGACTAGGGCCAGGAACGATCAAGAAACATTTGAGATGGACGGTGATGAACTGGAAGTTGTAAAGGAATGCAACCTACAAGGGATCGATGATCATTCAAGATGCAGCGACGACATCTGAAGTCAATAGGAGAATAGCTGTGGGCAAATCTACAATGAAGTCACTGGACAAGGTCTTCAAATCGAGGAGCATTTCACTGGCAATCAAGACAAGGCTCGTACATGGTCTGGTCTGCTCTGTAGTAACATATATGGATGCGATGCCTGGACGATAATGAAACAAGACAGAAGAAGAATTAACGCTTTCGAATTGTGGTGCTGGAGAAGGATGTTATCATTACCATGGATGACAAGAAGAACAAACAAATCAGTTTTGGAACAAATCAAGCCAGACATGACACTCGAAGCAAAGGATTACCAAGCTATGACTTGCCTATTGTGGAAACATCATCTGAAGAGAGGAATCGCTGGAGAGGAACATCATGGTCCGAAGAATAGAAGGAACAAGGCGAAGAGGAAGATCAGCAAGGTGAGGGCATGATAAACAATGAAGATAATGGCAGAGATGACCCTGTTGGACCTTTCTAGGCTGCACAAGATCGGTCTTCCTACAGATCGTTCATCCATCAAGTCACAATGGCTCGAGATCGACGAAGGCTGTTAAAAAATAAAAATAAAGTTAGTTTAGCCTAATGGCGGCCAAAAAAGTGTCCCCTTTCATGTCTTTATGGCCAATAAATGGCAAGACACTGCAAAAAAAATTAGTCTAGCTCAATAGATCCCTGCATTCACTAAAAAGACAGCCAATAAAAAAAAAAGAAAAAGAGCACTAAATGGCATCCATTAAATTAATGTGTGTGAACCTTCCCAATTTCTGGACCTCTTGCTAGTTCCAGTCTCTGCCTGTATGGTACCTCCACTGCACCCATCGCTAACCCGTCTCCGAGGCAGTACGCAACTGCTGTAATCCGGCACTACACCTGCTACCCCTAACATGAGCTGGAGCAGAAGCGCGGGACCAGTATGTTTTGGATGATTGATGCTGTCCAGATTTTTTTTTTTTTAATTATTAATCAAGGGGTTAATGAAGCCTGCTGTCTTTGGGTGCATGTCAGCATTGTGAATTTGGTGGAATGTCCACCCCGCGGTCTGCGGTGTGATTCCATATTACACCCACTCTGCCCATTCACTGGAGATAGGCGGCCCAAAATAAACACTGATAATACAGTTCAGCTGGACCGCGATGTAGAGTTCATCCAGACCCCAAACTTTTCTGTCGGCCGTAGTATTAACTACGACGGTCACTCGTACGATTGTTAAGTGGGCAGTGCATGGAAAATCTTCATCCTCACAGTATTTGCTATAGATGGATAAGATTGGGCGAAAATGGGCCAAGATGCCCCTATAGCCGTGTCCTCAATCCAGGGGTGGACACCTATGCCCTGGTTCATTGGGTGGCCCAAAGACCCCTCTGCTATATGTGTGTTGTAAATGGCACTGGGTAGGTGGGGACCTATTACAGATTTTGCACTGGGACCCCAGAGATTTAAGTTTAAAGGAGACACTTTATTGTAGCCAGGCAGGATGCCATCATTAATGTTGGACCGACCTTGTGGTACTGCTGAGATCTGTGTAATCTGCAGGCTCACTGGACCATGAGGGGTTAACCAAGCTTTTAATAAAAGTGAGAAACTCATTCGGTTATGTAAGGAGTCTCGGGCCGGGTTTCAGAATTGCTTCACCTTCTTCCAAGACTTGAAAAGTTTACACCCTGGGCCCCGGGGATCAGAGCTGCGCAATAACAGATTTGTGCGATACTCAAGCTTTTCTGGCTCTTCGGGGGGTGAAATCCACGGGGTCCTAGTCACAGGGACAGTATACTGCGGCAGATATGGCTGACATGTCAATTCAGCGGGAAAATCCACCGGTCTGCACGTCCGTATCCTGACTGCTATCAAGCGTCAGTCACCTCAGATTATACTGTATATACTGATAGCGGAGGAAGCCGGTAATACGAGCACGGCGTGTGTAAATCTGGAATGTCACACCTAGGGTACAGTTGTCTTGTATGCCCCCTGTGCACAGGTACAGTCTCCTTATCACAGTGTCTGCTTCGGTGCCATCAATGACCGTGCCGGTCACAGCTCGTCAGAAAAGTGCCAAAGTCTGGCACCGCGTCAGCCTCAGTGCCAACATAAGTGCCCCTCTGCTAAAAACACCAAGGCTGGTCAGTCAGTGCCAGGCAGAGCGCCCCCATAAGTGCCCCTATAATATGACCAGCCTTGGTGCTTTATCAGTGCCAGGCAGAGCGCCCCCATAAATGCCCCTATAATATGACCAGTCTTGGTGCTTTATCAGTGCCCGGCAGAGCACCTCTATAAGTGCCACCACTGTTTCCTTTATAGCAGTGTGAGCATCCCTGCCACCATTACTGTGTGCCGCAGTGTCCCAAGAACATTGTCACAATGAATTCAGAGTTATTAAAGCATTGTCAGCTCACACAGTGTCATTTTCTTTTCCTCCATAACTGCCATCTTTATTGCGTTCATAAGTGTCTTCATCATCATCATGATCAATGTCTTCATAACAGGGTCTGTTTCTGTGCTTTCTTAACCATACTCCATATAGACGTGGCCTTTGGGGGGCCTCTGTACCAGGTGTGGCCTTTGGGGGGGCCTCTGTACCAGGTGTGGCCTTTGGGGGGGGCCTCTGTACCAGGTGTGGCCTTTGGGGGGGGGCCTCTGTACCAGGTGTGGCCTTTGGGGGGGGGCCTCTGTACCAGGTGTGGCCTTTGGGGGGGGGGGGGGCCTCTGTACCAGGTGTGGCCTTTGGGGGGGGCCTCTGTACCAGGTGTGGCCTTTGGGGGGGGCCTCTGTACCAGGTGTGGCCTTTGGGGGGGGCCTCTGTACCAGGTGTGGCCTTTGGGGGGGGGCCTCTGTACCAGGTGTGGCCTTTGGGGGGGGGCCTCTGTACCAGGTGTGGCCTTTGGGGGGGGGCTCTGTACCAGGTGTGGCCTTTGGGGGGGCCTCTGTACCAGGTGTGGCCTTTGGGGGGGGGGGCCTCTGTACCAGGTGTGGCCTTTGGGGGGGGGGCCTCTGTACCAGGTGTGGCCTTTGGGGGGGCCTCTGTACCAGGTGTGGCCTTTGGGGGGGGCCTCTGTACCAGGTGTGGCCTTTGGGGGGGGGCCTCTGTACCAGGTGTGGCCTTTGGGGGGGGGGCCTCTGTACCAGGAGTGGCCTTTGGGGGGGGGCCTCTGTACCAGGAGTGGCCTTTGGGGGGGGGCCTCTGTACCAGGAGTGGCCTTTGGGGGGGGGCCTCTGTACCAGGAGTGGCCTTTGGGGGGGGGCCTCTGTACCAGGTGTGGCCTTTGGGGGGGGGCCTCTGTACCAGGTGTCTTTTCCTGGTGTCTCCGGCTCCCCTGTACGCTCAGTCTCTGGCTGCGCTGATTGTATCCAAGGCGATCTGTGCAGATTGTATGTGAATTGGGGCAAATTTTACAAAGTTGCAATTTCAGCTTTTTATTTTTTAGCATTATCCTTTTTCTGTTTTCACAGCATTGTGACATCTGCACAGACGTATATGAATTGTGATATTTTGGCCCCACTCATCCACCCCCAATCCCAACCCCTTAAGACTATTTACAGGGCATTAACCGTAGGGATTATTCTGTAGTGCGCTCCTTACCGAGGTGCTTTGTGCCCAGTGGTGGGTCACACTCCCTGCTCTTTTGCTTTTGGCTTCTCTCATCTGGATCAAGGCTCATGCAGACAGGAGGCACGATGGGGCATAATTGTGTATTCATGCTCTCGCCGGGGAGTATATGGAAATTGACACGTTTCTGACTCATTACACCAATATGATGGGTCCAGTCTGTGTAAATGGTTCATGTTCAGAGGATGAATGGGCGGCCTCTGTCTGCATGTGCTGCGCTGACTACCAAGGTGACCTTCAGGGCCTGGGGAATAATTACTGGGGCTGACTGTAAAAGCCGGGAATTAAAATCATTCCTTCTACAACTGGCCTAAATCACACATCAGGGGGCATTAAATAAAGGCTAAATGTAATATATATAACAGCGTGTGTGTAAATAGAAGTGTTATGTATATATTAATATTGCACAAAAAAAAGCAAACTCTCTTCTATAAAAATTTGTTTTCCTCCTCTTGGCTACAAATCCTGGCCTACAGCTACTTCTGTCTTGTCTCAATAAGGGGGTGCTCTGCCATCTCATATTGGGCCTGTGTCCCTTGACCATCGTATGTCCACGTTTTGGGGTCTATAATATGGCTGCAAATACAACAGTGGGGTAAAAGTACATAAACCTGGCCTGCCATGGGGCCTGTAACACAAGACTGCATTCTCAGTGCTGTGTGTGAAGGGGGCTGGCTGATCGGCTCATTACAATAGATAGGACAGTCCCATTCTTGGTCTACGTAGTGCAGGGTCCATGGTAGGAGGAAGAGAACTGAGCCATTGCCCAGGGCCCCCAATCCGCTAAGGGCCCACAGGGTTTACTACATTTACTGAATCCCCAGCTTCAGAACCTGTGGTGACATCAGTCATGTGACTGTGTGATGTCACCACAGGTCTTCTACCCTGCAGGAGTTTAGAAGAACTGAGGAAGAGGAGACAGACCGTTAATTCTACTGACTGTGTCTGTCTATCCTCTGTGTGTACATATCTGTATGTATTTATGTGCTCTGTGTAAATAAATATATATATATATATATATATATATATATATATATATATATATGTGTGTGTGTACACATATGTCTTATGTATGTATATATGTGCTCTGTGTGTACATATGTCTGTAGATATGTCTGTGTGTATGTGCTCTGTGTGTACATGTCTGTGTGTATGTGCTCTATATGTTAAATATGTCTATGTACTGTAAGTTCTGTTGTGAGTTCATTTTCCGGTCCACCAGTTGTGAGTTCTCCTTCCAGGCTCCCTCTGGTGGTAACTGGAGGTAGTGAGGCTGATTTAATCAGTAAAGATCTGCCACCTGATAATGAGGATGACGATTGGACCTCAGGAATCTCAGACTGGATTTAAGACAGCCGACGCCCTAGTCTGGTGCTGGTGATTCCTTCTGGCTTGTCAGGTCTTGGTTTTCAGCTCTGTTCCAGTCATTTCAAGCTAAGTTTTTCTGCTAATGTTCACACTTGATTTTGTTGGTCTATTCAGTTTTTAGTGTGGTCAGCCAGCCCCGGCTGGGGCTGTGCTGAATTTCCACTCTTATGTATCTGTATTTGCCAATTTGCTTTTTTGTCCCTTATTAGATTGGCCTCTTTTTGCTCTGTCTCAGAATATTTCAGAGTGCTGATATAGTGGGAGAAGACTAGTGACTTCAGGGTTAATTTTGCTATCAGACGTGTTGGACTTTATTTTTGTGGGGTTTTTGGCAGATTGCAGACAGTGTCTTTCCTTTCCTATCCTTTCTAGTTAGTTTGAGCCCCATCGTTTGCTCAGCCTATTTTCCTGCCTGTGTTTGTGTTTTCATCTTGTCTCACCGACAATACATGTGTGGGGGCTGTCTATTGCTTTGGGGTCTGCTCTGGGGCAGTTAGTTTTCCTGTTGTGAGTTCATTTTCCCCTTAACTACTGAGGCCCGAGGAACTCCCTCTTCTGGTAAAGAAAGGTAGTGAGCCTGATTATCAAACACCTGAGCCTAATGATGATGACTGGCTGAGTGGAGTTACTGACTGGATATACGGCTGCCAACGCCCTTCTGCCCTGCGGGTGATTTCTCTGTGGGATCCTTGGAGACCAGTCTGAATTCCTGCTCTTCTAAAGCTAAGTTTTCTGCTCGGCTTTTTGCATTTGTGCTTTGACTTTGTTTTGCTTTGTTTTTCTGGATTTCTGCCATTCCCTGCTGGGGTGAGCTGAATTCCTTTAGCTCTATCTTCTGAAAATACCGGAGTGCTGATTTAGTTTTTGAAGCCTAGCTGCTTCAGGGTCTTTTTCCATATCAGCTTGTTGGCTTATGTTTTTGATAGGGTTTTGGCAGATTGCAGACAGCAACCTTCCTTTCCTGTTCTGTTTAGTTAGCTTGGGCCCCATCGTTTGCTCAGCCTATCTTTCTATCTGTGTGAGTGTTTTTTCATCTTGCTTCACCGTCATTATATGTTGGGGGCTGTCTTTTACTTTGGGGTCTGCTCTGGGGCAGTTTAGGTTTCCTTTTCTGTATTTAGGCTATTTAGCCCTCCGGCTGTGATCGAGGGGTCTAGGGCACCGTAGGAACCCCCCACGGCTACTGCTAGTTGTGTTGATAGGTTCAGGGGTCTGCAATCTGATAGTTGCCAACTTCTCTGGTTTTCTGGACGTAGCTTCTATTTTTGTGTCTGCCTCCTACGGTGACTCAATCATAACATTTTCCCCTTTTCTTGCTTTAGGCTTATTTAGTCCTCCGGCTGTGACAAAGTGTCTAGGACCATCGTAGGTATGCTCCACGGCTGCTGCTAGTTGTTGTGGTTAGGATCAGGGATCTGCAATCTGCATAGTTACCAACCTCTCTGGTTTTCTGTGACTTAGCTTGTTTAGTCTTTTTCTCCTCTGTGACCCATTCATAACAATTTTCTCTGTGTGTATATGAATGTGTTACATATGCTGTATGTATGTAGCATCCATATTTAGGGTACTGTTACACTAAGCGATGCACCAGCGATCCCGACAACGATATGGATCGCTGGTGCATCGCTAAGTGGTCGCTAGTGAGCTGCCACACATGCAGATCTCACCAGCGACGTAGCAGCGGTCAGGGGTCGTTACCTGTCAGACGCGGCGATCCTGACGTCCTCCCGCCTGCGTCCACGTGTCGCTCGTCGGCGCCACAGGAAGCCCCCGACGAGAAATGATCCAGGACGTTCTCGCGCGATCAGCGATACCCAGCGGGGGAGCCGGTCGCAGGTAAGTATCAGACATAGCGATATCGCTAGCAATATCACAGCTGCGTCACAAAACCAGTGACGTTTCAGCGATATTGCTAGCGATCTCGCTGTGTGTAACAGGGGCTTTATACATCGCAGTAGCGCAGACGAGAGTTCATAGGTGTGAATACGTCAGCAATCACCCAAGGAACGAGCAAAATGTTGCTCAATCATCGGGTGATTGTACTGTTTATGCTGGAATAAGAAGCCTTGTTCTCGGCAGCATGTCACCTGGTGTAAGCTGCAGATATGCTGCTGAGAACCTGATATTGTACGGGGACACATTGATCTACTAGTGATCATCCTCTGCCCATCATTTTTTTAATCAGCCGGTTTAAAGAGACCGGGAAACAAGCGCCTCATTAATGTTGTCGATCATCACACTCATTTAAGTGTCCGAACTCAGCGCAAGTAAAAGCAAACAAAATGCTTCTGTGTGATGGGGCAATAAGTCAGCATCTGGGGCCCCACTTTAAACGTTTGCCCAGGACTTCACTTTGTCTAAAACAGGCCCTGATGAAGACTAGGGGGCTGACTTAGCTTGTGAAATGAGCAGCCAGCCTCCTTCATGTACTGCACTGATGCTATGTCAACACAGGAAATTATCGGGGGTTAAAGAGGGGAAAAAAAAGACAACCCTTCAGACCCCTCTATATATTAAATGTCGGCTAAACCTTCCAATTTAAGCGGGGCGTACAAGGGGGTCCCTATTGTTGATGCAAGAGGAAACATTGGGAATTTTGACTTTAAATGCACTTTTGTTCCCATAGGAGCTAAGCTGCCGTCATAGGTTTCTGGTATCCGCGCTTCCCATTAAAAGCGTGTGCACACCTGGCTGCACTGAGCATGCATGTGTAAGGGCGATCAGGAGAGATGGCGATCACCACACAGCTCTTGAGTTACATTGCACCACTAGTTAGTTACTTGCTTTGCCGCCAGTATAATAAAAATCCCTAGAAGTATTTTTTTTTCTTCTATCCCAGACACGACCCCAATTGCAAACCATGATGCAATTCTGCAAGTATACTTTGGTCTTTCACTGAAATATAGACGTTACGTAAAAACGAATCATGGCCTCCACAAAACCGAGCCAAGAATGATTGATACTCAAGGGAAGGAGCTTACCGGGGGTCCACCGGTATGGCCGCCATACTGTCTACAGTAATGAATATCCTATATGACGACCCAGGCCGTGGTCCCTGCATCCTCCCTGCCCACCGGCTTCATCCAGCGCACGCCGTCGTCGCTGCGCCGCACGTTTAGCCGTCTGATGGGATTTGTCATCTAAGCAGACCACCGCTTGGGTCTCCCGCCGGCTGAACAGATTGCTGTTTGCAGAGATAATAAAGGCTCAGGTGGCGGAGGAGAGCAAAAGATTCGCCCCGCGACAGGATCCTTCCTATTATATTTCTGCGGAAGAAAAATAAAAAGAGCGCGACAGGTTTCGTCTTAATTACGGTTTAATGTTTAACCCCTTGATTGCCGGCAGCTGTTGCGTACACATATGATGAATTCATTAGCGACGGTGATTTATCTGCCGCATCCACTGAGGAGGATAAAAGTGATTGGAAATGTCCTTTTAAAATGACTTTAAGGTACGTGTGGTGCCCGTTTTCACTCATGCCGGAGACACGGACACACGCTCATCCATTATAATCTATGGGGCTGCGTACAGATCATGTGTTCGTGTGACCCACAGGTACGCGTCCATTTTTGTTTTTTCTTTCCGGCAGTACGGATGACTACTGTATATGTACCGCACACGGATGGCATTTGTGCGCGATACATACCGGAATAGAAATTAAAGACTTTTCTATGTTCAGAGATAAATATCAGTGAGATATTAAATTAGTGCCGTGTGTGGCTTACTGTACATGTATTAACCTAATAAATAAATGAAAACCATTACGTGGGATCCCCCCCCCCCCCTCATTTTTGCTAACCAGCAAAGGAAAAGCAGAAAGCAGGCTGGGAAGGTTCCCTAGTTATTGGACCCTTCTCAGCACAAAAATACCAGCCCTCAGCCTCCCCAGAAGTGTACATCACATTAGATGTGCCATTTCTGGCGCTTTGCCCGGTGTCTAAAAACACAGCTGACATCAAGCCCTGGTGCTAGTTCTGGAGATGTGGCTATCAGAAACCTCCATTACTAACCCAGTAATGAAAAAAAAAAAATACAGCCAACAAAAAAAACACACGGATAGTAAAAACAGACCATCTCACGCTTACTTGTTTCCGCGGACGTGTTAAAGGGGCCTAAAGGTCATTTTTGCTAATAAAATTTTAAAAAAATCACTTGTCCTGTTCTGTTCGGCTGTGGACAACTTATGAACAGCAAAAAATTTGGCCACCATTGCAGAACCCATAGAAGTTGTTACTTGGTTTTCCCAGACTCTGCTAGGGCAAATCTGTCTACATATGCAATGATACATTTCTCATTTCTGCATATTTAGGCAGATTTGGCAGTTATAGTGGTTGCTGTCTTCTTCTTTTGACTGCTACATGGTATTGTACCCTCCAAGAGGTTGTCAACCTCTTTCACATGCCTCATCCCGACATTTGGACACCATACAAGGGTCCATTAGCAGATCAGTGAAACGCTCCCTTCCTTTGAATGCCTGACGTGTAATACTTAATTTGCCCAGTAGTGGCCACTGCAGGGAAAATGCACAAGTATTACTGCAGCACTCAGATCTGCAACGATCGTCTGATCATTGATCCAGTTTCAGTCTTAAAAAGTGTTGACTTAAACAAAAAAAATGTCATTGCCTCCCAACTTCTCACCTTCTCTAATTATAGTATTATATATATGAACTAAGAAGCCATAAATACCCTTATAAAACTGCATGGAATTATCAAAGACCACAGGGAAAAAAAAGTAAATTTAAATGGTATAATAAAGGCATTTTCTAAAAGTAAAATATCACATTATCATCCGTAAACAATGCGAACACTAGGGCTGCAATCTCAATATTCTGTGGAATATCCCTTTAATTGAGTCTGTTAGTGCAAAGCTAGGGGAAGAGGGGAAGGGAATCCATAGCTGCATGTCACATTGACATTGGGCAGTGTTAAGTAGGAACCTATGATTGCTTCTTGCTGATGTGTTAACTGCTCATGCCGCTTGTCATGTTACATTTCTATCAGTGCCTTGGTGTTGCAGAATAACCAGTGGATCGCTGATGACAGAATTTCCTTCAGTGATTTAACCAGATTAAAAAATAAGTACAATTTCCATGCAGAATTCATCAGCAGGAGCTCATTTACATGTGGCACGTAGCCTCCTGCAGTTTGTGGCAGCTGTCGCGCTCCGCGGGCTGCAGATGTGACCTCCCCCATTATAGTATCATACAGTATGGGGGTGATACGAAATGTCTGCTGAATGGCAGGGCTGTGCTATAAATTAATGCTGCCCCTTGCATATGGAATGCCAACATGTTTAGATGGCACTTAAATTTTTTTTTTTTTTTTTTTACTTTTAAACAACCCTCTGGTCATAGGTACCGCCTACAGTTTCCAGTTGCCGTTCCATAGTGATAAGTCACACCAGTAATGATGTCACATAATGCTGGGTGACCCCTCATTGCTGTATGATAACATCAGGAAGTACCTGGAAACCCTATGGACTTACTTTGCTGGAACATTGCTTTTTGCTGGATTAATGCTGTTAATATTTATCAATCACTGAATTTTCAGTAGAGAAGTTTGGCTGCTATAACCCATGTAATCACTAACATGAGGGTATTTAGATTATGCTTTGGCGTTCTCGGCTACATATAATGATCAGTATTCAATGACTATTACTCTCAATCTGAGAAGTCTAAATTTAAAAGTGTGAAGCCTAGGTTAGCTTGGCACAGCAATGGGATCTCCGGTGATGCCTTGGAGTAGCACCAAGCACTAGAATAGAGCATTATGGGTATCTGCATAACACCAAGGCACTCTCCACAATTTGGAGCTTTTAGTGTTTGATTACTACTACTCCCAATCAACTGAGAATTTTGTAGGAGGACTAAAGAGGGTAGCTGAGAGATTGTTTAGAGGGGGTAAGTTTGGCACAGCGATGGGGTCTCCGCAGATGCCTCGGTAGGGTTATGAACTGTCACTGTAGCTGCAGAATTGTGCTGGACAAAGAGCAAGTGTTAGGGGCTGAGGCACAGACGGAGCTGGAGGATGTTCCCATTTAGTATCTGGGGTCTGAGCCAACATCTCTGCTGACCCTTCTAATGTTTCTGCTTCCACTCTGTATCTTGTATCCTCTGTGTATCAGTGGGGTATTAATGGCACTTACAATGTGAAATTTCTAGGTTTTATGTAAATGAAGCAGGTGCTTTGCAGTATTTTATTCTCTTTCTCACCATTTTGCAGATCCCTGCGTATTGTCAGTGAATGGTAACAGAATCTCACAATTTGTTAGAAATGTATCCAGTCTTAGCTAAATATACCAGTACCCCGTATATCTTTCCTATCTGGGTAGTTTACTACCATGTGTCCATGAAGGTAATTATCCAATTATCATAATTGGACTGGTGTTTACACATGGATACAGGACCCTCAGTCATTCTAGTGAACAGTAGTGGTCCCAACAGCCTGATCCTACCCAATCATCCATTTATCGCCTCTCCTGTGGATAGCACCTTACTTATGTTTCATGTATCGTTGCATGGTTAGGCAGAATTTCCAGACATGACACCTGACAAGCTTGGTGCCAACCTTCTTGGGAATTGTGCCACATGGCTTGTCACAATACTTGCCAGCTCTCCTAGAACATTCAGGAGATTCCCGAAGAAAGTGGTTTGGAAGGTGCCCCATCTCCTGGGAGCAGCTGAAACTTCCCTGGAAATGGCACCCAAAGAGTGTTTTCGGTGTATGGCGCTAGGGTACCACCTTTACTTGCCCTTTGACTCTCCTCTGGTTCATGAATCCTATGATTTTCCCAATCAGGAATGACGAGTGAAGCATTAAACGCTTGTTGTGCTGTGGATTACTCTTGTGTATGTGGGTCACCAGGATTACAAATCATTATTCGCAGCCTATATTGTATTAGGGCGGATTAGCCCCGGTGGTTGGCACCACGCCGCTCATTCAGCATGCATAGTGCTATGTGTATATATATATAGCTCCCCGTCTTCCAGAATTGGTACTCCTTTCGTGTACGTAAACTCTCCTGAGGGTCGCGCGGCCTCCGCTGCCTTATTGAAATGTATTTGGTTCATTGGCGTCTTTGTGTGAATCAGACGAACTAACACGCTTCACTCTGTAGGGATTTTTAGGATTGTAAATGTCACCTTCAAAGCAGCATCTGGCCCTCGGATGTGACTAGGGGGCCGTGCGGTACTTGTCGGGGCGCTGTTCTCATTTGTCTCTATATGCAAAGATACAGACGGGAGAAAGCAGAGCAGATCAGATGCACTTCTTCATTTCACTTAGGGCATTTCCTAATAAAATAAACTTGTAAGAAAGCAGATAAGGTGGGCGGGAGAAGGCACAAAATGTTCAGTTGTGTGTCCCACTCCTTAAAATATCAACCAAGCCTTCGGAAAGACTTCATCTGAATACATCCGAATCATGACTAGAGAAATTGACTGCTACAGTGACCCCATATGAGTAACGCCCACAGTGCCCTCATAATGGCATATATACAGTGACCCATATGTGTAACGCCTACAGTGCACTCATAATGGCATATGTACAGTGACCCATATGTGTAACGCCTACAGTGCACTCATAATGGCATGTGTACAGTGACCCATATGTATAACGCCTACAGTGCCCTCATAATGGCATGTGTACAGTGACCCATATGTGTAACGCCTACAGTGCCCTCATAATGGCATGTGTATGGTGACCCATATGTGTAACGCCCACAGTGCCCTCATAATGGCATGTGTACAGTGACCCATGTGTAACGCCCACAGTGCCCTCATAATGGCATGTGTACAGTGACCTATATGAGTAACGCCCACAGTGCCCTCATAATGGCATGTGTACAGTGACCCATATGTGTAACGCCTACAGTGCCCTCATAATGGCATGTGTACAGTGACCCATGTGTGTAACGCCTACAGTGCCCTCATAATGGCATGTGTATGGTGACCCATATGAGTAACGCCCACAGTGCCCTCATAATGGCATGTGTACAGTGACCCATGTGTAACGCCCACAGTGCCCTCATAATGGCATGTGTACAGTGACCTATATGAGTAACGCCCACAGTGCCCTCATAATGGCATGTGTACAGTGACCTATATGAGTAACGCCCACAGTGCCCTCATAATGGCATGTGTACAGTGACCCATGTGTAACGCCCACAGTGCCCTCATAATGGCATATGTACAGTGACCCATATGTGTAACGCCCACAGTGCCCTCATAATGGCATATGTACAGTGACCCATATGTGTAACGCCTACAGTGCCCTCATAATGGCATGTGTACGGTGACCCATATGTGTAACGCCTACAGTGCACTCATAATGGCATGTGTACGGTGACCTATATGTGTAATGCCTACAGTGCCCTCATAATGGTATGTGTACAGTGACCCATATGTGTAACGCCTACAGTGCCCTCATAATGG
Organism: Dendrobates tinctorius; assembly: GCF_039654945.1. Lineage (NCBI taxonomy): Eukaryota > Metazoa > Chordata > Amphibia > Anura > Dendrobatidae > Dendrobates > Dendrobates tinctorius. Next base: position 2,851,141 of record NW_027361695.1, on the reverse strand, counting down.
CATGTGTATGGTGACCCATATGTGTAACGCCTACAGTGCCCTCATAATGGCATGTGTACAGTGACCCATATGTGTAACGCCTACAGTGCCCTCATAATGGCATGTGTACAGTGACCCATATGTGTAACGCCTACAGTGCCCTCATAATGGCATGTGTATGGTGACCCATATGTGTAACGCCCACAGTGCCCTCATAATGGCATATGTACAGTGACCCATATGTGTAACGCCCACAGTGCACTCATAATGGCATGTGTATGGTGACCCATATGTGTAACGCCTACAGTGCCCTCATAATGGCATGTGTATGGTGACCCATATGTGTAACGCCTACAGTGCCCTCATAATGGCATGTGTATGGTGACCCATATGTGTAACGCCCACAGTGCCCTCATAATGGCATGTGTACAGTGACCCATGTGTAACGCCCACAGTGCCCTCATAATGGCATGTGTACAGTGACCTATATGAGTAACGCCCACAGTGCCCTCATAATGGCATGTGTACAGTGACCTATATGAGTAATGCCCACAGTGCCCTCATAATGGCATGTGTACAGTGACCCATATGTGTAACGCCTACAGTGCACTCATAATGGCATGTGTACGGTGACCCATATGTGTAACGCCTACAGTGCCCTCATAATGGCATGTGTACGGTGACCCATATGTGTAACGCCTACAGTGCACTCATAATGGCATGTGTACGGTGACCTATATGAGTAATGCCCACAGTGCCCTCATAATGGCATGTGTACGGTGACCCATATGTGTAACGCCTACAGTGCCCTCATAATGGCATGTGTACAGTGACCCATGTGTAACGCCCACAGTGCCCTCATAATGGCATGTGTACAGTGACCCATATGTGTAACGCCCACAGTGCCCTCATAATGGCATATGTACAGTGACCCATATGTGTAACGCCCACAGTGCCCTCATAATGGCATATGTACAGTGACCCATATGTGTAACGCCTACAGTGCCCTCATAATGGCATGTGTACGGTGACCCATATGTGTAACGCCTACAGTGCACTCATAATGGCATGTGTACGGTGACCTATATGAGTAATGCCCACAGTGCCCTCATAATGGCATGTGTACGGTGACCCATATGTGTAACGCCTACAGTGCCCTCATAATGGCATGTGTATGGTGACCCATATGTGTAACGCCTACAGTGCCCTCATAATGGCATGTGTACAGTGACCCATATGTGTAACGCCTACAGTGCCCTCATAATGGCATGTGTACAGTGACCCATATGTGTAACGCCCACAGTGCACTCATAATGGCATGTGTATGGTGACCCATATGTGTAACGCCTACAGTGCCCTCATAATGGCATGTGTATGGTGACCCATATGTGTAACGCCTACAGTGCCCTCATAATGGCATGTGTATGGTGACCCATATGTGTAACGCCCACAGTGCCCTCATAATGGCATGTGTACAGTGACCCATGTGTAACGCCCACAGTGCCCTCATAATGGCATGTGTACAGTGACCTATATGAGTAACGCCCACAGTGCCCTCATAATGGCATGTGTACAGTGACCTATATGAGTAATGCCCACAGTGCCCTCATAATGGCATGTGTACAGTGACCCATATGTGTAACGCCTACAGTGCACTCATAATGGCATGTGTACGGTGACCCATATGTGTAACGCCTACAGTGCCCTCATAATGGCATGTGTACGGTGACCCATATGTGTAACGCCTACAGTGCACTCATAATGGCATGTGTACGGTGACCTATATGAGTAATGCCCACAGTGCCCTCATAATGGCATGTGTACGGTGACCCATATGTGTAACGCCTACAGTGCCCTCATAATGGCATGTGTACAGTGACCCATGTGTAACGCCCACAGTGCCCTCATAATGGCATGTGTACAGTGACCCATATGTGTAACGCCCACAGTGCCCTCATAATGGCATATGTACAGTGACCCATATGTGTAACGCCCACAGTGCCCTCATAATGGCATATGTACAGTGACCCATATGTGTAACGCCTACAGTGCCCTCATAATGGCATGTGTACGGTGACCCATATGTGTAACGCCTACAGTGCACTCATAATGGCATGTGTACGGTGACCTATATGAGTAATGCCCACAGTGCCCTCATAATGGCATGTGTACGGTGACCCATATGTGTAACGCCTACAGTGCCCTCATAATGGCATGTGTACAGTGACCCATGTGTAACGCCCACAGTGCCCTCATAATGGCATGTGTACAGTGACCCATATGTGTAACGCCCACAGTGCCCTCATAATGGCATATGTACAGTGACCCATATGTGTAACGCCCACAGTGCCCTCATAATGGCATATGTACAGTGACCCATATGTGTAACGCCCACAGTGCCCTCATAATGGCATATGTACAGTGACCCATATGTGTAACGCCTACAGTGCCCTCATAATGGCATGTGTACAGTGACCCATATGTGTAACGCCTACAGTGCCCTCATAATGGCATGTGTACAGTGACCCATATGTGTAACTCCTACAGTGCCCTCATAATGGCATGTGTACAGTGACCCATATGTGTAACGCCTACAGTGCCCTCATAATGGCATGTGTATGGTGACCCATATGTGTAATGCCTACAGTGCCCTCATAATGGCATGTGTATGGTGACCCATATGTGTAACGCCCACAGTGCCCTCATAATGGCATATGTACAGTGACCCATATGTGTAACGCCCACAGTGCCCTCATAATGGTATGTGTACAGTGACCCATATGTGTAACGCCTACAGTGCCCTCATAATGGCATGTGTATGGTGACCCATATGTGTAACGCCTACAGTGCCCTCATAATGGCATGTGTACAGTGACCCATATGTGTAACGCCTACAGTGCCCTCATAATGGCATGTGTACAGTGACCCATATGTGTAACGCCTACAGTGCCCTCATAATGGCATGTGTATGGTGACCCATATGTGTAACGCCCACAGTGCCCTCATAATGGCATATGTACAGTGACCCATATGTGTAACGCCCACAGTGCACTCATAATGGCATGTGTATGGTGACCCATATGTGTAACGCCTACAGTGCCCTCATAATGGCATGTGTATGGTGACCCATATGTGTAACGCCTACAGTGCCCTCATAATGGCATGTGTATGGTGACCCATATGTGTAACGCCCACAGTGCCCTCATAATGGCATATGTACAGTGACCCATATGTGTAACGCCCACAGTGCACTCATAATGGCATGTGTATGGTGACCCATATGTGTAACGCCTACAGTGCCCTCATAATGGCATGTGTATGGTGACCCATATGTGTAACGCCCACAGTGCCCTCATAATGGCATGTGGACAGTGACCCATATGTGTAACGCCTACAGTGCCCTCATAATGGCATGTGTACAGTGACCCATATGTGTAACGCCTACAGTGCCCTCATAATGGCATGTGTATGGTGACCCATATGTGTAACGCCTACAGTGCCCTCATAATGGCATGTGTATGGTGACCCATATGTGTAACGCCTACAGTGCACTCATAATGGCATATGTACAGAGGCCCCTTAACAGTGACAGCCACAGGGTCCCTTTAAAAGCACTGCCCTTCTAGAGGTGCACTATGGTGGTCATTCATTAGGAATGAAGTGTCCTATGAGAGTGACAGCTGCAGTGCCCCCTTAATGCCACCTGTGCAGCTTCTTTATGGAATTGACGGCTCCAGTGCTCCTATAATAGCACATGCACAGTGCCCCCTAAAGACTAGCAACCACAGTGTTCCCGTGTGAGTACCGGCCCCAGTACCGCCACAATAGCACCTGCACAGTTCGCGGCATGATCCGTTCTCCATGGGTCTCTTACAGGGTGTAGTCACAATGGGATCTGTAATGAGACATGCCGGGCACATTACCACTTGCTCATCGTGTACCGGGGAAATGATGAGTGTTGGGTTGCATACGGAATGTGCCTGGCATGTCATTGTGTTTGAGGAGGTGATATCATAATTGGCGTTTAACACCACGTACACGTCGGCGCCTAGAGGGCAGATCGGGAGTAATCCGGGGCTGCCTGCCGCTACCTGCCCATTGCTGCTACTGCTGCCTTCTAGTTGTAGACGTCATCTGTTTACTTTTAGGATTGCATGGAGCCGACGTATAGATTATACCCCGGCAGCATCCCCTCCTTCTTCTTTTATAAAACATATTGGCTTTATTGCCATTTCTTTTGTGGTCCATTCATGGGACAGGTCCCACCTAAATAGGACTGTTTGGCGAGCGGTGAATAAACTCGTATACCGCACTATTGACCCTACAAGGATAGCCCGTCAATGCCCTAAGCCCTATATAGGGGCCTAGGGGTTCCGAACTTAGCAGAGCACATTCACCCCATTGTTTCAATGTTTGGTGGGTGTCTGGGTGCAGAGACCTCCACAATCAAAATTTTTAACATGGCGCTGTAACATATAAAAAGTCTGACAAAGTTTCCCAAACTTTTAAAAATTATTCCTAACACACAGTTATCACTTGTCCGCAGAATAGGTGATAACTACGGATCGGCGGTGGTCTGACTGCTAGAATCGATCCCAGGAAGGGGGCTCTGATATGCCCCATCAGAACAGAGCAATGTCCTGCTCCTGCGCGTGTCTCTCCTCCATTCATTGTCTTTGGAACTGGTCGTCTTTCTCTCTTATTCCCATAGACTGTGAATCGAGCGGTGCTGCATGTGCGCGGCTTCCACTCCATTCCAACGAGTAATTTCAGAGACTCCCTTCTCAAGATTGGTGGGGGTCCCAGCAACTTGCAATGTTAGGAATAACCCTTTTCAATGGCCTGTAGGGGTGGTGCTGGAGGGTGCCATCCGCTTTCTTATAGGTTGGCGAGAACTTACCCTCCCCAGAGGAGCGGCATTTTTAGAAAAGGATGAAAAATTGGAAATCTGCACCGTTCTTACCGTCCTGACAAAAAGCCAGTGCCACAGTAGGAGGATGGGTAATAGGATCTGTCCTTTCCTCACCCATATATGCCCCCTCGGATGACGACCCACCTGGTCACAATGCCGCTTCGGCGCCCGTATTTCTTGCCATCCAACTCTCCCAGAAACAGAACATCCAATTAACTTCAAAGACGAGGATGATTTAGGACTTTGGTTTATTTTTGTTGAGGGGTGTGGACTTTTTTGTGTCTGGATTGTAGAACTTTCATCTGGGGGGGGGGCTTTGGAAGCAGAGGGACACAATGGATCCTTGTGTCAAAACATCAAATCTTGTTTTCCTTGGTTAAGAAAAAAAAAAGTAGTTTGAGCAAATTCCACAAACTCCAACTTCAGTCTTGTTTTATTTGCCAAAGTCCTAAGTCAAAAATGCAAACACTTTCTTCCTGGACTCACCCCCTCTGTAATCCATGACGAACCGTAATATCCTTTATAATCTCCAGCTATTTGTGTAAAATTCTCAAAATTTCCATACATATCTGTCAAAAACGCCAATTTTCACAACCCGGACCACTGTTCAATGTGTATGGCGCCTCCTTAAAACCCTCTCCTAAATGCAGATATTGGTGAAAATGAAGGATTGGGCATGTTGGGTTTCAGCTGCCTAGTCCTTTTCTTCTTGTAGAGGTAAGCTGCTACCAGAATGTTTTTCTTGCTGACAATACATGCATGCTCGGCCAAGATGAGCATGCATCTAAACCCTTACCAAGCAGTTTTTATAGAGGGTCCTAAGAAGGTAACCCTCTCCTGCGGTCCGTATGTCCTAGTAAGTCATGTCTATAGGGGTTATATTTGTGAGTTCAGGACCCCCATACACATTAGATTTAAAGTCGGCTCATTTTGGTGGGACTGGCCCACCATCTAAGGTATAATGGGGCTTCCATACAGTTGATGGTGGATATAAGGATCAGGCATGTTGAGTTACAGTGCCCCATCCCTTTGTTTCACAGGGTGTTTGGCAGCCGCGTAAACTACTCTCCCTTTTTAAAAACGCATGCACGCTCGATTTGGTTGAGCGTTCATCTGTATCAGAAAGTCGGGAAGTGTAGCTGTCACTCAGATGAGCATTTGGCCGACACCTATGGGTGTATAGACTCCTTAACAAGGCATGCTTACTTGTTTTAGCAACCAAATTGGCATAAGGGGAAAAAAGAATGCAACGATGCCCAAAACATTTCCACCCTCGCTTTCCAGGTACGTCCCTTACGTTATGGATTCATATAGTAGCTGCTCTAATTAGCAATGGTGTATTTGTTCCCGGTTCTTCCCTACCTGCCGCCTCACCCCTTCCCACACCTCTGTGTCAGGCCTCTTGTAAATGAAGCTTTTCTTCAGCAGAGCCAGGACCTAGTGGAAAGTGCCCACCCTGCTGTGGTCGGGTGATGCAGCCCTTCTGGTGGGGGCGACACAGATCTGTGTGTACTTTGGCGCAGCAAACTGCGACTGCAGCCCTGGTGATTTCTCCTCATACTGAGGCCTGTGTGTGCAGGACACTGACCCTCCGACTGACCCGATTCTTCTGCAGTCTGAACACAGTGTCTATTTTTCTTCCTTCATCAGCCATCGCTGGATTTCCTATTCGGGTGCACAAAGACGTCTCGCAGAAGAAATCTCACACATCAAATGTGCTTGTAATTAGCGCTTCATCGTGGCTCGCTACCCGGCTGTGCACACAGGGCCGGGGCACTGGCCAATTCTATTTAAAAAGAAATTCATTAGATATTGGAAGTTGTATGTTCTGATCTGTTCTCCCTAATCTGCAGTTAGGACTCGTGTCCCAGATTGTCGAGAAAAATATATGAGGGGGCATACATAAAAAAGAGAGAGGGTTGATGCCGCTCTGCGACCTCCGCTGCCCCCCTCTCTCCTCAACTCTACCTCTGCCCTTCCCCATCCACAACTATCGCTCTTCCTCCGCGCCTCTCTCTCGCTCTTCCTCCGCGCCTCTCTCTCGCTCTTCCTCCGCGCCTCTCTCTCGCTCTTCCTCCGCGCCTCTCTCTCGCTCTTCCTCCGCGCCTCTCTCTCGCTCTTCCTCCGCGCCTCTCGCTCGCTCTTCCTCCGCGCCTCTCGCTCGCTCTTCCTCCGCGCCCCTCGCTCGCTCTTCCTCCGCGCCCCTCGCTCGCTCTTCCTCCGCGCCCCTCGCTCGCTCTTCCTCCGCGCCCCTCGCTCGCTCTTCCTCCGCGCCCCTCGCTCGCTCTTCCTCCGCGCCTCTCGCTCGCTCTTCCTCCGCGCCTCTCGCTCGCTCTTCCTCCGCGCCCCTCGCTCGCTCTTCCTCCGCGCCCCTCGCTCGCTCTTCCTCCGCGCCCCTCGCTCGCTCTTCCTCCGCGCCCCTCGCTCGCTCTTCCTCCGCGCCCCTCGCTCGCTCTTCCTCCGCGCCCCTCGCTCGCCCACTTTAGATCTCTTCCATGCCCCATAAATGTTTGTTTGGATCCCGGGGCTTCTAATAATGGAGCACCTCAGAGTCCAGCACTAGAAGTCTTCAGGAACAGCTGCTTTCTGGAGGGTTTCAGTGTTGCCCTGGAGATTTTCTAACTATTCCGGGAGTCCGTGCTTGTTTGCCACTGACTCTAAATACATTTGAGAACAGAATCTTGTCCTAGTTCTTACGACGCAGTGGAATTACAGGGGCCCCATAGTATCCGCATGGACTCGCTGATGTTGAAGAATTTGCATTACGATGAAAGAATATTTAGAATCATTACAATGAAGATTTTGTATTGAGAAGTTTGTAAAACTAAGTGACAGCTACAGGGCCTGTGAGGGCGGACAGATGAGTTGTCACCGAGCTTTTCCGGGAACACTAGTGAGCTCGGGGCACCAGGGTCGGAGTTGTCCACCTTGGCATTTAGAGGTTCCTCCCGTAGGTCCAAGATGTTTGACAATAACTGACTTCAAATTTGACAAGACCCCCCCCCCCCCAAAATAAAAAAAAATAAAAAAAAAAAGTATGCTTTGGGTGGCTACCAGAAAAGTGGACACCTCCCAGAACAAATGCCCATAAACTTGACAAATCACCCAGCGAAACCTCTCAGGAATAATTGCTCCTGGAAGGTTTCTAGTGCACAATGCTGGGAGTCCCAAAGCCTCACAAGTCGGGGGCCGAGGAGGAGACGTAGCCTTTAGAAAGGGGGCATCTCCCAGAGCAGTGGCTGCAAAAACTGCCCTAGCAGAAGCCAGTCACCAGCCATTAGGATCGGTTGGTTCACAAATGACCTGTAACCCCTTTCTGATGAGGAGGACGTGGAGGTAGACCTGCGCCGTGTAGATGTAGAATGAGCTATTTCTCCCCGGGGGGGTCTGGTGAATCACAGTTTGACATTGCCTGGCGCATAAATGGTTAACAAGAAAAGTGCAGGATTTTGGGCAGAGACTCCTCCATTCTGCGTTTGCCTAGGAAGCCAAGAAGGTATCGCGTACCACACTGAACAAGGGTGTCTGAAGCCCTCGGAGGCCGTGGCGGATTGGCTCCGGTCCATTTCACACCCCTCCCTGTGAATTTATTTTTGTCCTCAGCGAAGTTCATTCTCTTGGACGAAATTAAACTTCCAGCAGAGAAAATAAACTTTTCATCAAAATTGCGAAAGATGAGTTCTCGGCGTATGAGATAACGCTCATGTGCGCCGCCGTCCACTGGGTCAACTGATGGGGAGTCGGGACGCATCGGCCATGGAAATGCCCAATTGTGGATGTAGTTTCTACACACCCGGCCTCTCCTTCTTCTTTTTTTTTTTTTTTTTTTTTCTTTTTTCGTCTGAGATGCTATGAATTTTATGGGACCGTTTCCAAAAAATCGAGACACTCCTGTGACAAATTTGAGACAGTTGGGATGTATGCCCGGGGCACTCGCCCTTTAATTTACCCATACAATGCCCCATAATGGTAAAGCCGCTGCTCTACAACAGTTCTTGCCCTAGTGCCCTCATGACCCTTACATACAGTGCCAATCACAGCCCCGCTACAGTAGTTACTACCGCACTACCCCATAGCACCGTTATACAACAGTGCCCCCATAACAATGACACCCACAAATCCTCCCCTACATGACCTGCCACCATGACCAGTGACGGTTATAATTACCCCAGTAACAGTGCCACCCATTGTAAATAGCATAGCAGGCACCCACTGGTACCAGTCACCTTACCCCCATCTAAATATTAATCAGAATACCCCTCATAACTCTTCAACTTTTTGTTTTCTCATTTTATACCCAGCAACACTATTCCTTTATCTAGACCACCCCGAGTGCCCCCTTAAAGGAACCCTATACACACAAAAAAAATCTAATCAATCAAATCCCATATTCTCCATCTTTTCTTTTATCCCATCTATTATTGCTAAAACGGAACTTTTCTTAATGTATAAATATTTATATACAGTACTGTGCAAAAGTTTTAGGCAGGTGTGGAAAACAGTGCTGCAAATGCGACCACCGTTTGCAATTCATCACTTCTTCTAGATACATTTGTCTCTTGTACACAGTTATTGAAGGAACTCGGCAATAACTTGGAAAATTGACCCCAGATCTTCTGTGGATGTCGCTTGCTCAAGTGATCCGGCCCCCACAGAGCCCTGATCTCACATCATCCCGTCTGTCTGGGATCACATGAAGACACAGAAGGATCAGCACAAGCGACATGCACGGAAGATCTGTGGTCGGTTCTGCCATGATTTTATATGGATAATTGTAATAAGAGAAGATGAGCCGTGTCCCCACTCCTTCTCTTCGCTGTCTTATTTGTGGCTGTGAAAAATTTAGCTGCAGCAGGAGCCTCTCCCCTTTGTTGTTTCTGCAGTTACACAAGCTAAAATCCTTTAAAGGGGTCAGGATAATTTTTTTTAATTTTTTGTGGGCCTAAAAACTTAACAGGCAGGTAGTTGCTAACTACCTGCCTGTTCTACCTGGCGCCAGCACAGAGCGGTCATTGAGCACTCCTGCCGCTCAACGTCGACAGAGCTGTTCTTCTTCCTGACTGCTCTGCTGACGTTGTGCTGATTGACAGCCAGCTCCCCGCAGTAAAGAAACAGGGAGCGGGCTGTCAATCAGCATGACATCAGCAGTCAGACCCTGTCAACAGAGCAGAAGAGAAGCCACTGTTCTCTCGACGTGACGTCACCGGAAGCCGCAGGAGCGGCCTGTTACAGCTCTGTGCCGATGGAGATCGGCTCAGGCACAGCAGGCAGGTAGTTAGCCGCTACCTGCCTGTTTAGTTTAGTCCTAGACAACCCCTTTAAGTCCCACCTCTTTGCTGATCACCAACCCCAATAAAGGGACTAATCAGCAGTAGATGAACCCCTTTGTTCTTTGCCGGATTTCTACACGACTGGTTGATCCCGGATCATGCAGAAAACGCTGCAGACAAACAATGGGGGCAAATATTCCTTCTTTATTGCCATTATTGATTTCTAGGTCTAGTGCCGCTTTAATCCTTGAACAGCTTTATAGGGAAGCTGTGGTTGTAGCGTTGATCACCCCCAGCTCCCCATCAGTACATTCCGGTACCCCCATAACTGCACCATTTCTATGGTGAGACCTCTGCCGCTGATTCTTAGTGACATTAATAGGATTATGTGCAGCAGTTAGTCTCCCCGGAGGTCTTGTACAGTGCAGACCGGGGGCCTGAGACATCGATCTGCTCGGTATAGATCTTTCCACCTGTGGCATACACTTATTAAATTATCTTCTGACCTTGTCCCGTCAGAAGCTCCTTGACATCGTTCACACCGTAAATCACCGCTTTTATGCGCGACGCGCCGTCCCTTGGCTCGCACTGTCCATTTTATAATTGAACCCGGCTTATAACATAATGAAATTACCATTTATTAGCGGCTGGGTAGTCGCCCGTCCCCCGGCTGCCTCCGTAATGATTCTCACTTCTTCTTTTTACAGATGTGGCGATTTGATAAAGTGCTCATCGCGCTGAATTCTGACTGATCCGATCTGACGTTCTCGCACTTAATGAGCCAATTCCAAAACAGAAGAGATCCTGAAAGCCTCCAATATAAATCTGGGGGGGTGCAGATTAACCCCTTCAAATAATAATAATCTTTATTTTTATATAGCGCTAACATATTCCGCAGCGCTTTACAGTTTGCACATATTTTCATCACTGTCCCTGATGGGGCTCACAATCTAAATTCCCTATCAGTATGTTTTTTGGAGTGTGGGAGGAAACCGGAGTGCCCGGAGGAAACCCACGCAAACACGGGGAGAACATACAAACTCCTTGCAGATGTTGTCCTTGGTGGGATTCGAACCCAGGACTCCAGTGCTGCAAGAAGTCTTCTGAAAAACAAATATATATTTTAATCCGATATCTGATACTCCAGCGCCTATAGATGGGTGCTACATTCTAGCCGTGTCATCGGGATTTTCCATGCTCCATTCCCCCCATGCTATCACCTACTTTTGGGTGGGTTTGGTAAGCCCCAACCTTTTTCTTGGCATTTGAGTTAGAATTAGAAGACCTAGAGTCAGTCCTGAAATGGCCCATGCCCGGACCTTGTTTTTTTAAGACATCTGAATTCGGCCTTAAATTGATTTTTTTTTTTTTTTTTTTTGTACCGTCCCTTTAAGATTGTGCAGTCTTATGTGAATAATCCCTTTTGGTTCACTAAAAAATGAGCTGATTACAGAGTTTTCCGCTTCTGGGATCCCCAGTGATCAGCTCTGATCTGCAGAGGATCTTTGCAGCAAGTGTTGAGTTTTCCTGCAGCTCCTCCGCAGGAGAAACAAAGCATTACACCCTTCCTAAATTTGACTGGATAATGCATGGATGTGCCGGGGTCTTTCAGTGTAAGGGATGCTCTTAGGAGCTGATCTGTCTGATAGATGAGGGTCTGACCTAGCGGAGGTCTCCAGGCTGGGACGGTCTAGCTGTAGGAGTAGTTTCATAACTACCATTTCTACCCCAACCTTGGGTGTACACTGGCTATTAATAAATGGGGTCGGGGAGATTCCAGATCCATCAGTATGCAAGATAAATCTACATTCTAGAAAATCACCTTGTTTTAGCTGGAAATAATAAGCCCGGTCCCTAAACGTTGTGCCAGATGTCCGATCGCCTCTCCGGCTGAAGTTGGCACACAAGGATTGAAACGTTTTAGGAAACTGGGCTTCCCTGATGGGTCTGCAATGCTTCTCACCGTCGAGCTTCGTTATGTGCAGACGTTACTAACGAGCTTGGAATGTAGTTGTCTTCGCTCTGCGAAATGAGCCTGTCACGCCGCGCTGCCCCTTATTGGCAACCATTAGCCCTCAAACCAACCCATTAAGCTATCCACGTGATCACGGCTGTTACATGCAATGAGCAACTCCGGCTCCAATTTATTATTCTCATCCTGTTTAATTACAGAATGGAGACCATAGGGGGCAGCAGTTGGGTAAATGTTTAGTACAAATAAATAGAGGTAATTTGTAATATATCTTTGGGGACGAGTCATCCTATTTCCATCAAGAAAAGCAAAATGTCAATGAGGAGTGGAGAGGAGGGAGATGAAGCTGCAGTTAATGGCTGCGAGAGAGAGAACAGCACAGCGCCATGCACTGTATAGTGGTCATTCTTGGGTACTGCAGCTCAAATTTCATTACATGTATAGGAACTGGCACTGTAATGGGGGTCCCCTCCACCCCACCCACCTACAACGTATCATTTATATTAATGTTGTCTTCTGCAAATTGAATAATCTCTTTTTGCAATTGGGTGACTGTTAAAAAAAATTATTATATAAGGCAACTGCTTGGAATACAATCCCATAATTTATAAGTTTAGAGAGGAACGTTATGACTATTGTTGATTCTGGGTATTTGACGTCTGCATAGTTGACCAGATTTTAAGACTTAATCCCAAACTAGAAATATGTCTGAATAGGGTCAGATCAGTGGCGGCCGTACAATGACCGCACTGTGTCCTGTAGGGTCAACTAAGAGGATCAGGAAAAAGGATAATCTTGTATGGTCGATATTCGTAGGTTCCTTGGGTCAGGCTTTATTAATAACGCACACGGCGCCCTACAATAGACCAGTCTTTATTTTATTTTTTTTTACACTTGAGTTTAGGTGGAATTACTGGGTATAATCCACCAGCTGACCGGTGGCGATCACTCAACCGATGGTCAGATGTTGTGATTTAAATGGTTGTATGACATTAAAAAAACATATTTGCCATCTATCCAGAAACAGTGCCCCCCTTGTTAGTAGGCTTTGTGCGGTATTGCAGCTCAACACTATTCACTTAAATGCTGCAATACCAGACACGGCCTGTGAGCAGTGGTGACGCTATTTCTAAAGGAAAGGTCATGTTAAAGAACAGTACAGTTGTTAACTTGCCAGCCTGCAATGGCTGATAACAGGACACGATACATAATATTCTGTACAGTAGATGTACTTTAAAAATAAAATCGCTTTTTAATATATTTCACCCCCAATTTTTTTTTTTTTATTATATCTTTTTAATACAGCTCGGCAGACTACCAGCAGGGAAGGCCGGATTTCAGACACTTCATAAAGGACAAATGGTGAGTGCCTATTCCTAATTTAGAAAGCGCACATGGGGTAAAAAAAAAAAAGGGGGCAACGGAATCCTGAAATATTGTGAAATATTTCCCACTGGTCGATGCAAGTTCTTTTAGTCAAGTGCTCCAGGTAGTAGCCAAACTGCCCCTGACTTATAGCGAGTCCTCTCCTTGCAGCTCACATCTTTGACTAAAGTCCGGGAACCACCCTCTACTCCGACCTAAGCCACCTCCACCCTGTGGGAGCTCTCCTTGCTAGTCCATAACTAAATGAAAAGGCGTTCTCTACATTTAGGAAAAACATCTTTTTTTTTTTTTTTTTTTTTTTTTTTTGGTTTCTTACTGTTATTAGGTCTAAAAAAAAAACAATATTTGCAATTGTTTTTTTTTTAATTAAAAATGGTGCACCGCTTCCCTTCTAAAGCCTTTGTCTTCCACTGCCTATTGCTGGCTGCAGAATGAGTTAACTGAGAATCCATCAGTGAGTCCATTATGGGGGAGTTTGTAACTGGTTTTATCTGTCTTTCTACCTTCTCACTGCCGATTTATGACCACATCAAAGTTGGATGTGCAGGAAACCACCAAAAAAAGAAAACCTGTAAAAGTCAAACGGTGCAAATGTTTTAATGAAACGCTACTGCAAAAATGCATTTTGATTGATTGTAACCAAATGTGGATAATCCCTTTTACTTTGTATTAGTCATTATAGTGAGCGTCATTTTTTTCCTGGGCTTCTCTGGTTGGGGGGGGGGGGGTGTCGCTGGCTAGGTTGTCAGCAGTGGTTTCGGAGATCCGGATGGAGTGGGAAAGGTAAGACCACAGAGTGGTTTTGGCTTCTTCTTGGTCCTACAAGCTTATATGTTGCAGCTATTTGTATATCAGTATGAACAGAGAAGGAGTTATATATTATGGAATTGCTACTCGTGCGATTTCCAGACTCGTGCATATCAGGTATATAGTCCGCGATCCTGTTCTGCTGCCCCCGATCATGTTCTGCAGCCCCTGATCCTCTGTAATCATATAAATGAAACTTCTTCTGCAGGAAACATTCCTGACACCTGAGATACATTGTATCTCTCCATTATAATGTCTGCTGTAAATGACATCCCCCATCTGTAATTTTCCTTCATTTAATCCCCCTTGTTCTTCATTCATTCCCTCCACCTGCCCATTGTACCTTGTGATTTTGCTGGATAGAGACTCGCAGAGAATAACGTATCTTTACATCTTATTTTAGGATTCTTCCTTTAGAAACCTTGAAACCCCAATTAGCAAATTCATTTGACTGTTAGAACATCTGGTGCCGGGTTTCATAAAAAACGTGACTCTGCTCTTACTAGAATATTAAAAAAAAAAAAAAAAAAAAAATTCTGCAACAGCGCCACTCTTGTCCATAGGCTGTGTTCGGTATTGCAGCTAAACACCCTTTTCTTCAGTATTATAATATCAAACGTTGCTTTAAAAAATAAAAAAAATTGTCATCTTTCTCTAATCTAATATGTTTTAATACTTTGGGGAATTTGCAATAGAAATTGAATGCATGTTGGTCTCTTCCAAGAATTGGTATCTTTTTAATCTAAATATTCCGGGTTAATGGGGCTCATATGCTGGACACAATCATGCGGGTGATGAGATGATCGCTGTAGGTCCAGCAGATGAGAATCCCCCCCCCCCCCCATGATCAGCTGTGATCGCCAGTGAAAGCTACATCTGGGGATAGTTTTTCTCCTGCAGTGGCCACTACAGGAGAACGGTGGTATTACATGTGCCTCATTCAAATACATTATTTATTTAGTTATTTATTTAGTTATTTATTTTGCTCACTTATATAGCGCCGTTAATTCCACAGAGCTTTACAGACATTATTGTCACTGTCTACATTAGGGCTCACAATCTAGATTTCCTATCAGTGTGTCTTTGGAGTGCATGGTGGTGCTCAGTCCCCCACAGCTCATCTGCTGGATCACCATCGGGCGATCTGGAATATGATCCTTTTTGGCAAGATAGCCCCTTCTAGATGTATTTTCTGGCCAGATTAGGAGTATTCTGCTCCGCTTCACTTCTATGTAGGAGAATGGACCTCCACATGCTCTCTAGGACCATTACTTGCTAAAGAAGGTACGCATCCACAAAACTCCTTCTCTAAGTGAGGGAACACTAGTGATCACCTGATTTGGAAGGTTTTCAGCTTCTGCACCTCCAGCAATCAAAGGTGATTGCCTGTAAAGCTGTGTATGAGTACAGTTTTCTCCTACAGGGGAAATGTGGTATTACATGTGCCTCATTCAAATATATGGCGGTGCTCAGTCCTCCATAGTTAATCCGCCGGATTCCTATAGATTTCTTGGTTTGCACACTTTAGAATATAATTCTTTTAGGCAAGGTAGCTCCAAGGTTTATTTTCTGGCCAGATTAGGAGTACTATGATCCCCTTCATTGCTGTGTAGGGAAAAGACGGTGACTCTCTTTCTGGGACCATTACTTGATAAAGAAGGGGCAGCACATACAAAACCCCTTTTACTAAGTGAGGGCTCACTAGTGTTGACTTGCTTGTGAGCTTTTCAGCCTCTGGACCTTCAGCAATCAATTGTGATCGCCAGTGAATGCTGCATGTGGATTCAGTTTTCTCCTGCAGTGGCCACTACAGGAGAAATATGGTATTACATGTGCCTCATTCATCTACATGGCAGTGCTCAGTCCTCCACAGGTCATCTGCTGGATCTCCATATATTTCTTGATCCACACATCTGGAATATGACACTTAGGCAAAGTAGCTCATTCTGTGTGGATTGTCTGTCCAAGTACTCTTCTGCTCCCTTCACTGATGTGTACAGGACTAGAGCGGACAAGCTGTCTTGGACCATTACTTTCTAAAAAAAGATACTGCATCTACAAAACCCCTTCTCTAAGTGAGGGCACACTACTGATCACCTAATTGCTAAATGTCCAGAAGCTGAAAACCTCACGATCAGAGGTGATCGCCAGTAAAAGCTGCATGTGGGTACAGTTTTCTTCAACAGTGGCCACTACAGGAGAATTGAGGTATTACATGACTGTCATTCACATTCATTGACAATGCTGAAATACTCGGTGGTGCTTAGTCTTCCAGAGATGGCACTACTGTTTTATAGTGGGTCTCTGAACCTTTTGTGGGGTTTCTATGCTTTAATATGGGCCCATGGCATGATTTAATTTTAATGCAATTTTGATACTTTCTATCTGTCCTGGACATATTTTTTATTATGTGCGCAGAGGTTTTGGTGCAGTGTGTCGCAGCGTTCAGCCGCAGTGTTCTCTTGGGATCGGGGGCCGCTAACACAAGATATTATTTATCCCATCTCTCCATCAGTTTTCCTATAAACCTCTCAGCTGGGCTCCGGGAGCCTCTTTACACCTCATCCACGCAGCACAACTTGTCACATTCCTGCACTCAGGGAAACCAAGGCTTTCAATGGAGGAGTCTTCACGCCTGGTTGCTTTCCAGTCTCCAAAACCTTTGACTTCAACACAACAGAGAGGATTACATCTTAACAGCCGTCTATTCAGCCCCAGAGAATGGGAATTAAGGGACAATTTTTTTTTCTTAAAGTAAAAGTGCCCATCAATCCCTCAGAACTTACTGAAGTTTCATGGAAATTTCTAAACTTTATATATTACGTCATAGATTGATAAAATATTGTAAGATATTGCGGATTTTGGTTGAGCCCAGGGACTATGACGTTCCCTATGTTTAGGGCTGTGGCGTTCCCTATGTCTAGGGCTGTGGCGTTCCCTATGTCTAGGGCTGTGGCGTTCCCTATGTCTAGGGCTGTGGCGTTCCCATCTCTCGCACCCTCTGCCCCGTTCTCACGAGGGGATCCTGCTGAGGTTCCTTTAGATTCATTGTCTGAGTCCTAGTAGATTGTTTTCAACATTTGCACTAAGATACCACATCCTAGATATCACTGAATGAAATATCGCAGCTGCAAATCTTTATTCATTACATAGTGGATTGCGTTGAGAACAAGAAAACATAAAAATGATCAATGTAAATCAAAATTAATATCCCATGGAGATTCTGGATTTGGAAGGATACTCAAAATCAAAGTGGAAAATCAAATTACAGGCTGATCCAACTTCAGTGGAAATGCCTCAAGACAAGGAAATGATGCTCAGTAGTGTGTGTGGCCTCCACGTGCCTGTTTGACCTCCCTACGAAACCTGGGCATGCTCCTGATGAATCAGCGAATGTTGTCATGAGGGATCTCCTCCCAGACCTGGACTAAAGCATCCGCCAACTCCTGGACAGTCTGTGGTGCAACGTGACGTTGGTGGATGGAGCGAGACATGTTGTCCCAGATGTGTTCAATCGGATTCAGGTCTCGGGAACGGGCGGGCCAATCAGGTCTCGGGAACGGACGGGCCAATCCATAGATTCAATGCCTTCATTTTGCAGGAACTGCTGACACACTCCAGCCACATGAGGTCTGGCATTGTCCTGCATTAGGAAAAACCCAGGGCCAACCGCACCAGCATATGGTCTCACAAGGGGTCTGAGGATCTCATCTTGGTACCTAATGGCAGTCAGGCTACCTCTGGCAAGCACATGGAGGGCTCTGCGGCCCTCCAAAGAAATGCCACCCCACCCCATTACTGACCCACTGACAAACCGGTCATGCTGAAGGACGTTGCAGGCAGCAGATCGCTCTCCATGGTGTCTCCAGACTCTGTCACGTCTGTCACATGTGCACAGTGTCAACCTGCTTTCATCTGTGAAGAGCACAGGGTGCCAGTGGCGAATTTGCCAATCCTGGTGTTCTGTGGCAAATGTCAAGCGTCTTGCACGGTGTTGACTGTTAGCACTACCCCCATCTGTGGACGTCGGGCCCTCAGACCATCCATCTGGAATCGGTTTCTAACCGTTTGTGCAGACACATGCACATTTGTGGCCTGCTGGAGGTCATTTTGCAGGGCTCTGGCAGTGCTCCTCCTGTTCCTCCTTGCACAAAGGCTGAGGTAGCGGTCCTGCTGCTGGATTGTTGCCCTCCTATGGAACCCTCCACGTCTCCTGGTGTACTGGCCTTTCTCCTGGTAGCGCCTCAAGCCTCTGGACACTACGCTGACAGACTCGGCAAACCTTCTTGCCACAGCTCGCATTGATGTGCCATCCTGGATGAGCTGCACTACCTGAGCCACTTGTGTGGGTTGAAGAGTCCGTCTCATGCTTCCACAAGTGTGAAAGCACAACCAGCATTCAAAAGTGACCAAAACATCAGCCAGAAAGCATTGGTACTGAGATGTGGTCTGTGGTCCCCACCTGCAGAACCACTCCTTTATTGAGGGTGTCTTGATAATTGCCAATAATTTCCATCTGTTGTCTATTCCATTTGCACAACAGCATGTGAAATTGATTGTCAGTCAGTGTTGCTTCCTAAGTGGACAGTTTGATTTCACAGAAGTTTGATTTACTTGGAGTTATATTGTGTTGTTTGTGTTCCCTTTATTTTTTTGAGCAGTGTATATTGTTTCTGCTTAAAATGAATTATTATTCCCTTCAAACCATTATGATTGTGTAGCCCTTTAAAAGATAAGTCAGACGATCCCTTTATGAGCCCACAGCTCTGCTCCAGCATAGAGAAATCCATGTAACAGGGCAACATGACCTGTCAATCAGCCAGGGGAGGAATCTGAGCAGATAGGACTCCTACCTAACCCTAGTAGCACCAATGTTCTTCCAGACACAACTTCAAAGCAAGATAATTTTCTGCTGGAGCAGAGATCGTAAAGGGATCCACAGACATGGGGGGATTAATGTTTAGTGTTTCCTAAAGACAAGCGGTGGCAGAGTTGTATGGATGACGCTTTTCTTGCCTACATGTTTGGCAGAGTCAATAATGCAATCGGATGGAGAACCTGGTGAGTGTTTTTATGTAAAGTGAAAAGCTTTCAGTAATTGCTGAATCTGGAACTACAATGTAAGAAGCTTCTTGAAATATGGACACATCATTAGAAAAGTTATTCCATTATTCTACATGTAGATTTTTGTATATAAAGGAACAAAACTTATTCTATACTGATCCTGAGTTACATCCTGTATTATACTCCAGAGCTGCGCTCACTATTCTGCTGGTGCAGTCACTGTGTATATACATTACATTACTGATCCTGAGTTACATCCTGTATTATACTCCAGAGCTGCACTCACTATTCTGCTGGTGCAGTCACTGTGTACATACATTACATTACTGATCCTGAGTTACATCCTGTATTATACCCCAGAGCTGCACTCACTATTCTGCTGGTGCAGTCACTGTGTATATACATTACATTACTGATCCTGAGTTACATCCTGTATTATACTCCAGAGCTGCACTCACTATTCTGCTGGTGCAGTCACTGTGTATATACATTACTGATCCTGAGTTACATCATGTATTATACCCCAGAGCTGCACTCATTATTCTGCTGGTGCAGTCACTGTGTATATACATTACATTACTGATCCTGAGTTACATCCTGTATTATACTCCAGAGCTGTACTCACTATTCTGCTGGAGCTGTCACTGTGACATTACCGATCCTGAGTTACATCCTGTATTATACTCCAGAGCTGCACACATTATTCTGCTGGTGCAGTCACTGTGTATATACATTACATTACTGATCCTGAGTTACATCCTGTATTATACCCCAGAGCTGCACTCATTATTCTGCTGGTGCAGTCACTGTGTATATACATTACATTACTGATCCGGAGTTACATCCTGTATTATACTCCAGAGCTGCACTCCCTATTCTGCTGGTGCAGTCACTGTGTATATACATTACATTACTGATCCTGAGTTACATCCTGTATTATACTCCAGAGCTGTACTCACTATTCTGCTGGAGCTGTCACTGTGACATTACCGATCCTGAGTTACATCCTGTATTATACTCCAGAGCTGCACACATTATTCTGCTGGTGCAGTCACTGTGTATATACATTACATTACTGATCCTGAGTTACATCCTGTATTATACCCCAGAGCTGCACTCACTATTCTGCTGGTGCAGTCACTGTGTATATACATTACATTACTGATCCTGAGTTACATCCTGTATTATACTCCAGAGCTGCACTCACTATTCTGCTGGTGCAGTCACTGTGTATATACATTACATTACTGATCCTGAGTTACATCCTGTATTATACTCCAGAGCTGCACTCACTATTCTGCTGGTGCAGTCACTGTGTATATACATTACATTACTGATCCTGAGTTACATCCTGTATTATACCCCAGAGCTGCACTCACTATTCTGCTGGTGCAGTCACTGTGTACATACATTACATTACTGATCCTGAGTTACATCCTGTATTATACCCCAGAGCTGCACTCATTCTGCTGGTGCAGTCACTGTGTCCATACATTACCGATCCTGAGTTACATCCTGTATTATACCCCAGAGCTGCACTCACTATTCTGCTGGTGCAGTCACTGTGTACATACATTACATTACTGATCCTGAGTTACATCCTGTATTATACTCCAGAGCTGCATTCATTATTCTGCTGGTGCAGTCACTGTGTCCATACATTACATTACCGATCCTGAGTTACATCCTGTATTATACCCCAGAGCTGCACTCACTATTCTGCTGGTGCAGTCACTGTGTACATACATTACATTACTGATCCTGAGTTACATCCTGTATTATACCCCAGAGCTTCACTCACTATTCTGCTGGTGCAGTCGCTGTGTACATACATTACATTACTGATCCTGAGTTACATCCTGTATTATACTCCAGAGCTGTACTCACTATTCTGCTGGAGCTGTCACTGTGACATTACCGATCCTGAGTTACATCCTGTATTATACTCCAGAGCTGCACTCATTATTCTGCTGGTGCAGTCACTGTGTGCATACATTACATTACTGATCCTGAGTTACATCCTGTATTATACTCCAGAGCTGCAATCACTATTCTGCTGGTGCAGTCACTGTGTGCATACATTACAGTACTGATCCTGAGTTACATCCTGTATTATACTCCAGAGCTGCAATCACTATTCTGCTGATGCAGTCACTGTATACATACATTGTAATGTATGTACACAGTGACTGCACCAGCAGAATAGTGATTGCAGCTATGGAGTATAATACAGGATCAGTTATGTATGTACACAGTGGCAATACTTTTTATGCAGATTACTTTTATGATCACTCGCATCAAGAAGCTTTTCCTTCTGGAAGGTGCAATGTACAGACCGCTGCCCTGTTAATTGCTGTGTTTCGCTGGATCTCGCTCTAGCAGTTTATTCAGTATTCTTCCATGATTTTTGCTTGGCAGATGAAGAGCAGACATGTCGAGCTCGGCGCTGCCAGGGCTTTTCAAAGAGATTTTGTTCGCAGCGGTTTGTAATCTTATGTTTAAACATCAGACAGCGATTCCCTAATGAGACATCTTTACAAGCAGAGGAGATGCATTTCTGTCTCCCAGCTAAAGTGCCTCAGTCCCGATATTTATGGGTGACTGCGATTCTAGCTAACAGTTTACTTTTTATGTAGAAGGTGCCCTCTGTTAGTGATTACTGTCGCTACAGAAAATTACGGTCTGAAGCCGAGTTCACGCTCCTCCCGTGCGGCAGAGCCGAGTTCGCGCTCCTCCCGTGCGGCAGAGCCGAGTTCGCGCTCCTCCCGTGCGGCAGAGCCGAGTTCGCGCTCCTCCCGTGCGGCAGAGCCGAGTTCGCGCTCCTCCCGTGCGGCAGAGCCGAGTTCGCGCTCCTCCCGTGCGGCAGAGCCGAGTTCGCGCTCCTCCCGTGCGGCAGAGCCGAGTTCGCGCTCCTCCCGTGCGGCAGAGCCCACAGCCAATATATCCCTCTATACAAACTATATAGGTGTTAAAAGGGTCGTCCAGGATGCTACAAAGAAATGGCTATAAGAAGTAAGTGGCAAAAAATAAGAAAAAAGTCACTTAGCAGCTTTTAAGAGATGGAAAACGGAGGAGTTGAAGGACAAACGTTCGCTGCCAACTCATTTCATCAATGCTTGGAAGCGAGAGAGGCGCCAAGACACTGGCGAATGCCGGCACAATGAGTCGCCTTGTCAACCTTACCTTATACAAGTCCCTTTTAAAACTTTTTATTTTTTGTGGAAACAGCGCCACCCTTTTCCTCAGGCTTTGCCTGGTATGGCAGATAAAAAAAAGAAAGCAAAACAAACAAAAAAACACAAGATAACCCCGGTAAGTGCGGATTTTTCTGGGGCTTTTGTTGCAAATTTGCTGCAGATTTTATGCTTTTTTCTGTTGCAAAGGATGAAATATGATTCAGAATTTTTTTTTTTTTTGCCACCTTATTTACTTAGCTGGTATTGTATTACCTTGCGGATTCTCTGCACCAAATATGAGTGAAGTTCTAGTACCCTAAATGGAGAATTGATAGGAATTCCCATGATATAACAGACCAATCTAAATGTAGGGTCCGGACAATGCACCACGGCGCTCAAGGCCATCCGCTGCGGTGGGGACTTGCCTGGGTGTCGGTCTTTACTGTTGTTT
The DNA here is from genome assembly GCF_039654945.1 of Dendrobates tinctorius. NCBI lineage: Eukaryota > Metazoa > Chordata > Amphibia > Anura > Dendrobatidae > Dendrobates > Dendrobates tinctorius. Next base: position 2,828,124 of record NW_027361695.1, on the reverse strand, counting down.
TTTTGCATTGCGTTCATACAGTTGGGTTTTTATTTTCTGGATTGGACCAAAAAAAAAGAAGATAATACATTCTGGAAAATAAAGCATTCTGCATCTGTCGGGGCATAGACCACAACTGGCAGCGGTCCATGCCACACACAAGCCGCGGCTGCCCACGGGCAGATGTCACAGGCGGGATGGAATTTCCCGCAAACAATCGTGACTCCACTTATATTAATATTTGTCACGGGCTATAAAAAGAGGATAATCTCTTTGAGAAAAGGAAGTGACGTTCCCAGCTTAGAGCGACACTTAGTAAATGTGTATGAAAGTAAAGTGGATTACACTGGGGGGATGAACGTCGTCCCGGCCGCTACGCCCCGGGATAAGGGTAACTCCTCCATAATTCAGAGGATTGCTTTCTGTAATTAAAGAAAAACATTTCATTCTATATGGCTTTTTCCACCCTTCCCATAAACAGGCTGAATATTGAACGTACAGCCAGGTCTTGTGGAGCATAATGCACGGGATTAACCCCATCAGCACCTAAGAGCCTAGTAAAAAGCTCAATATTGCTGGAATTTCTCCGCCAAGTGGGAAACACAGTAATTATGTCTGTGGCATGTCTTCAGGAAGTTGTTACAACTTGTACATATAAAAAAAAATGAGCCTGTATCAAAATGTTAGGAAATTACTTAAATAGCAATTCCGTTTACAATTCGCTTGTATATTTCCTATAGAATCAGTACGTCACAGGTTGACATTGGGAAAGACATTTTAGGATTGGTGGGGTCCGTACTGCTTTAAGACTCGGTTATTGTAGGAGCTAAAGTGTAGTGGAACTAGGTGTTGCAAACTTTGCATTGAAATCAATGGGCGGATTTCTATGCAGGCCTACATAGCTAAAAATAATAGTATTGCGTATTATGGCGTATTAAAAAGACTTGTCTAAAGCAGAAAAAAATCCACTAGACCTTCTTTAAGTTCAGTATTAACATAATATATCTTTTTGGGAGTCTTTGCTAAATAATTGAGCTCTTATTTCCCTGCATAGACATAAATGATAAAATTGTTGTTACCTGTAATCACCACTAGAGGGAGCACTCTGCAGACTGAAGTGTCATAGATTTCAGTGTATTGACTGTATGCAGTAAATGCCTAGGGCTCCCTCTGGTGGTCGTTGTTGAATATTTCAATGTAATCATTGCAGAATTGTAGTAATAATTAATTTTCTTATTTTAATATTTAAATATTTTATGTATGATTTTTTTTTTACATTATATTTTATTAATGTTGTATTTAATAATAAACATATAATAAAACAATAACACACTATAAAAAATAAAGTGTTTTTTTTATTTTAATAATTTTCTTCACTATTGAAATATTATATATCAGCACTATATATCCATTTTTATTCTCCAAGCGTGGGTCATCTGTTTTAATGATTTTTCAAGGATAGTCAGTGATAAAATTGAGAGCGTTTCTGCCCGCTTGCGTCTCATTCTCGCGCTTCTGCCCGCATTGGTTATTGTGATATTGAAATGAATGGCCCCGTTGCGATCCCTTGTGCTTGCAGCGAACTGGCAGCAGACAACTTAACAAATGACAGCGGTATTTCACTTTATCTTGGTAATTGGTATGGCAGATATGAGCGATGACCACAGAAATGATTCCTTAGAAATAACCCTGCGTCCTCGGCATTAGTAAGAGGTGCTGAAGCCGAGGCTTCCAGAACATCCATAGTCCCCGTGGTCCCTATGCTGAGAATATTTGATCAGTTGTTGCTCCGTCTTGTCTCCAGCCATCGACTCGTCTGTTTTGTCGCACGTCAGCGTTTTCCTTTGCATCAGGTTCACGGTTGAAGCTGTGAGATCTCACTTGGGTATTGGGATCACGTGCCGTTTTGCCCAAGCTTCGGAGTAGGACGCTGCCGCCTTCCCCGATTTACTGTCAATCTTACTCATTCTTAGCATCACTGGTCTTGCGGAATGTAAGGGAAACAAGCAAAGCGAAGGCTGCTCCGCACATCACATTGCCTTTGTCCCACTTTTTCTAAATCTCCCTGATTTACGTTCTGCGGAGGCGAAAATAATTGCCTGAGATTAAAACTGCAGCAAATCTCAGTAGCAAATTTTATTTAACTTTGTGGTTCCGGAAAAGTTGTGTCACTAACTTGTGGTGCTGGTTTTACAATTCCGGTGGGGGTTGTTGTCCATCTATGCACAGTTTTTAGGTTATATACGGTAAATCTTATGTGTTTTTTCATAGCTAGGCTGGTTTGACATGTAGAGGTGTGGAAAAGCTGAAGGACCGCCCCTGAGGAGCTATCATACAGTGAGTGAAATAAGTATTGTAGAAAAGTTGAAGGACTGCCCCCTAGGAGCTACCGTACAGTGAGTGAAATAAGTATTGAATACGTCACCATTTTTCTAAGTAAATCTATTTCTAAGGGTGCTATTTTCATGAAATTCTCACCAGCTGTCATTATTAACAACCCGTCCCAGTCCAAACAGGCAAATAATTTATGGACAGCTATGATTTGATTTAGGTGTAATAATGAGATAACACTCATGGAAACAATGCATTGAGCACGCTTACTGAAATGAAATTAATACTTCGCACAAAAGCCTTTGTTGGTGATGAAACGTCAAGACGCCTCCTGTATGGAGAAACTAGTCGCAGGCATTGCTCAGGTGTGATTATGGCCCATTCTTCCACGCTAATGCTCTTTACATCCTGAAGGTCCTGTGGACTCCTTCTATGACCTCTAAGCTTTAGTTCCTTCCATACATTTTGTATTGGATTAAGGTCCGGTGATCGGCTCGGCCATTCTAACTGCGTTATTTTCTTTCTCTTAAACTAATTGCGAGTTAACTTGGCTGTGTGTTTGAGATCATTGTCGTTCTGAAATGTCCAGTCTCGTTTAATCTTGATCATCCTGGTAGAAGGCAGCAGATTTTTAGCAAGAATGTCTCAGTACATTTGTTCATTCATCCCTCCTTCAATTACATGAAGTCTGCCAGGGTCGTATGCTGAAAAACAGCCCCACACCATGATGTTCCCACCTCCACACTTCACTGTTGGTATGGTGTTTTGGGGGTGATATGCAGTGCCTTTTGGCCTCCAAACATGGTGTGTATTATGGAATCCAAAGAGTTCAAGTTTTGTCACATAAGACCAGACTATATGCTCCCAGTATTTCACAGGCTTGTCTAAATGTTGCTTAACAAACTGTAAATGTGCTTGAACATGCTTTTTCTTCAGCAATGGAGTCTTACATGGTGAGCGCGCATACAGGTCATGGAGGTTCAGTGCATTGCTTATACTGTAGTTTTCTTTTAAACAATTGTATCTGCTGATGCCAGGTCTTTCTGTAACTCTCCACAGATGGTCCTTGGCTCTTGGGCAGCTCTTCTGATAATTCTTTTCACTCTTCTGTGGCCAATTTATAGTGAAGTGATGTTCCTTCCACTTCCAGATTAGGGCCCCAACAGAGCTCACTAGAATCTTCAGCAGTTCAGAATTTTTTTTTTTTTGTAGCCATTGCCATCAATACCTTTGTGACAATAAGGTTGTGAAGGTCTTGAGACAGCTCACTGGTATTACCCATTATACCTTTGTGACAATAAGGTTGTGAAGGTCTTGAGACAGCTCACTGGTATTACCCATTATGAGAGATCTCTTGTGTGTCACCTTGGTAATGAGACACCTTTTTGTAGGTCATCAGATGAACCAGCCGATTGGTCACTAAGTTACAGGATTGCTTTTTAATTACTGATAGATATCAGCCGGTGTCATGACTTTCCGTGGCTTTTTATACCTTTTTCTTCGTGTGTTCAATACTTTTTTCCTGTGTAACTTCTCATTGTTACATATTATTTATGGACATCTATAGTTTGATTTCTTTGTGTGGATTTGATGTTTTTTTTTTTTTTTATCAACATCTGGTGAGAATTTCATGACAATAGCACCTCCAGAAATATATTTGTACTTAGGAAATTGCTGACGTGTTCAATACATTTTTCACCCACTGTAGAATAAATGTGCATACTGTATATTACTGGTTGAAGAATTATTTGCATTGACTTACAGAACATTTGATATTAGATGACCTTTACAAAAAATTAATTTGACTCTAATACACAATCGCTGACATTTCGTGTTATTCCCAGACCGGGACAGAATTTACTCCCAATTTTCTGCTGTATTACTTTACGTGCATGCATTACTTTACGTGCAGCATTTCGGATTTTGTCTTTCATGGACCCTAGGACGACTTTCCCCTACTATAAAACCTCTTGCCACAAATTCATTAAGATGCCGCCATCCGCTGCAGCCACGTATAACCGCACGTGCGCATCATTACTGCCCGATCAATACGGGGCTTGTAATTCTCTCTCCTGCCGGGACGCTCTGCACTTATTCTTCATTTTCTGTGACACTTTATTGACTTTTTACACCTTTTCTTGAGTTTGCACTTTACTCTTAATGCATTTACGCCCTCAATGTCTTGGAAACGTGCGGCTTATTAGAATTTCAGCTTATTATACCGAATGTGTTGTTTACCCTGTTGGCACTATATCAATAAAATGACTTAATAGTAATATTATTATTACCACCTTTGGGGACGCTTTTTTTTTTTTTTTTTTCTTAAATTCATTTATTTGTTGGGGCTAAAAATAATTTTTCGGCTACATGAGAAATTTTGCGCCATTTTTTGGCTTTTTTATATCATACTGCAGAACGAGTTTTCTAAGAATCTGTCAGTGAGCTTATTTTGATGGTCTTACTGGAGACTTTCTTTACTCTTTTGTCTGTCTTTTTTCGAGCTGCTTCTCAGCTGATTTATGACCACAGACCACATCCAAGTTTCCATGTGCAGGAAAGAAAGAGACTGTGAAAGCCAACATTTTTAATGAAACGCGAGCAAAAAATTTATTTTTAGCTCCAATATGTCCATTTATGTAAAAAAAAAAAAAAAAGTCCCCAATGGTGGGCACCCCCTTTTACACTGGCTATATAAAAAAGACTGGTTGGCTGGGTGCTTTCTTGTAATACATTAATGGTCTATTGCGCTTTATGAAGGACATCATTGTATTCTATGGCACGATCATAGGTTTAGTTAGAGGGGTTGTCTCGTTTGGGCAGGCTATGGTGCCTGTAGTGAGAAGGGGCACAGTGCCACCCTGATTTTGCCTGCAGTCACCTCTAGAGGGAGCTCACTGCATAGATTTATTCTATTTATACCATTGAGTTCAATGATGTCTTTGTAAATTCACATGCAGTGAGCTCCCCCTAGTGGTGGCCACAGGCAGCAAGAATATTAAAGTTAGAAAAACAGAGATCCCCTATACAGAATTCACATAAGGATTAACCCAATATTTGGTGGAGCTCACCGATGTCTAATTTCAGCCCAATGATATCTATGCTCCTAGTATTAGGACTTAATAGACTGGGCCCCTTCTATTTGTCTGTACAGTGGTCGACTGAAAAGAGACAGGATCACTGGGGTCAATCACTAAATTAGATTTAATATTAATTATCAGGCGGCTACCCCTCAATAACAGCCCAAAAAACAAAGTGACCATTTATGGGAACCAGTCCGGAGGTGGAGGGTTTACACGTGCAAACCACTTTCACCTCGTTTTGGGAACCGGAAAGATCTTTATAATATTGTATCCATCGGTCGGTTATAGTATCACATTGCTTTACTTAAATAAAAATATTAAAAAATAAAAAGAATGTAAAAAAAAAATATGCTCATTTATTATGCAAATGACGGTGTGTCCCCCTGGTCGGGTATCTGGACAGTGCGTATCTGGACGGCGTGTCCCCTTCTGGGCGCGTATCTGGACGGCGTGTCCCCTTCTGGGCGCGTATCTGGACGGCGTGTCCCCTTCTGGGCGCGTATCTGGACGGCGTGTCCCCTTCTGGGCGCGTATCTGGACGGCGTGTCCCCTTCTGGGCGCGTATCTGGACGGCGTGTCCCCTTCTGGGCGCGTAGCTGGACGGCGTGTCCCCTTCTGGGCGCGTAGCTGGACGGCGTGTCCCCTTCTGGGCGCGTAGCTGGACGGCGTGTCCCCTTCTGGGCGCGTGTCCCAGTCAACCTTCATTAATCTTGCCCCCGGCCTGTTGAGTAACGTGGAGCTTATAGCACGTGCCCTTATGTGGCCAAAGTAAATTATTTTTGTCTGCGCATGCGCCGCTGCACTGCTCGCTTCCAGGAGATCAATAATGGCGCATGTGCAGAACAAAACTGGTCAATCTGCCAACACAAAGTCAGAACTCTGCGCATGGGTCGATTTTCTAGCTGTACCATACAAGCGTCGGATCTCACACACCCTATAGACTTCCATCAACGCACCAGGGGCACAGCGCAGCGAGAACATTGACCGGGACTCTCAGACAATCCGGATACGCCCACCGGACACTTGAGCGCCCCGATGTTTGCATCGGCTAATGGTTTTTGAGTAATGGGTATAACTTTTAGAAAGTTTTCTTGCGGTGTATAGGGGTCAGGTTCTCTTGAAAGCGACGTGAGACTCATTGGCAGAAGGACCAGTAAATGACGGAGGAGCTGGCAATCTTTTCCGTCAGTGCTGTGCTTCGATCGCATTGGTTGCCGGAGTGACTTCAGTCTTCCTGGCAGCGATCATGTAAAATCTCATAAGGAAAATCTGTTAAAGTGATCTTTTCCTATAGTGAGTGTAGATGAAAGCGCTGCGGAGCCGCCGGACTTCCTCCATGAATCGTATGATGAGGAGCGAGGCTCTTATGAAATAGAAGTGTTTGGGCACAGCTGGCGGCTGCATCATAAGAGCTGGCACCTCCTGAAGGCTGCGGGGAGAGCTTCCAGATGTGCAGATTTATTCCAAGCGGCAGTTTGCGGCTCTTGTATATTTGAAGTTATATGCGGTTTCCTGCATTGGGATTTCTAAGAAGGCGACATCCGGGCGCAACACAACTGTCAAGAAGTGCAAAATGCCCCTAACTGAGCGCAATATATGGAACGACTGAGATATGGCTGTTATCAGGACGCAAAGTTCCTAAAACTTCCAACAGAAGATTCTGCCTTCAGACACCACTAGGGGGAGCCTGCTACACCATCCGCAGTGTGTCAGCGAGACGATGCAACAGCCGTGAGCAGAGATAACGCTGATCTCCATCATTAAATCCCTTAGATGCTGCAGTCAAAAGCAACCATGCCATCTAAGTGGTTACACTGATCGAGAAGGTTAAATCACACCCTGAGATGCACTGTACCTAGGCATTGTCTTGTCAAGAGTATACAGCTCCCCCTAGTGGTGTCTGCAGACAGGATCTTATCACGTATCTCTGTATACAGGGAGCTCCCCCTAGTGGTGACTGCAGACAGGATCTTATCATGTATCTCTGTATACAGGGAGCTCTCCCGAGTGGTGACTGCAGACAGGATCTTATCATGCATCTCTGTATACAGGGAGCTCTCCCTAGTGGTGACTGCAGACAGGATCTTATCATGCATCTCTGTATACAGGGAGCTCCTCCTAGTGGTGGCTACAGACAGGATCTTATCATGTATCTCTGTATACAGGGAGCTCCCCCTAGTGGTGGCTGCAGACAGGATCTTATCATGTATCTCTGTATACAGGGAGCTCCCCCTAGTGGTGGCTGCACACAGGATCTTATCACGTATCTCTGTATACAGGGAGCTCTCCCGAGTGGTGACTGCAGACAGGATCTTATCATGCATCTCTGTATACAGGGAGCTCTCCCTAGTGGTGGCTGCATACAGGATCTTAGGTATCTCTGTATACAGGGAGCTCCCCCTAGTGGTGGCTGCAGACAGGATCTTATCATGTATCTCTATACAGGGAGCTCCCCCTAGTGGTGGCTACAGACAATATCTTATCATGTATCTCTGTATACAGGGAGCTCCCCCTAGTGGGGGCTGCAGACAGGATCTTAGGTATCTCTGTATACAGGGAGCTCCCCCTAGTGGTGGCTGCAGACAGGATCTTATCATGGTTCTCTGTATACAGGGAGCTCCCCCTAGTGGTGGCTGCAGACAGGATCTTATTATGTATCTCTGTATACAGGGAGCTCCCCCTAGTGGTGGCTGCAGACAGGATCTTATTATGTATCTCTGTATACAGGGAGCTCCCCCTAGTGGTGACTGCACCAGAATATTATCATGGTTCTCAGTATACAGGGAGCTCCCCCTAGTGGTTGCTGCAGACAGGATCTTATCATGTATCTCTGTATACAGGGAGCTCCCCCTAGTGGAGGCTACAGGTGGTCTGCTTTCATGTGACTTTTATGCAGTGGATTTGGAGCTCTGTATCAGCATAACTGAGCTCAAACCGCCATAACGATGACGCTTTTATATTTTCTGCCCCTTCTGAATGCTGTGCGCATTGTACGGAGGATGTATTGATGTTATATAGAGGTATGGGGGCATTAGCTACTTGCACAGGATGCGTTTTGTGGTTTTCTGTCCTAGTCATCCACGTGTTGGCTGGTGATGGCCTGATATAATAGTCGCTGTCCATCGGCCCAATTACTTTTGGCCTCATACAGTTTTGGTCCTAAAACATCAAATCTATCAAGCTGAGGAAATGCAGCTCTGAAGTCGCCCTTTCCTATTAATTCATCAATATTTGAGCACAATTCCACTCACATCAAACAGCAGATTTTTCTTTGCTCGCCCAATTATATATTTATTTTAAAGGAACAGACAATCTGCAAAAGCCGATATAATGAATAATGAAATAGATGAGTAGAGGAGATCCTCCAAGGAATGAAAACAGGGGATTAGTTACAAGTTCGGGCGTTCCCGGAGGACCGGGCCGTGGACCGCATCCAGGATTGATGATTGTGATGACTCTGTTAAAGGCACAGCGACCTATTATTCCGTCCTGGTGCGCGGATCTTTGTGGTCTCTCGTCAGATCTGTGCATTGTAATTGATGATGAAAAAAAAGTATTTCAAATCCATCTGTACGATAAAAAAAGATGAGAAGTTGTCATCCAGTAAATCTGCAGTGATGTAGGAGCAGATATTGAATTTGCCATTCAGGAGACTGGGAAAGTTGGGTGATGCCAAATATGGCAGCTATAGGGGTCACCACCCAACTTTTTAAATGAAAACGGTGTTTGCGCGTGTTTGGTTCCTGGCAGACGCGGCTCAGGTGTGGTCCTGTGCAAATATCTTGATAGATCAGCCGTTTATTATAAGGCTATAATTAAATCCTATGTTTATAGTGCGATGAGACACAACCATTACGACGACCTAATCCTGCTAATCTGCACATTCCTAGTAAATTGTGGATCATTGGGCGACACAATACAGAGATAATGAATTATTACCGTTCAGCATGCTTCATGTATGGATGTAGCAGAGCCGAGCTGGTTACGGTGATATCACAGGAGGGCGAGTAACAGCAATGCACCCAGGAGTGACCGCATCATGACTCACAGGGGTTACATGACCTATTCAGCTCTGCTACATCTGTACGAGATGCTGTCCTGGATTGGGGTCCCTTTATCCCACCTCAGGGTGACACTCGTGGGCTTTTCCCATCAGAAATCTACATCCACCGGATCCCAAATATTATCTTTCAGGGTGATGGCGCTGGACTAAAAGTTACAGGATCCTAATGGGAATATGTAGTCAGAAAATGACCTATTGTTTTTAGGAAGGTTTTTATGTTTAATGATGTGTTTTACATTTTTTTTTTTTTTTAATTTTCCATATTGTTGTTTATTTGTAAAAAATAAATAAAATCAGAAATTTGCACAACGGACACAAAGTCTAATACTAGAGTCACTGATTGTTCTGGTCAGATGTCTAATCAGTATTACAGATATGATAACAGTGACTGATAACACCTCTATATACAGTAGATAATACAGGATCCACCATTCACAAGAGGTGATATCACAGCCACCTCCTCCTCCTGTACAATGACTGATCACACCTCCATATATAGTAGATAATACAGGATCCACCATTCACAATAGATGTCACAGCTCACCTCCTTCTCCTCCTCCTGTACAATGACTGATAACCTCTCTATATACAGTAGATAATACAGGATCCACCATTCACAATAGATGTCACAGCTCACCTCCTTCTCCTCCTGTACAATGACTGATATCATCTCTATATACAGTAGATAATACGTGATCCACCATTCACAATAGCTGGTGTCGCAGCTCACCTCCTCCTCCTGTACAATGACTGATAACATCTATATACAGTAGATAATACATGATCCACCATTCACAATAGGTGGTGTCACAGCTCACCTCCTCCTCCTGTACAATGACTGATAACACCTCTGTATACAGTAGATAGCACAGGATCCACCATTTACAATAGGTGATATCACAGCTCACCTCCTCCTCCTGTACAATGACTGATAACACCTCTATATACAGTAGATAATACAGGATCCATCATTCACAATAGGTGATGTCACAGCTCACCTCTTCCTCCTGTACAATGACTGATAAAACCTCTATATACAGTAGATAATACAGGATCCATCATTCACAATAGGTGATGTCACAGCTCGCCTCCTCCTCCTCCACTTATCTTTGATCTACGTTAGAAGGGCACACGTTCTTTCTATATGTTTTGCAGTATGTGGATATTGGGATTGTAGGGTTGTGTGATATAGGATTAATCCCTTCTTTTCGGGGTGGATGTTTCCCGGTCAGATGGGGACAGGTGTATCTGAGCGGATTGGGTGTACATTCATATTGCAATCACTTTGTGTCTGATATTACAGATCTATAAATGCCTTTTCTCCTGTAGTGTCAGGTCCTACTACTTAACGTATCGCTGTTATTAGTGCGCCTCCTGGAGGACCCGGCGGCCTCCCTGTCCTCCTTAATGAGGTCTGCGCATAGTCCTCTGGAGGCTGCCAAGAAGCCCCGCGTATCCTCCAGATGAATCGCTCCCCGAGACAGAAATTACCCCGGGGGGAGGAAAGAATAACCAGCTATCGGCATAAATTAACCCCAAGGGACCAACGGTTCAGATCGGAGCAGATTCCCCCCCCCAGTGGGTATATTTCAAAATTAACCCTTTCACACCTGCAATCTATTATATTTTATATTTATCACCATTAATATAGCAGTAATATTCCTGGATTCTAGTATTGAGTAGAGCGCAATAGGCGCCGCTTTGTCATTTGTTCTTATATAGTATTCACGATTCAGAATATGCTCAATTTACACAATTTCTGGAATATTTGATGCCAAATTAAAGGAATTTTATGGTGCTATTATCATTTAAAGGGGTTGTCCCAGCAGGATAGGTGAGAACTTGTTGGTCTCATCGCTGGAGGTCCCAGTAACCAGACTCAAATTTAGGAAAGCACTTTAGATAATATTTCCAAGAAATCCCATGATTTTTCCTCTTCTGCATGCTCACGTCAATGCATCACCATGGCAACAGACTACAAAGAAACTTCATGTAGTCTGACCCTGCAGTCATGCTACCAAAAAATAAACGATCTCTATTTTAATTATCCTTCCATTTTTGTATAGTGTGGAGTAACTCTGCTCCCTCTCGTAATGATTACACACAGTTCTGCATTCGGCCTGTATGCCCAGTACGATAGGCAATTTTTCATCAAGACGGTTTGCAAAGTTTCTTCATTTCTTACCTTAGTTGCATCAGAGGAATAAAATGGTTGCAAAATTTTACACACTTTGGATAAATTGTAAGGTTCAACACATTGGCTGAGCAGACAAAGGGATGGACCTGAGAGTGCTGGGATGAAGGATCAGACAAAACCATCTAAAAGTGATTTCTCCGTGCTCCAATCTGCTCGTCACAACCTTGGCAGCCTTTGATTTCCATTACCAAAAGCCTGCAGGACTTGGTGAACTCATCCGCCATCCAGGCGGATCTGCACAGAAACATACGGCGCAAGAGCGGACCTGCGGAGCAAGAGCGGACCTGCGGAGCAAGAGCGGACCTGCGGAGCAAGAGCGGACCTGCGGAGCAAGAGCGGACCTGCGGCGCAAGAGCGGACCTGCGGAGCAAGAACAGATCCGCGCTGCTGCAGATTCAGCCTCCATGACCTCATTTGGACTTGTGGTGCCAGAACGAATCTATGGTGCAAGAACCGACCTGTGGTGCGATTTGCACAGAAACATGCGGTGCAAGAACAGTCGTGCGGTGCAAGAACAGTCGTGCGGTGCAACAAAGGAGCCGCACTGCAGCAGATTCAGCTTCCATGACCTCATTTGGATCTCATGGTCACAGATACCTTTTTCCAAGACCCTATTAAGGTGTCACTTCTCTACCTTGGAGGGATGATGGACATGAGCCAAAATCCTCTTTCCATACAGAAATTATTTTTAGAAAATCATATGCAAATTTGAACCAAGAGCACAAAATGTGTCATTGTAATCTATGTGCTGTCATTCCAAGGTTACAATGTATCAGCCGGGAAAGGAGACAGAGGAGGAAGACAATGGTCCTATGCTAATATTTGCTCTACATGGAAACAAATGAGCTTTCTCAGAGCAAAAAAAAACTGTCTTGACAGAGGCACCAATTGGAGAAGGTGAACCCTAAAGTCAAGGTCCTTTTAATGAGCCTTGCTGAATTAGTAAGAATATTATCAGAGCCTATTCCTGGGCATGTTGTAAGGCCCGGACATGGATTTATAGGGCTGCTACCTATCATTAATAGGTGGCAGTAGCGAAAAGCTGATTTGCATATCTTTTTCCCATGGAGCATTGCTAATTCAACACCATACACAGCTGGTCTCCGTAAAGGGGTTGTCCAGGGTTGGGGCTCAAGGCTACAGTTACTCTGTGACTGCAGACTTGTAAATCCTCACCGTGCACACAATGCATGCTATCAGGATTCTGTTGAAGCGAGTAGGGGGTTAATTGATCAGAAGTATGCGATTTGCTTATGTTAAGGCACATTCCAGCTAGACGTGTCTGGCCTCCTTCTATTCACTTGTATTGAGAGAGGTCATGTTCGTCTAGTCTGTATATGACTTGCAGACTTGTGATCACGTGCCCTCCTACTCCTGGAGCAGCTGAAGAATCCACAGTGTGCACTGTGCACCCTGTGAGGACTCACAAGTCACATAGAGTGACTGCAGACTTGTGCCCCAAACCGGAACAACCCCCTTAAGTTATGCACCAAAGAAAACGGTGATTCTGATTTATTTGGAATTTGGACTGCTCTTTTAAAGGTGTATTCTACTAGGACATGCAATCACTTTATGGTCGGTGGGGCTCCAGCCTCTACTGAGAAGGGAGGGTCTGCCTTGCTGCTACGAGGCTAGCTGTAGTTTCCTGTAGCCCCAGATTGTCCACTATTCCCTGCGGCCCCGCGGAGGGGCGGGCCCTTCCCTGCGGCCCCGCGGAGGGGCGGGCCCTTCCCTGCGGCCCCGCGGAGGGGCGGGCCCTTCCCTGCGGCCCCGCGGAGGGGCGGGCCCTTCCCTGCGGCCCCGCGGAGGGGCGGGCCCTTCCCTGCGGCCCCACGAAGCGGAGTCCTCCCATCTCATAAAGCCTACGGAGGATCTGCAGCCATCTCCCGTACTTCCAATGTGTCAATTACCGCAGCTTTAGAGAGATCGCTATTTCATTCCCAGATCTCTGTTAATTTCCAACCATTTAGTTTAAAGAAAAAGATAAATAAGTTGTCACCATCAAATATTCTCCTAATCCCATAATGGGCTTAAAAAAAATGTCAGACAATGCGCGATACGGTGCGATCAGAAAACAATGAGAGTTTCTGGTGGAGGACGTGTCGGAGCAGCGAGGGAACCAGCCCCGGGGTGGAAGTGTCTGCAATTAAGGAAAACAGTGATTAGATCACACACTGGGACTAATTACTGCTTGTGGACAAACTCCAGCATCGAGGAACACTGGATTCTCGGATCTCGCTGGAAATATTTCGAGCAGGTAGTAACACGACCGCGCCCCACGTATTACACAGCGGCTCCTGCAGAGAGGAAAATGTAATATTTTGGGACAATTCTACCATTGTAAGGGTTAAAAGTGCCAACATAGGAGGATGGAATGCATCATGGTGCGTCACTTTATTTAAAGGGGTCTGGACTCTGTCCATTCTAAGGGGGTTCTTCAATGCATCCAGAGGAAAAAGTGAGAGAAAACTTTCCAATATTGCAGGTAGATCCAAGAGTTTTTCTAAAGCGGCCTCTAGAGGGGAAAATGTCTTATTACATGGCGGCCACCATCAGATGAGAGGGACCACCTGATGAATTGGGCTGAGAATGAGATCAACAGGCTAAGATATGTACAAGAATAGACCCCCGCAAGACACGCTGGAAGATTTAATCTCTAACGCTTGCAGAATAGTGAGTGCAGCTCGGGGGGTATAATACAGGATGTAACTCAGGATCAGTAATGTAATGTATATACACAGTGACTGCACCAGCAGAATGGTAAGTGCAGCTCTGGAGTATAATACAGGAAGTAACTCAGGATCAGTAATGTAATGTATGTACACAGTGACTGCACCAGCAGAATAGTGAGTGCAGCTCTGGAGTATAATACAGGATGTAACTCAGGATCAGTAATGTAATGTATGTACACAGTGACTGCACCAGCAGAATAGTGAGTGCAGCTCTCGAGTATAATACAGGAAGTAACTCAGGATCAGTAATGTATGTACACAGTGACTGCACCAGCAGAATAGTGAGTGCAGCTCTGGAGTATAATACAGGATGTTACTCAGGATTAGTAATGTAATGTATATACACAGTGACTGCACCAGCAGAATAGTGAGTGCAGCTCTGGAGTATAATACAGGATGTAACTCAGGATCAATAATGTAATGTATGTACACAGTGACTGCACCAGCAGAATAGTGAGTGCAGCTCTCGAGTATAATACAGGAAGTAACTCAGGATCAGTAATGTATGTACACAGCGACTGCACCAGCAGAATAGTGAGTGCAGCTCTGGAGTATAATACAGGATGTTACTCAGGATTAGTAATGTAATGTATATACACAGTGACTGCACCAGCAGAATAGTGAGTGCAGCTCTGGAGTATAATACAGGATGTAACTCAGGATCAATAATGTAATGTATGTACACAGTGACTGCACCAGCAGAATAGTGAGTGCAGCTCTGGGGTATAATACAGGATGTAACTCAGGATCCGTAATGTAATGTATGTACGCAGTAACTGCATCAGCAGAATAGTGAGTGCAGCTCTGGGGTATAATACAGGATGCAACTCAGGATCAGTAATGTAATGTATGTACACCGTGTCTGCGCCAGCAGAATAGTGAGTGCAGCTTTGGAGTATAATACAGGATGTAACTCAGGATCAGTAATGTAATGTATGTACACATTGACTGCACCAGCAGAATAGTGAGTGCAGCTCTGGAGTATAATACAGGATGTAACTCAGGATCAGTAATGTAATGTATGTACACAGTGACTGCACTAGCAGAATAGTGAGTGCAGCTCTGGAGTATAATACAGGATGTAACTCAGGATCAGTAATGTAATGTATGCACACAGTGACTGCACCAGCAGAATAGTGAGTGCAGCTCTGGGGTATAATACAGGATGTAACTCAGGATCAGTAATGTAATGTATGTACACAGTGACCGCACCAGCAGAATAGTGAGTGCAGCTCTGGGGTATAATACAGGATGTAACTCAGGATCAGTAATGTAATGTATGCACACAGTGACCGCACCAGCAGAATAGTGAGTGCAGCTCTGGGGTATAATACAGGATGTAACTCGGGATCAGTGTAGGTTTACTATACTACATTATGTTGCTTATTGTGACATGTCCGACGATCCCTTTCTGGAGCAGTACAGAGAATTGTCGGTCATGTACGGTTCTTCGCTTTGTACTCTGTAGATTCAGTTCTTTTTTCATTTTCTCCCTCTCCTGTCTGGGATAAACCGTCCAATAACCTGTGAGATAATACACAGGCGGCTCTTCTATGTATCTCAGGAAGGAAACATAATTATATAGTATTATGCCTCCTCTCTTAATGGTTCCTAAATGGAGTTTTGACCCCAGTCCTTCTGCACGTCTTATTGCAGAACTCACGCTGTCGGCTTAATATTCCGGCTCTGAAGTATTACGCTGTTCTATGGGGATTGGCACAGACTGAATTGCCCATCACTTAGGATTCCCACTTCCAGGCAGTAAAATGTGAATCTCAGCAGCAGTAAATAAGACATTACAGAAGCGGAGACTCCTGGAAATGACTGGAGTCCAGATCAGCCTCCTTGTCGTGGCGGCCTCAGGTGGTGAAGTGCGGCCTCAGGTGGTGAAGTGCGGCTCCCTTCAATGATACTTATTTTACAAGGTGGTGGATGGTTTCCAGAGTCCGGCCGTGATAATGAGATCATAAGATGGCAGCTCACGAAAGCTGTACGATCTCCGTGTCACGGTGTACAGAATCTGAGCCGACGCTGAGTTCCCAATACGTGAGCAATTCTGACATTATCTACAGGTAATTTATGGAAAAATGAGGAAAAAAAAGCAGTTTTACAACAGACTGTGAAATGAGATGGTGGTCAACGTTTTTTTAAAAAAAAATTTATTTCTACTGATCTCTAGTGGCCTGTATTGGAATTTCGACTTTTTATGCTTTATTTTAAATGGATGTCACAAAAACAAGTTTGAGACCTCTAAATATAAAGCTTTGTACTTCTCCTATCGGCCACTAGAGGTCAGAAGAAGATCACTAGCATCTCCATTTACTTTCTGCTGTAAAACTAAATAAAGTAATTAAAAAAAAAAGTATTTCTCATCTTATCACAATTTAGTGACAAATATTCAGTTTTTGTGCAAGAATGCTGTAATATGTTCAAAATTGTACAATAAAAATGAGAGACTTTTGAACATATCGCAGCCTTTTTACACAACAGCTCTGGACATTTTTCACAAAATTGTGCTACAGTTTATAAATTAAGCAATATTTCATTCATTTTGTTTTACGATTTAGTTTTACAGCAGGCTGTAAAATGAGATGGTGGAGACTTTCTTCTGACCTCTAGTGGCTTTAATGCAGTATTACCTGATTAGAAACTCCTATGATTTTGTGACATCTGTGTAAAATTAAACAATTGCAGTTCTCATACAGGCCACAAGAGGTCAGTAGAAAAGGGATTACCGCCCTCTCATTTTACAGTCTGCTGTAAAACTAAAATAAGGTAGTAAAAAAATAAATGAATAATTTGATTCATTTCTCGGTTTTATCGCAACGTTGTGAAAAATGTCTACCATTGTAGGTAATGGGTTCAAAAGTCTAAAAAAAAAATAAAAAATAAAAAATTGTCTTCTACATTGATCTTTTCCTGCTATTATCAGAGATGTGGATTTGTCACATAGGGAGATGTGTCTAAGACCCAGTGCGCACCTGCATCTCGCCGCCTGTTTTCGGTGTGATAGATACTGCTGTGACCGCAGATCAGCGCCGAGTCCTATAAATCATAATAACAGCACATCCCGGTGTGTAGGATGATTGCAAGCGGAGAAAAACAAGATTATGTTTCTCCCTGGGCGCTTCGTCCACTTTTGCAAACACGCACCTTTGACTGATGGTATTGATCCAGGTGACAAAAAAAAAGGAGAGATGTTCGCAGTGTCCTCTGTGCAATCCTATTGCATGGATCACTGACTTCCAATGCCGACTGGTACGGTCCGGGTCATTGGAGGAAAATCCCCGAGGGCTCGTACTTCTGTCTGTACAGAGAAAGAAACTGGATAATAGGGTGCAGTACTCGCTTTGTCCAGGTGGCGGAGCCCTGATGCTTGTAATTGACTTTATAGACTATTCTAAAGCCAAATGGATCGACCTGGAAATATTTGTAACTTCCCAATGTTCTGTAGGAATTTTATGGCAAAAAATTCAGCTAGATCAGTAAAAGGCTTTGCTAATTTGCAAAAAGTTCGTAAAGACCTCTTTTGAATTATCTGCTATAATGTACATTCTATTATGAACTGCAGAATTAAAAAGGGAGTCTTAATTCTACACAAACCCTTGAAGGAAGACTCCCCTTAAGGGTTTGTCTAGAATTTAAAAAAGGGGTGTTTTTTTTTTTTTTTAAACTTTTCTTTAGCAACAGCGCCGTTCTTGTCAACTGGCCACATCTGGTATTGCAGCTTACAAATTGATACTGTGACTGTAGTGGCAGGCAACTGAACCTGCAGAGACTTGTAGTTCCACCCTGGTTACTCAATGGTGGCCGCTGTGATAAAAAAAAAAAAATAGTATATCGCATGGCACGACTGTGGCGCCTCCAGACAGTGGAGATCGTTGGCATTTTTAATCCCTTCTACCGAGAAGCAAAATCTTATTTCAGTCTCGGGCAGAGATGGCGGGTAGGGGGACGGGGGCGCTAAGTCACGCCGCACTGCATGCTGAGTAATCTGAGCTTTTTATAAGGAGTCGGACGGCGTTTGTACCAGAAGGTGGCCGCTACGTGCTGCTATAATCACCGGGGTAGGACTGCATTAAATTCCAAGTGTAACGTAAACATTTGGCAAAATAAAACGTTCCCCTTCAGCTGCGCCGTGAGCCGCGATCGCTCCGTCATCGCCTCGCAACCACTTCTCATATGCCACCCTTAAAGGCACAATGCACCTAACTGTAACATTGCGTGCATTGTAAAATAGGAGCCATTTTAATGCATTCTTTTCATTTTATTCGTTTATTTCCTGTTTTGTATCCCGAGATGTGGAATAGACAACTCCATTCTTCTCAATGCAGTACTTCATATGACCTGTGGAGGCGCTGCAGGAATTGAACACTTGCATCCTTGATTGCAGCTGATCGGGAGGGAGCCTTCTAGCAAAAAAAAAAGTAGTTTTGAAAATTGAAATCAAAAGACTATAAAGGCTTTGTAGGGCTGGTGTGTTGTTGGTTGAATGTCCCCTTTAATGAAAAGTTATGTGGGAAACTTTCCAAGGCGATTGGTATTATGCAAGTAGAGATTGCACTTCTTGCATCAAACACTTTGAAGATCAAACCAACGGCTCTAATCCTCACGTCCTTGGGCGAGTTGTTTTATCAGCCTAAAATAATGTTCCTTAGTGAGTGTGTGCCAACAATCTAATTAATCCTCTCTGGAAATACAACAGCGGTGTCCGAGGACGGAGAGGCAGATTCTGTCATCTGTAAGACTGCGGCCTCCTGCACCAGAAGCGTGCACCCCAGGGCCCAACTATGTAGGGGTCACCCGGGCGCTGGTGGCCTAAAGGATCCAGTACCCCTCTGTCGCGTAAGGAGTCCCTGGCATTGTACATATCTATAATCTATCCAACTCGCCATCCATCTGTCCCTGCCTCCTCATCGGTCCCTGCCTCCCCCCTCCGTCTCCCTTTCCGCCTCCCCCTACCCTTCCTTCTCCCTTTCCGCGTCCCTTTCCGCCTCCCTTTCTGCGTCCCCCTCCGCCTCCCTTTCCACGTCCCCCTCCGCCTCCCTTTCCACGTCCCCCTCCGCCTCCTTCTCCCTTTCCGCGTCCCTTTCCGCCTCCGCGTCCCTTTCCGCCTCCGCGTCCCTTTCCGCCTCCGCGTCCCTTTCCGCCTCCGCGTCCCTTTCCGCCTCCGCGTCCCTTTCCGCCTCCGCGTCCCTTTCCGCCTCCGCGTCCCTTTCAGCCTCCGCGTCCCTTTCCGCCTCCGCGTCCCTTTCCGCCTCCGCGTCCCTTTCCGCCTCCGCCTCCCTTTCCGCCTCCGCCTCCCTTTCCGCCTCCGCCTCCCTTTCCGCCTCCGCCTCCCTTTCCGCCTCCGCCTCCCTTTCCGCCTCCCTTTCCGCCTCCGCCTCCCTTTCCGCCTCCGCCTCCCTTTCCGCCTCCGCCTCCCTTTCCGCCTCCGCCTCCCTTTCCGCCTCCCTTTCTGCCTCCCTTTCCGCCTCCCTTTCCACCTCCCTTTCCGCCTCCCTTTCCGTCTCCCTTTCCGCCACCGCCTCCGTCTCCCTTTCCGCCACCGCCTCCGTCTCCCTTTCCGCCACCGCCTCCGTCTCCCTTTCCGCCTCCGTCTCCCTTTCCGCCACCGCCTCCGTCTCCCTTTCCTCCTGTACATACTTTCTATGTCTGTAATCTGAGTTTTATGTTGGTTGCACATCGCCAGCTTCTATAATTAAAGGACAAATGCCGTCTCTTGGAGCTGAAGCTCGGTCTCCAGCCCGGCTAATGAACCTTAGCCCATCTGCTGCCATTACCTCTGGAAAGTATTGGTTGCGCTTTTTGCAATGCACCTTTTTGCTTTACCGCAGCGCAAACAATGAAGTGTGGCCGCCTTCCCGCAGCACAATGGCCGCATATTAGCAATAATTTATAGGGTAAAACCGGCATCATCCTTCACCCATGTGCCATGTAACAAAGACGAATGCCAGCAGCCGCAGCCTCCTAATGGGCGCAGATATCATGTACACTCATTGTAACCGCACATTAAACTTATTACACGCTGTTTGCTCTCCATAACCCCTTCACTGCTGGTCCCAGTGATCAGAGAGGCGGCCACTGGGACCCCTATGGGGCCCATGAAAAAGGGGGTCCGATCCAACAAGAAACAACTTCCTCAGTGTCTTTGTACCTAGGTAACTAGATGAATAGGTGGACAGTGCTGTCAGATTTCTTTTGGCCGGTGTGGAAAAAATTCTGCAGAGTAAGAAAGCTTTAAAAAAAATAAATAAATAATTAAAATAAGCTATTAACAATTCTATTTCTATCAATTAACAAAATGCAAAGTGAATAAACAAAAAGAGAACTTAATATTTGGTGACCGCCCTTTGCTTTCTTCAGTTCTTCTAGGTGCAGTTGTTCCAAACATCTTGGAAAACTGACCCCAGATCTTATGTGGATGTCATTTGCACAAGTGATCCGCCTCCGCAGAGCCCTAATCTCACATCATCATCATCCATATCTGGGATCACATGAAGGATCCGCACAAGCCTCGTACACAGGAGATCTGGGGTCAGTGTTACAAGATCTTTGGAATAACCTCCTGCTGAGAGCCTTCAAAAACTGTGTGCAAGTGACTGAGAAGAAGTGAAGGAGGCGACGGGCGGTCACCAGATACTGATGATGGAGGTGACGGGCGGTCACCAGATACTGATGATGGAGGGGACGGGCGGTCACCAGATACTGATGATGGAGGTGACGGGCGGTCACCAGATACTGATGATGGAGGGGACAGGCGGTCACCAGATACTGATGATGGAGGTGACGGGCGGTCACCAGATACTGATGATGGAGGGGACGGGCGGTCACCAGATACTGATGATGGAGGGGACGGGCGGTCACCAGATACTGATGATGGAGGGGACAGGCGGTCACCAGATACTGATGATGGAGGTGACGGGCGGTCACCAGATACTGATGATGGAGGGGACAGGCGGTCACCAGATACTGATGATGGAGGTGACGGGCGGTCACCAGATACTGATGATGGAGGTGACGGGCGGTCACCAAATACTGATGATGGAGGGGACGGGCGGTCACCAGATACTGATGATGGAGGTGACGGGCGGTCACCAGATACTGATGATGGAGGGGACGGGCGGTCACCAGATACTGATGATGGAGGGGACGGGCGGTCACCAGATACTGATGATGGAGGGGACGGGAGGTCACCAGATACTGATGATGGAGGGGACGGGCGGTCACCAGATACTGATGATGGAGGGGACGGGAGGTCACCAGATACTGATGATGGAGGGGACGGGAGGTCACCAGATACTGATGATGGAGGCGATGCTTCATTTCGAAAGGTGGCCAGACAGACATTGGATCGCTGGCTAGGACACATCTTTAGCATCTTTTAGCCTCTTCTTTCTCCTTATAGAATTTTTGACTTTGAGCACCCTAAGGCCGCATTATCCTCCAGTTACATCAGTATTACATAATTGATCTCCGGTTTTGTTTTCTATGTACGGAGTCATTTACAAGGACCGGGATAATCGCCCAGAAATCCTGTTCCCTCCGCTGAGGTTTTATCCGGAGATTATATCTGTGACTGTTCTGTTTCTATGTGTCGGTGTTTTACCTATTGTCTAATGTTTACAGTCCTGTCAGGTCCCTTTCTTTATTGATGAGCCCAAACCTGCCTGAGCCGCGGACATTATAAGATTAAGCGCCGTGCCCAAGGTTATAAGCCAGCAAGGAAATCAAACCGCCTGCGCGAGATCCGACAGACTCATTGTTCTCAATCAGCGGAGATATTGACCGCTTTACTCCCTTCAACTCATCCTGCAAAAATGTAGAAAATGAACCAACACTTTAAGCCCGGAACATAATTACTGTGTAATATCGTGAATTCTTCTATTTTAACGACTTTCACTTATTTTACTTGTTGTTCTCAGTTTCTGTAACAGAAAAATATGCAAAAAAGTAAACTTATATAATGACAAATACTTCCATACTATGCCCACGTAATACCGCTCAGCCCCCTAATAGCATCACACAGTGCCGAAATAGTAACTCCATACAATAGACAAAGATGCTCCTATATAACACTGTCATATAATTTCTACATAATGCCGCCATTCATTGCCCAAATAAAACCGCCACATAGTCTTTAAATAATACCGTTACACAATGTCATACAGAGTATAAATAATACCGCCATGCAGTACACTCACAATTCTACTTTACGTAACACTGCCATATATTTTCATCACTATTCAGAGTCAAATTAACACTGTCATGTAATGTATATGGGAAATGGCAAAGTTTTTAGTGGTCTGGAGTAGTGAAGGGCTGAAAGGGGTTGTCCGGGACTTTGATATTGATGAAGTATCCTAAGTATAGACATCAATATATAAAATTGGTGGCGGTCTGACACCCCCACCGATCGGCAACTTACCGCAGTCAGATGTACACATAAGGACATCCAGCGCTGTGATATGTCCTTCTCTCCATTTCTGTGATACAAAGATCCAAAGCCTCTGTGTATAAAGGATAAATGATAAAATGCGGGATACCTGCCGTCACCACTAGAGGGAGCTTCCTGTATACGCTTTTATTACAGTCTGCAGTGAGCTCCCTCTAGTGGTGGCTGCCTGAATTTTTTCATATGCTCTATGCAGAGAATATGGATATTTATGAACATTTATCATTTCAGGATACAAAAATGTTAAATAAAAGGTTTCCTCCACCGAGGACGAGAAGAAGGCGCACTTAATATATTTTCCGTTAACACACAAATGGCATCCTAGGCCCATGTTTCCAGGGCTGAAGTTTCTACAGAGCTGTCCTTTGAGTTGGAGCTCGTTTTATGTGGTTGTGATAAATTAGACATTCATGTAGAAGGAGCACTGTAGCAGTCCTCGGTGGTTATGGCGGAAAAATCCTGCTCCTATTCAAACCTTTCCAATGAGCGAGATTCCGCCATCTTAAAGGAACTGCTGAAAACTCATTCTGAAAGGTCAGAAAGTATGAGTCTCAAAAAGCCCCCCAAATTGCAAGATTACTCATTTTAATTTTTAACAAATAATGGAAAAATAAACATTGCCAACATTTTTTTTCATCAATACAGTTAACACAACAACCTAGTTTAGACAGTAGGTCATTTTCTCATAATAGCTTCCCTTTAAGCCATGGGGTATCCTTGAACAAACATTAAATTTCGCTGCAGCGCCTCCACAGGGGAAATGGAGTATTACACAGTTTTGTTTGAAAGCTATAGGCTGTCTGTGTGATGTATGGATGTGTCGGGTCCTCCAAAGTCAGAGACACTCTGGTGGGAACTGTTGGCTTTGGCTAATTTGTAAGTATTCTGAATGAGGAGACCCCCGTTAATTCTAAATTTCCTAGTAGGGTCTTTGCAATGAATTCTGTATCCTACTCAGAATTACAAGTCGTTGTCCCATGTTTCTCTATGAATTGATGACTATTGTTCTTCTCTTCCAGAATGATCACCATGCCACCAGGAACTGTCCTCCTCACCGCCTTGTGTCTTCTTGGCACCTCGGTCTCCGGCACACGAGCCTACGTCACGTTTTCACAGAACGCCACAATGTTCAACCACCTCACCCTGGACGCCAACACAGGAACCCTATATCTTGGTGCCACAAATTATCTTTTCCAGTTAACCGAGGATTTATTGCTTGAGACTGAACCAGTTAAGACTGGACCCGTGTTGGACAGCAAGGATTGTTTGCCCCCGGTCACCTCCGAATGTGCCCACGTACAGAACACAAGCAATCACAACAAGCTTCTGCTGGTGGTGCCGAGCCATAAAGAGCTGATCGTGTGCGGCAGTGTGTTTCAAGGCATTTGCGAGAAAAGACTTTTGGGATCCGTCAATCAGGTCCTCTTTAGACCCGAAAGACCTGTGGACTCCCAGTACGTCGCCGCCAACGATCCACACGTCACCACCGTTGGCTTGGTTGGGCTTTCCAAGGATGGCACCTCGCTTCTGTTTGTCGGAAGGGGCTACACCAGTAAAGGAGTGGGCGGCATTCCTCCCATCACCACCCGCAACCTGAACGGAGGAAGCGAATCCCATTCCTTCTTCTCCTACGAAGAAACCGCCAAATTGGCAGTAGTCGGGCGACTCTCGGAGTACAACCACCACTTTGTGAAAGTCTTTACTCACCGATCCAATGTTTATTTCCTATTTTATCGTCGTGATCTAAAATCTCCCTCCCGGGAATATAAGACCTACATCTCCCGTATCTGCCCCGATGACTCCCATTACTATTCCTACGTGGAGTTGCCACTTAGTTGCCAAATTAAAGACGGAAGTCGGAGTTATAACCTTCTTCAGGCCGCCTATGTCGCCCAACCCGGAGAGAAAATGGCGAGGGGCGTCCTAAACACCAGCGGAGATGTGCTCTTTGCGGTCTTCTCTCCGTGGCACGCCGCTTCCGGGAAAGTGGGTGAAGAATCAGGTTTGTGCCTATATCCTATGGATCTTATCGATCGACTGATCAACCAGACAAGAGACATCTGCTACACCCGGGACGGCAAAGACGATGGCAGAGAAGTGGCTTACATCGAATATGATGTGAAGTCAAACTGCGTTCAGCTGCCATCTGTGAGTATCGCGCAATTTACTTTAAAAGTCCTTAATTCTATCCCTTATAGCTCGTTACCTAGTTTACCGGCCACCTCTGCATCCTGGGGTGACTAATTTCCTAGGCAGGCAGTGTGCGCTTTCAATCTCTTGGCTATAGAGTTTGTAAGGGCTGCTCTGATGATGGCTTCATTGTCCCTGCGCACCTCCAGTGTCGCTTTCTCTCTTTGCATCATTGGAAAGCGCACAGATCAGACCAGCAGAGTGACTATGTCACCAGACTGAACTGTCAATCATCTCGTGTGCACCACCCTCTGGCAAGCAGGAAGCCAGAAGGCACAGGAGCCGCGCGCTCCAGAAGATGATACAACTTCTTTATGTCAGCAAATTGTCAAAGTCCTCACTTTCTCTGGGTCCCCAATAGCAAACTAACACTATCCAGTGTATGTTGGTATGCTTTATAAATTATGCTGTAATATAGCGTGGGCTCTTTAAGGGAATTATTATATTATTTGCAAGTTACCTGTGCACCATTTGGCGGTATTACGTGGGCTGTACACATAGAAGTATTTTCTCTGCTACCATATGGTGACATTATACGGACTGTGTCTCTGTATCATCCTGGCACTCTATCACTAGGACATATATGGTAGTATTCTGATGGCTTTATATGGGCTGTATATGGTAGTATTATCTTGGCAGTATTTCACAGCATCGCATGAGCTGTATATGGTAGTTTTCTCTTAGTACTATATGACAGTATTATTTAGACTGTATATGATTGTGGGCTGGAGTTCTGAGAAATACTGTCCATTAATAGGAAATGGAGACGTCACTATTTTGGTTTGGTTAATGCCCACAGCCCCATTTCCCAGAAAATCATCTTTGCTGCCTGTCCTTAGTCACGGCACTGTTTCTGAAAACCTAGTTTACACCTAGGGTACAATATCTATGCATCCTCACTTTCCTACAAATCACAATCTGGGATTTCAATGATTTTAAAGGGGATCTGTCACTCTCCATAAATACGTAATTTCTTTGCCTGGTGTGAATGCCGCTGTTCTCCTGAATCTGGTGTTGTGTTTCTTTTCTTCCTGCTCCTCTCCGTTCCTGAGATATGACCCTCTTTTTCCTGTACCTAAATCTAGTCTTTTGAACTAGCGTAAGTGGGCGTGGTCCTCACCGCTTCTCTGTGGGCGTGTTCTTGAGAATCACGCCCAGATGGCTAAAGAGACTTTATACAGGGAAGAAAGGGGTCATATCTCAGGAACGGAGAGGAGCAGAAACAAAAGAAAAACATCGCCGGATTCAGGAGAACGGCGGCATTTACACCAGTTGAGAAAATTACATATTTATGGAAAGTGACAAGTTTTCCTTAATTATCAATATGTGGGAGAAGGTACAGTCTAGATGTAAGGAAAAGCCTCAGTTATGAGATTCGGACCCACTTGTCACATCTTGGACTGCTTGTATCTGATTGTATGCAATCTTTTTTTTTTTTTTGCAGGATACATTAGATGCTTATCCTTGTGGTTCCGACCACACCCCGAGCCCCATGGCGAGCTGGGACCCCCTAGAAGCTGCTCCTGTTTACGAAACCCCTGATACACGACTGACGTCTATCGCTGTCAATGTGGAAGAAGAACACACAATCGCATTTATTGGTGACCACAAGGGACAACTTAACAAAGTAGGTGACCTCGGTGCAACGAAAACACCTTGAGGGTCGTATTAATACAATCCACATATGGCAGACTCTGCCGCCATCGGATCCGCTGCAATATCCGCATGTTATGCACTTTGTTTCCTTTCACCCGCATCTACTCCGATGGTCCCCACGGGTCATCATTTACTTACTTCCCTGTTGTTCATTCATATGACCGCTGCAGCCAATCACTAGTATGGCATGCGTCCGCTGCAGGAGTAGCATAGATGTAGGGCCCCAAAGATACTCCCCAAAAAGTAAAGGATATGTACGCCTTTGTGTTTTTTTTTTTGTTTGTTTGTTTTTTTATTTAATTTCTTGTATTTTGGGCTTCAATTATACTTGGGATTAATTATAATTTTGGTACAGTTTGGCTTTTACAGGATCTTTTTGTTTTTTTTCATTGCACATTGCTGGCTGTAGAATGAGTTAACGAAGTATCTGTCAGTGATCTTGTTTTTTTTTTTGTTTTTTTATTTGTTAGCACCTATGATTTGTGGCCACGTCAAAGTTTAACTCAACATTCATGTGATCGATGGGTCATGAATCAGTACGGAGAATTTAAAAAAGAAAGTTAAAATAGTAAGAATGAGCTCGCTGATTGGTTCTCATATAACTCATTCTACAGCCAGCACTAGGCAGTGCGACGCAGAGGCTATAGATGGCAAAAGGTGCATACGTTTTAATGAAATCCAGTTGCAAAAATATGTGCATTTAAGTAATAAAGTAATAATAAAAAATATATATACCATACTATTTAATAGACCATGCCCCTTCACTGCTCCGCCACTTTTCCATTTTAATTGTTCATTTAGACCTAAATTACTTTATATGCAAATACCTGCAGACAATGGAGCCAGCGATCCAGATACCTGCGGGATTTTCCAATTTCAATTTGTCGCCTGCAAACCTGACTTTTTTTGTTTTAATTAATTTTAGAATGAGCTTGGATCAAAACATTTAAATGGGTTGTCCCACAAAATCCTATTATGGTCCCAATGTCCCCTATGGGAAGGCAGCGTCAGTGCGCAGGCGTGACTGTCGCTCGCTAGTCACTTCTGTGGGACTGATGGAACGGCTATCTGTGACTGTCCCATAGAAGTGAATGGATTGCTGGTTATGTATATGTGCACTACTGCTTCATTCACACATGAGACATTGAGACCCCATATTTCAGGATTGGTAAATGGACCCCCAATGATGGGATCTTCTTCAGGACTTTGTTTAGAGGACAGATACCTTCCTGTGATTTTCAAGTATGCTTTGATTTTCTAATTTGCATACTGCCCCCTATTAGTGAAAAGTGATATTACAGCTCAGCCACATTCTATTAAACACCATGAAAAAGTTAAATATTAGTGCAATTTTATTTTCAGTATGCAATCTTAAGTGTTTCATTCATATGAAATGCAGTTTGCAGCCTGATTCAAGTTTCCCATTTTTCTCCAGTGGGAGTGTCCCTCTCAGTAATATAGGCTGGATGTGCCGCTGTCTCCACTGCCTCCTATACTGTATCAGCACAGCTTCTATCCTGCACTTATTTCCTCTCCGTTTCCTTTCCTTCTTATCAGTAATCAGTTTTCTTTGCCCTCCATAAAAATGTAGATGCTTTCTCATCTACCCAGTGCAGATATTTGTATAACCCTCTAACTGCTATAGTGAGGTGGTTCGGTAAGAGAGCTTAGGAGGAGCTTTGATGGATTTGCATCTTTATGTCAGCAAAGTAGTAGACCATTTTTAATGAAGATTATTTAGTAGTTGCTTAACTTTGCATTAATGAAGCAAATGCACAATGGAGGAAAAAAAAGAGGTGTACATAGCATTCAAATAGAGTTAAGTTGTAATACCAGACACCGCCTGTAGATAAAAGTGGCGCTGTTTTTTTTTTTTTTCTAGGTTAACCTTTATAGTAAGCGGATGCGGGATCTGTCCTTATTCTTGAGACTGTGGCCTTAGTCGTAGGAACAATTAGGCGTTAATCCAGCCATATAGAACAAGGTCACCGTGATATTTGGCGCTGATCGTGTTGTTTTTCAGCTGGTCACTGACCGCAGCCGTTTTAAAGCAGCTAATTTGTCCCCAAGCAAATTCCCCGTGTCCGTTCACCTGGATCAAATTGTATTATAGTCATTTCCTGCTCACACAAGCCGCACTCAGTGCCAGATTTCAGGGGCGAAACTTCCAGAGAAATCGCTGATGAGGTCACAGCTGGATTAAAAAGAGCATTAAATGCCACCTGATATGAAATGATAGCTCCTGATGAGGCACAGCAGAGTCCATAACTTTGTACAACGTTGTTGTTTTTTTTAATGTATCAAGTAAATTATTTTGTAAAAACAAAAATAACCTATCTCTTAATTTAAGAAACAGCGCCACCTTTGTCTACAGGCAGTGACTGGTATTGCAGCTCAAGTTGAACCAATTACACAAGCAAACTTTGACTTCTGCTGGAACTGTTTGACTGATTTAATAGAAACCTAATAATCTGGAATGTCCAGTAATCCGGAGAAACAGTCCTTTCAATTTCAAGGATATACTAGGCAGAAAAGGGCTCCCATCGAAAAAGGTTAGTTACATATAGGTGACATTAGAGATACTGGTTTCTACCTTCTGGAGGAAAGCAAATGTGCATATAGTTAAGGAGGACACAGCTAACTTCTCCTCCTCTTACTTGGATTTAAATAGTCTCCAACCCTGACACATGTACAACACCGTGCAAACGTTTTAGTCTGCTTTTGAAGTTTTTTTTTTTTTTTTGCCTGGGAGACACCTTGCTGATGCAGTATAACTACCTTGTGTCTTATTGCTGTGATTAGATTTGCCATGGTGACATGAAACTACAGTATTTTCCACAACTTCACTTTTGCAGCAGAGCTTGTCTGTTCCTAACCCAGTTTTAAGCCTGTGACATGAAACTGTCTTCCACAACCTCACCTTTGTTGCAAAGATTGTCTGTTCCTCACCCGGTTTTTAGCCTCCTACATCTGTTTCTGTTTCAGTTAGCATGAAATAATTAACAATCTTTATAACCCCTTTGGTACAATCTGTTGCTCATACACCTGACTATATCCCTACAAAATCACTGACTGTAAAAGTGTATCTAGAAGAACTGATGGATGTGACAGGCGGACACTGAATATCGACGGGTTTCAGATTTCTCTTTTTTGCTCATTCACGTTGCATTTTGTTAAATTGATGAAAATTAGCTGTTAACATTTCTAAGCATTCTTATTTTGCAGCTTTTTTTTATATTTTTTTAAAACCCGCCTAAAACTTTTTTACAAAAGCACTTTTGTTGTCAGTTTCTATAGTGTAAATTAAAGGCGCCATGGCTTGGTCCATTTATCCTTCCAGTGACATATACAATAGCGAGTTGTGCAGGACAACACTCGCGGGTTATGAGTTAATTGGTATGGCCACTGAGCGCTTTCCAATTCACAGCACGGCCGCCGCGCCGAGGTACGAGTTACGTGCCGAAATTTTATAACACATTGTAGCGTTTTTGTTTTTTTTAATGTTTTCCAAAGGACAAAGCTTTACTGCCACCTAGTGGACAAATGTGAGAATGAAGGTCCTGCTCAAGGTCGAGTAAATCTGACTAGTCACATAGGGCAGCCTTGTAGCCACCGCATGATGGATTGCTCGGGGCTGACTTTGGGACATAAAGAAGCGGGCAGACGAGATATACCTTGGGATGGCGACATTACGTCTTTAGACAACGCTATCATGCTTGTGTCGCCCGCCCGCCTCCACATTAACGACAAGGAACTGTGTGCAGGATGCAAGTTCTCCCTAGTAACAGCCAAGCAATGCAGGGCCAGGAACCTCTCGCGCTGCCTCTTTTTTTTTCTTACCTGGCATTCTTCCCTGAATCCGTCTTTTACATTGTCAGAAAAATAATATAATAAAATAATAATAAAGTCGGAAACATATGGACAGAGCTCGTCAAATAATTGTCAGCCTCTCTCTCTATCTTTATTTATATTTTACTAAAATTTTATATATATTAACAACATACACTACCGTTCCAAAGTTTGGGGTCACCCAGACAATTTTGTGTTTTCCATGACAACTCATACTTTTATTAATCAAATGAGTTGCCAAATAAATTTAAAATCTCGTCCAGACATTGACAAGGTTTGAAAAAAAGATTTTTATTTGAAATAATTTTTTCCTTCAATCTTTGCTTTCGTCACAGAATGCTCCCTTTGCAGCAATTCCAGCATTGCAGACCTTTGGCATTCTAGCAGTTAATTTGCTGCGGTAATCTGGAGAAATTTCACCCCATGCTTCCAGAAGCCCCTCCCACAAGTTGGTTTGGCTTGATGGGCACTTTTTGCGCACCATACGGTCAAGCTGCTCCCACAACAGCTCAATGAGGTTGAGATCTGGTGACTGCTCTGGCCACTCCATTACAGATAGAATACCAGCTGCCTGCTTCTTCCCCCAAATAGTTCTTCCATAATTTGGAGGTGTGCCTTGGGTCATTGTCCTGTTGTAGGATGAAATTGGCTCCAATCAAGCGCTGTCCACAGGGTATGGCATGGCGTTCCAAAATGGAGTGATAGCCTTCCTTATTCAAAATCCCTTTTACCTTGTACAAAAATGTCCCACTTTACCAGCACCAAAGCAACCCCAGACCATCACATTACCTCCACCATGCTTGACAGATGGCGTCAGGCTAAGGGTGGGATTCAGCCGGTCCTCCCCAGTTCGGTGGAACCAGTTGTTAAAAAAGCAGCTGGTTCCCCGAACTGGGGAGATCCAGAGCCGCGATCCGGTACTTTGATGTTGCTGCAGCCTGCCAGGCAAGGAGCAGGAGCAGTGGAGGACTCTTGCTCTGCTTCCTAGCCCCACCCGCTGGATACTGCGCAGTGATACGTGCTCTGTCTGACTGACTACTGGACAGAGCACAGCACACCCCGGTGGCCCCCGCCCCGCGCACTGATTCCTGTGGCGCAGTGCGGCTATTGGCGGGTAACTGGAGGCTGGAGCTGAGCTCGCTGGAGGAGTCACCGCTGCCCAGTCAATGTGAACTGAGCCCAGGCCAGGCGTGATTTGCTTTCTGTGCACACCGTGACCGGAAGGAGCAGGACGGGCGGTGCGGGGCCTGGCCATCCAGGAGGCCTCCCTCAACTCAACCAACGCCAGGTCAGTTTTACTGTATGTGCTGCGGCCTATAGGGGAGCTGTGCAGTGCTGCCTATTAGGGACCTGAGCCTGCCTATTGTGGACCTGTGCAGTGCTGCCTAGGCTATTAGGGACCTGTGCCTGCCTATTGGGGACCTGTGCTGCCTACTGTCGACCTGTGCCTGCCTATTGGGGACCTGTGCAGTGCTGCCTAGGCTATTGGGGACCTGTGCCTGCTATTGGGGACCTGTGCCTGCCTATTGGAGACCTGTGCCTGCCTACTGGGGACCTGTGCTGCCTATTGGGGACCTGTGCTGCCTATTGGGGACCTGTGCTGCCTATTGGGGACCTGTGCTGCCTATTGGGGACCTGTGCTGCCTATTGGGGACCTGTGCTGCCTATTGGGGACCTGTGCTGCCTATGATGGACCTGTGCTGCCTATAGGGAACAATACTGCCTATTGGGGACCTGTGCCTGCCTATTGGGGACCTGTGCTGCCTATAGGGAACAGTGCTGCCTATTATGAACCTGTGCTGCCTATTGGGGACCTGTGCAGTGCTGCCTACTAGGGACCTGTGCCTGCCTATTGGGGACCTGTGCAGTGCTGCCTAGGCTATTAGGGACCTGTGCCTGCCTACTAGGGACCTGTGCCTGCTATTGGGGACCTGTGCCTGCCTACTAGGGACCTGTGCCTGCCTATTGGGGACCAGTGCTGCCTATTGGGGACCAGTGCTGCCTATTGGGGACCAGTGCTGCCTATTGGGGACCAGTGCTGCCTATTGGGGACCAGTGCTGCCTATTGGGGACCAGTGCTGCCTATTGGGGACCAATGCTGCCTATTGGGGACCAATGCTGCCTATAGGGAACAGTGATGCCTATTATGGACCTGTGCTGCCTATATGGAACAATACTGCCTATTGGGGACCTGTTCCTGCCTATTGGGGACCAATGCTGCCTATTGGGGACCAATGCTGCCTATTGGGGACCAGTGCTGCCTATTATGGACCTGTGCTGCCTATATGGAACAATACTGCCTATTGGGGACCTGTGCCTGCCTATTGGGGACCTGTGCTGCCTATAGGGAACAATGCTGCCTATTGGGGACCTGTGCTGCCTATTATGGACCTGTGCTGCCTATTATGGACCTGTGCTGCCTATAGGGAACAGTGCTGCCTATTATGGACCTGTGCTGCCTATAGGGAACAATGCTGCCTATTGGGGACCTGTGCCTGCCTATTGGGGACCATTCCAATTTATGCTTGAACCATAGGATGCACTTGGTCACCCATAATGCCGAAATAATCGCGGCTGTTAATTCTTCCATGAAGGGATATCATTGGCCCGGCGGCTCTCCACGAACTAGCACCCCAGATCATCACAGAACCTCCACCATGTTTTACTGTTGGGAGAAGGCAGTCTGGATGGAATGCTTCTTTCGGCTGTCTCCAAACGTACACTCGGCCGGAGGTCGGAAATAGGGTAAAAGATGATTCATCTGAGAATATCACACGTTTCCACTGCTCGAGGGACCAATTCTGGAGGTTTCTACACCACTCTAAACGCTTGGAAACATTTGTCATTGACAGCAGCGGTTTTCTAATTGCAGCTCTTCCGTGGATTCCAGATTTGTGCCGCTCCCGACGAACTGTTTTCGTGGAAACTGGGTTCTGTAGGTATTCATTGAGCTCAGGAGTGATTTTCGGAGCCGTGGTCTTGCGATACTCTCTCACAATTCGCTTTAGAGTCTGACGGTCTCTGTCAACTGCGACTTTCGGCCGGACCTGTGCTTTGCTGCGGACGTTTTTCCTTCTCTTTCAAGCGCAGTCATTACTTTGGAGACAGTACCTCTTGACACGCCAAGCATTCGGGCACTTTCTGTTACACTAGCGCCTGCCATACGAGCACCAACAATTTGGCCTCTTTGAAAATCCGAGAGGTCTGCCATTGGTATCAGGTTCTCATCAATGTTCTTACAATTCTGCAAAACAAATAGTTAATTTACATACACATATCACATAACACAAATAATCAACTACAAGACATTACCATATGTCACGGTTTGCATGTTTAACATGTTCGAAGACTATGATGCCAAAACGTTAGGTGTTTCCATTATTTTGTCCAACCTCTTTGCCGCTCTGCCCTGAAGGCCAGCATCCCGGAGTCACCTCTTCACTGTAGACGTTGACACTGGCGTTTTGCCTGTACTATTTAATGAAGCTTCCAGTTGAGGACCAGTGAGGCATCGATTTCTCAAACTACAGACTCTAATGTACTTGTCTTGTTGCTCAGTTGTGCAGCGGGGCCTCCCACTTCTCTTTCTACTCTGGTTAGAGCCTGTTTGTGCTCTCCTCTGAAGGGAGTAGTACACACCGCTGTAGGAAATCTTCAGTTTCTTGGCAATTTCCCGCATGGAATAGCCTTCATTTCTAAGAACAAGAATAGACTGTCGAGTTTCACTTGAAAGTTTTTTTTTTTTTCTGGCCATTTTGAGAGTTTAATGGAACCAACAAATGTAATGCTCCAGATTCTCAACTAGCTCATAGGAAGGTCCGGTTTATAGCTTCACTAATCAGCCAAACTGTTTTCAGCTGTGCTAACATACTTGCACAAGGGTTTTCAAGGGTATTCTAGCCATCCATTAGCCTTCTCACACGGTTATCAAACACAAAGTACTATAAGAAAGCTGGAGTGATGATTGTTGGAAATGGGCCTCTATACCCCTATGAAGATATTGTGTTACAAACCAGATGTTTGCAGCTAGAATAGTCAATGACCACTATGTATAGAGTGTATTTCTGAATCATTTAATGTTGGCTTCAATGGAAAAAAAACTGTGCTTTTCTTTCAAAAATAAGGAAATTTCTAAGTGACCCTAAACTTTTGAATGGTAGTGTGTATGTATATTATTATAAATTATGTAATATATTATTGTACTGTTATTATATAATAGTATATTATATACTTCGGCGGGGACATACACAAGAACCCTAGGCCACCAACAATAGCTTAGTGCATATGAATTTCCCATAGGAGCTGTATAAATCTGCTTGTGGTGAGCTCCCCCTAGTGGTGGCTTCAGATAAGCAAAACTTTTACCAGGTAACCTGCTACTTTCCACAATATTCATATTTTGTTTTTAATTTTTTTTTTTAAGCTGACTTGTGGAACCAGAGATATGAGCCTTTTTATTTAGTGCTAATATTTTATAGTCTTTACCAAAGAGGCGTAGCTCACAGGATCCTCTGGGGCGTGGCTTTAGTCTGCTTTGCACCGCTTTTTTGGTTAAAACTGGAACTGTATGGTGGATTTAAAAAAGTGAAAATTCAGGGGAGCAGCATGAATAAAATAAGAACAAAAAATTACGCTTTTCACCTGGGGACAGATCGTCTTTTGAGTTGCTGGATCAGTTTTGTACTTCTTCTAGGTTAGGTCTGCAAATCCCAGACCAAGTAAAGTCTAGAAAATTGGGAACCAAGTCATTAAATTTTTTTAGTTTAAATTACTATTTTCTTTTTTTTATTTTTGGGGGGAGAGGTTGGTAGATTGAGTAATAAAACTGTAGTCTGTAACCATGGAGTTTCATCTGTCTTCACAAGGAGCTGTGCACACACAACGGATCACGTTTCGTCAATGTTGCCTAATAGTCTTTGTTGATTCCGTGCTTTGTCTTATATTCAGGCGGCTTCTATATAATGTAAATGTTATTATTGATTACTGTACAGTACAAATATCCGTCACTAGCGCAGCGTTCACACTGCGACTCACTGTTTTCAGGTCTACCTTGGGGGTAACAACGATGCCCGGCACTATGCCAGCGTGCCCACACAGTCCAACACTGCGGTGTCTGCAGACCTGTTGTTTGATCAGCCCGAAAAACATCTGTACGTCATGACTGAGTCCACGGTAAGGAAAGCGGAGGTCTGGGACCCACCAACATGAGGAGGTCACAGCCAAGGGATCAATGAGTCCTAATAGTCAAGAGATATTCTAGCTTTATGGCAGCTACATGGACGATAGGAATCTGAAGACTGGAGATGTTCATTGACTTTTATGGGAAAGTGCTCTGTGACCTGTGCAGAGATCATTGTTCACGAGGGGGAGGAGGTGAGCTGTGATATCACCTGTTGTGAATGGTGGATCCTGTGTTATCTACTTTATATAGAGGTGTTATCAGGCATTGTACAGGAGGAGGAGGTGAGCTATGACATCACCTATGGTGAATGATGGATCCTGTGTTATCTACTGTATATAGAGGTGTTATCCATCATTGTACAGGAGGAGGAGGTGAGCTGTGACATTTATTGTGAATGGTGGATCCTGTGTTATCTACATACAGTCATGTGAAAAACTAAGTACACCCTTTTTGAATGCTATGGTTTTACATTATCAGGACATTAAAATAAGAAACCTCTTTTCCTTAGAAGGTTCTTAGATGAGCTAAAGCAGGTGAACAACAACACATGACAGTGTGAAAAATTAAGTACCCCCTTACCGCTTCCAGTAAATTAGCAGGATGAGTAGCAGCCACATTCTGTACATTAGCCTTTCTTACTCGTTCAGCAGTGACTGTGACCTCCCCTATAAGAGCAGAAGTTTGGGCAGTCTGCTGCTCTGGAGCCTTCAGATACGTTAATAAAGAATTCTTGTTGGTGTCTTTCCTCCTTCTGTCCTGATATGTAACACCATAGATTTTAAACAGGGTGTACTTACTTTTTCTGATGACTGTGCTAACGTTCATTGTAATTTTGGAATGATTGCTGGGAAGTGACCTGCAGAACATTAAGGATCAGCCAATAATGAGGGAAAATGCAAGCACGGTAAATAGTGACATGGCCGGTGACTGGCACAGCAGGGGACGTTGGGGGTGAAGCTCTCGCCTCTGGTGGCGTCCGTTTACCTCCCTTCCTTATATATTATGGACACCCCTGTATTCCATTGTTCTCAGTGCTGAACATTCTGAATTCTTACCTTTAGGTGACAAAGTTGCCACTTTCTGAATGTTCCCAACACAGGGATTGCACCTCGTGCCTCACCGCACGAGATCCCTACTGCGGCTGGTGCGTTCTCCATGGAAAGTAAGTTTCTCACGTAATTCGGTTAAAAAAAATATATCTGCACACAGGGTGCCATAAATTTTGGACTCTTTCCTATGCAGAAGAAACCCCCACAAAGCTGGAGGGTGCAGTGGGGTCCATTAAATGACCTTAAAGGAACATGAACTCTCAAAATGAATGTTTAAATTAGCCAAGGGGGTGGAGTTTAGGGATTAGTGCAGACAGGGCAGAGGGGGAAGGCACCTTCTGCAGCCAGTTGTCTTACCATGAGGAGGAGGGGAGACGGCGCTGATTTGCTGAGACCCCTAGAGACGATTTCTTGATCTATTTCTCAGTTTTATATATAAAAGAGAAAAAATAAGATCAAAATAGGAGGCGATTATGGAAATGAAAAGAGAAATGTGACATATGCTCCTTTTTATCAAAGGAAGCTCATGATGCGACACAGCCTTTCTTTTCTTCTGCAGCGTCCACTACTGGTCATATTTAGTATTGCATGACGTCCATAAGTCTTAATAGGTTATTTAATCGGGAGTGTGCTAATGGGACACCAACTCTTAAAGAATAATTACACTTTTATTTTTTTTATCATTTTGTCCAGCATGGAAAGTTATGAAACTTTGCAAATCACTTAAATAGGGCATTTGTCTTCATTCATTTAAAAACAACAACAAAAAAAAATGCATGTAAGTGGCTTCCAAATCCCGGCTTTTATTTTCCTGCCTTCACCTGCATTGATATCTGCATTTACTCCTTTGGAGTACAGATGCTGGCAGTGATGTGGCAGCACCTGGCTCCTGAGGAAAAGCTGCTGCCGCTGCATGAGATTGTGCTGAAAAGCAGAAAACACAGCGGAGGAGATCGAGGCTGACCCATCAATGCCATCATTTGTACTCCAAAGGAGTACATGTTGGTATCAAGGCTGCAAATAGACTAGAGAAAAGATGGGGTTTGGAAGCCACTTACATGAAATGTTTTGTTGTTTTTTTGTTTTTTTACAGGAATGAAAGCGAATCTGCTAATAAAATGATTTGAAAAGTTTCACAACTTTCCATGTTGGGCAAATTTATTAAGAATATGAAAGTTTAGTTTCTCTTTGTCTAAAAAGTCAAATAGAGAGTGAAGGTTTAGCTTTTCTATCAAGTCCTAAGAACTTGATCTCGTTCATCTGTCAGAGGAAAACCCTCCACAAACTTTTTTTGAAAGTTTAATCAAAACTCTTCTGGTTAAAGTGGCATGTGCCATCTTCCTCTAATTTCCTCCTGCCTCTTCACCTGCCGTAGATGTAGCCGGAGGTACGAGTGTCTACGTTCAGGAGAGAAGAATCAGTGGCTTTGGGCTCATGATGACGATCAGCGCTGCCTGACTGTGCAGTCCCTAAGTCCTGCCAATATCAGCAAGGAGGAGAAGAGAAATGTGAGTATCTGCTGGGGCACAGCTAGTGGGACTGTGGCAGGTGCCTCGGGTGGGGTATGCAGATACTAGGACAAGGCACCAAACTTAATCTTTGCCCCAAATTAAAGAAATCCAAGCTCTGACTCTGGTGTCTGATGGAACAGGAGGGTTGTCCTGTAGAACATCGCTCTTGGGTCCATCATCCGGGATGTGGTTAATTTCTCTGTCTGTGCTCACAGATCTTCCTGTCCATTCCTGACTTACCATCTCTGTATCAAGAAGAATCCTACTCCTGCTTCTTTGAGGACTTTGAGAGCCGAGCGATCAGAACGGAGACTGGCGTCATGTGTCCGTCTCCAGATCCCAGCAAAGCCCCAGTCATCAAAGCAGGAACAGGTCAGTGAGATCTTCATGTCTGGTGGATCTTGGAGCACTTCATCTGGTTGTGGACCAGTCATTGCCTGCAGAATCTCTCCCATCTCTTCCGCGCTTACTGAAGCCCCTGCTGTGTCCAGCACTGAACCTATAACCTGACCATACGACTCTGTGCTTTATTCACAGATCATGTGCGAGTTAGGCTGCAGCTCCAGTTTGGGGCCGTGACCATCACCACAGTGGACTTCATCTTCTACGACTGCACAGCTGTCGCCCAACTGTACAAAAGTGCCCCGTGAGTATGGAGTAAGAAACGGCCCGCCTCCATTGAGTATGGAGTACTGTTGGGAGTACGAAACGGCCCGCCTCCAGTCTGCTGAGCTCACTCCTCGGGGGACGGAACTGCCAAGGATGATGCTCCTCATAGGCAGATCATGGCCAAAATTGTTCCTGTTCACAAGGATTGGTTTCTACATGTAGGTCATATATTAGAATAATCTGGATATTTTAATCCTTGTGGGATGGAACAATTTGTGCTATCTTCTGCTATAGATAGATGGATAGGGGAGATGGGTTCTAGAGATATGTTAGATGATAGATATTAGTTTTTTCCTTGATTTGTATTATTTTTTCTGTTTTCTTTGTAAAATAATTTCAGGTGTCGGGGATGTGTGAGTAGTGAATGGGGATGTAACTGGTGCATTCACCAACATGTCTGCACCCATAAAGCCACATGTGAAGATGGGACAATTATTTACAATAAGTTTGTAAGTTTTTATCCACCTATCTATCCATCAATCGATCCATCTATTCAGTCATCTGTTCATTCATCCATCTATTCATCTGTTCGTTCATCCATCCTTCTATCCATCCATCCATCCCTCTATCTATCCATCCTCTGTCCATCCATCCCTCTATCTATCCATCCATATCTCATATCTATTTCTTTCTATCACTAGGCTCAGTTTCCGGTGCCAGAACCTTCTCCAACTCCAATGTTTGTACCAGAGCCAACAACTACAGCTATCCCTACCACTACGTTATTGATAACCACCCCTAGTCCTGTTCCCGAAACCACGACGATCACGACTCCGGCCACCACAACCCCTACTGTCATAGAAACCACACCTACACCAGCCCCTACCACTATACCGACCACCTTCATTGTCACGACCATAGTGACTACAACAGATGTCGCCACTACCCCTGAACCCACCACCATTGAACCCACCACCATTGAACCCACCACTGAGGAAACTACCCCAGAAAAAACAACTCTACCTCCAACAGAGGAGCCAACCAGCCTGCCAACTACCGTGCCCACCACCGTACCTTTAGATATTGTCACAACCCAGACTGTCTCAGATGGCTCCACACTCAAAGTCACTTCTGACATTGATATAACTGAAGAGGTTTGGACAACGGAGAGCCCCATCACCCCTCAGGACACTACGGTGCCCCCATTGGTCCAGGCACCTACCACAGTTGATACAGAGAATGAGATGACATGGGTGACGACCACCCTCCTGCCATCACCTGAAGAATTTACATCTGCCGCCCCTCCTATTCCAACCACTAACCACATACTCCGTGTTCCTTCCTTACCTGGCTTTCCTGACGACCTAGAAACTGAGTTTCCTTCCTCAGATGAGCCGCCCACCATAGTGATGGAAGAACGGAGTGAAGAAAGCTTGGATCATACTAAAGCCGATGACTGGGTAGACTCCACCAACATGGAAAACGATACGTCCTCCTTCTCAGCTTCCACCATCCTCTCCGGTGATGGGGACGTTGAGGGAGCATCTCCCCATTTTCCTGCTATTATTGAACCAGATTTGGATTACCAATTTGATGATCCAGGATTTTTAGAACTGGTAAGATTCCGAACTAATTTAGCCCCAACAGTCAAGATAAAATGGAAAGCAAGTGTCACTTTTTTACTGACGAGAGTTCATTTACTTACAAAAGAAATATAGTAAGCCCGTAAATCAGGTCCTTTCAGGGCAGATTTACCCCATAAATCATCAGAAAGTGACCTCTCGATTACATCAAGCTTTTATGCTAAATAATAACTAAACTTTTTTTTTTTTTTTTAATTATTTTATTTTTGATCAGTCTTTGCACAGTTTTGAGTTTTTGTTTCATGGCCGTTTCTTGCTTTCTTTTTACCCTGCTCTGAAAGTTCTGTTTTAGCAGCTGACTTCATGCGCTTGGAGTTGCTGATTTAAGCTGCAGCTCTTGCAAATGTGTCCATACCCCAATGTGAATGTCTTTGCTTCCCTCCCTGCTTGGAGACTTTTTGGACGTGTCTAATCATGGGGAAGGGGAACAAATTCTTGGTACAGCTACAGTTCAAATCAGATAAAGTAAGTGCATAAACAAGGCAGCTAAAAGGGAGAAAAGCGAGCAAAATAAGGTAATGGAGCATATTACGATTAAGATTCACAACTTTACTACGGCTGTCTTTGTTTAAAATCCGTAAATCCTTGTAGTTTTCACTTTAAGCTCTTGTTCACATACCATGTTTTT
This sequence comes from Dendrobates tinctorius, assembly GCF_039654945.1. Classification (NCBI taxonomy): domain Eukaryota; kingdom Metazoa; phylum Chordata; class Amphibia; order Anura; family Dendrobatidae; genus Dendrobates; species Dendrobates tinctorius. Next base: position 2,786,970 of record NW_027361695.1, on the reverse strand, counting down.
CGTTGCGTTTTTTCTTCCCAAGGAAAATCGGCAACGTGAATGAGGTTTCTGAAATTTTAAGCACACGTTCACAACTTTCATCTATCTCATAGTCTCTGGAGGACAGTCAACTCTGTTCATTGATTTTAGCCTACATGGTGCTCCCAGCTCTGACCACTGATTGATGCTGATCGGTGAAGGGTCCCTCTTCCAAAAAAAAAAAAAAAAAGAAAAAAAATTGTCCATTGACAATGGAGGAAGTCAATGCTAAGCTCATGGGAGCGCCTCCTCCTTTGGGTACGCACTTTATGGGTGCTGTTTAAATTTCAAAAAAAGTTTCTGAAGATTAAAGGCTGCTATAACATTTATAAGAGCGTCCTTGGTCATGGAGAGCTTGAGAAATTTGGGGTAAACGTGGGGCAAAAAAAAAAAAAATCAGTTTTGTGTTTAATTGATGCCCTGGCGCACAATGCCCCGTCTCCAGCTTGGCAGGGCCTCTGTGAAGAATTGTTAATGTATTGAGGGTTTTGCAGGGAAGCCAGCTGGCTCATGCTGAGCACAATTATGAGCTGGGACACATTATTTGAGATCTCTCTGGCATGCACGTCCCACTGCCGTGAAAACCTCCTGTGCTGCCAACGGAGCCAGCTGGCACAGAGCTGCCATGGCTGAGACAAGACACGGTGTTCAAGGGCAGTATCAGTGAGGCACCGTAAGTTCGTGCCTTCATGTACCTTGCAAAGTTGTTCCCTCTGCAGAGACCAAGGACTGTTGAAGCTTATGCCATGCATGTTACATCAGGATTGGCACAAATGCAGAACAGAGCTGATTCCTCTGCCCAGAATAGGACAAACACCCTGCACATGTGCTGGTTCTCTGCTGCATGAGGCTGGGGTCATTGATAGACCAGTGCATATTCCAGGCATATTAGACCTATCATATTAGTGTTACTCCAATTTAATCAGAAAAAAATATATATTCATTCATTTAAATATTTTATTGACACACAACTACACAATAAAAACTATAGCATAAAAATGAAAAATAAAAACAAAAAAAGCAAAGGGAGCCCGATCGGAGACATAAAGTAATAGCACTACAAAGGGTATCCACAAGATGGCAGAATACTGATAAGAAGTGATGATAACCGGTATGTATAGACCCATACTGATAGCCGCAAAATTTGTCCAATGCTGTGAGTTAGATATAGTGCAATGTAATGCACGCAGGTAAAATCAATAGTGAAGAGATAAAGATGCGTTATAACCAGACATACCCAAATAATAATAGAATGTGTCACCACATCGGCCTCTGCCTCAGACCCCAAAAACTGACCAAATATTTGGTTTCGTGGGACGAAACAGACTTTCTTTTTTTTTTTGGCATTTTTTTTTTTAAATCCCTGTATCATGTGCCATCTCCTTCCACACTTGTGGCCTGTAGGGGGCACTATCGATGGCTCATCGACTATAGTAGTTTGGTGCTCAATGATCTCTTTAATAACCCCCCCCCCCTCCCCCAATTATTTTACAAGTACCCAATCCGTTAGAAATCATAGTTGGTGATCATGTTATTGGTTATTGCAACTTTTTTGGAGAGCATAAGTTTTTTTTCTTTTTTTACAGAATAAAGAGGAGCTGTTTTGGGGTCCAGAGGCTTGTCCTTGCGTGCACAGTATTCAGAGTTCCTCTTTACTGCCCGTCAATGTGGAGCGTAAAATAACTTTAGTTGGGAAAAACTTCAACCATTACCAGGTAACTCCAACAACTTTAGGAAGTAATTGTTAGAGGGCAGTTTTGATCAATCTTGTAGCATTGACTTTCAGATATGTTCCTCTCCTCCAGGATTTCCAGTGGGATTACGATTGTGTCCTGATTCTGGAAGGCCGGACTCTGATAACAGATGCCTTTGTGGAAATGGATACTGCGGATGCATCCAATTATTACATCACATGCCAACTCCACCAAGTAAGAACCTCAGAAAACCAAAAATTGTGACGGGCAAAGAATGTTCTACCTGGGAAATGGGTTCCAAAACGATCAGCCGATATTATTCCTGGGGGTCTTGGTTCATAGAATCATACTAATTAGTAAAGAGGATGGGTGGAATCACCGTAGCTCGCTTTGTGCCTCATTGGAAGCCATTGACTATTGGAGGGCAAGCTGGTGGCCCATTACCGTTCCTTTTAATATGGACCATGGCAGTGCTTGTATCCGATTGGGACATGGCTGCTTTTTATCAGTGGTGGCCTAAGCTCTTGGACTGTCACCAATAACTTGTCTCCAAGAAAGGTCAGAATATATTATTACTTTTTTATTCTCCAATTAACATGCTTGTTTGGCTTGGCTTCCAGAAAATGACATCCAATGAGATTTGCCAAAATAGTCTCTCATCGGAATGTGAGTTTACCCCAAAAATTCCAATATTTATGGACAGCCTTACATTGGTGGTTACTCTTAAACGAAATGGGTCAACATGCTATCCAACTGGTTGGGACTAGTGATGAGCGAATGTGCTGGGATAAGGCATTATCTGAGCATGCTCGGGTGAGGAAGCCCCTCTTTGATGCCCATTTGCCCCTATAGATCATACGAACAGGATCGGCACTTTAAACCAAAGTATCGGGCCACTCATCAGTTACGGAGCAGCCCGTTGTGTGGCTGTCGCCTCGCCCTGTTCCATCACCCTCTGTTTTTGTTGCAGTACAGTTACTCCGCGCCGCAGCCAGAGTTCAATGCTCTGGTCTATGTGCAGAGAGAGCCGGACCTGCAGGTGGACAGTTACGAGGACCTCCATGGTACGTCCCGTGTGGTCCCTACTATGACTAGTTTCACTCCGCACAGAATATTGTAATCAATACCTTTTTTTCCCCCCTTAGTGACTCTGTATAACTGCTCGGTGGGACACGCTGACTGCAGCCGGTGTCAGACCGCCGACCCCAAATATAACTGTGTGTGGTGCGGAGGCGAGCACCCCAGCTGTATGTACCAAGAGTCCTGCACGGAGGAGGTTGAGGGGACGTGCCCTGCACCCCTTATCCATTCGGTATGGGAAGAACTTTTTTGAGTTACTTTACAACATATACAGTGGATGCAAAGAGCGTCTCTCGCTTTGGGCAAGACCCAGCACATTTTATTTAATGGAAAACTGTGTAATTCCTCCTTTCCCCCGCAGAGGCACTGTAGAGAAATTGAAATTTGAACCAAACTTTGTATTGTTTTCGTTAGTAACCCTATACATTGTATTGACCGTGATAGTTTGTTCTCTTTCAGATCGAGCCTCTTTCAGGTCCTGTGGACGGAGGGATGAGAATTACAATCACCGGCTCCAACTTAGGCCAAAAACTGGAAGACATTCTGGAAAGAATATCTGTGGCCAATATCCCTTGTAAGGTGGACATCACGAAATATGAGATTTCCAGCAGGTAACAAGATAAGTAATCTTTGACCATGAGGAAGACTCACTGGCTCTGGGATATCATTCCTGATCGTATCCATTGTCCTTACAGTATAGTTTGTGTAGCCGGGAAAAGCTGGTCGGAGAGATCCGGGCACGTCCTGGTGGAGGTTCCCGGAGGGCTACATGGAGTTTCCACCCAAGTTTTTACCTATCAGGTAATATGGCCTGGAAATGGAGACTCCTTTAGTGCTGCCACATCGCTGCTTTTTGGTTTTTCCCCTCTTTTCTTGCTCTTGCCCTTCTGTTGCCCATCCCCTATTACTATGTCTTCCCATCCTCTGCGCCTCTATTCCATTTTTTTCTAAAAAGTTCTTATACTGGTCATAGCAGGTTCAACAACTCTTGGTGTTTTCTCATGACCCCCCCCCCCAAAAAAAAAAAGATTAAAGGCAGTGGAATCCCCCCAATGTCAGAAGCCCAGGCGGCTGTTCTGGGGCCAGTAAGTTGGGGGTGGTCTGATGCCAAATATCCCATCCCCTCCCTGGGTCGTCCTCCCAGGGCTGTGGGGTACTCGGTACCGGGCCGGTCTCTCAGAGGGGATTGTCACAGCGGTGACCTGGTCCGTGGCCCTTGGAGCCCATGTAAAAGGTGTTGAGTTGGGAATAAAGTAAGTGATTCGTGACGCCACCTGTGGAGTTCGGCAAGGGAGTTGTTAAGCCAACGCTGCAGACAGATCCTCTGGGACAGATGGTGTAGTGCAGCAATGATGTTGTAGCCCTCCACAGGTAGGGCTGTTGGTCCCAGGGCAGTGTAGCGGAATGTTTAGATAGAGGGTGCATTGTTTGGCACAGAGATGTAGCAGTGCTGAGGATGTTGCAGGAAGGAGGCAAGGACACAACAGGGTGCAGTTTCTTTACCTTTACTTGGCAAATGCAGTCCATGGTCCTGGTTACAGATGGCACAGGAGCAGGCTAGCCTGGAAGCAACTCAGGGATCTCTCTATCAGATGGGTTGTGTAGTCTCCTTCCTAGCGTTGGCTTGAGGTACATGCAGTACAGAGTTACACTGAAATTCCTCCTTCTTAGGGGTGGATCACACATCCATTTTTTTGACCTTCGTCAAAATCCGGCGTTCTGGGAAAAAAAAAACGGATCCGCCATAGACTTGCATTAGTGGCTAAAGCGGATCCGTTTTTTCACACTTTGGCGGACGCCAAAAAACTGATGTGTGAAACAGGCCTTATTGTCTCTTAGAACTACCTCGTATGGCAGACAGCTGTGGCCCTCTATCCCTCTTGGCTCACCCGTCGCTGTTGTGCCTCCAAGTCTTAGTTGGGAATAGAGCATTTACAGCTTTCTAATCCTCTGGTTTCTGTTGCAGGACCTTCAGTATCCATACAACCGTGGAGACCAGGCTCCAGATCATGTGCTATCACCGGGAGGGAGCTCTTTTTCCTCAGCTCAACCTCCTGCTTCTTTCCACACGTCTACACTCGTTGCCCTCCTCACACTATTTCCCTTCCTGGCCCTCAGAGCGTGCTCCTCCCCCAATCCTGGTTCAGAGCTCCCTCTGCTGGCCTAAAGTGGGAACGTGTTGCATGTAAATGATTAACTGTTAGAGAAACCCTTCCTTGCTTCCAAGCATGACCACCCTCCCTGGAGGAAGGCAATGCCACTGTGGCGACCATGCTCCTGGGGGCACCACATTCCCCCCTAGTGCAAGTCAGCACTCCTGGGCTGATGAAAGAAAACATGAATAACATATAAACATGTAAACAGTATGAAGGTGACGAGATTCAAAAAGGAAAAATTTACAAAAAACAAAAATAGTCCTATGATGATATGTCCAAGCATCAATGTCCATGGTCCATTCCTGGGCAAATGGTGAACTATATACAAATTGGTGACCACACAAGTCCTGTGGTCCAATGTCAATTAAAACATGAAACAAGAACTTTAAAAAGGCTTCTTACAGATTACCTGTAGGCACAAAACTTGAGAACAGTTACATATATATATACAATTTCAACATTCACATAAACTTAGCTATATACAATATCTGACGGGTGGTATACCTTGTGTAGTACGGGTAGACCTGCGTAACACTGGTGTGACTGTGGATCTTACTGGTTGTCTAGTGCTAACTACTGGTGTAGTTAAACTAGGTAGTATTCTCCTACTGACTCTTAGTCTCACCATGGGTATGACAGATTCACCATTGGCAGGGCGAGGGTTCTCTGGCTCCACTGCTGGTGTGGCATCTGCTACCTGAACTTCCTGATTTTCAGAGTTCTCATGAGTCACTTCTTCTTGTACTACCAGTTGGGGAAATGTCAACACTGGCACCACTATAGCATCATTTACTTTAGTCCAATTTGCAGGGAATTCTCCAAGTATGGTGCTGACCTTTTCTTCTTCTATGGGTTGGACGTTATCTTGTTCTTCCATTCTTTCTCTTAACTGGTCAGGGCATAATTTCAAATGATCCCTTGATACTGCTGCTGAGGTTTCTCCTCCATCTTTACTAATAAGGCACACCTTGGTATTGTCAAAGTTTGAGGGTAGAATGGTGTAGGGTTCAGCTTCTCATTGGTCATCCAATTTATGAAGTCTTCTTTTCCTCTTGAGGACTTGTTCTCCTGGTGACAAGGGAACCGCAGGTGCATGCTGATTGTAGTTCCTCTCTTGTTTTTGTCTTGCCGGAGCTAGACTCTTTTCCACACACTCTTGTACTCTTCTGTACTGTTGCTGCCTCTCTGTATCCCAGTCAGCATCTGGTGATGTCACTTCAGGTGTCAGGACTCCCATATGCAAATCAATAGGCAGTTTACCAGGCCTCGGTCTCATTAAGTAGGCTGGAGTGCAGTTGGTGGAATTCACAGGAATGTGGTTGTAGAGGTCTACCAGATCTGGCAACTTTTCTGGCCACAGATTCCTCTCTTCCAAAGGCAAGGTCTTCAGCAGGTCGATCACCACCTGGTTCATCTTCTCACACATGCCATTGGTCTGTGGGTGGTACGGTGTTGTCCGGATCTTCTTACAACCATACAAGTTACAGAATTCCTGGAACACTTCTGCCTCAAAGGCGGGACCTTGATCTGTCAGTACTTGCTCAGGATATCCATGTGGTCTACAGAAGTGCTGTTGGAATGCTCTGGCTGCTGTCCTGGCTGTTTGATCTTTGACAGGCACAACTACCAGGAATCTTGAGTAGTGGTCAACGATGGTAAGAGCATAGATGTAGCCTGACCGGCTTGGGACCAACTTCACATGGTCCAGGGCAACCAACTCGAGTGACTGCTTGGTTATTATTGGCTGTAGAGGAGCTCTCTGGCTGTTTCGATCCTTTCTGCGCAGGTTACATTGTCCACACTCTCTGCACCACTTTTCAATGGCTTTTCTCATACCAGCAAAGTAAAATCTCTCCCGGAGCAATGTGGGTCGCCCTCCGGGGCCGTGGGGTACTCTGTACCGGGCCGGTGTCAGGGGAATGTGTCACAGCAGCGGTGACCTGGTCCGTGACCCTGGGCGCCCAAAAAATCAATGGGAGTTTGTATTGTAGTTTAAGTGGAATAGTTCGTGACGCCACCTGTGGTGTTCGGCAAGTGCGATGTTAGGTCGACGCTGCATGCGGATCCTCTGGGGCTGGTGGTGTGTTGCAGCATAGATGGTGTAGCTCCCCACAGGTGAAGCTGTAGCCCCAGGGCCGTGTAGTTGCAATGGATGAGGAGAGGCGCAGTCGGTGTAAAGGATGGTACCCAGATGTAGCGGTGCTGAGCGGGTTGGCGCAAGAATGAATGGAGGACACCAGGGCTTGTAGTTCCAAAGCTTTACTCACAGTCTGCGGTACACAAGGGTGCCTGCCTCCTGGCCGTGTCCTCCGGGTCAGAAACTCAGTCAACCTCCAGGCAAGATGGAACGCTCCCCTCCAACACTCTGCCAACATGTACCTTCCTGAACGACTCCTCTATAGCACCTTAAAGTGTGAAGATCTCCTAGTACTGAGTTACACTGGAGTTCCTCCTGACTGATGTTCCCAAGAACTCTACTTGTACGGCAGACAGCTGTAGCCTGCTTCGGGGACCCCCCTCTCCTGAGTCCGGCCCTCTATCCAGTTGCTGTTGTGCCTCAAGTCTTAAATGGGAGTAGTGCATTTACAGCCAACTACTCCACCGGTGTCTGCTGCAGAATCATAAGTGTCCATACAACCTTGGGGACCGGGCCCCGGCCTTGAGCTGAGAACCTATAGGCAGGGTTCCTCTTCCAACCCAAGTTCTCTCTGTTCTCCTTACTCCTTCGTTCCGTACTTGTCTTTCTCTCTCTTATGGAAGCTTAGGTTTCAGTTCAACGTCTTTCTCCTTCCTTTCCCTTCCCGTGCCAGCTGGCTCAGATCACTGAGGCAGCTGCAGCACTCCTTCCTCCATCCCTTCTTCCAGGGATCCTCACTCCTGTCTGAGTGACTTCCTACCCGACTGACCTTCTGTCAGACTGACCTGTCATCCTACACTTTCCCACTCTTTTTATGTATCTTAACTCCACCCACCTCCCAGCACGTCCAGTGTTCCAAGCAGGGAACCACCAAAGGTGCTCTGCTACTTTCTAAGCACTGAGCCGCAATGTGGTTGTGCAGAACTACCCTGTTGTGTGGGGTGCGAGTGTTGGAGTGTGGAAAGTGTGGAAAGGAGTTCCCACCTTACCTGGATAGTGGGGCACTACACCTTTAGGAGAAGGTGCAGTACCTCTGTGGCGACCGAGACTCAGGGGCGCCACAAATGCTTCCAACTTCTTCCATCCGAAGTGTCCAGCTCCATTGTGGTATGCTTCCAAGACCATTGATGCCTCTCTCTTCGGAACTACCACCTGCCAGACCAGCTCATGAGTGCGGGCATTGATACTCCTCCGACACAGCTTTCCTTCATAAATGAACAGCTGACCTCTTTCCTTCCACAACTGCTGGGTTTCTTCAGGAGCATTCGACTCTGGGCGTGAGTCAGCTTGTGACAATAGCTCCTTCACCAGGCGGACTGCGGGGTCACTATCCTGCGTTTCTGCCCAGTCGTGATGGGGCAGTGGGTTTAGGGTGACCTCTTTCAAGCCAGACCTTCTGTTTCTCACTCCTTGAGCACTTTAGGCTGCAATTGGCCGGTGGAAGGGAGGTAACTCTATTTCTTCAAGAGCCTCAGGGTCTTCTCCTGCATCTGGCAGATTAGGCATTCTGGACAGCGCATCAGCATTGGCATTCTTGTGCCCTGCCCAGTACTTGATGGTAAACTCATAGTTAAACAGCCAAGCCATCCATCGCTGTTCCAGTGCACCTAGTCTTGCAGTGTCCAAGTGAGTCAACGGGTTGTTGTCCGAGAAGATGGTAAACTTGGCTGAAGCTAGGTAATGCTTGAATCTTTCAGTCACAGCCCAGACTATGGCGAGGAACTCCAGCTTGAAGGAACTGTAGTTGTCTGAGTTCCTTTCAGTAGGATGAAGCTTCCTGCTGGCGTAGGAGATCACCCTTTCTTTGCCATTCTGTACCTGTGACAGTACTGCTCCAAGTCCCACGTTGCTGGCATCAGTATACAACACAAATGGTTTGTCATAATCTGGGTAGGCCAGAACTTCATCTCGTGTGAGAGCCATCTTCAGTCGAGTGAAGGATCTCTCCAGCTCCTCAGTCCATTCAAATGTGGAACTCTTCTGTTTGGCTTTCTTGGACTGTCCCACCAGAAGATTTTGCATCGGAGTGGCTATTTCAGTGAAGTCTTTTGATGAACCTTCGGTAGTAGCCTACCAACCCGAGGAATTGGCGTACTTCATGGAGGTTGCTGGTCTTCGGCCAGTCCCGGGTGACTGTGACTTTGTCAGGCTCTGGTGCCACACCTTCTGCACTCACTACATGACCGAGGTACTGTACCTTGGGCTTCAGGAGGTGGCATTTGGAAGGCTTCACCTTTAGGCCAAAATTGGACAAGGCTTCAAACACCTCAGCCAGGTGCTCCAGATGATCTTCATAGGTCTTGGAGAAAACAATGACATCATCAAGGTACAACAGGACTGTCTCAAAGTTCATGTGTCCCAGGCAGCACTCCATCAGCCTTTGAAATGTTCCTGGGGCAATGCAGAGCCAGAATGGCATGTAGATGAACTCACAGAGACCCATTGAGGTGGTAAATGCTGTTTTCTCCTTGTCTGCCTCTGCCACTGGAACCTGCCAATACCCACTAGTGAGATCTAAGGTGGAAAAGTAGTTAGCAGTTTTAAAGGGAAGGTGCCGTGTTTTTTCATAATTTAATGTAAAAAAGAAAATAGTATAAAAAGATATTGTCCCCTAAGCTTGACTCAGTGGTGTGTATGGATTTTTTTTTTTTTGTAGTAATGCAGCCACTGGGGGCTGCCATCTTACCTCTCTGGCTGCTGAACGACACTTTCCATGCCCATTTACGGCAGTTCCTGGGCATAAGAGACAATAGTCGGCTGCCGACCCTATCTCTTTCATTGCAGCTGCATCAGGAGTGAACTGGGCACGCCTCTGTGGGCAGCTCAATTCACAGCTGTAGGTGTGGCCAGGTGCCATCTTATTAGAGCCCAGTGCTTTTCTTTTAGCTTCATTTACACTCCATTGCAAGCCCTGGATGCTGTACTGTTCCAGCATAACAGGGCTTGGATGTTCGCTCTGCACATACCAGCTGTAGGAGAGGAACCAGGACGAGCTGCTGGAGACCGAGCTGCTCTTTCCAAACACCCGACCAGCTGCAGCCCCTGCTCTTGCAAAACATGGGAGGAGCTGTTCCCTACTGTTTCAAAACACTTGGCAATCTGCTGGACATCTAATCCTCTCCTGTGTGGTACTGACTGCTGAGCCGTGTATCTAATCCTCTCCTGTGTGATACTGACTGCTGAGCCGTGTATCTAATCCTCTCCTGTGTGATACTGACTGCTGAGCCGTGTATCTAATCATCTCCTGTGTGATAATGTGTGCTGAGCCGTGTATCTAATCCTATCCTGTGTGATACTGACAGCTGAGCCGTGTATCTAATCCTCTCCTGTGTGATACTGTCTGCTGAGCCGTGTATCTAAACCTCTCCTGTGTGATACTGTGTGCTGAGCCGTGTATCTAATCCTCTCCTGTGTGATACTGACTGCTGAGCCGTGTATCTAATCCTATCCTGTGTGATACTGACTGCTGAGCTATGTATCTAATCCTATCCTGTGTGATACTATCTGGTGAGCCGTGTATCTAATCCTATCCTGTGTGATACTGACTGCTGAGCCGTGTATCTAATCCTATCCTGTGTGATACTGACTGCTGAGCCGTGTATCTAATCCTATCCCGTGTGATACTGATCTCCTGAAATACTCTGTGCTGCTGTCACCCTGCTCCCAAAATCCTTGCTGCCTGCCATCCTCAGTGACCGAAGACCCCATTCCTCTCCTCAGATCCCGTCCTGGCGATGTGTGAAAGCGAGGAGACAGGGTCCTGATATATGGTGGAAGGAGCAGGGTGACAGCAGCATAGAGTATTTCAGGAGAGCAGTGTGCTGGTCTATGGGGGGCACCCTGTTCGGTGCCAGGGATTGTACATAGAGTGCTGTGTTTTATACACATGGATGGACCGTCTGCTCCACAGAAATCCAGGAAGCATTTCTGCTGATTGATGGCCTGTCCTGATCCAGACTTTGCATGCAAAGACAGTCAGTAACTTTGCAGGCCCCATCACAATGGCTGCTCACTGTGTTCCTAAATGTCATCCTCTCTTTTCCCTTTGCAAACACCCAGAAGGGGAGGAGAGGAGTGACATCACACCCATGTCAGCAGACTCCGCCCATATTTACTCCAGTGCAGTAATGTGAGCTAGTTGCACTAGGTTTTTGTGCCAAACTTCAGTAGCTGTTCCCCCTAGTGTTAACAAGTGGAAATGCCAAAATTTTTAAAATTATTTTTCATATTTTACAAAATTAAAAACAAATGATAATATTTTTTAAGAAAATGTAAACATTAATTCTTTACATTTTTTTCAATTGCTGAAAATTTTTTTGGGGGATGTCACCTTCCCTTAAAGTGCAGCTAATGACTCTTCAATTCTAGGTAATGGGTAGGCATCTTTATGTGTAATGCTGTTAATTTTCCTGTAATCAATACACATTCTCATGGTGCCATCCTTTTTCTTTGCAAAAACTATTGGGGCTGCCCAGGGGCTACAACTGTCTCTGATGACCCCTGCCTCCTTCATCTCCCTCAACATACCTTTAGCACATTGGTATTGTGTTGGGGGTATAGGCCGGTACCTTTCTTTAATGGGTGGATGATCTCCAGTGGGGATATGATGTTGAACCCGTTTTGCCTTCCCAAAATCTAGAGGGTGCTTACTGAATACCCGCTCATACTCCTGGGTCACCCTGTATACCCCATTTTTCTGGTATGAAGGTGTAGAGTCAGTCCCCACCTGCAGTTGCTGGCACCACTCCTCCAGATGCTTCACAGAGCCATTGTCCTCCACCTGGTCGAATGAGACCAAGGGCTCTGCTGCCTGCATTGCATTGTTACTGACAGTAAGCAGCTTAGCAACTGTGGCGTACCGAGGTATTGTGGCCTCCTCCTCCCCACAATTCAAGAGGCGTACAGGTACTCTCCCTTTACGGATATCAACTACCCCTCTGGCTGTCAGGACAGTGGGCCTGCTCTCGGAGTATACTGGTTCTACCAATGCCTGGTAATCTCTCCCTCTAAGACCTATGGCTGCCCGACACCAAACCAACATTTCACATCTGGGGGATATTGCAATGGGGAAAGCATCACTCACTCTGACGCTGCCAATTTCTTCGCCAGAGAGCTCTACCTGCTGTCTTTGCATCAGGGCCTTGATCTCCTTCTGCAGGACTCGTTGTTCACTGGAACCAGCAGTCTCAGCCACCTGTTGCAACAAGACAATAACCTCGAAAAGACAATTTTCAATTACATTTGTACCAAGAGTCATCATGGGATTACATTCTCGTCGATCAGTCTCAACAACTATCAGACCTTGAGATTTTAACTCCACCCGACCCACTTTAACAGTAATTTCTTTACATCCCACTTGTGGTAAAGACTGACCATTACTGGCAACTACTGTCAGTTCATCACTTGGGCCACGGGTAAGTTCAGAATCAGCCCAATACCGCTTGTAGAGGATATAGGGCATAGTGGTCACCTGGGAGCCAGTGTCCAGCAAAGCGTTCATGGGGATGCCGTCAATCACCACAGGGAGGATCGGTCTCCCTCCAACATACTTGGCTCGCCAGTTCCTTGGGCCTTGTGGTCCTACTCCTGGGGGTTGGCCCTCTGCCCCAGGGGTTACTCGTTTAAAGGACGGAATCTTGCAATTGTGGCAGCGACGACAGATGGGACGTCCGTCCTGGTCATAGCGGTCGTTGTTCCTCCCTCGGAGTGGCGGGGTTCTCCTCTTCCGGAGCCACGGGACATCCTCTGGACTGGAAGCAAGCTGGATCTTCTCCTTGGAGGACACCTGCAGGGACTGCATGGTTTTAGTAAGTGCAGCCATTCCCCTGGTCAACTCCTGGACCTGAAGACGCAGCTCTTCTATTGGATCTTTATCCACAGTCTGTGCATCAGCCTCCACAGGGATGGAAGGGAAAGATGTTGTTTCCTGGTGGTAGGTGATCGCTGGGCGCCTGGGGGGCGCTGGACGGCTGTCAGTGGGTTCCTGCAGAACCCGAATAGCCCTGTCCTTGAAATCAGCAAAGTCCAGATCAGGGTTTTGTAGGGTTATGATACGCAGCTGTCCTCTGTGGGTACTGGACAGGAGTCCTTCAATGAACTGCTCTTTTAACAGCTTGTCTTCCTCTTTCACACTGTCAGGATCAATTTGCTTGACAGCTCGCAGCGCCTTCAGGTTAAGAGCATAGTCCCTTATACTATCCTGCGCCTTCTGTTTACAGCCAAAGAACCTCATCTTGATTTCAGCTGCAGTGCGGGTGTCAAAGGTGCTCCTTAGCTTAGCCAGGATCTTTTTAACAGTCTCTTTATCGATGTCCTGCCAGGCTTTTACTTCTCTCTGTGATGCACCTGTTAGCTGTCCAATCAGGATGTTCACCTTCTGGCTTTCAGAGGATACACCTCAAACTGCACAGTCTCTCTTTAAATTCACTCAGGGTGTGGGACTCACCCGAGTACTGCGGTAGCCAGGCCGCTCCCGGTATGTAGGGCATAGACAGCGGCATTATGGGGACCGCTGCGGTGGGTACCACCGGAGCCGCAGCCATATTGGGCACTGCAGCTTGCGGCGCTGAGGGGCTGGCGGGGGCGTCCGCCGCTGCATTGGGGCTTGCCTAAGACATTCTCCTTCCCCCCCCCTAGTTAACGGTTGCCAGGCCCCGGGGTTGAGCGGCTTACTGGCTGTAGGCCTCAGCTCCTCCCCTTCTCACGCTCTGTGGCAGGCTCCGCCCATGAAGGCTTGCCCCTTTTCTTCCCGCGCGCGCCAATCAGCGGGTTAATGGCGGCAATGGCGCCAATTTCACACACAGTCTATAGCACACAACAGTCTCTGGCACACAGGACCCGGGGATACCGGGCTCCGTAATCCTGTTTGTGACGTCAAAAATGGGTCGCCCTCCCAGGGCTGTGGGGTACTCGGTACCGGGCCGGTCTCTCAGAGGGGATTGTCACAGCAGCGGTGACCCGGTCCGTGGCCCTGGGCGCCCATGTAAAAGGTGTTGAGTTGTGAATAAAGTTTATAAGTGATTCGTGATGTCACCTGTGGTGTTCGGCAAGGGAGTTGTTAAGCCGACGCTGGATGCAGATCCTCTGGGACAGATGGTGTGGTGTAGCAATGATGTTGTAGCCCTCCACAGGTAGGGCTGTTGGTCCCAGGGCAGAGTAGCAGAATGTTTAGGAAGAGGGTGCAGTGTTTGGCAAAGAGATGTAGCAGTGCTGAGGAGGTTGCAGGAAGGAGGCAAGGACACAACAGGGTGCAGTTTCTTTCCCTTGGCAAATGCAGTCCAGGGTCCTGGTTACAGATGGCACAGGAGCAGGCTAGCCTGGAAGCAACTCAGGGATCTCTCTATCAGATGGGTTGTGTAGTCTCCTTCCTAGCACTGGCTTGAGGCACATGCAGTACAGAGTTACACTGAAATTCCTCCTTCTTATTGTCTCTTAGAACTACCTCGTATGGCAGACAGCTGTGGCCCTCTATCTCTCTTGGCTCACCCGTCGCTGTTGTGCCTCCGAGTCTTAGTTGGGAATAGAGCATTTACAGCTTCCTATTCCTCTGGTTTCTGTTGCAGGACCTTCAGTATCCATACAACCGTGGAGACCAGGCTCCAGATCATGCGCTATCACCGGGAGGGCGCTCTCTTTCCTCGGCTCAACCTCCCAGCTTCTTTCCACACGTCTGCACTCGTTGCCCTCCTCACACTAACTATTTCCCTTCCTGGCCCTCAGAGCGTGCTCCTCCCCCAATCATGGTTCAGAGCTCCCTCTGCTGGCCTAAAGTGGGAACGTGTTGCATGTAAATGATTAACTGTTAGAGAGACCCTTCCTTGCTTCCAAGCATGACATCACCCTCCCTGGAGGAAGGCAATGCCACTGTGGCGCATGCTCCTGGGGGCGCCACATCCCCACACTTATAAAAGTGGGTGTATGTGTGCATGAGGCATGGCCGTTCACTACCGCTTCCCCGCCACCACCCCAACTCATGGGCCCAGACTAGTAGTGGGCGAACACTGGGCATAGGGGTGATGTTGCTTTGCTATGCATCCCCAACTCAAAGGCTTATATGATACTATAGGTGACCATGATTTCTATGTACAACGCCGATTAAAGGGGATGTCCAGGATTTGTTACTCAAAAAAATAGCATCACCCATGTCTACTGATTATGTCTGGTATTGCAGCTCCGCTGCAAGTGATTGATGCAAAGCTACATTACCACACACAACCTGCAGACAGGGGGTGGCGCTGTTGTTGGAAGAAATGTTTTTATAATCCTGGACATTCCATTTAAAAAATTAAATAAACTGTAGATCATATTACAAAAACAATTTATTTTTTTTCTTTTTCATTTTTTTTTTTCAGAATCCCGTTCTGTTTTCTTTCTTTCCGTCTCGAGGGCCGAAATCTGGAGGAACCCGATTGGCTATTACGGGATCCAAACTTCTCACGGGGCGGCCCAGTGATACCCGGGTTTTCGTCGGAGATATTCCCTGTTACATGTAAGTCACGTGTATGTCTGTGGGAGTGGGAGAAGCCTGAATACTTTCTAATTGGCCGCGGCGGAGTGGTCCATCACCACCATCAGCACAGAGTATTTCAGGAGAGGTGTTTGCTGATATTATAGGATGGAAATAATTGTTTTTTTATATATACTTTTTATTCTTGTTTTCTTTTTTTTCAAAGTTCCTCGAAGATTCAGGAAAACCAGCTGCAATGTCTGACCGGATCCATCAATGCCACGTCAGACCTCCGAGTGACCGTCTGGTACGGAGAGCAGACTTTTAGCTTCCCCGATGCTTTCTTCTCATACACCGAAGACCCAAACATCACCTCTGCCAGCCCTGCCAAGAGCTTCTTCAGGTACCAAAGGCTTTTTAAGAATGTGCTTGAATTAAAGGGGAACTCCATATCACAGCCACTGATTTGTACACTCTCTACCGTAGCGGAGGACGTGTGATTCTGGTGTACGGACAGAATCTGGATGTGGTACAAGCCCCAAAAATCAGAGTTACTGTGTCCCCAATGGAAAGGAGACGAAGGCGAAGTCTTGGGAGGAAGCGACGTATAGTGCCGGACACAGATTGCCCGGAGGGTTCGCTCTGCACTGTCCAGCAGGTGGGGCTATATAGTCAATATTTATTTTCCTTGCAACCATATTTAAAGGGGCACATTTATTTTAGGAAGTGATTGCAAATGATTTTGTTTCGGGGCCCCATAATCCTCTGAATAAAGAGGCCTCTCCTCTATCTGCTGGAACACTGTCACATTTATTTAAAAAAAAAAAACTGTCATAAATATGTAATTTTTGTTTTACCCTGGTGTAAATGCCACTGTCCTCCTGAATCCGGCGATGTTTTTCTTTTGTTCCTGCGCCTCTCCGTTCCTGAGATATGGACCATTCTTCTCTGTATTTAAATCTTGGCTTTTAAGCTAAGTGGGCGTGGCCCTCGGCTGTTCTTTGTGGGCGTTGTCATGGGAACCACGCCCACTTCATGAAGACCGCTTCACTTTTACGCCAGGAAGAGAGGGCCATACCTCAGGAACAGGAAGGCACAGGAACAAAAGAAAAACATCACCGGATTCAGGAGAATAGCGGCGTTTACACCAGGTAACAAATATATATATTTATGGCAAAGTGAAAAGTCCCCTTTAAATCAAGCTGTGTTAGAATTACCTGTGTCGTTGATTATATAGCCTTTGATATAGAAAGGAACCACCATAGGGGCTTCTGTCTGATCATTTTCAGGTCCTTAAATTCAATCCCCCTACAATTAACATATCCCAGTCGTATGCCATCACTTCTTTAGGTGGGAGTACCCCTTTAATATTATTGTTGTGCTTAGCCTTGCGGGGCGTTTTTGTTCATCCACTGTCTTACTTCTCTGCAGTTTGAGGAGCTTTGCCAGGTGAATTCATCTTTCCTGCTGCTTTGTAAGACGCCGGCCATTAACCCTTTACACTGGAACGCCCGCGTCGACATAGAATTCATCCTGGATAACCTTCACTTTAATTTCACGGTCATAAACTCGGCCCCTTTTGTATATGTGCCTGACCCGGTGCTCCGACATCTGAATGCCGAGGATCCAGCCAAACCGTATCGGCACAAGCCCGGCAGTGTGATCTCCGTGGAGGTAGGAGACTTCCAGACATTTAAAAGGACGGTTCAAGGTCTATTTAAATAATGGTATTGTAGTTTCTCACTATTTCCTGGATCTTTGCTACAAGTCAGTGAATTGTAACGTCCTACGTTAAAGACCCTTAAAATATGTTCTGACCTAAATGTTATTCACAGCTGAGGGTTTGCTACAATTGTATCCAGTTTAGATAATTCTCTCTGACCTAGACTGGACTCCAGGCTGATACATTGTAGCAAAATATCAGGGCAGAGAATGGAGGCAAGAGCAAGACATAGTAGGTTGGATCCATAGAGGAGATTCATGTGGCATCACAACCTAGCGGACAAGGTCAGGAAATGTAACATTTCCAGTATTCACAGTGCATCACTTAAAGGGGATGTCCACCTCTCAGCGGAATTTTTTTTTACTTAAATACTTGTGATTGGGGCTAGAAATGGTTTTTGCAGTTCGCTTTCATTTAAACTTTTGCATCTTTTGGCTTTTATGTTTTTTGATTTTTGCACATTCATCTTTGATGGTCCTAAATCAGCTGAGAGGAGCTCGGAGACAGACAGGAAAAAAGAGTTATGATCTCCCCGTCAGATCATGTTAGCGAGCTCACTGACAAGACTCTCAGTTAACTCATTCTGCAGCCAGCAATAGTTAGTGCAGAAGGCAAACGGTGCTACATTTTTAATGACGCCTTATGATTTTTAGCCTGAAATACATATATTTAGATAAAAAAGATGCCTCTAAAGGTGGACAACACTTAAAGGGATTATTTTTATTAAAGGGATGTTACCATGTCATACATTTATGGACCTGAATTTGTCTAGGGAACGGGACCCTGCCGGGCGCTGACGGCAGTGGTTAGGTGGTTGAATTTCCCGCTCATAGCAGGGGGTCTTGTGTGCACTTTGGTGGGAGACGAGTCATCTGGACAGACCTGACCCCTTGCTTTATTACTAGGGGGAGAATCTGGACCTGGCTATTACCAAAGAAGAGATGATTGCAATGATCGGGGATGGGGTTTGCACAGTGAAGACCCTCACAAGTAACCACCTGTATTGTGAACCCCCCGAAAAGCAACCGACCCCCCGTTACCCATCCAAGAGAGAAGGCGTGGACTCCCTGCCTGAGTTTACAGTAAGGAGCTGCACTCATTTCTGTTTCCAGGTGGGACTAGATATCGCCATGACCGGACCCCATAGACATCGGGGGTCTAAGCTATTCAAGAGAATAGGATCTGACCAGTGGGGGTGCCGGATGTGGGAACCTCATCGCCAATGACCCCTATTAAATTCCTACATTTCCTATAGTGCAAATCACAAAATTATACACTATACAGCCGATGGGAGATTTCAGCTCTGAAGCCTGTGGCATCGTTAATGCAGCTCTAGACTGTAACACATGCTGTAACGTCGCATCGGTACAGGATAAGACCCCAATCATATGCACAAAATGTATATTTCCCATAAAGATGTGACTCGCATTCGGTGATCTTTCCTCCAGGTGCAGATTGGAGGAGTCGATCTGGTCCTCGGGAAGGTCCAGTATGACACGGAGAGTCAGCTCACGTTCCCGCTGGAGGCGCAGATCAGCTTGGGAGTTGGGGCTTCATTTGTGGCTCTGATCGTTCTCATCATTGTCCTAATATACAGGTAGGTCAGATCCAACCCCCCAATAGAGAGGTCCAGCAAAAGACGTATAGTGACCGTCTACCATCCGCTCTACTAAGTAGATGGTGAATTCTGTGCCAATTACTCTCCATGTTTTCTTAGTTGCCAGAGGTCATGTTTCTTCTGATACACTGCTCCAAATCCTCTGCATAGTCAGAGTTCTAAAATTGTCCCTCCTGCAGCCACCAGTAGGGGGAGCTCACATGTGTTTGACCTAATTTTCCTTGTCCGTGTTCACTCTGATTCTCAGGAGGAAAAGCAAACAAGCGCTGAGGGATTACAAGAAAGTTCAGATTCAGCTGGAAAACTTGGAAACTAGTGTGAGAGATCGCTGCAAGAAGGAATTCACAGGTGACTTCTGTCTGCGTCCTATTGTTGGCGGAATAATTGGAAGCGTTAAAGGGAATGGGTCATGAGGAAATGACTTGTCTAATAGTTTTGTCTTTTACATAGTTTCTCAAAAAGATTTTGTTGTTTCTTTTAATAATTATGTTTGAAAACACCCTGAAATCTTGTAGGATTTACTGACGGCCTCATAGTAAGCTGACACAACATATTCCCTAGAGATCACAGGCAGCATGCTTATATACTGATAACACAGGATCCACTATGCACAATAGGGGATGTCACAGCTCACCTCCTCCCCCTCCTGTACAATGACTAATTAACACCTCTATATGCAGTAGATAACGCAGGATCCACCATTCACAGTAGGTGATGTCACAGCTCACCTCCTCCTCCTGTACAATGACTGATAACACCTCTATATACAGTAGATAACACAGGATCCACCATTCACAGTAGGTGATGTCACAGCTCACCTCCTCCTCCTGTACAATGACTGATCACACCTCTATATACAGTAGATAACACAGGATCCACCATTCGCAATAGGTGACATCATAGCTCACCTCCTCCTCCTGTACAATGACTGACTGATAACACCTCTATATACAGTAGATAATACAGGATCCACCATTCACTATAGATGTCACAGCTCACCTCCTCCTCCTGTACAATGACTGATAACACCTCTATATACAGTACATGGCACCGTCCTCATGTAAGTTTATTGATCTCTTTTCTTTGGCTCTCACAGATCTAATGACAGAGATGATGGATCTCACCAGTGATCTTGTTGGCACCGGGATCCCCTTCCTGGATTACAAGTCTTACGCAGAGAGGATATTTTTCCCCGGTCACCGGGAATCTCCGTTGCACAGAGACCTGGACGTCCCAGAGGGTCGGAGACAGACGGTGGAGCAGGGTTTGGTACAACTATCGAACCTTCTCAACAGCAAGCTGTTCCTCACCAAGGTATGAAGACGATGAGTTCCTTCAGTTGGGCGCATTCACTATATGTCGTCTTCTCA
This sequence comes from Dendrobates tinctorius, assembly GCF_039654945.1. Lineage (NCBI taxonomy): Eukaryota > Metazoa > Chordata > Amphibia > Anura > Dendrobatidae > Dendrobates > Dendrobates tinctorius. The sequence continues at coordinate 2,766,728 of NW_027361695.1, read as the reverse complement.
CCATTGTGCTCCTCCGTCAGTTTATCCACACTCTGGAGAGTCAGCGCACCTTCTCGGCCCGCGACCGCGCTTACGTGGCGTCTCTCCTTACCGTCTCTCTTCATGGGAAGCTGGAATATTTCACGGATATCTTGAAGACCCTTCTCAACGACCTCGTAGAACAATATGTCGCCAAGAACCCCAAGTTGATGTTGAGGAGGTGAGGAGTGTGGCCGTTCAGAGACAGTTGGGGTCTTCTACTTCAGCAAAGTAGCGTTGAGTGAATCTGGCAAGATATGGGCCTTTTTATTTAGTGGCAATTTTTATGGTCTTTGCTAAGGGGGCGTGGCTTACAGAGTAATTATGCAGCGCTGCCTATAGACACGCCCCTGAGGATCCTGTGAGCCATAAAATTAGCACTAAAAGCCCCTTATCTTTGGAACCATATGGCGGATTTACAAAAAAACAAAACCCGAATACTCCGGGGATCAGCAGGAATAAAATAAGTGGACACTTTTGACCTGGGGAGGATTCCTTTTCAAATGGTAAGGCAATAACTTGCAGGGTATCTACCTCCAATAGGTGGCACTGGAGACACCGTTTTCTCCTTTCCCATAATGCATTGCCCGCAGGGCCCCGTAATGAGAGGCAATACCCCCAAAGCTAAGGCAATAAGGTCATTATATAATGGTTTCTATTTCTAGGACGGAAACTGTTGTTGAGAAGCTGCTGACCAACTGGATGTCCATCTGCCTTTACTCTTTTGTGAGGGTACGTCTGAGAAATTGGAAAAGGCTAAGTGCAGGGACGCAAGGAAAAAAGTGCCAAAATTAGTGTCAATGTATGTGACTTATCTCCCCCCATTAAGGATTCGGCAGGAGAACCGCTCTATATGTTATTCCGAGGTATCAAACACCAAGTGGACAAAGGTCCTGTAGATTGTGTGACCGGGAAAGCCAAGTACACGTTGAATGATAACCGCCTGCTGAGGGACGACGTGGAGTACAAGACCTTGGTGAGGACAGAAGTCACCCGGGGTGTTAAAACTTTTAGCCTCCCCTAAATTAGTTTATCATAATGAGGCTTTTTGTAGACGCTGAATGCAATTACACAACCCACCACCGGGAGCGCTGTAGAAGATGAAGGCCAAGGAGTCCCCGTGAAGTTACTGGACTGTGATACCATTACCCAAGTCAAAGAGAAGATCCTGGACCAGGTTTATAAAGGGACTCCCTGCTGTCTTCGTCCTTGCCCGGAAAGCCTTGACCTAGGTAAGTCCGACATCTGCTTGACCTAGAACATCTGCTTGACTTGTAGGCTCCAGAAATGTCTCCGGTCCTAATTGTCTACTCTTATATTCGCGGTAGAATGGAGATCGGGTCTGGCCGGACACCTCATCCTCTCTGATGAAGATCTGACCTCGGTGGTTCAGGGGTCGTGGAAGAGGATAAACACCCTGCAGCATTACAAGGTGCAGACCTACGGGATTATTGGAAGAGATGAGCAGAATCGACGGCACTACGAATGCCAATGAACCCAACAAAGTGGCTGCCAAGAGGGGCGGGAAGGTCAACGAATCCAACAAAGTGGCAGCCAACAGGGGTGTGAAGGGTCTTTTGATCTTCGGTTTTTCCAGCGCTGAGCCCATTGATCGGCCTCACGCAGACATTAGACCAATGTCAATGGTCTTGGGAGTTATGACTTTGGAAAACCAGAGATTGGGAACTAAGGGCCCCATTCATTATTGTATTTGTGCCTTTTTTTTGTATGGTTTTTGGTGTTTCTGTTCTGTTTTTCATTTGCGCCTTTTTTTTTTTTAAAAAAAAAAAAAAAATTTTTTTAAGTCTATTCTATATTTTTTTTTTTTTTTTTTTGCCTTTTATTGTTGTTTTATGTTGACCATTGCAGGCACTTTTAGATTTTCAGATACTTGCTGCCGATAAAATGAATTGCAACTTTTAAGTCACAAAACTTTTTACGCAAATGTCCTCTGCACACCCTGGAGGTATTTCATGCAGGTCTGGCATTTTTGCCCAAACTTTTGCTATATTTTACTGGAAAAAGTTGCAAGATTGGGTAAAAGGCAAAAATGAAACGCCATTTTTGATTTTGCGCAAAGTCATGAACCGCGTTTGCCATTGTGGTGCAAAAAAAAAAAAAAAATCAACCAATACGAAAAGAAAAAAAAAAAAGGGAAATGATGAATCGAGCCTGAAGTCTTCTTCCCTTTCGATTCTAGGTTCCCGATGCCGCGACTGTAGCGTTGGTTCCTCGACTGAGCAAACACATCCACCCGGAGAACCACGATTATATCCCAGGAGAGAGTGAGTGACTTCATCTAGCTTGGACTTTATAGTTTTACACCTTCTTTGGCCACAACTATCCCTCCCGACTGCAGTCTCCGTACACACGCACGCTCGCCTCAGCTGAGCGTGCCTAACTTCCCAGTTATCTCTAAATTATTAAACTGGGCATATTGAAACCCAACATGCCCGATCCTTCCGCTCTCTCGCCGACACGGAACATTATTAAACATATTAGATGGGTGGACAAACTCGCTGAAATTGTGTTATGGCGCCCTTAGTAAAATTAACTACTGTATATAATAAATGCAGAAAAAACCGAATCCAGTAGAAAAAGAAAAATTTAAAGTTTTTATTATTTCATTTATTTATTTATTTTCTGCAAGCATCATCCTGTTGGTCCATAGTCGGACACACGGCCATCATTATATGACCGGAGTCTTGACACATGTAATAATGATGGAGGACCCCCCGATATAATGTCCATATATAAACACTTGGAACCCCTCCGTATATCTCAGTCTGTTTGACATTTTGTGTTTTTTTTTCCCTTGGTTGGGTCCATCCCCAGCGCTGCAGGGCACCGGCGCCGACCTCCGAGCCTCCGTACTGCCCGATATATTGATCATACGACGGGCTCTTATCTGTAATGTAGCCTTTCCGTTTTCAGAGACCCCCATGTTGGAGGATGCTGACGAAGGGGGGATCAAACTGTGGCACCTCGTAAAACCCACAGAAGAGCCAGAGTTACCAAAGCACAGAAGAGGGAGTTTACGCGACAGGGAGCGGGCGAAAGCCATCCCCGAAATCTACCTGACGCGTCTCCTGTCCATGAAGGTAAAAATAAAGGGGGAGATCTCATATAATCAGACCTCCAGGTTCTAGAATAAGGGTCCGCAATGTGCAGCCAACAGAATGCTCAGCCTACAGCTGCCAGGGCATGCTGGGTGTTGTAGTCTCTCAACAGCAGGAGTGCAGCAGGTTGCTGATTCTTAAAGGCGTTCTCCACCTTTTGGGAATAATTTTTTTTTTTTTTTAAATGTATGTATTTTCAACCCCCCCCAAAAAAATCTTTTTTTTTTTTTGCAATTGGTTTTAATTAAGTGTTGCGCGCCGTTTGGCTTTTACAGATTTTGATTCCCCGCACCTTAAACTTATATATTTGGTCTGTGACCATAAATCAGCTGATAGAAGCTCAGAAAAAAAAAAAGACAACCGTTTAGAATGTATCCCAAGAGTCCCACCAATAGAAGCTCACTGACCGTTTCTCAGTTAACTCATTTCACAGCCGGCGGAACACAAAGGCTTTAGAAGGCAAACGGTGCAAAATGTTTAATAAAAACCTAATTGTAAAAATGAATTTTAACACCAAATACGTGAAAAGGCGGATGACGCTCCATGGCAGGACGCGGTGTTGGGTTCCCTATACTAGATGCTGGTTTTATCGCTCCACAGGGCACTCTCCAGAAGTTTGTGGATGACCTCTTCCAGGTTATACTCAGCACCAGCCGTCCTGTGCCGCTCGCCGTCAAGTATTTCTTTGATTTGCTAGATGACCAGGCGACGCACTATGGAATCAATGACCCAGAGACCATTCACATCTGGAAAACCAACAGGTAAAAATCTAAACAATGAAATAGAATGAAACCTACACTAAATCTCCCCTCTTTAACACTGGGTCATTTTAAAGGTCTGCACTTATTATTTTAATGTATTATTTTTTTTCTGATACAAAGCTCCAAATCCCCTGCATAGAGGGGAATGATATCTGCAGCCACCACTAGAGGGAGCTCCCAGCACTAATGCACATTGAGCTCAACAGAAACAGAATGCAGTGGGCTCCCTCTAGTGGTGGCAGACAGAAATGAGTTCTATGCAAGTGCTAAACTTTGAGAAACTGAAAACTTTTTTTTTTTTTCAGTTTGCCTTTAAGGTTCTGGATCAACATAATCAAGAACCCGCAGTTTGTGTTTGATGTGCAGACCTCGGATAATGTGGACGCCGTGCTGTCTGTGATTGCTCAGACCTTCATGGATTCTTGCACCCTTGCTGATCATAAGCTAGGCCGGGTAAGTGAAGAACTCCGGAGCTGAACTCATGGCTCAATATTCACTTAGTCTCAGAATCGTTCTATTTTTTCCTGCAGGATTCCCCCATAAACAAGTTGCTGTACGCCCGGGACATCCCGCGGTACAAGCAGATGGTGGAGAGGTGAGCTGGCGGATCATCACATGCCCCCCCCCCTGCTATCTTCTTGCCATTGATCACTGAGCTATAAAAGTGTCTCCTATTCCAGATACTATGCTGATATCCGGCAGACCATCTCCGCCAGTGACCAGGAGATGAATTCCGCGTTGGCAGAGCTGTCCAGGGTACGGTCCATTTATCTCATGCACATGCTATATAGTGGAGGTTTTTCTGTTATAGGATTGTTCGATCTTTCATTTTTTAGTGGGGTACTCAGCACTGAAGTAATGAAAGGGGCTTTACAGAAACTTCCAGTATCTGCCACCAGGGGGAGCTCACTTCATACACATTTGCTTTCATTGCTATCTGTATTCATCTGTATGCTATTAGCTCCCCCTAGTGGTGGCCAAAATAATATAATTTATCAAGGCTGAAAAATCTGCTAGAATGAAGCTGATTCACATGGCTGCCTGCGCCAGGATTAGCAGTAAATTGATAGGCAATGTTTTCTTATACCTGGTATAGCTGCATTCATAGTCTATCCTTGGTAAATATATCAACAGGTTGTATAGACTATAAGTAAAATATGCAGAATTTCTACGATACACATATAATAGTAAATTCCAGTAAATGAGCAAGAATCATTGTTTCACGGAAGGTCAAAAAGTCTCAGGTAGTACTGTCGCCACATCTAAGGTATGCAAGAGGAGTTTTATCAAGAATCACAGATCAGTGGATTGATATAATATATCAAACAATATTTTTACTACTGTACACGGTCTAATAGGAACGTTTTATCTCAATTTTGCATTTTTTTTTCTCCATTTTTAGAATTACTCAGGTGATCTTAATTCACTGGTGGCTCTTCATGAACTCTACAAGTATATTAATAAGTACTATGACCAGGTGAGCCACCCTGTACATTAGTGTATTATGTTATTGGAGCTTTCCACCACCAGGTGGCAGCAGAGAGTTATAAATGCCGTATTTGTCAACAGCCATTACTTTATGGGATGCAAATTTCTGTCTCTTCCTCCTATTTATCCAGAAGCTGATCTTCTTTTTTTATTATATATATATATATATATATATATATATATATATATATATATATATATATATATATATATATATAATATTTTTTTTTTTTTTTTTTTATATATATATATTCTTTTGGGATTTTGAGATTATATATATATATATATATATATATATATATATATATATATATATATATATATATATATATAATTATAGATTCTGCACACTTGACATCTCGCCAGACCTATTAAGAGAAGAGATACATTGGAGGAGGTTCGCAGGGATCTGGTCCAGCGGCCACGGACTATAAACGTGGCCATGAGGGTTATACACTGATGTTAGTGGTCCAGAGAAATCTCATCCCCCATGGGCCATCACATGTCTCAGACACTGAGAACCTCTATTTATATCAGTCATGTTTTGTAAAAGCTTCACTTTATATTAGATGCTGCATTTATTTCTACGTGTGCTAAACTTATCTCCCTTTTAATTCCTCATTTTTTCTAATATATTTCAAACTGTGCCGACACACAGCTCCAAATCTGCAGCAAAGGCAGTAAAATTATTGGAATCTGAATACCTGCAGCTGCCACTAGGGGGAGCTCACTCAATGCTGATTTATGATTAACTTGAACTTATAATTTGGATGCATTGAGCTCCATCTAGTGGTGGCTGCAGGCAACGCTAATTTTATAACCCGATCTCTTCAGATATCGGCGGTGAGAACAAAGACAACGCACCTAAAGGAGCTGTCCGCTTTCAGACAATGTTTGGCCCTAGCTACAATTTGCTAAATAATAAACTGCGCTGTACTCACCTTCCTTGGGTCCAAAAGTAAGTATCCTCTGGGATTTGCTGCGGCGCTGACACCATGCACGACAGCGCAGCAGCCAGTCGGTAAGCTCATTGGCTCTGAAGGGGCATTCGTCTTCATGGGCAAAGCCACTAAGCTCACTGATTCCAGATACCAGGAGCAGCAGGGACATGCGGTGGACCTGGGGAAGGTGAGTACAGCAAAATTTCTGATTTTTAGCAAACTACTTGTGATAAGCGCAAGCGCTCATTACTCGAGTTTGTACTTTTTACATTAGTTTTACTACCTGTCAATTCATGAGATGACTCACGTTAGAGACGCCCCACGTTAGAGACGCCCCACGTTAGAGACGCCCTGTAAGATCAGTAATCGGCTCCTTTTCTTCCTGGCAGATTATTACAGCACTGGAAGAAGACTCCACAGCCCAAAAGATGCAGCTCGGATACAGACTGCAGCAGATTGCCGCCGCCGTGGAGAATAAAGTCACCGACTTGTGACCGAGACACATGGACGGTCCTTCTTATGTCCGAGAATAATAGGTTCTTGCCAAGAGCGGGAAGATTTTTATAAAATCACCGTTGCTTTAGGTCCCTGCCTCGGAGACGTGGGCGGCCTCACGGCTCCTTGTCACATTCCCGACTGAGTAGCGGATGGTTGAAAAAAAAAAATAAAAATATTTTTTCTATGAAATTTTTGTACACTCTGAACTTTGATATAGAAGGATTTGGGCCCTGTGGATGGCGGCCGTCCCGGTGTCCTGCAGGAGATTTCATCTTCACGTGTGCCAAGTCCATCAACTTCAATGGAAGGAGACACAAGGCGGACTCTAGATTTCTGGCTCCAAAGCATGATTTCTTCACTGGCCTTCTGAGAACGGATTGGTGAACTTGCCGGTTCAGATTTGCATGGACTGGTCCGGTCGGGGTCCCATAGACTGTTCCCGGTGGCGGTCCTATAGACTGGTCCCGGTCGGGGGGGTTCCATAGACTGGTCCCAGTAGTGGCGGTCCTATATACTAGTCCCGGCGGCGGTCCCATAGACTGGTTCCGGTCGGGGCGGTCCCATAGACTGGTCCCGGTAGTGGCGGTCCTTTATATACTAGTCCCGGTCGGGTAGTCTTACAGACTGGTCCCGGTCGGGGTGGTCCCATAGACTGGTCCCAGTAGTGGCGGTCCTATATACTAGTCCCCGTCGGGTAGTCTTACAGACTGGTCCCGGTCGGGGTGGGGTGGTCCCATAGACTGGTCCCGGTCGGGGTGGTCTTAGAGACTGGTCCCGGTCGTGGCGGTCCCGTGGACTGGTCCCGGTCGGGGCGGTCCCGTGGACTGGTCCCGGTCGGGGCGGTCCCGTGGACTGGTCCCGGTCGGGGCGGTCCCACATACTCTCCACGCTGATTGAACTCGATGGACACACTGCATCACCCGTCGCACGGACCTCCTACAAAGACACAATTATACCAGAGAGGTCTCCAGTTCGCACTTCTCCTTCATTCCTGCCTTTTTTTTATTTCCTCCTAGAATATTATTTTATTTTTTACCAATTGTAAAGCTGATTCTATCAGAGAAGTATAATTTTATTCCTTTGTAGTCGCCATATTTTTATTCGCCTTTTCTAAGTCATTTCCGTCTGTTCCTAGCGAGAAAAAAAAAAAGTCTTCCTCTTGTCGAGTCCGAGCAGCCAACCTGCATTATCTGATGCCTCCTGAGACCATAAACCTGCCGTGCCCCTATGACAACACTCCTTGTCACAGGCTCCCAACAGTTTACTCTTGACAGTAATGACATTAGTTGAGTCCCATGCAGGACAGGAGGAGCTGCAGATTTCCTTTTCAGCTCGTTAACGCCCTTTTTCCGACCCTTGGGCGAATTTCCCTTCCTGTCACTTTTCCTGGCTAAGGCCACGTTCACACAGTCAGTTTTTGGTCAGTATTTTACACCAGTCCCTTGTGCAATGCATTGGACAGGAAGTGTTGTCTTAGGGACATTACTGAACAGGAGGTGTGGCCATTAACTTTTTACAAGGATAAACAATGCATCTAAAATAAATAAATTGATATGGCTAAAAAAAAAAAATCTCTCGTTTTGTGTATACAGCTCCTATGTGTCTCCATGCTTACAGTAGTTTTGTCCAACACTTTCATTACCAAGAAGAAAAAGCAAGGGAAAGCAGGACCAGACTACACGTTGTTTGTCTGTAGTCTGTAACTATGGAGACGCAGCGGTTTGCATAGGAGCTGCGTACCCAAAACGGCGACTTCAGTTTAGATGCATTGGAGTAATAGGCAAAAAAATGGTTGTGACGGCGGACATAAGTGAAATGTGGCTGGCGGCTCTTCGACTGTAGACGGTACATTACTGCACTAAATCTGACGGTAGATGCTTATTTATTAGTTTCGGTGCGACACTCGACGCGCGCTGTTCGATTCCACCTCTTCTGGCAATTTGCTGCTCTGAACTGGATGTGTAAATACCGTAGTTATGAAAGAAGATATTTAAATACTAAAAGGAGGATTGTAATTTATTTCGGAAGCGGCACGCTGCCTTTGGGTTACTCACACCTAGGTTTTGTTTTTTGTTTTGTTTCTTTTGCATTGTTTTCTTACTAGTTTTTACGGCGATGCATTCCCTGCTCCAGCTTTCACTTGTGCTGCCTTTTTTTTTTTTTTTTTTGTAAAATAATTAGAATTTGTGGTTAACATAATAATATAAAAGAAATTAAAACTTGAAAACGAATCCTCCGAGATCCGAATAACCCGTTTTATAGACGATGGTCGGAAAAGCTGTTAAATCTGTGAAGTGATAAAACTGTTTGTGAATGTAAAACGCGACACAAAATAACAAGAAGCCAAGTGTGTAGTCCTTACACAAACTACTCAATAAAGGTGAATTAAGTTCCCAGCGCCGGTCTGTGCTCTGATTATACTGCCTGGACTGAATGCAAAGGGCCGTCCTGGAGAAGCTGGGGGTGTGCAGACTTCTGCAAGCGGTGAGTTTTTATTGCTGCGATGGCTGAAGCCAACAAAAGGAAACCTTAGAAGAAAATGATGTGCGGACTATACGGTGTATGTGCATGATATGGGCATGTACGGTAGGATGTGTGCTCTACGGATATACTGCACGTGGATAGGACGTGTTGCCCTGTACAGAAACCTACTTAATCTATAGCAACGGGCATAGTCCGGGCATCACGCTTACAACATGGGTAGGATGTATGTACAGCAAATATATCCTGCACTGAAGAATACAACTAAAGAATATACAGTAGGACAGGGATCGAAAGTTACTTATATTAAAAAATTACTAAAAATAGATAAAAAAAAAAAAAAGGATTCAGGTGAAGAGGTAAAAGCAGCACGGTCAGGTAAGTGCCATAGACGAGAGCAATAGATGATTGGAGAACGGACAATACAAGGAAATAACAATAGAACATTATCGCAGTAAGATAAATAATATGTAACACTCGGTGTGTAATGGCTTGCAAAAGTATTCATACCCCCACCTTCCCCCTTTGGCTTTTTACCTATTACAACCTGTGTGTAAATATTTCTGTATTAGGATTTGTGTGTGATCCATCAGCACTAAATAGTCTTAAGTTGGTGAAGTGAGAAAAATATTGGTATAAATTAAATTTGTGGCATGTGCATAAGTAATCACTCCTCTTGCTATGAAGTCCCTAAAAGTCCCATGCTTAGTGACAGGACGATCCCCCTGTGTGCAATAAGTGTCACATGGCTGTCAGTATATACACTTTACCTTCTCTGAAAGGCCACAGAGGCTGCACTCCATTAACAAGAGGCACCACTAACCAAACAAGAAGACCAAGGAGGTCTCCGAACACCACCATGAAGACCAAGGACATCTCCAAACAAGTCAGAGGTGGGTTATAAAAAATATCCCAGTCTCTGATGATCCCCCGGAGCACCATCAAATCCATTATCAAATGGAGAGAACATGGTGCCACAATAAACCTGCCAAGAGAGGGCCACCTACCAAATCTCTCAGCCTGGTGAGGAGGGCATGCACCCGAGAGTCTCCACAGAGACCAAAGGTAACCCTGAAGAAGGTGCCGAGATCCCAAGCAGAGACTGGAGTATCTGTCCATACAACCACGATAAGCCGTACACTCCATAGAGAAGGGCTTTATGGAAGAGTGGCCAGAAAAAAAGTCCTAACTTATGAAAATTGTAAGGCTCGTTTGGAGTTTGCCGAAAGACAAGTGGAGACTCCCCGAAAAGAACGAGGAAGATGCTGTGGTCAGAAAAGACAAAAATCGAACTTTGTGGCCACCAAGGTAAACGCTATGTCTGGCACCAAACCAACAAAGCTCATCACCCCAAAAACACCATCCCTACAGTGAAATATGGTGGCAGAATCATGCTGTGGGAATACCAACAATTGTGACTCCATCTCTCCGGTCACTATTTCAACACAGTCCAGCAGACAATTCAATGATATTCTAAAAAAATAAGTAGAATATATTTTTATTTATTAATCATTCAACATCTTCATAACTGCCTCTAAACAGAACTGACTGTGGAGTTTTGTCTAATTAATGAGCGTTTCTTTCTCATTCTCGGATGCAGGTGGATGCACTCAGAACCACACGGCTCGTGCCGGCGTAATGGGACCGTTGTCCATGGAAAGTGATTGGCTCCTGTTTTATATGTGATCATGTAATCTACTTTCGCCACACATCCTATGACTCAGGGCGCCCTCCGTGCCAGGTGCTGATTTAAAAAAATGTTTTTTTGTTTTTTTTTGTTTTAATGGATTATAAATAAAAGCCTTATTTTATTATCTGGATGTCGGTGCTGGATCACACGCCCCCTACATGTTTCCACATGGTGCGTTACACTATATGGAGGCTATTCGGGGGCCGTCATACAGTGCGGGGGGATTACAGTGAAGGAGCCATCAAACAGGGCGGGAGATAATGTGGGGTCTTTGTACAGAGTGGAGGCCATCAAACAGTTTGGGGGCTACTAAGGGGTCAGTATATAGTGAGGGGTCCGTATACCGTGTATCGGGGATCCGTACAGGGGAGGACTCGGGGCCTTATTAAATGTAAAGTGGGCACTTATTGTTATAGGGGAACGCCGGTTACGGTGACTGTCAGAGGGGCACACACACACAATGCAGAGACTGTCACCTTCTCCCCTTGTCATCTGGCTTCAGGAGTGATTTTTATATTGCTCACACCTGTTACTTGCCACAGGTGAGTGTGAACGAGCATCACATGCTGGAAACAAAGTTGTTTACCCACAATTTTGTTCGGCTCATTCCTTTTGGGGGGGGGGGGGGGGGGGGGTGATAATTTGTCTTTGTTTTTTTTTTCTTGTGGTGTTCCAATACACCCAAAGGAAATAAACATGCGTAACCGTGATAATTTCCTGGGGAAAAAAAATACTTAATTTTTAGGAATAATTTCAAGGGTGCCAACACTTGCGCCCATGACTGTAACTGGAGCAGTAATTACTAAGAGCCCGATCATATCCGGAGATGATGCGGCCGCCGGCAGATAGATGCTGTATACTTCTGCCCTGCTCCTGCCCCGTGACATCATGCCACGTCGGCTCCCCTCGCAGTGACCCCCTCTCTAGCAGACGTGCTGGTGTGGAGCAGGGCGGTGACTGAGCTGCATTATCTGCTCTCAGCCTCCAGAGCTGCGCTCCCCCCCCCCAACCTGTCCTTGGCCGTCTCTTCTGCGCAGGCGCGGCGCCGCGAGTCTGTTCCCAGCACCTTGGAGAGCGGCCGCGGACTGCGCCCTCCGCACGGCGGGGCCGGGACTGTCGGGTGTGAGGACCCCGGCCACCACTCGGGGGGGGGGCCCTCCTAAAGCGCTCACCCCATCCCCGGTACCGGGGCAGCGGCCTGTGTGGACCGAGAGCAGCCGGAGCGTCGTGTGAGCAGCGGCATAGACTGTGGCCGGAGCGGAGAAGCCTCCACAGCGATGACCGGACCCCCGGCCTGCCGCCCAGGGTGGGCTCAGCACTGAGCACAGGACCGCGCCACCCCCGCTGCCGGGCGGCACACAGCAGGGACAACAGAAATCACAGGCGGGACTGATGGCAGCGAGGACAGCGCCCCCTACTGAGGGGACCCGAGGATGGTGAGACCCTCCACACACCGACACGTGTGTGTATGGAGCCCCCCGATACATGTGTATACGGACCCTGAGATGAGTGATTGGACCCCAAGATGAGTGTATGGAGCCCCCCGACAAGTGTGTGTATGGAGCCCCCCGATACATGTGTATATGGACCCTAAGATGAGTGATTGGACCCCAAGATGAGTGTATGGAGCCCCCCGACACGTGTGTGTATGGAGCCCCCCCAATACATGTGTATATGGACCCTAAGATGAGTGATTGGACCCCAAGATGAGTGTATGGAGCCCCCCGACACATGTGTGTATGGAGCCCCCCCAATACATGTGTATATGGACCCTGAGATGAGTGATTGGACCCCAAGATGAGTGTATGGAGCCCCCCGACACGTGTGTGTATGGAGCCCCCCGATACATGTGTATACGGACCCTGAGATGAGTGATTGGACCCCAAGATGAGTGTATGGAGCCCCCCGACAAGTGTGTGTATGGAGCCCCCCGATACATGTGTATATGGACCCTAAGATGAGTGATTGGACCCCAAGATGAGTGTATGGAGCCCCCCGACAAGTGTGTGTATGGAGCCCCCCCAATACATGTGTATATGGACCCTAAGATGAGTGATTGGACCCCAAGATGAGTGTATGGAGCCCCCCGACAAGTGTGTGTATGGAGCCCCCCCAATACATGTGTATATGGACCCTAAGATGAGTGATTGGACCCCAAGATGAGTGTATGGAGCCCCCCGACAAGTGTGTGTATGGAGCCCCCCCAATACATGTGTATATGGACCCTAAGATGAGTGATTGGACCCCAAGATGAGTGTATGGAGCCCCCCGACAAGTGTGTGTATGGAGCCCCCCGATACATGTGTATATGGACCCTAAGATGAGTGATTGGACCCCAAGATGAGTGTATGGAGCCCCCCGACAAGTGTGTGTATGGAGCCCCCCCAATACATGTGTATATGGACCCTAAGATGAGTGATTGGACCCCAAGATGTGTATGGAGCCCCCCGACAAGTGTGTGTATGGAGCCCCCCCAATACATGTGTATATGGACCCTAAGATGAGTGATTGGACCCCAAGATGAGTGTATGGAGCCCCCCGACAAGTGTGTGTATGGAGCCCCCCGATACATGTGTATATGGACCCTAAGATGAGTGATTGGACCCCAAGATGAGTGTATGGAGCCCCCCGACAAGTGTGTGTATGGAGCCCCCCCAATACATGTGTATATGGACCCTAAGATGAGTGATTGGACCCCAAGATGAGTGTATGGAGCCCCCCGACACGTGTGTGTATGGAGCCCCCCCAATACATGTGTATATGGACCCTAAGATGAGTGATTGGACCCCAAGATGAGTGTATGGAGCCCCCCGACAAGTGTGTGTATGGAGCCCCACCAATACATGTGTATATGGACCCTAAGATGAGTGATTGGACCCCAAGATGAGTGTATGGAGCCCCCCGACAAGTGTGTGTATGGAGCCCCCCCAATACATGTGTATATGGACCCTAAGATGAGTGATTGGACCCCAAGATGAGTGTATGGAGCCCCCCGACACGTGTGTGTATGGAGCCCCCCGATACATGTGTATATGGACCCTAAGATGAGTGATTGGACCCCAAGATGAGTGTATGGAGCCCCCCGACACGTGTGTGTATGGAGCCCCCCCAATACATGTGTATATGGACCCTAAGATGAGTGATTGGACCCCAAGATGAGTGTATGGAGCCCCCCGACACGTGTGTGTATGGAGCCCCCCCAATACATGTGTATATGGACCCTAAGATGAGTGATTGGACCCCAAGATGAGTGTATGGAGCCCCCCGACACGTGTGTGTATGGAGCCCCCCAATACATGTGTATATGGACCCTAAGATGAGTGATTGGACCCCAAGATGAGTGTATGGAGCCCCCCGACACGTGTGTGTATGGAGCCCCCCCAATACATGTGTATATGGACCCTAAGATGAGTGATTGGACCCGAAGATGAGTGTATGGAGCCCCCCGACACGTGTGTGTATGGAGCCCCCCAATACATGTGTATATGGACCCTAAGATGTGTGATTGGACCCCAAGATGAGTGTATGGAGCCCCCCCGACACGTGTGTGTATGGAGCCCCCCGATACATGTGTATATGGACCCTAAGATGAGTGATTGGACCCCAAGATGAGTGTATGGAGCCCCCCGACACGTGTGTATATGGAGCCCCCCCAATACATGTGTATATGGACCCTAAGATGAGTGATTGGACCCCAAGATGAGTGTATGGAGCCCCCCGACACGTGTGTGTATGGAGCCCCCCGATACATGTGTATATGGACCCTAAGATGAGTGATTGGACCCCAAGATGAGTGTATGGAGCCCCCCGACACGTGTGTGTATGGAGCCCCCCCAATACATGTGTATATGGACCCTAAGATGAGTGATTGGACCCCAAGATGAGTGTATGGAGCCCCCCGACACGTGTGTATATGGAGCCCCCCCAATACATGTGTATATGGACCCTAAGATGAGTGATTGGACCCCAAGATGTGTTTGAAGCCCCCCGACACGTGTGTATATGGAGCCCCCCCAATACATGTGTCTATGGACCCTAAGATGAGTGATTGGACCCCAAGATGTGTGTATGGAGCCCCCCCCGACACGTGTGTATATGGACTATAAGATGTGTGTGGACCCCCCCCCCCCGATAACATGCATGCTTGGACCCCAAGATGTGTGTGTGTATGGACCCCCCGAGACATGCGTGTATGGACCCGGTCCCTGAGATTTGTGTATGGACCCCGAGAAGTGTGTATAGACCCTGAGACGTGTGTATGGACCCCGAGATGTGTGTATGGACCCCCCCGACCTTGATCAGTCATCTGGATAGTGAAAAGCTAAGAGCTGCAGCTTCCTCTGATCAATGCACTGGTTGCAGACTTTTTGGAGGTAGTGTCAGTGATGAATGTTGGGGTTTGCATGGATCTGATATTTATGTGAGATATATTTTTGGCGTTGTAGCAAAGGGATAAACATAACGCATTCACTTATATCACTGTAAGGCCATTCTAACCCCTCCTTTGTAATATCGTCTGATGGATGATGCTATCCATGTCATGATTCATCTGTATAGAAAGATAAAATTGCAATAAGAAGCTTGATGACAATATCTCCTGCCTGGGACCTCCAGGGGTGAAGATATCCTGAAAGTTGGGGATCTCATAAACTTATAAAAGACCTAGCACATCCCACAACCAGCCCCCATGTGAGCTCACCGAGGGGAGGTATGAGGGTGTAACCTTGATCTAATAAAAAGCAGATTTTGGGTTTGTGTATTTTGTCAGGAAGGTACAGCTTGCTGTGGGTCTGGCCAGTTTCCTAAGGAGTTCTTCCCTCCCTAAGCTCTGAGCCATTTCTGTGACATCAGGTTTAGTAATTCTCTTTTGTTATTCGTTTTTATTTTATGTAATTGTATATATCGTATCGTTTTGTTCCCATTTTGTATCATCTTTGTATATTGTTTATTAACACTGCCTATTTTTATGGATTAAATATAAAATTAATAGCTCAGTTCCTCTTGCTCTGTAAACCGCACCCCCGAAGCCATATTCTACCAGTAACAGGTGACCAATCAGCCTGTATAAACGATTGGTGGTGGCAGAATGTGTCCCAACAACATCACCAACAGGACGTGCTATTATCAGATTTCATCCACGTTCAGTATTCGGTCAGTATTTTACATCAGTATTTGTAGCCAAAATCAGGAGAGGAACAATCAGAGGAAACGTATAATAGAAACACGTCACCACGTCTGGATTTATCACCAGCTCCTGGTTTTGGCTTACAAATTATGATGTAAAATACTGACCACATACTGATGCTGCAATAGACTGGCTCTAACCCTATTTGTTTGTATATACAGTAAGTGTTTTCTTACCATGCGCTGATCTGTGCACAGGTTATTGTGACGGGAGGGGAGGAGGTGAGCTGTGACATCACCTATAGTGAATGGTGGATCCTGTGTTATCTACTGTATATAGAGGTGTTATCAGTAATTGTACAGGAGGAGGAGGTGAACTGTGACATCACCTATTGTGAATGTTAGATCCTGTGTTATCTACTGTATATAGAGGTGTTATCAGTCATTGTACAGAAGAAGGAGGAGGAGGTGAGCTGTGACATCAGCTATTGTGAATGGTAGATCCTGTGTTATCTACTGTATATAGAGGTGTTATCAGTCATTGTACAGAAGGAGGAGGAGGTGAGCTGTGACATCAGCTATTGTGAATGGTGGATCCTGTGTTATCTACTGTATAGAGGTGTTATCAGTCATTGTACTGGAGGAGGTGAGCTGAGACATCACCTATTGTGAATGGTGGATTCTGTGTTATCTACTGTATATAGAGGTGTTATCTGTCATTGTACAGGAGGAGGAGGAGGTGGGTTGTGACATCACCTATTGTGAATGGTGGCTCCTGTGTTATCTACTGTATATAGGTGTGTTATCAGTCATTATACAGGAGGAGGAGATATCACAGCTCACCTCCTCCTCCCCTCCCTGCATATTGACCTCTTCCTAGGTTACAGAGCATGCTCAGCACAGTCTAGCAGTTATCTACTGTATATGTTCCGATCCATGAGGCCATCCCTTAATAATGTGCAAAATGAGATTAAACAAGAAATCAGCATTGAGAAAATAAACCTAGATAAAACATAATCTGTAACTGTTTCTGGGTGAAGCAAAGATATACATAGAACACCACAACACAGACGGCGACAACCCTCGCACACCCTGCAAACACGTTTCCTGCAGCGGTGCAATCCAATCTACACGAAGATTTCATCCATTATAAGTTTATGCTTAGAACCTACAACACTGCCCTTCACCTCTCCAAACAAACCTATTTCAACACCCTCATCACCTCACTGTCCAATAACCCGAAACGTCTCTTTGACACTTTTCATTCTCTACTCAACCCAAGAGTACAGGCCCCAACCACGGAGCTCCGAGCTGACGATCTGGCCAATTACTTCAAAGAAAAAATTTACCAGATTCAACAGGAAATTATCTCCCAATCACCTCATACCATGCACTGTCCTCCCTCCCCCACTGCATCTAGCTCACTCTCTGATTTTGAACCAGTCACAGAAGAAGAAGTAAGCAGGCTCCTTGCATCTTCTCGCCCAACCACTTGCACCAGTGACCCATTTCCGTCACATCTCCTCCAGTCCCTTTCCCCTGCTGTGACCCCTCACCTAACTAAAATATTTAACCTCTCTCTCTCTTCTTGTATCTTTCCCTCATCATTTAAGCATGCCATCCATCATACATCCACTACTTAAAAAACCATCCCTCGACCAAAACTGTGCCGCTAACTATAGACCTGTCTCTAATCTTCCCTTCATCTCTAAACTCCTGGAACGCCTGGTCCACTCCCGTCTTATCCGCTATCTCTCAGAAAACTCTGTTCTCGACCCTCTCCAATCCGGTTTCTGCTCTTTACACTCCACTGAAACTGCCCTCACTAAAGTCTCTAATGATCTACTAACAGCTAAATCTAACGGTCATTACTCCATGCTAATTCTCTTGGATCTCTCTGCAGCATTTGACACTGTGGATCATCAGCTCCTCACTTTGCTCCGCTCCATTGGCCTCAAGGACACCGTTCTCCTCTGGTTCTCCTCCTATCTCTCCGACCGCTCCTTTACTGTTTCTTTTGCTGGCTCCTCCTCCTCTCACCTTCCCCTTACTGTTGGGGTCCCCCAAGGATCGGTTCTAGGCCCCCTCCTCTTCTCCTTGTACACTGCCCCTATTGGTCAAACAATCAGTAGATTTGGTCTCCAGTACCATCTCTATGCTGATGACACCCAATTATACGCTTCTTCTCCTGACATCACGCCAGCCTTTCTAGAAAACACCGGCGATTGTCTAAACGCTGTGTCTAATATCATGTCCTCACTATATCTGAAACTGAACCTGTCAAAGACTGAACTCCTGGTGTTTCCTCCCGCTACTAATGTACCTATACCCGACATTGCTATTTCTGTGTGTGGTTCCACTATTACTCCCCAGCAACATGCCCGCTGTCTTGGGGTCATACTTGACAAGAGCGAGCCAGTGATCGAATGTGGGGGGCAAAGGAAAGCTCGGAGTCATCTGCACCTCAAAAACATTTCTAGAATTGGACCTTTTCTTTTGACTCTGCAAAACTCTTACTGTTTCTCTTATTCATTCTCGTCTCGACTATTGTAACTCTCTTCTAATCGGTCTCCCTCTTACCAAACTCTCCCCTCTCCAATCTGTCCTGAATGCTTCAGCCAGGATCATATTCCTCACCAATCGTTACACCGATGCCTCTACCTTGTGCCAGTCATTACACTGGTTACCCATCCACTCCAGAATTCAGTATAAACTTATTACCCTCACCCACAAAGCCCTCCATGGCTCAGCACCACCCTACATCTCCTCCCTTGTTTCAGTATACCACCCTACCCGTGCCCTCCGTTCTGCTGATGACCTGAGGTTAGCATCCTCAATAGTCAGAACCTCCCACTCCCGTCTCCAAGACTTTACACGTGCTGCGCCAGTTCTTTGGAATGCACTTCCCAGGTCAATACAATTAGTCCCCAATCCCCACAATTTTAAGCGTGCCCTGAAAACTCATTTATTCAGACTGGCCTATCGCCTCAACACATTAACCTAATCTATCCCTGTGTGGCACAGCCAAAAGTTTCACCATAACCAGGTTCCCCGCATCATGTTCCCACATGCTTTATGCATCCATTAGCCCTCTGTGTCTGTACTGTTACACACTTAACATTATGGCTGGTCCATACAATCAGGGCAACTGTTACCACCCACCTTTCGTGTCTACCTCTTTCCTCATAGACTGTAAGCTTGCGAGCAGGGCCCTCATTCCTCTTGGTATCTGTTATGATCTATGTGATTATTGTTATGCTGTAATGTCTATTGTCTGTACAAGTCCCCTCTGAAATGTAAAGTGCTGCGGAATATGTCAGCGCTATAGAAATAAAATGTATTATTATTATTATAGACTATAGCTGATACAGGTCAGTAACTCACCTCTATAATGTAATACTATTTGTTCTAAGATTTTGCTGGGTGAAGACCTCGTCCCAGGAGACAGATGGGTTTCTACATAAGCTCCTTGTCCAGAAGCCCCTGCACCAAGACGCAGGTGCGACATTACCAGGTGGCCCCGAGCTACAATTACAAATGGACGGACATCCACTACGAAGCCAGCAGGGGCAACGTGGAGAAGCTGCGGGGGCTGCTGACCACCTCCGGTAGGAAACAGAAAAAAACTAGCGGAAAGGGTCAGCCAATCAGGTCACTGCATTCAATTTTAATTCTTCGTTGGCTCTTTTATGTTCTAGACAAAGAGTTGGTGGATCGGAAAGACTATTATGGGAAGACGCCCTTATATTGGGCAGCTTATAAAGGGCAGAGGATTTCGATGGAGTTACTGCTGCAATATGGGGCCAATGTGAACAGCTGTTGTAAGCACGGCGGGACCCCCCTACATGCGGCCATCGGATTGTTCCCAGACTGTGCCCTATTGCTAATACAGGTGAGAAACCACCCGGTCCGCCCTAGATTTGGATTAAAACCCGACAACACAGATCCTTAACATCATCTCAGGCTCAGGCCTGTAAGCTTACATAGCAGTTAAACCTTTAAAGAGGGCATGTCACTCAGTTTTTTGTTTTTTTTAGTGAGTTTAATGCCTTGTAAAAATCCCTGAGTTCCCCTGAGTCTGTCGATCTTTTCCGTTTTGTTCTGCTTCGTTCCATTGCAGAGATATTCATATTTGTTGTTTCCGGAGCGCAGTATGTGAAATCTCTGCTTGTAGTTGCACTGGGCGTTTCTTCAGAGTCCTTTCTGGGGGAGTGTGCTTTAACCCCTCCCCCCAAGATGCTGCCAATCATAGCTCAGAATATGAAAATTATAATCCTTAAGGGTTCTCAAATCAAACTCATATATAAATCCCTAAAACAATACTTTATTATTTAAAAACCACAGATGTGGTACACACCGGAAAAATGTGACAGTAATAGAAAAAATGAAAAATAAGTGTTCAAAATTAAACCCACACTAGGGTAACCCCTACGAGTCCCTATTAGGTAACTATGCTGTACCCTGCCTGGCTGCGGAGGTTGGCACCCTAAGGGGGGAACGTTGTGGCGCCCCCGCTCACGATGGCTATCCCTGGGGGCCCTGATAAACCCTACAGCCACTAGTGGTCCCTTCTACCCAATGTAAGGGAACCCCTCGTTCTAGACAGAGATCAGACCTGCTCTATAGAGGACCCTGTGTCCCAAAAAGAGAGGTTAAAAACAAATTAGAACACACATGGCAAAAAGTGGCATATTTGAAGTCCCACAGAAAGATACAGGCAAACTTCAAGGCAGACCAGTGGGGTATCTCAGTTCAGATCATGCCTAATTCTTATATACACAATAGGGAGAGGCATCTTTTACAGAAATCGATGTAGAAATAGCTGAAAGATGCCATCAATAGTCTCCCACTCATGAAAATTTATATGGGAAACGTAGAGCTGCAACAGCGGTACTTATCTGCGTTTTTCGCCACCTGCCATCAATTTATGAATGCCTCAAACAAATTAGAACACACATGGCATCGAGTGGCATATTGAAGTCCCACAAAAAGATACAGACAAACTTCAAGGCAGCCCAGTGGGGTATCTCAATTCAGATGATGCCTAGTTCTTATATACACAACAAGGAGAGGCATCCCTTACAAAAATCAATATAGAAATAGCTAAAAGATGCCATCAATAGTCTCCCCTTATTGAAAATATATGGGAAACGCAGAGCTGCAACAGCGGTACTTATCTGCGTTTTTCGCCACCTGCCATCAATTTATGAATGCCTCAACGCGTTTCGCCTTCCAGGGCTCATCAGGAGGCCCGATGCTACGATATTTGGTGTCCAATATAGGTGCACATAGCTTACCGATATTCCATAAGTCTCCACTCTTATAATCTGCCGCGCAGAGCCTAAGCTCCGCCCACTGCAATCCCATTGCCTCTTGCAACACCACCCATTTTCTGCTGCCCCAATCGGTTACCAGATCTCTGATGCACCGTCATGCTAACCAATCACGTGTCCTCACACACAGGGTTCCCCATAGCTCCCCTGTCATCCTGGCTTAGATTGGTTTCTGCACCTAGCCTGCATGCAGCGTCACTGCTGACTCACCAATCCCATTTCTTTAGACGGAGAGTCTCTCAGCAATCACCGATCACTGCACCTAAGGCATATTATCATCTCTGCACTTTAACCCCATATGTGCAGCAAACGTTCCACAGACCAGGCGTGTATGCCCACATCGCTACATTTAGGAGCTCATGTCTGACGATCTCATTTAATGTGTTATATTAATCATGATAATTAGCGTTCTGCTTGATATATATGTATGTATACAAAACCGCATCATCGCCCACAGCAATGTGAGCAGGCGTCTACAGCTACCCATCTCAATATATGTAAACAACATCTGATGTATATACCTTTTAATATAACCAGGCGTCGATATGCAACTACCCCATCAAGTTCAAGATATCCAATCTCCCAAGAAAATCACTGTGAGGCAAAAATATACAGATATCTATCTTCAGATAATCTATGCAATCTACAGATGATCCACACTAAAATAATATGCAACCGCCCCGTCAAAGTAATATAAAGAGGCAGCAAGGGTTCAGATTCAAAAATGCTCCTGAATCATATGGGAATATATGTCTGCGGCAGTAAAGAGGGACTTTCTATATAAACAATATTCCACGCCAATACATGGAGATTCCACTACAACAGGGAACCAATAGAACAAAATCAAGGAGGCTGGTATCCTCTAGAAAAGGAACATATAATTCAATTGTGGCTCATAAGAAACAGGCATATGACAATTGCTCATTCAGCCCTCTCGGTTCGAGTGACTCCATCCTGAATATCCATTCACACTCCCTCCTAAGCATCACCTTATCCATATTTCCTCCTCTTGGGTTTACATGGACTACTTCTACAGCACAGAATTTTATGTCACCCAGATCACCATTATGATGCATCCACATGTGCTTTGCGAGCGGGGTTTCTCTTTTATGTCTGATGTCTCCAAGATGTTCTCCTACTCTTCTTCTAAATTCTCTCCTGGTCTTTCCTATATAATTTTTAGGGCATGAGCATGTAGCCATATAGATGACCCCTGTGGTTTTGCAGTTTGAGAAGCCACGATGAAAAAATATCCTACCAGTGCTCGCACTGCAGAAAGACTTCCCCGGTCTCATATAATTACAAAAACTGCAGTCCCCACATTTAAAAAAACCACATGGTCGCCTATCCAACCAGGTACCACCAGCCAATGGTCTCCTATATTGGCTGTGGACCAACATGTCCCTAATAGATCTACCCTTTCTAAAGGTTATGTTGGGACGCTCGCCAATTATATTCTTCAAATCTGGATCCAACCTGAGGACATCCCAATGCTTAGATAGGACCTTTCTGACCTCCTGATGGTTGACGTCAAATGTCCCAATTACTCTTATTAATTCCGTCGAGTCTTTAATCTCACGTTTCTGCAGCAATTTGGACCTATCTGCTTTTCTTGCAAAATCATATGCAGTGTCTAGAACATGTTGCGGATAACCCTTGTTCTTAAACCGACAGAACATATCCCCAGCTTGCCTCTGGAACAGGTCATTCCTGGAGCAATTCCTCCTCAACCGTAGGAATTGTCCCTTCGGAATACCTCTCTTAAGAGGGACTGGATGGTGGCTCTGCCAATGTAGTAAGCTGTTCGTACTCGTAGGTTTCCGAAATATACTAGTAGAGATGCCTCCCATCCTATCTTTCTGGATTTTAATGTCCAGGAACGGTATTTCCGTTTTCTGAATTTCTGAGGTAAATCTCAAGTTAACACTATTTCGATTCAACTCTCTCACAAATTCTTCAAATTGATCTTTATCCCCTGTCCATACCATGAAGACATCATCTATGAACCTATACCACAGAGCAATCAAGCAGTGCCACCATTTCTCCTCTCCTCCAAAAACGATAGTCTCCTCCCACCAGCCCAGAAACAGATTTACATACGAAGGGGCACAAGGGCACCCCATCGCGGTGCCCCTGAGCTGGTGGTAGAATTTGCCATCAAAGCAGAATGCATTATGGGTCAATATAAACTGCAGAAGGGAGGTCAGAAAGCTATTGTGCCCTCTACACGCTATGGACTTCTGACTAAGAAAATGTCCCACGCCTTTAATGCCCACATCATGTGGTATGTTACTGTAAAGTGCTTCTATGTCAATGGAGGCCAACCAAGCATTCCCTTCCAGATGAACGCCCTCCAATTTTAGCAGTAAGTCTGAAGTATCCCTCAAATATGACGGCAAACAAACCACAAAGGGACGTAATATCTGGTCAATATACAGGCCACTATTCTGTGTCAGCGAATCCACACCTGATACAATCGGCCTCCCCTTCAGGGGATTCAGGCCCTTATGTATCTTTGGTAAAGCATAAAATGTGGCCACCAAAGGGAACTTAGGAAGAATAAAGTCAAATTCAGTCTTAGAGACCACACCCTCTGCTAAGGCCCCATTAAGGATCAGCCGCAGTTCCTCTCTATAAGAGGCCATGGGGTTCTCTTTTAGCACCTCATATGTTGAATTGTCCTGCAGTATAGTATAGCACATTTCACGATATTCAATGTGGTTCAGAATTACCATATTACCCCCTTTATCGGAGGGTTTAACCACTATTTGATCATTTTTCTTTAAGGCCTCAAGTGCTAATCGCTCACTGGCCAACAAATTATCCTTATTTTCCCACTCCGGTCCTACTAATTTCTTCAGGTCCCTCTCCACCAAGCTGGCAAATATATCGATATTTCCCATATCACCTGCAGGCGGCATCCTTTCACTTTTATTTCTCAAGGTAGTAAAGGGGCCCTTCCCAGCAGTGGGAACTCTATCATTTTCATTCAAAAGTCCAATGAGCGCCTCATATCCTTCAATATCCTCCTCATTGAGGCCCTGTTGTTTGCAGGCCTCTCGACTATTGTGTCTGAAAAACTTTTTCCACTTGAGTTTTCTACAAAACAAATTCAAATCTTTAACCCATTCGAAGCAGTTGAACCTATTCACTGGCACAAAGTTAAGGCCTCTCGAGAGGACACTCAGCTCATCCGTAGTAAGAACGTGCGAGGACAGGTTCACAATCTGACCTTTTATTGGTTGAACCGAGTTCTTAATTGGTAACCCGTTCTCGCACCCTGTTCCAAAAAAGATTTTGTTCTATTGGTTCCCTGTTGTAGTGGAATCTCCATGTATTGGCGTGGAATATTGTTTATATAGAAAGTCCCTCTTTACTGCCGCAGACATATATTCCCATATGATTCAGGAGCATTTTTGAATCTGAACCCTTGCTGCCTCTTTATATTACTTTGACGGGGCGGTTGCATATTATTTTAGTGTGGATCATCTGTAGATTGCATAGATTATCTGAAGATAGATATCTGTATATTTTTGCCTCACAGTGATTTTCTTGGGAGATTGGATATCTTGAACTTGATGGGGTAGTTGCATATCGACGCCTGGTTATATTAAAAGGTATATACATCAGATGTTGTTTACATATATTGAGATGGGTAGCTGTAGACGCCTGCTCACATTGCTGTGGGCGATGATGCGGTTTTGTATACATACATATATATCAAGCAGAACGCTAATTATCATGATTAATATAACACATTAAATGAGATCGTCAGACATGAGCTCCTAAATGTAGCGATGTGGGCATACACGCCTGGTCTGTGGAACGTTTGCTGCACATATGGGGTTAAAGTGCAGAGATGATAATATGCCTTAGGTGCAGTGATCGGTGATTGCTGAGAGACTCTCCGTCTAAAGAAATGGGATTGGTGAGTCAGCAGTGACGCTGCATGCAGGCTAGGTGCAGAAACCAATCTAAGCCAGGATGACAGGGGAGCTATGGGGAACCCTGTGTGTGAGGACACGTGATTGGTTAGCATGACGGTGCATCAGAGATCTGGTAACCGATTGGGGCAGCAGAAAATGGGTGGTGTTGCAAGAGGCAATGGGATTGCAGTGGGCGGAGCTTAGGCTCTGCGCGGCAGATTATAAGAGTGGAGACTTATGGAATATTGGTAAGCTATGTGCACCTATATTGGACACCAAATATCGTAGCATCGGGCCTCCTGATGAGCCCTGGAAGGCGAAACGCGTTGAGGCATTCATAAATTGATGGCAGGTGGCGAAAAACGCAGATAAGTACCGCTGTTGCAGCTCTGCGTTTCCCATATATTTTCAATAAGGGGAGACTATTGATGGCATCTTTTAGCTATTTCTATATTGATTTTTGTAAGGGATGCCTCTCCTTGTTGTGTATATAAGAACTAGGCATCATCTGAATTGAGATACCCCACTGGGCTGCCTTGAAGTTTGTCTGTATCTTTTTGTGGGACTTCAATATGCCACTCGATGCCATGTGTGTTCTAATTTGTTTGAGGCATTCATAAATTGATGGCAGGTGGCGAAAAACGCAGATAAGTACCGCTGTTGCAGCTCTACGTTTCCCATATAAATTTTCATGAGTGGGAGACTATTGATGGCATCTTTCAGCTATTTCTACATCGATTTCTGTAAAAGATGCCTCTCCCTATTGTGTATATAAGAATTAGGCATGATCTGAACTGAGATACCCCACTGGTCTGCCTTGAAGTTTGCCTGTATCTTTCTGTGGGACTTCAAATATGCCACTTTTTGCCATGTGTGTTCTAATTTGTTTTTAACCTCTCTTTTTGGGACACAGGGTCCTCTATAGAGCAGGTCTGATCTCTGTCTAGAACGAGGTGTTCCCTTACATTGGGTAGAAGGGACCACTAGTGGCTGTAGGGTTTATCAGGGCCCCCA
Source organism: Dendrobates tinctorius (assembly GCF_039654945.1). NCBI lineage: Eukaryota > Metazoa > Chordata > Amphibia > Anura > Dendrobatidae > Dendrobates > Dendrobates tinctorius. The sequence goes on along the minus strand of NW_027361695.1, from coordinate 2,740,335 downwards.
GGGATAGCCATCGTGAGCGGGGGCGCCACAACGTTCCCCCCTTAGGGTGCCAACCTCCGCAGCCAGGCAGGGTACAGCATAGTTACCTAATAGGGACTCGTAGGGGTTACCCTAGTGTGGGTTTAATTTTGAACACTTATTTTTCATTTTTTCTATTACTGTCACATTTTTCCGGTGTGTACCACATCTGTGGTTTTTAAATAATAAAGTATTGTTTTAGGGATTTATATATGAGTTCAATCATAGCTCAGTCACAAATGTTGTTGAGCTGTTACTGGAAGTGTCTGGAAGGGAAGGGTGAAAGTGCACACCCCCAGAAACGACTCTTGAAGAAACACCCAGTTGTACTGCAAGCAGAGATTTCACATGCTGCGCTCCAAAAACAACAAATATGAATATATCTACAATGGAACAACGACGAACAAAACGGAAAAAATCTGCAGAATCAGGGGAACTCAGGGATTTTTATAAAATATTTACCTGTAATATTTTGGCAATTAAATGGGACCGGTCACTTGCTCAAAAAAATTTGGTCCAGTCAATAATTTGGTACTGTCACTTTATTATCAGCTATTTCTGTTTATTTGCATAGCATGGCGCCGATGTCAATCTGCAGGACAACTGGGGAGTGACACCCATGTACCTGGCGGCATGCAGCGGGCAGCTGGAGTGTATTCGGCTCCTGGTGCAGGCAGGCGCTGACATCACATATAAGAACAAGGTAAGTGGATCATCTAATATAATATTATAGATACATCTGTGGCAGGACTCGTCTCTAGCAGGTGGGTCTCTAAAAGGATATGGGGGAAAGTGAATCAAGGGGGCGGCGTCTATGATCCTCATCTATCAGCGATTGCTCAGTGGCTTCAAAGAACATGTGGGGGATCAGTAATGTATGTACACAGTGACTGCACCAGCAGAATAGTGACTGCAGCTCTGGAGGATAATACAGGATGTAACTCAGGATCAGTAATGTAATGTATGTACACAGTGACTGCACCAGCAGAATAGTGACTGCAGCTCTGGAGGATAATACAGGATGTAACTCAGGATCAGTAATGTAATGTATGTACACAGTGACTGCACCAGCAGAATAGTGAGTGCAGCTCTGGAGTATAATACAGGATGTAACTCAGGATCAGTAATGTATGTACACAGTGACTGCACCAGCAGAATAGTGAGTGCCCCTCTGGAGTATAATACAGGATGTAACTCAGGATCAGTAATGTAATGTATGTACACAGTGACTGCACCAGCAGAATAGTGAGTGCAGCTCTGGGGTATAATACAGGATGTAACTCAGGATCAGTAATGTATGTACACAGTGACTGCACCAGCAGAATAGTGACTGCAGCTCTGGAGGATAATACAGGATGTAACTCAGGATCAGTAATGTATGTACACAGTGACTGCACCAGCAGAATAGTGACTGCAGCTCTGGAGGATAATACAGGATGTAACTCAGGATCAGTAATGTATGTACACAGTGACTGCACCAGCAGAATAGTGAGTGCAGCTCTGGAGTATAATACAGGATGTAACTCAGGATCAGTAATGTAATGTATGTACACAGTGACTGCACCAGCAGAATAGTGAGTGCAGCTCTGGAGTATAATACAGGATGTAACTCAGGATCAGTAATGTAATGTATGTACACAGTGACTGCACCAGCAGAATAGTGAGTGCAGCTATGGAGTATAATACAGGATGTAACTCAGGATCAGTAATGTAATGTATGTACACAGTGACTGCACCAGCAGAATAGTGACTGCAGCTCTGGGGTATAATACAGGATGTAACTCAGGATCAGTAATGTAATGTATGTATACAGTGACTGCACCAGCAGAATAGTGAGTGCAGCTATGGAGTATAATACAGGATGTAACTCAGGATCAGTAATGTAATGTATGTACACAGTGACTGCACCAGCAGAATAGTGACTGCAGCTCTGGGGTATAATACAGGATGTAACTCAGGATCAGTAATGTAATGTATGTATACAGTGACTGCACCAGCAGAATAGTGAGTGCAGCTATGGAGTATAATACAGGATGTAACTCAGGATCAGTAATGTAATGTATGTACACAGTGACTGCACCAGCAGAATAGTGAGTGCAGCTCTGGGGTATAATACAGGATGTAACTCAGGATCAGTAATGTAATGTATGTACACAGTGACTGCAGCAGTACAATAGCGAGTGCAGCTCTGGGGTATAATACAGGACGTAACTCAGGATCAGTACAGTATAATATATTTCTGAAGTTGATTTTGTGTTACTTTAAGAAACTATTTTCTGTTTTACCCTAGAAAACTGGCCTGCCTCCCAAGCGCCTTGCTTCCCAGGTTGGATTCATTGCCTGGATTGAGTCTTTCTCTCATCAGCCTCGCTCTTTAAAGCACTTAAGCCGCCTGCGAATACGATCCAGTCTGGGGCCCCAGCGGCTCCGAGCAGTGAGGACCTTTAACTTGCCACAATCCCTGAAGTGCTATCTTATGTTGGAGGACCTGGTCCTGCAGGAGCCGGTGTAACGCTCGCTGTGTGTTGTTGTGCGTTATCCCGTGTCCTTGCTCTTTCTTGTATCCATTAGTGGTGACGTATCCACAGGTGACACGACAGTGGGGAACAAAGACTCACTCTAAACACTCGATCTTCGTGAGCTTCCATTTCTTACAGTGCCGCGAGTGGGACCCGCGCGTGCGGTTAGAACATTTTTTTCTTTTTTTAGTTTATAACATTATTTGGGGCCAGCTTGGTTATCAGATAGTCCGAAAACGTCATATAAAACGTGTGTCCTGGATTAAATTGGTGTCGGGCACCAAGACCATTGTGGTCAGATCTGCGAGGACACGATATCATACAGACGCTCTTCTAATGTACAAATGGGTGAGAATTGGGGCTTGTATTGGGGGGTAATGAACACTTTTGGGTCTCTGATTATTGGGGAGGGCGGTGACCATCACCCAGGAGGCTCCCGGGATGACATCCTCCAGTGTATAGCCACATCAATATCCGATCAGTGGGCGGCCGACCGCCATCACTCTCATTGTTTGCTGGAAAATAGTGACAGTGGGGTTAGAAAAGATACGGCGCCCCGTCAGCCCCGCTTGGCCCTTTTCAGAAGAGTCATCGAAAGTGGAGCATCCCCATCATGGTGACGTTGGCAGAGATAAGGGTCTATTGGGGTGACAACTCTTACACCCGCACCCCGTAACATCCCAGCAATTATTTTAGTGAAACAGTTCCAAATAAATAAATAAAAATCCTCGCAACGAAACTTCTTTAATTAAATAAACCCAGAATAAGAGTTTTGGATTTTCAATGTGAACAAAATCAATTTGGCAACAAAATGTAACAAACGAGGGACGATCAATTATTATTTTATTTATTTATTTTAAATAAACAATTTTTTTTTTTTAATAAATAACTCAGGTTTTCATTTTGGTTTGTGATGATGTCACTATGGCGGGAATGATGATGTCATCTGTCATCCTACAGATAGGTGATAAGTGGCTGATCGCTCTGGGGGGGGTTCCGAACATTGGAACCCCCCCACCAATCCCGAGACTGAGCCTTGTCTGTATGGTGCAGCACTGAGCATGTGCACCACCGATGTCCGGCGTTGGCTGATGCACAGGATTAGGTCGCTCTGGGCAGAAACTACCTGAAAAGCGAACAATATAAACCTGCATGAAAAGTTGCAAATTTGCTTTATGGTGTCGGATAGATTTCTTGTATCTTTCTATCGAGATGCACTAAGAAAAATCTGCATTGAACCAGTTGCTACATTGTAACATTCAAAACCTACAAGAAGCAAAATCATCATATACCCTGCTGTAAGTACATAAGTGAAAAAAGCAAGAGTGCATTTATATAACATAAGGTTCCTAGTAACATTGTAATCATAAAAGCCGTCCCACCGGCGGCAAGGTGACCCTATTCGGGATGGTCCTTCACGGTCTAATATTAAAATCCTTACCATTTGACTTATTTAGTTACAGCAGGGTATATGGTCACTTTATTTCTTGTAGGTTTTGTCTGTTTAATGGCCAAATGTGAACATGCGTTTCTGTGCTGCATGTAAACCAACTTAAACCCATAAACAGCAATAGTGCATAAAAATAATATACGGAGCTTAGTTAGCATGTTTTTTTTATCCAAAAAATGCAAAACCCTTCCCACCACTTCACGGTGACCCTAATTGGGACAGTCCTAACTGTAATATTAAAAACCTTACCGTTTGTCATGTGAATAAGGGCTGAGAAGGACTGGGCGCAGCTAGCGAGACAACATCAATATAATGCCCAGCTCAGAGAAAAGGCGGCCACACCTTTATATGTACATGGTGCAAACAGACTGAAATGCACGTCACGTGACAAACAGCAAGGGCCCCGTCACACACAGCGAGATCGCTGTGTGTGACATGGATCAGCATCCGGCCCCCCGCCCGGGTATCGCTGATCGTGCAGGATCGTCCTGGGCCGTTTTTTGATCGTTGGTCTCCCGCTGGCCAGCGTGCACCGCTGCGTGTGGCAGCGAGAGACCAACGATCAGTGACGCTGCACGCTGGTTTCCAAGGTAAACATCAGATATCTAAGAGCCGCGCGGCTTTTGGATACCCGATGTTTACCTTGGAAACCAGCTTGCTCGCTGGTGGGTCTGTCTATGTGACAGCTCATCAGCGATCAGATAACAATGTCCCAGCGATCCCATCCACGTCGGATCGTTGATATGTGTAACGGGGCCTTAAGGTTTTTATTACTAGGGTTAGGACTGTCCCAATTACGGTCGCCATGAAGAGGTGGGATGACTTTTGCATTTTTCTTTTATGAAAAAACATGTTGAGTAAGTAGCGTACATTATTTTTATGCACTACGCTGTATATTTATTTACTGCAGAGTATTCTGTCATTATGTTTCTGTCTTTGTTTTTTTCTCATCAGTGGCCGGTGTGAACTTGCACTTACACGCTGCATGCACAACAGCGTATATACCAGCTCATACCTTTGGGTTTTTTCAGTTGTTGCATTGTACACGTTGTTGCATTGTGACATAGTTGCATTGTACCTGTAGTTGCAGTGTGAGTTACATTGTACCCATTGTACCTGTAGTTGCATTGTGACATAGTTGCATTGTACCTGTTGTTGCGTTGTGACATAGTTGCATTGTACCTGTTGTTGCATTGTGACATAGTTGCATTGTACCTGTTGTTGCATTGTGACATAGTTGCATTGTGCCCCTTGTTTCATTGTGACATAGTTGCATTGTGCCCCTTGTTGCATTGTGACATAGTTGCATTGTACCTGTTGTTGCATTGTGACATAGTTGCATTGTGCCCCTTGTTGCATTGTGACATAGTTGCATTGTACCTGTTGTTGCATTGTGACATAGTTGCATTGTACCTGTTGTTGCATTGTGACATAGTTGCATTGTACCTGTTGTTGCATTGTGACATTGTTGCATTGTACCCGTTGTTGCATTGTGACATAGTTGCATTGTGCCTGTTGCTGCATTGTGACATAGTTGCATTGTGCCCCTTGTTGCATTGTGACATAGTTGCATTGTACCTGTTGTTGCATTGTGACATAGTTGCATTGTACCTGTTGTTGCATTGTGACATAGTTGCATTGTACCTGTTGTTGCATTGTGACATTGTTGCATTGTACCCGTTGTTGCATTGTGACATAGTTGCATTGTACCTGTTGTTGCATTGTGACATAGTTGCATGGGCTTTCCCAGTCCTTAGTCTTCTTAGTCTTCTCGCAGTGTCAGTGTTGCAATGTTTTGACATCAGTAGTTTGGGACTGACTGTGTGATTAGGTTCTCTGGAGAAAGGATATTTATATAGATGAGAATTATCCAAGGCAACATGGTCTCCAGAGCTCTGTCCTCCCGTCTGGTCCATTAGAGCAGTCAGCAGTAGATGCACCTGGGCACCTGTCAGTGAGAGCAAAGGAGGCGATAAGCGCGCAACGAGGACAATGGTACATAACAGGCAGGCAAAGAAAAGGCGGCATCGTGCATGTGTGACCTGCGCTGCTGCCCACTCCTAAACATTTAACCCCTTCATGACCCAGCCTATTTTGACCTTAATGACCTGGACATTTTTTGCAATTCTGACCAGTGTCCCTTTATGAAGTAATAACTCAGGAACGCTTCAATGCATCCTTGTTTTTTTCGTGACATATTGGGCTTCATGTTAGTGGTAAATTTAGGTCGATAATTTTTGCGTTTATTTGTGGAAAAAAACGGAAATTTGGCAAAAATTTTGAAATTTTTGCAATTTTCAAATTTTGAATTTTTATTCTGTTAAACCAGAGAGTTATCTGACACAAAATAGTTAATAAATAACTTTTTTCCACATGTCTACTTTACATCAGCACAATTTTGGAAACAAATTTTTTTTTTTGTTAGGAAGTTATAAGGGTTAAAAGTTGACCAGCGATTTCTCATTTTTACAAAATTTACAAAACCATTTTTTTTTAGGGACCACCTCACATTTGAAGTCACTTTGAGGGGTCTAGATGGCAGAAAATACCCAAAAGTGACACCATTCTAAAACTGCACCCCTCAAGCTACTCAAAACTACATTCAAGAAGATTATTAACCCTTCTGGTGTTTCACAGGAACAAAAGCAACGTGGAGGAAAAAAATGGACATTTTAATTTTTCCAACATAAATTTTCTTTTAGCATCAATTTTATCATTTTCACATGGGCAACAGGATAAAATAGATCATAAATTTTGTTGGGCAATTTCTCCTGAGTACACCGATACCTCATATGTGGTTATAAACCACTGTTTGGGCGCACGGTAGGGCTCAGAATGGAAGGAGCGCCATTTGACTTTTTGAATGGAAAATATGCTGGAATATTTAGCGGTTGCCATGTTGTGTTTGGAGAGCCCCTATGTGCCTAAACATTGGAGCTCCCCCACAAGTGACCCCATTTTGGAAACTAGACCCCCCAAGAAACTTATCTAGATGCATAGTGAGCACTTTGAACCCCCAGGTGCTTCACAAATTGATCCGTAAAAAAAAAAGTACTTTTTTTTTCACATAAATTTTATATAGCCTCAGTTTTTACATTTTCACATGGGCTACAGGAAAAAATGGATCCTAAAATTTGTTGGGCAATGTCTCCTGAATACACCGATACCTCATATGTGGTCATAAACCACTGTTTGGGCCCACAGCAGGGCCCGGAAGGGAAGGAGCACCATTTGACTTTTTGATTGGAAATTTAGCTCCAATCGTTATCGGACACCATGTCGCGTTTGGAGAACCCCTGTGTGCCTAAACATTGGAGCTCCCCCACAAGTGACCCCATTTTGGAAACTAGACCCCCAAGGAACTAATCTAGATGTGTGGTGAGAACTTTGAACCCCCAAGTGCATCACAGAAGTTTATAACGCAGAGCAGTGAAAATAAAAAATCATTTTTTTTTGCTCAAAAATGTTTTTTTAGCCCCCAATTTTTTATTTTCCCAAGGGTACCAGGAGAAATTAAACCCCCAAAGTTGTTTTGCAATTTTTCCTGAGTACGCTGATACCCCATATGTGGGGGTAAACCACTGTTTGGGCACACATCGGGGCTCGAATTGGAGGGAGTACTGTTTAACTTTTTGAACATAAAATTGGCTGGGATCAATGGTGGCGCCATGTCGCATTTGGAGACCCCCTAATGTGCCTAAACAGTGGAAACCCCTCAATTCTATCTCCAACCCCAACACACCCCTAATCCCAACCCTAATCATAACCCTAACCCCAACACACCCCTAATCCCAACTCTAACCCTAACCACAAGCCTAACCGTAATCCCAACCCCAAACCACCCCTAATCCCAACCCTAATTCCAGCCCTAACCCTAATTCCAACCCTAGCCCTAACCCTATTTCTAACCCTAGCCCTAACCCTGATGGAAAAATAAAAATATTTTCTTTATTTTATTGTACGTCCCTACCTATGTGGTGATAAGGGGGGGCGGTGATTTCCTTTTTTATTTATTTTGATCACTGTGACAATAAATGAATAAATCTGCAGCGTTGCAGATTCCCGGCGGGCGCACTGCGCATGCGCCCGCCATTTTCCAAGATGGCGGCGCCCATGATTCGGGACGGCGGGACACCGGGACAGCCAGAGGGAGTTCGGAGGCCTCGTGGAGGGCGAGGAGACAGGAGGGAAAGCAGGGGGGGGCAGATTATGACAGCGACTGCCTATCGGCGCCGTCAGATGGTGGCGGCGGCCGATCGGCACTGTCAGTCAGTTGGGGGGGGTCGGTTCAGTGTCTCCAGCCATGCCCGATGCTATTTCAGCATCGGCCATGGTTGGATTTGTAAAATTTCATCAAATTTCATTGATGAAATATTACAATTGCTCTGATTGGCAGTTTCACTTTTAACAGCCAATCAGAGCGATCGTAGGCACGTGGGGGCTAAGCCACGCCCCCTAGGGTTAACTCTAAGGTGTCCTCTGTGTGTGGGTCGGTGACCTTTCAGTGACCCCGGTCACCCGACCCGCAGGGGGGCTTTTAAGTCATGACGCCACATCGGCGTCATGGGTCGTATTGGCACGACTTTTCATGACTCCTACGTGGCGTCAAAGGTCGTGAAGGTGTTAATAAGGTTGGCCGGCTTTTTTTAAATGTGTTTTGGGTTAAGAATCATTTTTACCGTTTCTTTGAACATTTTGCACCATTTGACTTTTCCTGATGGAGCTCAGAAAAAAGATAAGGAAGTCACTGGTGGATTCTCAGTGAACTCATTCTGCAGCCAGTAAATGACATCCCCATAGGGGGATCTCCCGAGCAGAGGATCGTCCCCTTAGTGATGTCCGTATGTCCTAATAGGGCTCTTCAAAAATGGCAGATGGAAGATTCATGAAAGTCATAACATCCCTGGTATTCGCTACATTGTTACAAGATTGAAAATCCTACCATATACATGTATACCTGCATCCCCCTCTGTATAAGGTCACATACACTGTCACTTCCCTGCTGCTTACAGCTGATCATGGGGGCTCCTTTCTGTATCCACTCCCCCTCTTTATGAATAATAATGGCTGCAGAAAAGGAAAAATCCCATAGTAAATAACTGCCCGTCGCCCCCACGTCACCCCCATTACCTCCCCACCCTCTTTATTGCAATAAATCCTTTACGCTGCTACAAAAAAAGTCAAAAGGGGTCAAAATGGCCCCAGGAGCAATTTCAGAATTTGGGACCTGGCACCCTATCAGAGCCCTGCCTATTATCAGGGGTGTAACTAGAATACCTGCAGGGGTTGCAATTGCACTCGGACCCTGGAGATTAGGAGGGGGGGACCCAAAAGGAAAAGAGGATTACAGGTCCTTTTGGAGATTTTGCACTGGGGGGGGGCCACAAGCGTCACGTAACGCCGCTGCTTGATATGCAATTCATTCTTACACACTACATATATATATATATATATATATATATATATATGGGAATGATACATGATTGTTTATTAATTTAAGGCGGGGGTCCGGGCAGCCGATTATAGAAAGCAGCGACTATTATTAGCTGTGGGATCGGAAAGGTTAGTGGAGGGGCAGCTGGCGGGGAAAGAAATACTCAGGACTGCAGATCGTCCTTAGCACGGAGAGATCTGATATCACCCGTCCTGGAGGTACAAAATGGGAATAAAGTAGGAAAGAGACCCCCAGAGAGCAGGAGACGGACCCCAGCTCTGGCTCCAAGGAAGAAAAGACTATCAGTAGATGGAGAACTCAGATCTGGGCGATACCTAATGTTACTGACACTACTGGATGAGAGTGGCACACGGTCCCGGGCATAGAGGTAGACTATGAGGCCGCTAGGGGCCCTGGGGTAGAGGGGCCCAGCTTTGATTGGACACATGTCCTTTGCTTAGAAACTAAGCAATTGGCCCCAGACTAAAAGAAAGGGGAAACAACATCTGGCTCAGGGGTGCAAAACCTGGCGCCATTAGAGGGGTGAGATTCCTATGGCGCCCCCTCTCTTCTGTGATCTGTAATAATTGTAATATCTTCTGGCAGTGAATGGATATAGAGGGTCGCCCTGAGGGATGGGGTGTCTCTTGATTCTTGGCACCAGCCCCCACAACATTCAATTGTCCCAGTGGCCAACAGAGAAGGGCCCCAGTGCAAGGACAGTATACGGGCTCCTTGCTGTTTTGGAGATGGTGGTGGGCCCCCTTATGTCATGGGCCCCTGTGCGGCTGCACCAATGACATGTCCGGCCATGGTACTCATGCGCCATGTACCTCCAGAGCCCACCAGCACCCCTAGTGGTGGCGGTATGGACCCAGCTCTTCCAGAAACTCATAACTGTATGATCGGAGAGGATCTCACCACTCGGACCCCCACCAATCCTGAGAATGAAGGGGGCAGAGCTGGTTTAGCGTGACATCGCCTTCTCTGTATTATGTTTTTCATCAGTGAATGGGGTAGTCTGCAGGTCCTTGACAAGTGAATAGGGCTCCGCTGTGTAGGAAAGAAGAACAGAGAAGAGGACATAGCACTAAAACAGCTCTGCCCCCCTTCGTTCTCAGGATTAGTGGGGGTCCCAGAGGTCATCATTTTATAAGATGGGAAAACCCATTTAAGGGTGTAAATAAAACCAGTGCCTGTGACCCAACGGAGACCTGATTTCCATGATCATGCGGATGAATCTTATTATCCACATTTCACCATATCCTCAGCTGACGGCCGCTCTTTGCCTCGAGCCATTGACCTAATATGAGCCGAGCCCGGAACCTGGAAATAACTCCAGGAGCATCTGTGCGGTAAGAGCCGGAGCCAGGACACCCAGCAGAACCAGCCCAGAGCGCGGATATGACAGCTACACAGGTACAGTACCATACCCATCAGGCACACAGCGATGGCCGCATCTGTACGCCAAAATCTGAGCCGGGTCAAGGTTAGGAGTGGCAAGTGGTCTTGGTAAGCAGGACCCTTAGTGATCATACATTTATTACCAATCCCACAAATAAGTGAATAACCCCTTTAAAGAACCCCAGAGGGTACACATCATGGTGCAGGAGCGTGCTTACGTGAGGTTACATCTTGCAAACTTCATGGTGCGGGAACGTGTCTCCTTATGTGAGGTTACATCTTGCATCCTTCATGGTGCAGGAATGTGTCTCCTTACGTGAGGGTTCCATCTTGCACCCTTCGTGGTTTGAGAATGTATCTCCTTATGTGAGGTTACATCTTGCACCCTTCATGGTGCGGGAACGTGTCTTCTTATGTGAGGTTACATCTTGCATCCTTCATGGTGCAGGAACGTGTCTCCTTACGTGAGGGTTCCATCTTGCACCCTTCATGGTGCGGGAACGTGTCTTCTTACGTGAGGTTACATCTTGCATCCTTCATGGTGCAGGAACGTGTCTCCTTACGTGAGGGTTCCATCTTGCACCCTTCATGGTTTGAGAACGTGTCTCCTTACGTGAGGTTACATCTTGCATCCTTCATGGTGCGGGAACGTGTCTTCTTACGTGAGGTTACATCTTGCATCCTTCATGGTGCAGGAACGTGTCTCCTTACGTGAGGGTTCCATCTTGCACCCTTCATGGTTTGAGAACGTGTCTCCTTACGTGAGAGTTACATCTTGCACCCTTCATGGTGCGGGAACGTGTCTTCTTACGTGAGGTTACATCTTGCACCCTTCATGGTTTGAGAACATGTCTCCTTATGTGAGGGTTACATCTTGCACCATCTTTAGTGCAGGGTGACCCAAAGATAACAAGCTATTGCAATCCCACCTTTGCCCAGATGGAGAACCTTGTAAGATATTGGGAGACCTCTAGGATGTGTCTACTATGGATTGGTGATTCACAGTTTTTGCTGGGCTGTTCCTCATGGTGCACTGATCTGTCGCACACATGGTGGCACATTCGTTGCGCGGCGCTCACTTTGGCATCATTTCCCAGCAGGGCTCATTGTGTTCCATTTTTGGCTATCACATGGATATATATATAAATGTATGTGCTAAATATGTCTCTCTCCTCACCTTCCTGACACCAGGGGTGTGCGGGGAAGAATGCCCGAGTCCACGTCTTAGAGAAAGTCACTGGCTCGTCTCCAACTTGCTTTACTGACACTTTCCTGCGCTGACAACTAATGACCAGATCTTCCATAGCGCTTGACTTCTGAATATCTCCGATCCTTGGTTGTTCTAAGGTCAATGGATAAATCAGACCCCCCTTCTCGCTGCACATCCTAGACCAACAGAGAAACAGATGCAAAACCTGTGTGTACGGATCACGCACCACCATTGCTTTAGGGGTAGCTTCGAGACAATTATAGGATTCCCTGCAATATGAAAGGATCTGCTTAGTTTTCCCTAGAAATAGTGCCACTCTTGTCTACAGGCCACAGATGGTATTGCAGCTCAATCTCATTTAAAATAGGCACTCGGATTCCAACTCCAACAGGTGTTTTGAAGGCAGGAAAGAAAGTCATCATTTCGCTCTCCCCACCAAATGCCTTACCCCCTAGTCTTGACCACACATCATGAGAATGTAAGAGAGAACACTTTTTTGGGAACAAACAAGGAAGAAAATGCCCCCCCAAAATGTCTGGGAATGTGTAATAAAAAAAGAAAAAAATGAGAAAATATAGATCAGCTGCAATACCACATACGGCCAGTAGCCATGGGTGGCGCTATTTCTTGGAGTAATATTTTTTAAGACTTTACTTTAACCCCTTTAAGACTGTACCCTCCAATAAGGCTAATGCATTTTAATGGGGTGTGATATCATCACATCAGACCCCAAAATCTGTATATTACAAATAAAGCAATTCTAGGGAAATGGGACTAGGTTCTATAGGAAAGGGTTAAACAGGTGCAATCATAGGAGCACAGTAACGTGATCGTTCCCCAGCTGTCCCAGTTTTATGACTCCCCCCTTCCCAGTTTTCCCACCAATGGACGATCTAAAGGACCAAACATGATTTGAAACTGATCCCACCTTCTCTTTCCGCACCACATGCCTCCGCCGGCTTTGGAGGAAATCTCTGTCACTAGCCTTTTGTGAACTCCGTGGTCTCTTAATTCCGGCTTTGCCTTTGCTCCTAAAATCCTGGGTCTATTCTCTGCTCCGAGACACTGCAAAATAAAAAGTAGAAGACGCCAACAAACAAGAAAACTTCCCACCGGAGCCTCATACTCATCACCTGCTAATTGTGAGTCGAGAAGAACTGTCATGGGGTTTCTCATCAGCAGCGGCCCCATATGGAGGAAGATTTACCTTTTTTTAAATTGTTAGAGGGGTTTGCAACAATGGTATAAACAGATCTTATGCATGCTGTGTGCTAGATGATATATATATATATATATATATAAATAATCTTGCATTTGCTATTTATGCATTCACTGTGCTGAGAGATCCTATTCTATGTATATCCTGCCATTTTTAGGTTGAATATTCTCTTCTGAAAAAACCTTGCTCCATTTTAGATTATAAAAAAAAACTTCCTGCAATCGCCACTAGAGGGAGCTCAGGACCTGCCTGCATACAGCTTTATTATTGGGTTCCATACGCAAACAGTATACACTAAGCTCCCCCTAGTGGTGACTACAGGCAGCTACAATTTTAGCATTTGCCTAATTTTGTACAGGGGTATAAATTCTATAAATTAATAAGTTAGATCAGATTTTTTAATTAAATGAACAACTAAAAAATAAAAAAAAAAACTCCTTCCCCTGAGGTGCGCCTTTAAGAATATGCTCACATCATATATTTAAAGGGGAGTTCCAGGAATCGTCCTTGGTGCTCCAAGCATCTAGTAAATAAAGTTTCTTAGAATTTTGTGGAATCAATCACCATTTGCCTTTTGTAGTTGGACTTGGGTTACATGGGAGAAATACGCACCTGACAAGTGCCAAATTCTGACCTGTCACCAGCCAACATCGGTAACGGAGAGCGCGTCCGAAGAGCCAATGTCAACACGTCAGTGTTACTTATAGAAGCTGTAAATGTCGCCTTGCCCTATAAACGTGCGAGAGGCAGATGGAGATAAGCGCCTGCCACACGACAACTTTTATAAATTTATCCTCGTTGTCGTGTACGGAATTTACTGATATGTTTTATATGGTTCCAAAACTTTTGTTGAGCTTGAAAAAGTTCCAAATTCCAGTTTGTCGGCTACGCTGCTCTCAATGCCAAGCAGCAGCTGCAAAAGCAAATCAAATTTTAGGTTGTGTAAAAAAAAAAAAGTAGTAAAAATCAGAGGTGGAAGGTTTCCTAGGCATACAGCATACACCGCAGCCAACTTTAGGTCCCTGCTCCCCTCTGAGATGCCCCCCAGGGGGCTGCGGAGTCCCCACCTATGATTTCCCCCAAGGAAAGATCGTCAATGTACGGTCCGCAGAAACTTTAAATCATCCTGAATCGTTAATTAAGTGGATGTGACACACGAGAGTCACCGAGGAGTCATATGTTCTCGTTTGCCAATGTAACCCTATCCCGCGGCCTCTAAGCCTTGGCGCGCACTTGTATTATACGAGGCCGATTTACAGCATAGGTGGATTTGCAAGATCCTAGACGGCTGCGCTGATCTGTCTGGATTACTTGTAATATCCACTGATTAACCCAGGAAAACGTGGGCAGCTTTAAGTCATTTAAAGATAATGCCACAATCTGCGTCGTCCTATCTGCCAACATATGGATAGAGATTTAAAGGGATACTCCCACATGCATTGTAATGATGCACAACAGTTTCCCTATATTAATACATCTTGTGGGAGTATTCCCCCATCCATTCACAATCACATAACTCTTAGGAATAAGTATTAAAATGTTTTGACAATCCCCTTTTATCAGCCGATCCCTGTACTAGGACACCCATTGGTCTGCTGTAGTCTGTGCAGATGTTCAGTTTTACTGCAGCACCCCCTCAGGAAAAACAAGGTATTAAACAATGTCCATAAAAATAGATAATGCATTAATGCGCTGGGTCCTCCAGAGATAGAAATGCTCCTTATAGCCAATGAAGGACAGGAAGCTAAAGAAAAGAGGGGCAGGAGCTCAGGGGTAGCAAAGAGGAGCACGAGCATCAATGGGGCTGAATATGGTCACAACCGGAGGAAGTGCAGCTCTGGAGCGCAAACTGCTGCTTTAAGAGCTGATTTACTATGCAGGGTAAGAGAAGTTTCTGGAACGCATGTAAAGTGGCATTATTTGGGCAGATATGTCTAGTAGGGGTCTGTATTCCTAGCTTAGACCTTGTCCCCTATATCAGAATTGGAGGGTCCCCCAATGATCCTGATAAGGAACCCCCAGCAATATCCCTGCAGCACCCCCGCAGGGCAAATGAAGCATTGCACGATGCCTATTGAAATGAATATAATGTACGGACACGCAGGGTCCTCCAGAGTCAGAATCTGGAAATTTACCTAATATTGGACCTAAAAATGGGTTTTGTAAATGGCACAACCCCCTTAGTTGACAGAAGTCATCACGGACGTGTGGGCGCTGTCATGTGTGTTTCTATAAGTCCTGACACCCAGTGGCCCCCGTCTCTTACATGTTCTTGTCTACTTTATAACTGCATTTTGTAGAGAGCAGAAGGGGCACGTGGGTCCGGCTGGCAGCGCTGCCGTCCATTAGCGCTGTCCTTACTGTAACATCTGAGCGCCTGGATGCCAGAATGATGAAATGCCAGAGCCCCAAACTGTCTTGGCAGTTTTGTGAGTAGACAAGGACCTTAGAAGAGGGTGAAAGGGTCCTCGAGGACAGCGGGCGGGCAGCTGCGGACCCCGATGGTGAAGCCGAGATTATCACATGAGATATATATAATCTATGGATGTATACGGTAATCCGCTGCGTCTGATCACATTACAGGGCAAGTTCAGCACCAAGACAAAAGCAGCAAATAATATGTCTGATAAGGACGGAGCCCAGGAAAACCCTGCGGAGTATTGTCCGGGTGAGTGTAATAGGGGATTATTTATAATGGTGCAGAAGACAATGCGATTAATTAGGATTGGTGAAAGTCTGATGGCCGAGACCCCCACAGACCACAAATAACATCAGAATTTTTCCCATCTATAGTATTATATATTAGATACAGTTGTGGCCAAAAGTATTGACACCCCTGCAATTCTGTCAGATAATACTCAGTTTCTTCCTGAAAATGATTGCAAACACAAATTCTTTGGTATTATTATCTTCATTTAGTTTGTCTTAAATGAAAAAAACACAAAAGAGAATGAAGCAAAACATTGATCATTTCACACAAAACTCCAAAAATGGGCCAGACAAAAGTATTGGCACCCTCAGCCTAGTACTTGGTTGCACAACCTTTAGCCAAAATAACTGCGACCAACCGCTTCCGGTAACCATCAATGAGTTTCTTACAATGCTCTGCTGGAATTTTAGACCATTCTTCTTTGGCAAACTGCTCCAGGTCCCTGATATTTGAAGGGTGCCTTCTCCAAACTGCCATTTTTAGATCTCTCCACAGGTGTTCTATGGGATTCAGGTCTGGACTCATTGCTGGCCACCTTAGAAGTCTCCAGTGCTTTCTCTCAAACCATTTTCTAGTGCTTTTTGAAGTGTGTTTTGGGTCATTGTCCTGCTGGAAGACCCATGACCTCTGAGGTAGACCCAGCTTTCTCACACTGGGCCCTACATTATGCTGCAAAATTTGTTGGTAGTCTTCTGACTTCATAATGCCATGCACACGGTCAAGCAGTCCAGTGCCAGAGGCAGCAAAGCAACCCCAAAACATCAGGGAACCTCCGCCATGTTTGACTGTAGGGACCGTCTTCTTTTCTTGAATGCCTCTTTTTTTCTCCTGTAAACTCTATGTTGATGCCTTTGCCCAAAAAGATCTACTTTTGTCTCATCTGACCAGAGAACATTCTTCCAAAACGTTTTAGGCTTTTTCAGGTAAGTTTTGGCAAACTCCAGCCTGGCTTTTTTATGTCTCCGTGTAAGAAGTGGGGTCTTCCTGGGTCTCCTACCATACAGTCCCTTTTCATTCAGACGCCGATGGATAGTACGGGTTGACACCGTTGTACCCTCGGACTGCAGGGCAGCTTGAACTTGTTTGGATGTTAGTCGAGGTTCTTTATCCAACATCCGCACAATCTTGAGTTGAAATCTCTTGTCAATTTTTCTTTTCCGTCCACATCTAGGGAGGTTAGCCACAGTGCCATGAGCTTTACACTTCTTGATGACACTGCGCACGGTAGACACAGGAACATTCAGGTCTTTGGAGATGGACTTGTAGCCTTGAGATTGCTCATGCTTCCTCACAATTTGGTTTCTCAAGTCCTCAGACAGTGCTTTGGTCTTCTTTCTTTTCTCCATGCTCAATGTGGTCCACACAAGGACACAGGACAGAGGTTGAGTCAACTTTAATCCATGTCAACTGGCTGCAAGTGTGATTTAGTTATTGCCAACACCTGTTAGGTGCCACAGGTAAGTTACAGGTGCTGTTAATTACACAAATTAGAGAAACATCACATGATTTTTCGAACAGTGCCAATACTTTTGTCCACCCTCTTTTTTATGTTTGGTGTGGAATTATATCCAATTTGGCTTTTAGGACAATTCTTTTTGTGTTTTTTCATTTAAGACAAATTAAATGAAGATAATAATACCAAAGAATTTGTGTTTGCAATCATTTTCAGGAAGAAACTGAGTATTACCTGACAGACTTGCAGGGGTGTCAATACTTCTGGCCACAACTGTATATCCTGCTGATCCTGAGTTACATCCTGTATTATACCCCAGAGCTGCACTCACTATTCTGCTGGTGCAGTCACTGTGTACATACATTACTGATCCTGAGTTACATCCTGTATTATACTACAGAGCTGCACTCACTATTCTGCTGGTGCAGTCACTGTGTACATACATTACTGATCCTGAGTTACATCCTGTATTATACCCCAGAGCTGCACTCACTATTCTGCTGGTGCAGTCACTGTGTACATACATTACATTACTGATCCTGAGTTACATCCTGTATTATACCCCAGAGCTGCACTCACTATTCTGCTGGGGCAGTCACTGTGTACATACATTACATTACTGATCCTGAGTTACATCCTGTATTATACCCCAGAGCTGCACTCACTATTCTGCTGGTGCAGTCACTGTGTACATACATTACTGATCCTGAGTTACATCCTGTATTATACTACAGAGCTGCACTCACTATTCTGCTGGTGCAGTCACTGTGTACATACATTACTGATCCTGAGTTACATCCTGTATTATACCCCAGAGCTGCACTCACTATTCTGCTGGTGCAGTCACTGTGTACATACATTACATTACTGATCCTGAGTTACATCCTGTATTATACTCCAGAGCTGCACTCACTATTCTGCTGGTGCAGTCACTGTGTACATACATTACATTACTGATCCTGAGTTACATCCTGTATTATACCCCAGAGCTGCACTCACTATTCTGTAGTGTTGTGGACCATTCCCACTACACTGTCTCAGATGACACATCCTGCATAACTCCATCCAGGCTTCCTCATAGGTTAGGTTGCTCCTTGCCCTGCTTCTTCTGTTCCCACTTTCTTGTCTTTCCCTGTCTATCACCTCCCACCTTCCCCACTTCTGATCTGCTCAGCACAGGGGTCTTCTGGTTGTCATGTGGCTCAGCCACCCTGCCCACTGTCTCCACTTACAAGTCCTTATATAGGCAATGCCACAGTGACACCTAGTGTCCACAGTGAGCACTACACCCTTAATACATTCCAGGAATATCAAGTGCTCATTATCAGTATATTTATATAAAATGCACAGACAATTTGTATTTTACACTGCAAATAAAATTCCAAACCTATATACCCCTGGGGCAAATACTTAGAGACATTCCCTTTAAGTAGCAAATTAAGTCAGCTCCATAAACTCTTATAACTGCTGGTTACTTCTTGTAGGAGGATACCATCCAGTAGAAACAGGGGAGACACTAAACAGGAGATACCAAGTCATTCACAAAGTCGGCTGGGGCTACTTCTCCACCGTCTGGCTCTGCCGTGATTTACAGTACGTGGCATTTCTTAATTTTAGCTTTTTTTGGTTACTGAGGCTTCCGGCAATCACCTGCGATCTGTGGTCAAATCTGGTATTAATTTTCCTTGCAGCGCCCCTGCAGGAGAAATGAAGTATTACACAGACTTGTTTTTTTTTTCTTACAGAAAGAAGAAGTATGTTGCGGTCAAAATATCAAAAAGTGGGAAGAAGTTTAACGAGGCGGCGCTGGATGAAGTCACTCTGCTGAACTGTGTAATAACTCGCCACATGACCTTGTAGGTCTTCCAGCCAGCTTCAGAGCTGCATTCAAAGTACTGTTCATTACCACCGGGCAGTGACGCTCCTAATAAATATAGCAGTTGCTACAATGGTGGAATAACAGCAAAAAAGACACGAGCAGCAGACTGAGAGATCCTGAGTTACATCCTGTATTATGTCCCAGAGCTGCACTCACTATTCTGCTGGTGCAGTCACTGTGTACACACATTACATTACTGATCCTGAGCTACATCCTGCATTATGCTCCAGAGCTGCAATCACTATTCTGCTGGTGCAGTCACTGTGTACATACATTACATTACTGATCCTGAGTTACATCCTGTATTATACCCAAGAGCTGCACTCACTATTCTGCTGGTGCAGTCACTGTGTACATACATTACATTACTGATCCTTTGTTACATCCTGTATTATACTCCAGAGCTGCACTCACTATTCTGCTGGTGCAGTCACTGTGTACATACATTACATTACTGATCCTGAGTTACATCCTGTATTATACTCCAGAGCTGTACTCACTATTCTGCTGGTGCAGTCACTGTGTACATACATTACATTACTGATCTTGAGTTACATCCTGTATTATACTCCAGAGCTGCACTCACTATTCTGCTGGTGCAGGCACTGTGTACATACATTACATTACTGATCCTGAGCATGAAAAACACAAATATTCATCTGTGTGATGCATAGGAAGACGTTAATGCGACTTGGCTCCTTTTTTTTAGGTAAACGGGGCACGAAAAAAAGAATCCCAAGGAGAGAACGTCATCCGCTTTCTACACGACTTTAAACTGATTGGAGAGAACGGACTTCATATCCTTCTCGGCTGATACATTGTAACAGATCTCAGCTGATCTATCATTAAAGGGGGTTTTCGGACCGGGGCTAATTTTTATCGGGGGCTGTATCAAGTGGCACAGCTGTGAGATACACCATGGTAGGATTCGGCGCTGCTTGCTGATTTGATCGGTTATTAGGTGATAGATCAGATACCAGTGAAATCCAGATGGTGGCGCCGGGTTCTCCCCACTCAAGAACCCAATATAGACTCTCCTGAAGGAGAAGCTAGGGCCCACCGGAGGAATCTTCACTGCTCCGGTTGGTCTGTCCAGCCATGCAGATAAGGCTTGTGTAGGGCAAAAGTCACACACACCATGCTGTTAGGGATTTCCATGCGGATGACCAACAATATGTAAGTACACCCCACAGGGACAGACATCCCAATTCATCCACCAACACTCCAGGACCTGGCTGCATTTTGCAAAAAGGGGTAAAAAAAGTACACTATATGATATTTTGGCCAAACGCGCGTCGAGGATTTTCATGGTCTCCGATTCCACTATACGAAAATTAAAAGAAAGTTACTAAAAAAGACAAAAATCCCAAGAATAAAAAATATAAAATAAGTAAAGAAAACACATTTCCCAGTACATTAAAGCACTGCAGGATGTAGCTGGGCACCACGGACTATGCCACGGCAAGATGGTGAGGAGGGCACAAAGGAAGCTTCTACTATCTATTTAGGATTTATATATCTCCCTACAAAAAAGTTCGAATAGAATCTCCTCATAGAATGAAGTGTGAACAGGTGTGAGCTGCGCTGACTACAGAAGATACACAAAAATATACATCCGCCACTGTGTGCACCAAACATACGGGGAGCTGAGCCCACATCATCCGCAGATGACCACGGACATGTTACACCCGGCATCTGCATCTAGGGGTGTGTTGAATTTTCAGAGCAGAAACTGAGCAGGAACTCTGAGTTTCTGAGCAGGATTTGCAGAGTTTTCCGAGTTTCTGCTCCAAAATCCGCTAAAAACACCTAAATGTGAACACACACTAACAGAGTGGAGCGGTGCTGATTTTTACTTTATACTGTAAAACGTTGTTACGTCACCGTCTATACAGAGGGACAGGTACAGGTCACCTCCGATATGTACCGGGATTATGTGGGGTCCGGGTGAGAGATCGGATGAGGGTCCCTATTATAGGTAGTCGGACCGTGGCTCTAGTGGAAAAGTTATAAGGGAACTTTACCCAAACTTGAAGCGCCCTCCATAACTCCACTCCACATGTCTGTCTGGTGTTTGAGCTGCTGGGACCTTCTCTTCTGCATCTGATGAAAAACTATGGACCCCGGGGTCTCCCGCTGACGTGTGTGAAGAGGGTCCTGCAACAGGTAAGTGCCCACGCATGGTGCAGACTGGTCCTTGGGTCAGAGTTGGTCCAATGTCACAGACTTTGGCCCCTCCAAGATATTGGTCGTCTATCAAGTTATTGACTACCAATGTCCGCAGGCGCCCATTGGCTTTGTTTGGGCACCTGGACGTCCAACATTGTGCATCATGGCTCCCGGTCTATATAGGAGGCATACAAGAGCGCCCCTATATGATGCTGGACCCCACCCAGAGTTACCTTCCTAGGGGGGGAAGTGTCCTCTCCATATGCACAAAAGTGGAGGAAAAGGGACCCCTCCATGGCCAGATGGACGTCGCCGCGACAGTGACATATCTCTCTGGATTCGTCCTTCCCTGGGGGTGGAGGGGGATGGTGGAGGTGATGGAACCTGCATGAATAGGCCCCTGATACCACAAACTCCTTGCCTTTCTCCCTGTTGTTCGGCTGCACAATGGATAATGGATTTCATGTGATATATAATATATTAGAGCGGAAAACAAGCAAAAAAAAAAATCGATTTCTAGCTCTTAAGGCTTAATAGCTTAAAAAAATCTTTTGGGACCTTGTAATTTCCCTTAATATTCCTGAAAATGATCCGTATAATGCTAAGATGATTGGATTCTTTAAAGGAAGAGCCCCTCGAAAAGATCCTCTAAGAGCTGAAGTGGGATTTTGGATCCCATAATCATTATGACAATCATTATGATCTGGGTAAAGGGATTGTGCAAAATTATATAAAAAAAAAAAGCGCCCCCAACTGTTCACAGGTTGTTTGAGGTATTGCAGCTGTGTCCTGTTCACTTCAATGAACACAGCTGGTGCCAATTCTGGAAAACAGCCTAAGGTCCCCTTCACACATCCTGATATTTCTGGTACTGGAAAAAACAGTACTGAAGCTATCCGTGTCCATGTGTTGCTTCCATGTGGCATACGTATGACATCCGTGTGCCATCAGTGTGACACATACCGACACCTTGGAAAAGCTGTACAGTTTGCGCTGTTCCCATGAGTCGGGTGCTGAAGGCAGGTCTCATCATTGTCACCCGGTCTCCCTGAGATCAGCACGGCCAGGCGACAATGATGGGAGGTATATTCAGCACCCACTGTTTACATCATATGTAAAATAAATTAAATAAATGATTAAAGAAAAAAATGGCATGGATCCTGCATAATTTTCAGAAACAGCAGAGGGAAAGCCCACGGCTGGGGGCTGATGTTAATAATCTGGGAAATGGGACAATATCCCAAAAGGTTTCCAGGCTATTAATAACAGAGTACAGCTGTTTGCTTAGCCTTTACTGGTTAGTTTACAGGAGACCCAAGAAAAAAAGACGTAGGGTCCCCCTATAAATTCAAGCCAGCAAAGGCTAAACAGACAGCTGTATGCTGATATTAATAGCCTAGGAAGAGGCCATTGATATTGGCCCCCCTCCCAGGCTAAGAACATCAGCCCTCAGACGCCCCAGAAATGGCGCATCCATAAGATGCGCCAAATCTGGAGCTTAGCCTCGCTCTTCCCAAGTGCCCTGTGATGGTGGCAAGTGGGGTAATAGGGTTGGGGTTGATGTCAGCTGTTTTATCAAGCCCAGGTGTTAGTAATGGAGAGGTATTCATCATTACTAACCTTATAGTCATATTGTAAAAAAAAATACACAGCCAGAATAATGTCCTTTAATTGAAAGACACAGATGGCTTTATTTGAAATAAACACTCCTCACCCTCTTTTTCCCATTTATTAATGTAAACATTAAAATAATAAAACGTTATATTCCTCATCTGTCCAACGACAATCCATTCGTCCCACAAAAAACTCCAGCTCTGCTACATCTAGATTGCATGGCTGAGCAGAGGCATGATTCAATCGCTGAGCCATGAATCCAGGACACACTGAGCTGAGCTTGGGACGCAGCTTCAGTGAAGAGCGGTAACGTCATAGAGGTCACTGCCAGCTGTTCCCACGCTCAGTGCAGTGATGAATTGCGGTAACCTTCATGACGTCCCCGATAGCACCGTAAGAATTTTCTCTCACCTCTCAACTTTCCATTACTAACCCCTGGGCTTGATGTCAATGGCCATAAAGCAGCTGACATCAACCCCAACCCTATTACCCCACTGGCTACCGCACTAGGGCAAGTGGTAAGTGCGATGCTAAGCTCCAGATTTGGGACATCTTATGGATGTGTCATTTCTGGGACGGCTGAAGGCTGATGTTCGTAGCCTGGGAGAGGGGCAATATCCCTGGCCCCTTTCCAGGCTATTAATAACCCACGGCTGTCTGTTTAGCTTTGGCTGGTTTGAATTTATTGGCGGACCTATGTCATTTTTTTCTGAGGTCCCCCGTAAACTAACCATTAAAGGCTAAGAAAACGATTGTGAGCTGTTATTAATAGCCTGGGAAGCTTTAGGGATATTGTCCCCTTTCCCAGATTATTAACATTAGCCCCCAGCGGTCGGCTTTCCCTCTGCTGGTTATGAAAATTATGCGGGAAGCTCTGTACCGCTTTTTCCCAGGCACCGGTACGTATCACACTGATGACACAAAGATGTCATCCGTGTGTCATCAGTGTGCACATGTGCGGGACATTTTGCGTCCCGTGCTGCTGATAAAAAATGGACATGTCAGCGTGTTTTGCCCACACACAGACCATGGAAAAACACTGATATGTGAGTAGACCCATTCAAGTACCAGAGACACTGACGTATGAAGTAGGCCTAGGTCAGTGCACAATATTTTTCACTCGGTGGTACCACAACTCTTCATCAGAGCATGCTAAGAGTACCTTCCTGTTCCTTGTGTCCCAAATACTAAATCTCTTCTGTTGAAGGTTCTTCAAGGTCTGAATTTCCTCCATAAGAAATGCCGCATTATCCACACGGATATAAAGCCGGAAAACATCCTGGTGTGTGTAAAGGCGGACAACTTCCAGCAGTACATGACCGAGGCGGAGGTCTGGAACCACAACAGGACCCGCAGCGGCAACGTCAATGGTAGGACCACGACTACTGATCAGAAAGGTCAACCTCTATATGGGAAGTCTTCCCATCATTGTCTCGTTCTAGGGATGGACGTCAACTTCTTAACTCATCTCTTTGAGACTGGAAACGCGGACATGCTGGGGGTGAAAATTGCAGATTTGGGAAGTGCATGTTGGACAGTAAGTCTTTCGCTCTCATGGATTTGCGTCTAACGCTTGATGAAGGTCTTCAAAGGCGAAACGCATGGCCAAAACCATATTTTGCAATGTAGATACATCCATGGACTCCACAAGCTCCAGCAATAGATGTCCATACAATGGTCTATATGGTGCTCTTATCCTTTTGGAACATCTTCGAAGAACTATTCGGCACAGGGTCTTGGAGAATAGGGACTTGCTTATAAGGATCCAAGAATGGACCAATGAATGACATTTTTAGAGACGATTTTGGTCATTTTTCCAACAGAGTTACCCTTTAAAGGGAATCAGTCATGTTGGAAATGGTCTCTGATTTGCAGGACGGATGAGGAGCTGAGCAGATTGATGGTAATTTTTAGGAGAAATGTTTCAGAAAAACTTGTATTTTACCCATTGAAATCCCCCATGTTTGCACGTATGAGTCCAGTGGGAGGAGCTAATCAGTGATTAGCTGTCAGTCACTAATAGAACCGCCCACTGGACTCCTACATATAAACAAGTAGGGATTTCAATTACTTAAATACAAGCTACGCTGAATCTTTTCTAACAATCCCACATATCATTCTGCTAGGCTTCTCCACTATATGGCGGTGTCCACAGATCAGACGGTGCACACAGTGTGACACCGTCCCTTTTAAGTAGGTGAAATGAAAATGTAATTAATAGCAAAAATTCTATAAATGTATAGGACGACGGGTGATAGATTTTATCTTTTGTCAAACATGATCTGATAAAATCTACCCTAGATATCGTGGCGCCCTATAGGTAGTAGAAGGGGGTAACACATGACGGCGGGGTCATTTGTAGTGTGTAACCTCCGGAGACACAATGCTCTGCATAGGGGCTGTGAACGCTAAACGGAGTCTATTGGTAAAGTTGTTTCTCTATTTCGCATTCACCGGAATGCAACAAACTTGAGACAGCGGCGGCGGCCTCGCTCGTGAGCCATGATCAGATTTACTTCTGTTTGATTGCAGTATAAACCGTTCTCGGAAGAGATCCAGACTCAGCAATACAGGGCGCTGGAGGTCCTGCTGGGCTCCGGATACAGCACCCCGGCCGATATATGGAGTACTGCGTGTATGGTATTCTCCCTTATATTCTTCTCTAGGGCTAAAATATAGATATGTTGAAGGGGATAAAGCA
Organism: Dendrobates tinctorius; assembly: GCF_039654945.1. Classification (NCBI taxonomy): domain Eukaryota; kingdom Metazoa; phylum Chordata; class Amphibia; order Anura; family Dendrobatidae; genus Dendrobates; species Dendrobates tinctorius. The sequence goes on along the minus strand of NW_027361695.1, from coordinate 2,714,555 downwards.
ACAGAGAGGGGCCAAAAAATCACGGGGTCTGGTTACACAAACGCCTGCAATGATTACAACTGCTTCACCATCCTATCAAATAGTGCAGATTTTCCTTGCACCGTCGTTGCAAGGGTTAATCAGTTCAGTTGATGTCCTGGAGCTCTCCATCCTGAATTGTCTCAGCAGTTCTGTGTTGGCCGCTTCCCTCTGGTATGTATGCTCGCCACTGGCACTTGGGAGTTGCCAGTGGTAGTTACAACTTCCTGGTTTGGAGTTAGAGGAGAAGTTCAGGGTTTGGAGTTGACGGTTGGAGATTGCTGGGTGGGTTGATTTCCGTGTTTATCCTCTCCCGTTTGGTTTGTGCTTCCTATTCCTTTCCTGTTTCCCATGCTGTTTTATCCTGAGTGTATTTGTATGACTGTAGTTTTCTCTTATCCCTGTCTATTCACCCGGTCGGTCTGCTAAGTGTTCTACAATACACTTCAGCCTCACACCTCCCTGGGTGGGGGAGGGAACAAATAAGGGTAAGATAGGAGCATAGCATTCTACGTGACCCCTGCGTTTCCTCCTTCTTGGGTAATCTAAGGGACAGGGATAGCCTAGGTTGCCCCTAGATCGAGAGATCGGGTAAGCGCCCACAGTATCTTGTCACTGGCCATACCTTTTTGGATCCATTATGCTTGGAGGTGGTAGACTTGCGCTCATTTGCTTTGCATTGCTCACTGACTCCAGGCTTAGGACCCACGGCTCCCGAGCAACTCAGTGGAGCCCAAGATCGCTTTGCCGGAGAGGTTCTCTGGGGGTCGGGATAAGTTAGTTGTTTTCAAGGAGGCCTTTTATTTTAGGTTACATTCTAACTCCTTGGGTACTGAAGAGCCAAGGGTGGGATGTAATCTCCCTTCTCTAGGGTGACCCTCAAGCCTGGGCAATTTCTCTCCCGTCTGAATCCCAGTTAAATATTCAGGATTGAGAGTCCTCAGTGGTTGATACCTTTTAATGGCTAACTGAAAAGATGGTAACACATTGCAAGCTTTCCAGACTACTCAGGTCTCTTCTTCAGGCTAGACTAATACAAAATCTGAAGTCACATATTTATGCACAATACAACACAGAAAAAATGCAATAGATAACACAAGTGACGAGAAGCAGAACTATCAATATGGGAGAGGGAGAAACATAAATATTGGACCAGTACATAGATAAGGAGTCCGGATGTTTTATAGTCCTCTGATTGGGGTCTCCTAATGTGTTGTGATGCCCCCACCAGGTTTTAAAAGCAAATTCCTACAAAGGTACAAAGATATACATCTTTCCTGTATCAGATGGTTGAGGAATTTTTTCTGTCTCTGGGTCTTATTTATGACGACCTCGAGCGTATCTCTCTGGCTAAGTATGAACTACGTCAGCTTCAGCAGGGAGACCGGCCGGCGGAGGAGTATTGCTCCGAGTTCCATAGATGGTCCATAATGCTGGATGGAATGAGCCCTCGCTCCAAAGGAACCCATGTAGTTGGAGGGGACAATTTGTTTTATTTGTCCTCCTGCAGTTCGGCACAAAGAGGGATTGTGCTTTTTCTATGGTATGAAGGATCATTTTGTTGATATCTGTCCATCCATACATTTCCGCAAACAGCAGCTGGAAAACTAAGGAGACCGGGTTGCGTGGAGGTTAGCAACCCAGGTGTACATATCTCCTCCATGGGTTGGTCACCATTCTTTTCACCGGATGAGATCCATTTCCGAGAAAGGTGGTTATTTCAGCCTTTTTGGACAGTGGGTCGGGGTTTAATCTGATTGGCGCCCGGTTCGTCCAAGACTAGGGTCTCAATCCTCATAAATTGTCTAGATCTATACCTATAAACACCATTGACTCCCCACCCTTTACCCAGGGGTATTTTACTCAGGTCGTTCAAGTGATATATCTGCAGGTAGGGGACATGCACTCGGAATTAATCGACTGTCATGTGGTAGAGAGTCTGCCCTCTCCTGTGGTTCTTAGACTACCTTGCCTGAAGTTGCACAATCCAGGATCCGTATCTGCTCCCTCTCATTCCAGCCTTTTTAATCAGATCTTGGGGGCAAAGTGGTTTTATAAACTGGATCACAGGGGGGATAAGTAGAAGACAGCTTTTAATACACCAGAGGGACACTACGAAAACCTTGTTATGCCATTTAGGTTGACTAATGCTCCAGCCGTTTTTCAGCACATTGTAGATGACTTTTTTAGTCACCTGGCTGGTAGATTTGTGGTGGTATATCTGGACGACATATTGATTCATGCACTGGACCTCGAGTCACATCAGGTTTCTATCAGGCTGGTCTTAGAGATACTCAGAGACAATAAATTATTTGTCAGACCGGAAAAATGCATGTTCTCGGTTCAGGAGATCCCTTTTTTGGTTATTTGTTACTGTCCACTGGCTTTCGCATGGATCCGGCGATACTAGATTGAGATAATCCTGAGGACTTAAAGGCGTTACAAAGGTTTTTGGGTTTCGCCAATTATTACCGTAAGTTCATCAAGAACTTTTTAAAAGTGGCCAAACCTCTGACGGATATGACCAGGAAAGGGACAAACTTTTCCAAATGTTTCAGTCCGGCCAGAGAGGCATCTGCTACTTTAATGAAATGTTTTGCATCTGCGCCGATCCTCATACAGCCTGACGTCACTCAGTCTTTTATCTTTGAGGTCGATGCGTCTGAGGTGGGGCTGGGGGCTGTATTGTTGCAGGGTGCGTCTCCTGGTAAATGGAGTCCATGTGCATACTTTTCAAAAACACTGTCATCCGCTGAGAAAAGTTGCGACATTGGTAATAGTGAACTCTTGGCAATAAGGTGGGATTTTGAAGGGTGGCATCATTTTTTGGAAGGGGCAGTTCATCCGGTCATGTAGTCACTGATGATAAAATCTTTTGTATTTGGAATCTGCCAAATGTCTAATGCCTCGACAGTCAAGGTGGGCATTGTTCTTCACCTGATTCAGCTTTTTTTGTGACGTATAGATCGGGGAACAAGAACATTAAGGTGGATGCCTTATCTCGTTGTTTTCATGGGGGTGGCGATAATTGTGAACCGGTTCCTATATTACAGAAGGGGTCGAAATGGCGTCTATATGCTCCGATCCTGAGAAAGAGGTTGTTCACGCTCAGGGGGACGCCCCTGCTGCCTGTAAGCTATGAATCTCCATCTGAGAGGCCTTAGTGAAGATCACGATTTAGTGTTGGCCGGACATCCTGGTAATAAAGCCACCACAGATCTTCTTACTCTGTGTTTTTGGTGGCCAGGTGCTCATCAGGATGTCCGGGAGTATGTAGCCACCTGCAGTGTCTGTGCGCGTTCTAAGACCTCTCATACTCGTCCGTCGGGGGCTCTCCAACCATTGGCATTTCCCAGTAGACTGTGAACTCCTTTATCAGTAGATTTCATCACTGCTCTACCCGTGTCAGCAGGTATTACTGTAATATTGGGGATGGTGGACAGATTCAGCAAGATGGCTCACTTAATTGCACTACCTGCTTTACCTAACACCAAGACCTTGGCACAAATTTTTATTAAAGACACAGTGAAATTACATGGGATTCCATCTGATATTCTTTCCAAGGGTTCAATTTCTTTCCGAATGTTGGAAAGTCTTTTGAGCTTGCTTAGGTATTCATCTTTCATTTTCTTCCACTTTTCATCCTCAGTCTGATGGGCAAACTGAGTGAGTGAACCAGAACCTTGAGACTCATCTTAGGTGCCTTGTGTCCGAGATTCAGGAGGATTGGGTTACCTACTTACCTCTAGCTGAGTTTGCGGTGAATAACCATTGTCATGAGTCTACTGGTAAGTCCCCGTTCTTAGGGGTATAAGGATTTCGGCCTGAATTCTGCTCCTTCAGTAGGAATCGTTCTTTTGAAATACCTGAGGAGGAACGGTTTTCTTTGTCTATTACATTGGAGTGGTAAGGGGTTATTGATAATTAGAGGAGGATGGGGTCCAAATATAAGAGTGTGATTGATCGGAAACTCTTGGTGCATCCGGACCTGTGTGCTGGTGATCTGGTGTGGTTGGCCTCGAAGAACATTAAGTTGAAGGTCCCTTCTTGGAAACTGTGTCCCAGGTTCATTGGTCCTTATAAGATTGTGGCCGTTGTCAATTGAGTAGCGTTTCGCCTTGATTTGCCTCCCACTTTTAAGATTCATAATGTGTTTCATCAATCACTTCTCAAAAAAATATATTGCTTCCTCTCTACCATCTCCACCACCACCTTACCAGGTCATTGTTGATTGGAATCTGGAATTCCAGATAGCAAAGATTATCGATTCACGTTTGGTACGCCGATCGCTTCAATATTTGGTATATTGGAAGGGTTACGACTGTCCTGAAGAGAGAATGTAGGTACCAGCATCTGATGTTCATGCGATCAGGTTGGCCTGGTCTTTTCACACCTAAGATCCAGATAAAGCTGGTTCTGAGTTTCCGGAGGTCCCTCTTAGGAGGTATATTTGCTTGTCATTGGTACTTGGGAGTTGCCAGTGATAGTTACAACTTCCTGGTTACGTGGTGAAGGAGAAATTCAGTGTTTGGAATTGGCGGTCAGAGTTTTTTTAGGAGATTGCTGGGTGGCGTTGGTTTGCATGTTTATCCTTATCCGCTTCTATTTGGTTTCCCCTTCCTTTACCTCCCCTGCTTACCATTCTGTTGTTTTATGAGTGTATTGGTGTGATTGTAGTTTTCTTTATGGATATCTTAGCCATAGGACAGGTCAAAAGTATCAGATGGGTGGGTGTCCGACACCCAGCAACCCTACCGATCAGCTATTACCGGGTCCTAGAACCGCCACTACACCGTGGAGGCGCTGTGTTCTCACTCCATACACTGGCCGATTACAGATGTCGGACCCCTATACTAAGGCTTTTAACAAATGTCGGACTCCCACTGATCTAATGGATGACTTATCCTAATGATGGGTCATTAATATCAGGGAAATGGACAACCCCTTTAACGCTACACTCAGAAATCACTGTTGAGTCCTTAATTTGAATGCTCATCCCTAAATACCATTTTTCTGATACAGAGAGAATCTTGCAACATAGAAATAAAGAGTAAATAATAAAATTCAGTTTCCCTGCAGCCAACACTAGGGGGAGCTCAGGAGCTGACTGTATACAACGCATACATTGAAATCAATAATAAATTAGTATGTGGTGAGCTCCTATGTGAGAGGGGATATTAAAGGGTTAAATCTTTTTTTTTTTTTTGGGGGGAGGGGGTAATTAATTGCCATACCAGTAAGGTATATAATAGAATTGATTTAATGAGAGTTTATTACGTATCAGTATCTTTTACACTCTGGTTTGTCACTCTAGGCATTTGAAATGGCCACTTCCGTCTACCTCTTCGAGCCGCAAGTTGGGGAAAATTTCTCAAGAGATGACGGTAGGGACCTGCTTGCTGATGGTTTTCTATCACATAACGGTAGTAGGGTGGTAACTATGGGAAAAAAGTTTGAGATTTTTGGGATCTGTCCTATCACAGAGGGGAGTTTTCCCTATTCTTGATGCTTGTTCATAACAGTTTTTTGCCTGGCCACTAGAGGGAGGTGAAGAGCAGATGCCCCTCTTATAGCTTCATTCATCTAAACGTGATATCTAAAAAACAACAACAGAGGAATATGGAACATAGCGACAAATAATAGGAGGAATAATTATTAAAATAGATTTTTTTTGTATTTTTCAGATCATATCGCTTGTATAATTGAACTGCTTGGCCGCATACCACCCAAAATCGCCTTTTCGGGAAAAAACTCTGCAACGTTTTTCAACAAGCAAGGTATGAGGACGGCTGATGTGTAAATCTCATCAAATACCTGATTTATTTTAGGGGACATTCACACAATGTGGGATAAAGCGCAGCTTTCTGCCAATTTTACATAAAAAGAAAAAAAAAGTGTAATGGCAGAGCAAACTTGAGTCTCACCTAACTTTTCCAGAAAATAGAAATAATACAGGAGTGCAAAGGAAAAAAGAAGGCACATACAGAAGTAAAAAAAAAAGTTATTCTCCAGCAGACTTTTATCTCTATGCATGCAATGCAAGCAGTCACCACAAGAGGGAGACAACTCTACATGGAATTGACATTACTGTATGTAGGAGCTGTGTGCGCAATGAGCGCCACCTGGTGGCAGCTTTTGGAATTTATTTTTAATCCCAGTTATCCATACTTAAAATGTGTTTGTTTGTTTTAAAGAAACCACAGCACAGATGAAAAAGATGTAGTTAATTTAAATAAAAAACAAAACACATTATACTTTGTTTACATGTCTGCTCTAGGCAATCAACGTCCTCCTCATCCATTACGCGCTGGTATCAATGCTGGATAATACTCCCCCTTAAAAAAAGACAAACTGAGTTGTATTCCCAGCAGTTTCCTCCTTTGCAGGTGACCCAGCTTCCTGTTTCCTGCTTTGCAGGTGACCTCCTCCGGATTCCATACTTGTACCCCTGCGGCCTGTACGACACACTGGTGAACCGGCACAAGTGGCAGCAGAACGAGGCGCTGCTATTGGCCAGCTTCCTCCTACCGATGCTGGAATATTATCCGGAGAAGCGAGCGTCGGCGGAGAATTGTCTGGAACATCCTTGGATACAATCCTGACCGGATTCCCGCTGTTTCGTCACTTTGTTGATCTTTTTATACTTTTTTTTTTTTAATTGTTATGACGTAAGAAATCGCTGCAAAGAAACGTTAATAAAATGTTCTGTGTAAAGACCCCGATATTTATCCTCCCGATTATAAGGGGGGACACTCACGGTCTGAGGACTGGCCGTCCCTTTCTATATGGACCTGTGAAGAGCTCCATAGACTACAATGGGCACCGGATCCATCCGTGGAAAACAGCCATGTCTGAACGCGGCCGAGCAGAAAAAGTCTATCAGCGTGACACGTGGTTCCAGCATGAATCCCCCTGATGTAATAATACGGACGTGGCGGACACAGGGCGCTGCACTACACGTAACCTGGTGGCTGCGTATCCGCACGGAGCCGTCTAAAAACACAAATGTTTGTCCCTCCGATGCCGATCAGCCCGGCTATTTTATGTAAACTCGCCATATAGTGATTGGTCATTCAGACGTGGTGACTGATCCGGCTGCCGCTGCGATGAAGGCATTGGGTTAGACTTATGTACCATTGACCCCATCGTTAAAATCACATTTTATGCTTTATATCAGTTAGGAACCTCCTTATATTACACATATTAAAATTATATACATGACATATTAATAATAATAATAATAATAATAATAATAATAATAATAATAATAAAAAATAATAATACGCCCTCTTGTGGCCACTAGTAGATTTACTCTGCACTTCCTCGAGGTGCCATACTGACCGTCGGCCACAAGATGGCGCGCGTTCATATGCGGAAACAACTCTATGCTCATCAGCTTCCTTTAGCGTTTCCGGTCGCGTGGTCTTGCTGACTGAGGAGGAGGCGGACCGGGCACCGGCGGTGGCAGGAGGCTTCTGGGACTGAGGGGACGTTTGTTTTTGGCTGGAGGTGAGAACCCGGCGGTCGGGGGACGCGTGATGCCGGTGTGTGTGGGCTGAGCCGTGGCCGCCGGCTCTGTATGTGCGGGGTCCATTCATATCCGGGTGTAACGCTTCAGTTGTGCGGTTTCCATGGTAACGGGGGTTTCAGGCTGAGACCTTAGGGTGCGTGCACACGCTGCGGAATGGGGTGCGGATTTGCCCTGCGGTTTTTCATCTCCACAATGGAGGAGATGGCAAACCACAGCAGAATCCGCAGAAAGAATTAACATGTCTATTCTTTCTGCGGTTTCAAAACCGCGCGGAAAAATCCGCACCGTCTGCACTGCGGTTACCATTTCCCATAGGTTATAATGGTACTGTACACCGCAGCAGAATCCGCAGCGTGTGCACACAGCCTTAGTGACCATAGCTCTATGGACAGTCACATGAAAGACCCCCTAATTTTCCACCACAGTCAATCAGATAGGACGACCCTGTTAACCCTTTCCCGCCTTGGCCATTTTTATTATTGTGTCTTCGGGGGAAGGTGAGGGGGTTTCACGCCTAAAAGACCTGCACCTGTGATTTTTGTATTGCAGTGTGTTGTCCCTCCTTGCTTTGGCTGCTGCTATCCCTTCCCCCTTGCATCGGCCGAACGCTTCCCGCCCCTTGCGTCGGCTGACCCCCCCCCCCCCCCATCCCTGCCCCTTGCGTCGGCTGACCCCCCCCCCCCCCATCCCTGCCCCTTGCGTCGGCTGACCCCCCCCCATCCCTGCCCCTTGCGTCGGCTGACCCCCCCCCCCCCATCCCTGCCCCTTGCGTCGGCAAAACCCCACCCCCATCCCTGCCCCTTGCGTCGGCTGACCCCCCCCATCCCTGCCCCTTGCGTCGGCTGACCCCCCCCTCCATCCCTGCCCCTTGCGTCGGCTGGCCCCCCTCATCCCTGCCCCTTGCGTCGGCTGACCCCCCTCATCCTTGCCCCTTGCGTCGGCTGACCCCCCGCCCCCATCCCTGCCCCTTGCGTCGGCTGACCCCCCGCCCCCATCCCTGCCCCTTGCGTCGGCTGACCCCCCGCCCCCATCCCTGCCCCTTGCGTCGGCTGACCCCCCGCCCCCATCCCTGCCCCTTGCGTCGGCTGACCCCCCGCCCCCATCCCTGCCCCTTGCGTCGGCTGACCCCCCGCCCCCATCCCTGCCCCTTGCGTCGGCTGACCCCCCGCCCCCATCCCTGCCCCTTGCGTCGGCTGACCCCCCGCCCCCATCCCTGCCCCTTGCGTCGGCTGACCCCCCGCCCCCATCCCTGCCCCTTGCGTCGGCTGACCCCCCGCCCCCATCCCTGCCCCTTGCGTCGGCTGACCCCCCGCCCCCATCCCTGCCCCTTGCGTCGGCTGACCCCCCGCCCCCATCCCTGCCCCTTGCGTCGGCTGACCCCCCGCCCCCATCCCTGCCCCTTGCGTCGACTGACCCCCCGCCCCCATCCCTGCCCCTTGCGTCGGCTGACCCCCCCGCCCCCATCCCTGCCCCTTGCGTCGGCTGACCCCCCGCCCCCATCCCTGCCCCTTGCGTCGGCTGACCCCCCGCCCCCATCCCTGCCCCTTGCGTCGGCTGACCCCCCCGCCCCCATCCCTGCCCCTTGCGTCGGCTGACCCCCCGCCCCCATCCCTGCCCCTTGCGTCGGCTGACCCCCCGCCCCCATCCCTGCCCCTTGCGTCGGCTGACCCCCCGCCCCCATCCCTGCCCCTTGCGTCGGCTGACCCCCCGCCCCCATCCCTGCCCCTTGCGTGGGCCGCCCTGAGTGAACCATACTTTTTCTTTATTTCTCGTTTTCTCTCTACCATTCTTCTCTCTATGCTCTGCTGTGGCCTCGGCTCTCCTCCAGCAGCGGTGACAATGACCTCGCTGCCTGAGTCGGTTCCTGACGGTTCTGTAGTGTGACCTCGTCCTTTCCATTCTTATTTCTCTGATATCATTTGTTACACGTGAGGTGATTTAGAGTCCGGCCTTTCTGTACGGGTTGATCTTGATTTGTGCCGCTGAGGGTTTCCTGTTGTTGTGATATCTAAATAGATTATTTGTTCTTTTGTGCCTTTTATGTAGAGTTTAAGCTGATCTCCTTATTGTTGATGTGTTTGATGAAATTCTCGGCTTCCTTGAGTTCCTTCCCATATTAAGATTAAATCTTCTATATAACGTTCATCAAGTTCTGTTTTATCTTTGTATATATTGATGTTGCTAAGTAGATATTTTCTTTCCCGCGCTGCTATTACAATGGTCGCCAGCGACAGTGAGAACAATTGTCAAACAACTCACATGCACCCAATCACCACCAGAGGGCGTCATGGGTTTTTACTTGCCCCAATCCAGGGTGCAGTACAGCCGACTCTGGCTAACAAGTGCAAATTCTCCAAGATAATCCAGAATACACGTCCGCCTGTGGTAGATCTGTATATATATATACTCGATATATGACCACAGTGTTTATTTGAAGCTGAGAAAACCTTTTTTACACTAATAATGGTGATTGCGGAGATGGCGGGACGTGATCTTCCTTGATCTGGATTTCATCGTCCTTTTATGAGAACGGGTTGGAAATAAATGAAGGCGTCTTTCCTTTAGGTATAATGGAGACTGCGGCTGACGGAGCCCAGGAAGGCGCGGAGGTGAACGCTCAGTATTTACAGCAGCTCAAGGACCTGGCTATTCCTGAAGAAGAGGCCAAGAAGGTAAAAAGAGAGAGGAGCAACGAAGGAGCGCGAGACTGTAAGGTGTAGCTGTTGGGGGGGCTGTAATGGGGGGCACCGTGAGGCTGTACTGTGCATTATTTACGTGTCCATATTCACAGTATGGCTGCCATTAAAATTCCCCCTAGAAGTTCTCGTTCCGCTTTTCTGGGTATGCACTGGGAACATAGTCAGCATATCACTGGGTACATTTACCTTTTACGGCTCTGGAAAAGTTGGGCAGGCCATATTGGAACGACATCCAGTTCCAACTTTGCAGACCGGACCCTGGTCATATAATTTTTTTTCTCTATTCTTTCAGGCGCTGCTTCTGACCGGGAACATATCGGCCGAAGAGGCTGCAATATTTTACTTTGACAGCTTAGAAAACCAGAATCCGGTAAGTGGCCTCTGCATGAATGAAAGGGATTTTCTGCAGCTTTAACATTCATAGCCATGTGATTGATGGTGGGAGTCTCCAGGGGGTCCGAGCTGTGCCAACCAGCAGAATAAAGGGGCTGCAAGTCTGGAAACATCGGCACTTACGTCCTTGCTCCTCATTCTTAGGAGTAAGGCTGTTGCAGTACCAGACACAGACACTCGTGGCGCTGTGTTTGTGAGTCAAACTAAAACCTCAATAGTTGCTGGCGCTTGGTTCTGTTTTCCAATATATTTCACATTATCTTCCCGCTCCTATTGTTTAGGATTCGGATGATGACGACACTTTCTTCAAGATGGTGTTTGTGGTGAACTCGGATCTGTCTATGGGAGTAGGGAAGGTAAGAATTCATTACCCCAAGAGAGACAATGCAATAGTATTCCTTAAAGCGTTATTCCCATCTGGTACATTTACAGTGGCTTGCAAAAGTATATACACCCCCCACACACATACACCTTTTGACATTTTTGTTTTTTGCTACCTCACAACCTGGTGTTTCACTGTGTGTTTTCTGGAGGTCTTTCATCAGTTCATGTAAAGAACCTGCCTAGAATTGTGAACATTTGATTTTCTTTTTATTGTGAAGCAAACAACAAATAGAACAAAATAACTCTGGATGATGATAGTAATAATAATAAATTTTATTTCTATAGCGCCGACATATTCCGCAGCACTTTACATTTCCGAGGGGATTTGTACAGACAATAGACATTACAGCATAACAATAATCTGGATAAGTCTCTGTGAGCTTTCCACATCTTGCCACTGGGATTTTTGCCCATTCTTCAAGGCAAAACTGCTCCAGCTCCTTCAAGTTCAATGGTTTCCTCTGGTGAACAGCAATCTTCAATTCTAACCACAGATTTTCCGTTGGTTTAAGGTCTGGGCTTTGACAAGGCCACTCCAATACATTTGCACATTTCTTGTTGGAAGGTGAACCACTGTCCCAGTCTCTCAGATCACTGACAGAATGAAATAGGTGTTGCTCAAAAATATCCCTGTATTTCACACCATCAATCTTCCCCTAGACTCAGACCATTTTCCCTGTTCCTGCTGCTGAAAAACATCTCCACAGCATGATGCTGCCACCACCACGTTTCACTGTGGGGATGGTGTTTTTGGGGCGATGAGCTATGTTGGTTTGGAGCAAGACATACCTCTTTACCTTGGTGGCCAAAAAGTTACATTTTGTTCTCCTCTGACCACAGCTCCTTCCTCCATACATTTGGGGAGTCTACCACATGTCTTTTGGCAAAGTCAAAACAAGCCTTAGACATAAAAATTGTAAAAAAAAAAAAAACAAAAACCCACACCTAAGGATAATCCCGCATATAGGGCCATAAAGCAGAAATATATTTTAAAAAAAAACAAAAAAGGAAGCTTTACACAAAGCCATATAGCAATAAACCGCATAATCTTTATTGAAAAAAGCAAATAAAAGCAAGGGGTAGATACCACAAGGTACAGGAAGCAAAAGGTAGGTACACCCAGGTAACTAACCTCGAGACAAGTATGCAAAATGTCAGAAAAAAATTGTTTTATACTATTATGCACAAATACAAATTGGCACTAAAAATAATAATGGTTAATTTCGTAGTGATTCCTTTGTTAAATGCAACTAGGGGCACATAATTAAAGTAATTAATGGTAAGAGTACAAATTGGTAAAATCACTGTAGAATAACAATGTATAAAGAAATGTGCTCCCAGTTGCATAGAGCAACAACGATATATGAGGTCACAGAGTAATACCGGCCATGAGAGTGCCGAGCAGAGAGAAGTTTTATCACCACTTAAGTGTACACATAAAGAGGTATAGTTACCTAGAGGATATACCCGAGGAAGCCACCACGCCCCGACGCGCGTTTCGCTATGAAATGCTTTGTCCAGGGATCCCTGGCACTCTCACGATACTTGGATTGCACACAGCATGGGACTTATCAAGGGAACTGCTTGCACCAGAAATTTTTAGGAGCTTCATAGCAAAAGGAGTGAATACATATACACATGCCAATTTTTAGTTATTTGATCGCATACATTTAATTTATGCCAATATTTTTCTCACTTCACCAATGTAGACTATTTAGTGCTGATGCATCACACACAAATTGGGGTGAATACTTTTGCAAGCCACGCTATGCTATAAATGTGTAGTAGATAAGGATAACACCAAGGGCTGTGATGTCAGATGAATGGGAATTCTGACCCGCGGTTAGCGGCACATGCATGGGCCCGACCTCTACTATACATTTATGGCTCCATTCCCTTTATGGAGGCCAAAACGGAGGCTTTTTTTTTTTTTTTTCTCCTTATAAGATCTTCACACTCACACAATGTATGCAGTGGTGTAGATTTAGCCCTGGGTGCATGACCATGTAACAGTCATGGATACATCGACGACATGATGCCTGAGCGGCTCCCACTCGCTCTGCCGGGGTTGCAGGTGACATGTATAGAGCATGTGTTAGGTCTTGTAGCACCAAAGCCATTAATCTCTGCCCGGCCCTCTCTCCGCAGATTGCTGCACAGGTGGCACACGGAGCCGTCGGCTTATATCAGCTCATGTTAAAGGACTCCAAGACCAAGGAGATGGTGGAGAAATGGGAAGAATACGGGTAAGCCTGGATGGGACTTATGTTCTCGTGGCTCAAGAGGGATGTCATTATAGGCAGGGCTGTGGAGTCTGAGTCGGTGCTCATTTTGGTGGAGTCGGTATAAAATGGACCGACTCTTAAAATCTAAAATATAAAGCTCAAGTGTGTGTATGTGTGTGTGTATGTCCGGGATTGGCATCCGCACCGTCGCAGCTGCAGCCACAAAATTTGGCACAGTCACACGTCTGGACCCTGAGAGCGTCCTAGGCTATGTTGTGAGGCGAAATTTTAACCCCGCGCGTTCCAATTCACCAAACAATTTTGCCCCTGTCTACATACTGGGGAAAAAGTGTGCGCGCGTCAAGCCCCACCCCTCATTATGATGTCATAATGGTTGCCATGGCGACGCTGATGTCATCATAGGTTGCAAGCCCCGCCTCTCATTATGATGTCATAATGGTTGACTATGGGATGGAGGATATGTATGACGGGTATATGGGCACGGGACTATGGGATGGCGGATATGTATGATGAGTATATGGACACTGGACTATGGGATGGAGAATATGTATGACGGGTATATGGGCACAGGACTATGGGATGGCGGATATGTATGATGGGTATATGGACACTGGACTATGGGATGGAGAATATGTATGACGGGTATATGGGCACAGGACTATGGGATGGCGGATATGTATGATGGGTATATGGACACTGGACTATGGGATGGCGGATATGTATGATGGGTATATGGGCATGGGACTATGGGATGGAGGATATGTATGATGGGTATATGGGCACGGGCCTATGGGATCGTGGATATGTATGATGGATATGTGGGCACAGGACTATGGGATGGAAGATAATTATAATTTGTTATAACTAACCACAGTTAGTTACTATGCCCGGGCAGCGCCGGGCTCTTCAGCTAGTATATAATAAATTGGGTACAGTAGTTCAGTGCAGAATGTGCTGAATATTTTTTCATGGGAATTTGGGAAAGTTATGAAATGTCCTATAAATGACTGTTCTATTCCTGATCTAAGGCTTCATTCACACAAGAACAGGTTCTTGCTATTGTAACGGACAATGCTTCAAACATAAGTACAATTAAACTGATGAATGAGAATAATGAACAACAGCTAGAAGAAAATTTAGGATTCCGTGTGTTTGAGATGGAAGGCCACAGTGCTGTTCATGGAACTGAGGAACAAACATATTACTACAGAAGAACAGCAAAATTATACTGTAGAAATAGATGATCTTGTTGAAGCTGCTTCAAAACACTTTCCTATTCATCACATGCGCTGTGTTGTGCACACGCTGCAGCTGGCAATAAGAGATAGTCTGCAAGAGGGGCATGCTGGAAATCTGATTGGAAAAGTGAGGAAATTGGTTGTTGCCGCCAGAACCCCCAAAATTGATTCCATCTCGAAGAGACGTGCTGGGAAAGGGGCAATTGTCGATCAAGCCACTCGGTGGGGCAGCACTTACAGTGCCTTGCGAAAGTATTTGGCCCCCTGGAACTTTTCAACCTTTTCCCACATATCATGGTTCAAACATAAAGATACCAAATGTAAATTTTTGGTGAAGAATCAACAAGTGGGACACAATTGTGAAGTTGAACAAAAATTTTCAGGGTGATGAGCTGTGTTGCCTTTACGCCAAACATATCGTTTGGCATTGTTGCCAAAAAGTTTGATTTTGGTTTCATCTGACCAGAGCACCTTCTTCCACATGTTTGGTGTGTCTCCCAGGTGGCTTGTTGCAAACCTTAAACGATACTTTTTATGGATGTCTTTGAGAAATGGCTTTCTTCTTGCCACTCTTCCATAAAGGCCAGATTTGTGCAGTGTACGACTGATTGTTGTCCTATGGACAGACTGTCCCACCTCAGCTGTAGATCTATGCAGTTCATCCAGAGTGATCATGGGCCTCTTGGCTGCATCTCTGATCAGTCTTCTCCTTGTTTGAGATGAAAGTTTAGAGGGACGGCCGGGTCTTGGTAGATTTGCAGTGGTATGATACTCCTTCCACTTCAATATAATCGCTTGCACAGTGCTCCTTGGGATGTTTAAAGTTTTGGAAATCATTTTGTATCCAAATCTGGCTTTAAACTTCTCCACAACAGTATCACGGATCTGCCTGTTGTGTTCTTTGGTGTTCGTGATGCTCTCTGTGCTTCAAACAGAACCCTGGGACTATCACAGTGCAGGTGCATTTATACGGAGACTTGATTACACACAGGTGGATTGTATTTATCATCATTAGTCATTTAGGACAACATTTGATCATTCAGGGATCCACAATGAACTTCTGGAGTGAGTTTGCTGCACTGAAAGTAAAGGGGCCGAATAATATTGCACGCCCCACTTTTCAGTTTTTGTATTTCCACAAAAATTTAAGATAACCAATAAATTTCGTTCAACTTCACAATTGTGTTACACTTGTTGATTCTTCACCAAAAATTTACATTTGGTATCTTTATGTTTGAAGCATGATACGTGGGAAAAGGTTGAAAATTTTCAGGGGGCAGAATAATTTCGCAAGGCACTGTATTTAATGATTGAGCGATTGCTTGAACTAAAACTGTTTCTTATAGATATGGCGAACCCTCAGGTAACCCTAAATGAAGGTCAATGGACATAGGTGGCTGAATTGAAGGAATTGCTTAATCACCCATTTACAGTGACTAAAAAATTACAAGCTGAGGATTTAACTCCTGGCATTTTCATAAGGGAGTGGAAGAACTTGCTATTTTGCCTGTCCCAAGGAGGAGGTTTAATCCCAGATGGCATATCTGCTTCAATGAATCAGAGAGAGACACAGCTATTGGAAAAAAAAAATTTCTGGCAGCTGTTTATGTGGACCCAAGTCATCGTATACTGCTTGATGATCAACAGCTTACTAAAGGAAAAGAAGCTCTGACAGAGGTAGCAGTTAGGATGAGTGGCCTACAGGAGGACTGCCAGGCGCAAGAGGACTTGGGTCCTGGCAGTGCTACTGCTGCCATATCTTCATCCTCATCAGATGAGGAGTTTGACTTTGACAAGTATTTGGATGATATGGAGCAAGCAAAGCGTTGCCACAAGGAAAAAGATTTCACTCCGTCTCCTATAGCAGCAGATTGACCATATTTCAGCAAAAATGTTTCACTTTCTCTCAAAGAAATAGAAAAATTCAACCGTTCATCAAAACTGACTGAGCATGAGGCAATTCCTTTATACCTGGAAATTGTTAGAGATGTTGCCCATGTGGTTATGGCTTTGCCTCCAACCAAAGTTAGTGTAGAGAGGTTGTTCTCTGGCTTTAAAGGGAATCTGTCACCCTTTTTTTTGGCCTTGCAGCTGCCGGCATAGACATCGGGGGCTTATCTACAGCATTCTGTAATGCTGTAGATAAGCCTCCGATGTAACCTGAAAGAGAAGAAAAACACGTTATTATACTCACCGAGGTGGGCGGTCCGATGGGTATCGCCGTCCCGTCCGGCGCCTCCCTTCTTCATGCGATGACGTCCTCTTCTCCCGTCCTGTAATGGCGCAGGCGCATTGCTCTGCCCTGTTGAGGGCAGAACAGAATTCTGCAGTGCGCAGGCGCCGGACCTCTCCCGACGCTGGCAGCTGCAAGGCCAAAAAAAGGGTGACAGATTCCCTTTAAAATTATTAGATCAGATTTGTGGTCCTCTATGAAGGAGGATCTGATGGAGGCAATACTATTTCTCAGAACAAATTCATAGACTGCACAAATGTTATTTAGTATGTTTTCTTTATCACCTTATTGGGGGACACAGATAACCATGGGTGTATGCTGCTGCTAGGAGGCTGACACTATGCAAAACAAGAAAATTATCTCCTCCTCGGCAGTATACACCCGACAGAAAGAACACCGTGAGCACAACTCAAGATGGTGCTAAGGTTAGGTTCCCAAACCGTTAAAGCAACAAATATAAACCTAGCACTCAACTTAAAGATATTTGCAAGGCGGTTTATTGTAGTACACGAAAAAGACGTTTTGGTCAATGTGACCTTCTTCAGTTATGAGGAGAATCTCTCTCAGGTAATGAGCTTGTCAGAATATACGAGAGGGGCAACCGTGCCTCCAGATGCGGTGTCCACCGGCCGACACCGCATCTGGAGGCACGGTTGCCCCTCTCGTATATTCTGACAAGCTCATTACCTGAGAGAGATTCTCCTCATAACTTTAGAAGGTCACATTGACCGAAACGTCTTTTTCGTGTACTACAATAAACCGCCTTGCAAATATCTTTAAGTTGAGTGCTAGGTTTATATTTGTTGTATACACCCGACAGGCACAAGGTACCTCAGTTTGTGCTTGGTGTCTGTAGGAGGCGGACCGGGATCTCCCCAGATCCACATTTAACGAAGTCTTTTTCTTTTCAGCTTTTAGTTGTGTGTATTAGGCTAAGTGCACACGTACCGGAACTCTCGCGGAAATTACCGCGAGAATTCCGGAATTCCATTCCGCGGGAAAATCGCATTTTAAATTCCTGCGATTTTCCCGCGGAAAAACAAGCATTTTGCAAGCATATTTAGCTTGCAAAATGCTAGCGTTTTCCAAGCGATCTGTAGCATCGCTTGGAGAACTGATTGACAGGTTGGTCACACTCGTCAAACATAGTGTTTGACGAGTGTGACCAACTTTTTACTACTGAGGCCGCCTATGCGGCATCAGTAGTAAAAGAATGTAAAAAATAATGGTGTTGTTCTTACCTTCCGACGTCCCGCGCATCCGTTCCCTGTAATCCTTTGCTAAAATGCCCGCGATGACGTCCGTTCTCGCGGGATCGTGACGTCTCGCGAATGACCGCGAGATTTCACGATCCCGCGAAAACGGACGCCATCGCGGGCATTTTCGCAAAGGCTTACTGGGACCGGGAGCGTGGAGAGAGGCGGGAAGGCTGCGCGGGACGCCGGAAGGTGAGAACAATATTTTTTTATTTTAAATTCTATTTTTTACAGGGGTATGGTACCCAAAGCCCGGAGGACAGTCTCCTCTCCTCCGGACCGTGGGTACCATCCGCAATTGTTCTGCTTACTTTCCCCATGGTGTGCACAGCCACATGCGGGAAGTAAGCGGAACAATGCATTCCTATGGGTGCGGGATCGCCGCGATTCCGCAAATTAATGAGCATGCTGCGGTTTTTATCGCAAAGCGATTCCGCCGCGGTAAAAACCGCAGCATTAGCACAGCATTGCGGAATCCCATAGGAATGCATAGGATGCATATTTTTCGCGGCAAAATCGCGCGGTTAAAACCGCCGCGGAAACGCGAAAAAAACGCCACATGTGAACTCAGCCTTAATGTTTTCACTTTATTTTTCAGATACAGCATCAGGAAACAGGATGTGAGTTCATCCTGCTTTTCCATTTCAGGCGGCTGAGCGAGCAATGTGGTATTGCCCACATCGCAACTCTCAGGACCACAGGCAGGACCTTCTCCTATCACCCTCGGTTGCTTTGAGCTATTGACGGGTGGCCGGTCCTAGCCGATTCCCCTCCTCACCCCTCTCCCGGGACAGGACTGAGAGGAAGACGGCGGTCGCCAGCGGTGACGTTTCCCCTGCCAGCATGAGATTGCAGCCGTCTTCTGCACCATACGGACATGGTGTGGGTACAGAGGATCGCCTCTCCCAGCGGCCTGCTCTCTATCGTGGGCCCCTGCGGTCATCCTCCTCAGGGACGTCAGGTAAGCTGATCTGCATGTCCCCTCCAGCCCCGCTCTCAAAAATGGACCCAAGCTGACCCACTCAGCCCTGCAGCCATTACAGGCTGTTTGAAATACCCGCCCTGCAGTCTCCCCACACGCTATTAGGGTCTGTACCTTTCATTGCCATTTTTGAATTTCCCGCCTTTTTTCCCCCGAGTGCTCTGTCAGATGCGCGTCTCTTCTGCTATCACCGGGGGGTCCAGCGGTGGCGTTCACGGGCAGCATCCTACCCGGTGCCTTCCCTGTCCCTGAGGCTTTACTGGCTCTGGGCGCGCTGTCGCTTGTGAGTGCAGAGGGAAACACTTTCACTTTCATTTTGAAAGCTTCCTCCCCTCTCCCTGCGCACGCTTTCTTCACGCGCTTTTTCAGCCCATCACAGGGCTGCTTTCACTTCAGCCCTGTCAGTCTCCTTAACCGCGCCCCTCCCCCCCTCGGTTCTCTTCCAATCACGCGGCCCACCGCTAGCGTTTTTCCTGTCTTTGCTGGATATCATCCTCTCTCTTCACCGGATCTCTTCCTGGGGGACACAACGGTGTTTTGCTCCACATCTGAACCTCGGTAGGCTCGGCGCCGCTTCAGTCTGATGCTAGAATTGGCTCTCCACGGCAGTTCCCCATCAGGTAGCGCTTCTACCGCATAGACATATGTCCAACCCTGCAGGGGCTCCCTGTTCTAGACCCACCGCTATTCACTACGCCTGCGCGCGCTGTAAAAAGAAGTGGGCATCAGGTCAGTCGTCTCCCTTCAGCCCGTCCTGCAGCCCTTCCTCCATGTCTGCCCCTCAGGAGCACTCCGAGCCTCGGATTGAGAGCACCCCACCCCCTGAGTGCGCCGTTGCAATGTCTCAGTCGGTCTCTGATCTGTCTAAAGTGTCTCAGTCTCTGGTCCAGGTCTTAGAGCGGTTGCCTCAGCTATCTACAGCCACCTGTGCGCCGACCGCCCCTCACGGTGAGTCGCCTGCACCTGACCGCGACCCTCAGATGGACAGGCCGGGTAGGGGCTCTAGGAAGCAGGCTCTGTCTGGCTCCTCTTCCAGCTCGCAAGGCCCTTCCGCTTCTCCCAGGCTACGCTCCTCATCTCCCTCCTCAGCAGACGACCCTAGGTCAGACGATTCCCAATCTGGATCTGACTCAGAGGTGGACAACATAGCTAGAACTCGGGACATGGTGGACAGTCTCATATCGGCTATATTCTAAACTCTCAAGATAAAGGAGGATAAGGCACCCCCTCAGAAGACGGTTCTTTCGCTTAAAGATCCAACGGACAGGCAAATAGAATCGTTGGCTAAGTCAATTTTTGAGGCATCCGGCGCCTCCCTCTGTCCTATTTTCGCCTCCGCTTGGGTGGCGAAGGTCATTTCAGCTTGGGCAAAAATTCTTCGCAAGGGCATTTCAGCGGCAGCTCCTCAGGACGAGCTGGAAGATTTAGCGGACCAGATTAATCATGCGGGTAAATACCTTTTGGCCGCCTCCTTGGACGCGGCTGGGTGCGTAGCAAGAGCTAGCAGCAACATAGTAGCCATACGCCGCGTTCTTTAGTTGAAGACGTGGAGTGCGGACACCACCTCGAAAAAGTCAATCACCAACCTGGCGTTTCACGGCTCTAGGCTCTTTGGCGCCAAGCTGGATCAGATAATCTCGGATGCCACTGGTGGTAAGAGTACCTCCCTTCTTCAGTCCCGGCCTAGAAGGTTTTTTAATACGAAAGCTTCTTGGCCGTTTAGGTCCTTTCGCCCCTTCTCTTCCGCAGAAGGTTCATCCCAGCAGGACCGTCCCTCTGCTTCCAGAAACCGGAGAAAACCATCTTATAAACACTTTCCCCGCTGGAGATCAAGAGGTCAGCCCTCCAGGTCCTCAGGCCCCCGTTCCGGCAGATTTTCATCTAAGTGACGGGTCACCCCCACCTGGAAATCCTTCCAGGGTGGGAGGCAGACTTTCCTCTTTCAAGGACGCATGGCTATCCGTTGTCGACGACGCTTGGGTCAGAGAAATCATCACATCACATACAAAATCGAATTTTCTGCCCCCCCCCCCCCCCCCCAAACAGTCACTTCTTCCTGTCTCGACCCCCAAGACAGCGGTCTCAGATTCCAGGGTTCCCTCAGGCCGTCTCCTCCCTCCTTTCCGCTGGGATTATCGTTCCCGTTCCTTCAAACGAACGGTTTTCAGGGTTCTGCTTGAATCTCTTCGTAGTCCCGAAAAAAGTCGGTTCCCTTCGTCCAATTTTGGACCTCAAGTTGCTCAACCGCCACGTGAGGATCCTCCACTTCAAGATGGAGTCTCTGCGCTCGGTAATAGCCTCGATGGAACTCGGAGAGTTCCTCTTCTCTGTGGACATACAAGATGCCTACCTCTACATCTCTATTTGTTTGCAACATCAGAGATATCTCCACTTTGCGATTCAGGACAATCAGTACCAGTTAACGGCCCTTCCCTTCGGCCTAGCCTCCGCTCCCTGTGTCTTTACGAAGGTGATGACAACAGTCATGGCCATCCTTCGATCCAGGGGGATTCTCATCATCCCTTACCTGGACGATCTCCTGATCAAGGGCTCGTCCCGCCAAGACTGTCTTCAAAGTCTTCAGATAACCCTGGATGCCCTCGGCCACCTCGGATGGATAGTCAACAAGGAGAAGTCCATCCTGCACCCTACCCAGCATCTGACCTTTTTGGGCATGGAATTCGACACGAATCTAGCCCGGGTGTTTCTACCGAGGGGCAAATTTTCAACCTTTTGCAAGGGGATCCGATCCCTAAAACGCTCGAGAATCATGTCCCTTCGGTCTTGCATGAGGGTTCTGGGGAAGATGATAGCTTCCATGGAAGCAGTGCCTTTCGCACAATTTCACTCTCGCCCTCTCCAGCTGTTCTTCCTTTCAGTCTGGGACAAGACCTCGTTTTCTTTGGACTGCCCCATTCTTCTTCCGCTCAGAGTCAGACAATCGCTGACTTGGTGGACTTTGCCGGCGTCAGTTCTCCAGGGAAGGTCCTTTCTTCCGCCTCGGTGGCAAGTCATCACCACCGATGCCAGTCTCCTAGGATGGGGGGCGGTTTACCATCGGAAAATGGCCCAAGGGCGCTGGAACGCCCAGGAGACTCTTCTCCCCATCAACCTTCTGGAGATCAGAGCAGTCTTCCTTGCTCTCCTTCGTTGGCAGCCTCTCCTCGTAGGCAAACCAGTCCGCATTCAGTCAGACAACGCCACGGCCGTGGCGTACCTAAACCACCAGTGTGGTACTCACAGCAGGCAGGTGATGTCAGAAGTGGCAAGGATACTGCGTTGGGAAGAGCGTCACGTTCCGGCGATCTCCGCCATTCACATTCCAGGGGTGGAAAATTGAGCAGCTGACTTCTTAAGTCGCCAGGCTCTAGCGTCAGGCGAATGGTCCCTTCATCCCACAGTCCAGTCAGATATGCCAGCGTTGGGGCACCCCGGACGTCGATCTCATGGCATCTCGGATGAACAACAAAGTTCCTCACTTTGTAGCCAGGTCCAGGGATCCTCTATCCGTCGGTTGCGACGCCCTAGTAATTCCGTGGTCCCAGTTCCAACTGCCTTACCTGTTTCCTCCCCTTTCCCTAATCCCAAAAGTGGTCAAAAAGATAAAGTCAGAGGGCATCCCAGTCATCCTAGTGGCTCCAGACTGGCTGAGACGCCCTTGGTAAGCGGAGTTGGTGAACATGCTCGCGGACGTCCCCTGGAGGCTTCCAGACCGTTCAGAACTCCTCTCACAAGGGCCCCTTTACCACCAGAATTCTCAGTCTCTGAGTTTAACAGCATGGCCGTTGAGGCCGCAATTCTGAGGGAATCAGGGTTTTCCAGCCGGGTCATTCAAACCATGATCAAGGATAGGAAACCAGCCTCCTCCCGCATTTACCATAGGTACTGGAAGGCATTTTTCCGTTGGTGCGATGATAATGATGTTTTTCCATTGTGATTCTCCATTCCACCCATACTTGGTTTCCTCCAATCCGATTTGGATGCGGGCCTGTCCCTCAGTACCCTCAAAGGCCAGGTGTCTGCCCTGGCAATCCTCTTCCTGAAGGATGTGGCTTCTTTACCGCAGGTGAAGACTTTTCTCCAAGGAGTCGCCCATGTAGCTCCTCCTCATCATTCTCCGATAGATCCGTGGGATCTCAATCTCGTTCTTGGCGCTCTCCAAAAGGCGCCGTTCGAACCAATCCAGGACATTACTCTGTCCCTTCTTTCATGGAAGGTGGCTTTTCTAATCGCCATTACATCCATCAGGAGAGTTTCTGAGCTGGCGGCTTTATCCTGTCGTTCCCCGTACCTTATCCTTCACCAAGATAAGGTCGTTCTCAGGCCAGTTCCTTCCTTCCAAAGGTGGTATCCCCCTTTCACATTAACGAAGATATCGTTCTTCCATCGTTTTGTCCTGCGCCAGCTCATCCCCTGGAAAAGTCGCTCCACAAACTGGACATAGTGAGAGCCTTGCGTGTCTACCTTGCCAGGACAGCTTCTTTTCGCCTATCCGATTCCCTGCTTGTCATCTCTGAAGGTCGCCGGAAAGGGCTTCCGACGTCCAAATCCACAATTGCTCGCTGGATTCGTTCTACCATCCTGGAAGCCTACCGACTTCAGGAAAAACTGCCCCCTCCGGGAGTGAGAGCCCACTCCACCCGGGCTGTAGGGCTTCTTGGGCTGTGCGACACCAGGCTTCGGCCTTGCATCTTTGCAGAGCTGCGACCTGGTCGTCTTTGCACACTTTTGCGAGGTTCTACAGGGTTCATACCCAGGCCTCGTCCGATGCAGCTCTTGGTAGGAAGGTTCTGCAGGCGGCGGTCGCACATTGGCCGACCTAAGCCCTTCCTTCTTTCGTTCCTTTATGGCTGTTCCCACCCTCGGGACTGCTTTGGAACGTCCCATGGTAATCTGTGTCCCCCAATAAGGCGATAAAGAAAGAGGGATTTTGGGTTCTTACCGTAAAATCTCTTTCTTGGAGCCTTCATTGGGGGACACAGCACCCTCCCTGTTTAAGTTGTACCGTGTTGGGTCTTCGAGTCCCTTGTTGGGTTGGTACATATGTTCATAGTTTTTGGTTGCTTCTCCTACTGCTTTCTCACCAACTGGTACCTTGTGCCTGTCGGTGGGTGTATACTGCCGGGGAGGAGCTAATTTTCTTGTTTTGCATAGTGTCAGCCTCCTAGCAACAGCAGCATACACCTCTTTTGTTGAAAACTGTTTTTTGCCACTTACATAGTTTATTACATAGAGAGATATATATATATATATATATATATATATATATATATATATATGAGTTGTATTCCAATAAATATATATTATGTTCTATCTAAATGTCTTGATTATTGTATCATATAAATGATTAAATGTCTGATGTTCACATTGTACTACAATCAATTTTTCACTTAAATATAAGCAATATATGTGGGAGGAGGAGTCTGAGTTGTGGAGGAGGAGTCAGTCGCAGGTTTGGCTTACCGACTCCACAGCCCGGATTATAGGGGTATTAACCTCTTTCCTTCCGTATGATTTTTGGTCTTTTTTTTTTTTTTTTTTTTTTTCCTCCCCTCCTTCTAAGAGCCCTGACTTTTTTTCTTCTGTCAACATCGGCACATGAGGGCTTGTTTGGCTTTTTTGCAGGATTAATTGTAGTTTGAATAAAACCATTTTTGGAGACTTGTAACTTATTTTCTTTTTTTTTTTTCGGGCGGTGAGCTGACAATTTTATCAATACTGTTTTGGGCTAGATACGATGTCTGGTAACAACGTTTACTGTACTGGTTCATTTTTTATGTTCATACTTTGGGGGTTTTTTAGTGGTGCAGAGAAACCAACTGTGTAAATCTTATCCTCCTATGATGCCAAGCCAGTGTGCTCCTGGCAAAAGAGGGATATTGTTATAGGGGTCTGGTTTGTATGTAGTTATAGCCTGAGGCCTGGCTTCACAGGAGAACCAAGATGGCCTCAATCCAGAACTACCTGCAGAATAGTGAGTGCATCTCCGGAGTATAATACAGGATGTAACTCAGGATCAGTAATGTGATGTATGTACACAGTGACTGCACCAGCAGAATAGTGAGTGCAGCTCTGGAGTATAATACAGGATATAACTCAGGATCAGTAATGTAATGTATGTACACAGTGACTGCACCAGCAGAATAGTGAGTGCAGCTCTGGAGTATAATACAGGATGTAACTCAGGATCAGTAATGTAATGTATGTACACAGTGACTGCACCAGCAGAATAGTGAGTGCAGCTCTGGGATATAATACAGGATGTAACTCAGGATCAGTAATGTATGTACACAGTGACTGCACCAGCAGAATAGTGAGTGCAGCTCTGGAGTATAATACAGGAGGTAACTCAGGATCAGTAATGTATGTACACAGTGACTGCACCAGCAGAATAGTGAGTGCAGCTCTGGAGTATAATACAGGATGTAACTCAGGATCAGTAATGTATGTACACAGTGACTGCACCAGCAGAATAGTGAGTGCAGCTCTGGAGTATAATACAGGATGTAACTCAGGATCAGTAATGTATGTACACAGTGTCTGCACCAGCAGAATAGTGAGTGCAGCTCTGGAGTATAATACAGGATGTAACTCAGGATCAGTAATGTAATGTATGTACACAGTGACTGCACCAGCAGAATAGTGAGTGCAGCTCTGGGGTATAATACAGGATCTAACTCAGGATCAGTAATGTAGATACAACTTCCCTCTTTGCTTAGTTCCTTATTTTTGCCCTTTTGTCTGTGCAGAGCTAAGAAGGTCGTCCTTCAGGGCTCCAGCACTGCTCACCTCATGGAGTTACATGCCTTGGCATTAAGCATGGACATCCCCTCATATCTAGTGCAGGATGCCGGCAGGACCCAGGTAAGACATTCAGCATGTTATTCTTCAGTATAGCCCGACTGTAAAACATCTGACATCCTGTCCTGTCTTCAGATTGCAGCTGGGTCACATACTGTCCTCGCCATCATGGGTGAAGAAGAAATGGTGAATAAAGTGACGGGAAAGCTGAAACTACTGAACTGAGGAGAGCAAGGCGGGCAGAGGGCATCTAGCTGGAGACGATGGAGGGACAACTGATGAGACAGCCCGGACGCGTCCTCCAGAGAGGGAGAAGAACTCGGAACACGACATGTGTGAATTGTGCTCCAGAGCCATCGCCAATCAATGAGGAAAGAGACGCAGAGTATTACATAATGCAGACTATGGTGGTGATAGAAGTAGGTACCTAGAGCTGCTGGCGCCAGGATCCTGCCCCACCTGTGTACATGTGCTACCATGCAGTCGTGTGATCTATATCTCCATTCACTTTATGACAACCTAAGTGTCGTCTCTTGCACGCAAACCCTCTGATCCCAAACCTCTTCCATCACTGAAATGGCTGAAAACTGGGAACACTAGATTGGATTGAATCACCCTGCTGCCATGGATGCGTTAAGCACGTTTCCCCTGTGCCTCTGACATGAAGGAACATGGAGGCGAGTGAATCCCTCTTTCTTAGTGCCCCCAAGTAACAGAGTGATCATTGTTAGGGATCAGTAATAATTCTCGTGCCGTGAAAGTGACATTTAGCTTCTTTAATTTCATTGTGAGAGGCCTTGGCCTGAACATGTTCTGCGACACGGCCACTGTGTTGTTTATATACAGTATTACGTGTGACATCTTACAAGCGATATGATATGAATAGACGTCACTGATATATTAAATATTACCGTAGAATTATTCTTAACGGCACGTGGCTGAGGTGATCATCCCTCGTCATGTCAGTGCATCCATGTCTCTGATTCATGAGCCATAACATTAGGACCACTCGCTGGTGGAGTGAAGACTATTGATAATCCTTGTGATGTATGGACTAGTGAGCTGAGAAACTCTGAAACAACGGGGGTCTCACGGGCGATCCTGCTGCCCAGTGCTTAGGTGCAAACTCGGAATTGGTGTCAGGTTAGAAAGGGCTGAGGACCATGTAGCAATGGGAGATGGATTACGTTATCTTTACCATCATGCGGTTGTCTGCTGTGTGTTAATCACTCATGCGGGTAAAGGGCCTGTCACACTAAGCGATATCGCTAGCATTATCGCTATAACGTCACTGTTTTTTGTGACGTTATAGCGATATTGCTAGCGTTATCGCTATGTCTGATACTTGCCTCCGACCGCTCCCCCGCTGGTTATCGCTGATCGCGCGAGAACGTCCTGGGTCGTTTCTCGTCGTCAGCTTCCTGCTGGGGCTTCCTGCTGTGACGACGAGCGATGCGTGGACGCGGGCGGGAGGACGTCAGGATCGCCTCGTCTGACAGGTAAGTAGCGACCCCCCCCCCCCCCAACCCCTGCGATGTAGCTGGTGAGATCTGCCTGTGTGGCAGCTCTCTAGCGACCACTTAGCGATGTACCAGCGATCGTGACCTCGTCATATCGCTGGTCGGGATCGCTGGTACATCGCTAAGTGTGACAGTACCTTAAGAGATGGCAGGCACCAAGTCACACCATGGGAAGAAGAGGAGCTTGCGCAGGCTGGTGATGGTGCAATATTCTGCTGGAAAACCTTGTCATGGCATCATTTGGATGAGACATGTAGGTGGTGTTTGTCGGTGTGATTCCCTAACGGCAGCGCCTTTTACTAGTAAAGTGACCCTGCACAAAGGTGACAGAGCAAGTGATGACTTGTCCCTCCAAGTTCCCAGTTCACGATCCAATTGCTCATCTGTGAGCTGTGCTGTAAAGCGAGTCCGATCCTTGGCGGGTGCACGGAGCGCCGTACAGGACATGAAGGATTAGTGCTCTCCTGACATCACAGGATACTTCTGATATTGTGCGGCGTCCAGGCAGTAGTGGGACAGAGTTAAAAGGGTTTTCCCTTTTCAGTAACAACTTACTCTATCTCACTGTGTATCGGATGCAGTAGCAGTGACATCACATCAATAGTGCTGCACGGTGTAGCCAGCACGAGCTGCCGAGCTGTTATATACAGCAGTGCTGCCAACGTGACATGACGGCTGCAGCCTACACACAATCACCAGATTTTAGCATTTTTATCAGCAAGCTTTTTTTTTTTTTTCTTATTACAAAAAAAATGAAAACCATTTTATTTTGGAGGCAAAATCGTGACCGAGCGGATGAAGTAGGCGGTTAAATGTTTAGGCTGAATAACGGGGGTCAGTGCACTCGACCTGGGCTCTTCCATGGAAACTTAGACTCTGTTCTCACTGAATCTTTTTTTGGCGGTCTCATAGAATCCTAGACGGGACCCCCAGGGTCATCGTGTCCAACCCCCTGCTCATTGCAGTAGTCACTAACCCTTTCTCAGACAGATGTCTGTCCAGCCACTGAAGACTTCCATTGAAGGAGAACTCACCACCTCTTGTGGCAGCATGTTCCACTCATTGATCACCCTCACTGTCAACAAGTGTTTTCTAAAATCTAATCTGTATCTTCTCTATTTGTTTCATCCCATTGCTTCTCGTGTTTCCATGTGCTAATGAGAATAATGATGATTAGAGTTGAGCGACTTTGGTTGGATTGGGTTTCATGAAACAAAATTTGTTTCAGATGAAACTGGTCCGACTAGGGCAAAAAAGTCGGAGTTTTGTCTGAAATCCGACCCCAATGCAAGTCAATGGGGAATAACAGCCCTTCAGATATTTGTAGACAGCTATTAAGTCTCCTCTTGACTTTCTTTTTTTGCAAACTAAACATTGCTAGATCCTTTAATCGTTCCTTGCAGTCCGCTCACCATCATCCTGCTAGCTCTTCTCTGAACTTGCTCCAATTTTTCAATGTCTTTTTTTAAAATGTGCCCATAACCGGACACAGTATTCCAGATGAGGACTGACCAAGGAGGAGTAGAGGGGATAATTACTTCATGTGATCTAGACTCTATGCTTCTCTTAATACATCCTATATCTTTTTGCCCTTTTTTTCTGCTGCATCGCACTGTCGACTCCTGTGCAGTCTGTGATCTATTAGTATACCCAAGACTATTTCACATGTGCTGTTTTTAAAACAAGATGCTTCAGAAAAGCTAATTTTCTCTGTAGTCTTGTAAACCTAAAGCCTCTCTTGTCTGCATTTTTTTGTTTTTATTTCAGCAGATTTTATATGTTTGTTTTTTAAATCCATTAAACAATGAAGGAAACACTGATAAAGCTCTCCGAAAGATGCCTTGGCCTCTTTTTAGCTTTCCCATTCACTTATGTTGTATGTAGAAGGAAATGCCAGAGGAATGGACGTCACTTCAATTAAACGCTCTGTGTCTTTGAAAGCCTAAACACAAGGAATTGGGTTTTTGTTTTTTTTTGCATTTTATTTTTTTGTTTTAAGAGCAGAAAATGACAGTGTGAACTCAGCAGCTATTGGGGGGGGATTTGCAGACTGTGTATATAGCTGTATCTGTCTCTGGCTGCAGTCCTCTGTATGCACAGGTTATATTCAGATCTAGCAGTGTTCATCTATGCTAGATATTAAAAACAAAGGTTTTTAAAGTTATGACCTAGAGATAAGCTCCTACCCCCATGTACAGTCCTGACATCTGCAGATGGGGGAACATGTACAGGTCAGTAGTCCGGCTATAAACACCCTGGCCTTATTGTATGTGATCCTCACATGAAACATTGTCATCCATTCACCAGAAGATCAATTAAATTTTGAGTACATAGACTTATCTCATTAGTCTTTCTATTTCTGGAAATGGCTGCGATATGAAGACTCCCCTTTAAAAGCTTCCCTGCTGTACAAAAAAAAGTACAGCAGGTCAAGAGGACCCGTCCCTTGCCTTAGATATGTAATTTTTTTTTCTTACCTGGTGTAAATGCCGCTGTTCTCCTAAATCTAGGGATGTTTTTCTTTTGCTCCTGCTCCTCTCCATTGCAAAGATATGGTGCCATCTGCCCTGTACGCAAGACAAGTTTTGTTAGCCAAGTAGGTGTAGTTCTCAGTTTCAGTGGGTGGTGTCTTGGGGACCACACCCACTTGTCCAAATAGACTAGATTTATAGAAGGGGCCATATCTCACCTACTAAACCTTATCAGCACGCAGAAGAGACAATAAAAACGCAGCTAACCTGCTTTTTTGAAAGTAGCTTCTTTACTGTCAAGAGAGCAGATTTTGCCTGCAGAAAAAAAAAACGCACTAAGTGAACATAGCCCAACAGGGTCCTTCGCCTGAGAAACCTGCACCTTTGCGTTAAGGCAGTAACGTCAGAAGGCAAAGCTGCAGTCTCAGCAGAATTTAGTGCTACTTTCTGCCCCGGAGTCATCCCACCTGCTGGAGACTAAACTTCTGTGTTGCAGGCAAGGACTGAAAGTCAGCAGAAACCCAACCGGTTACTGTTTGTTTTTTCCACTACGTCGCAATGTTATAGTCTCATCAGCCTCCGCAAATCTAAACATCTTATCCCTCACTTCCTGCATTTCCAATGGAACTTTGCTCTGTGTTACTACAAATGGCTTGAAACATGCAATATTGGATTCATATGAAAGTACAAGATCTGAATGTGATGTCTCAAGACCCAGCTCCTCTATAAAAGGTGAGGTGATCCAACATGGAGGAAGAGCAGATCCACTTTGTGCAAAAGGTTTAATTGAAAAATTCTGTTTTAGCCTCTAACACACATTCTGCATCCAGTAGGGTTTATGTCCAGTAGGGTTTATGCCTGTAATAAGCTTTGTCTAGCTAAGTACTCTGCAAAAATGTAATATGGACCTATATAAGTCGGAAAAGAAAAAAGCCCAGATGCTATAAGCATACTGGTTCCAGTACTGTCCAAACCCATAGAAATAGCAGCAGCGAGAGGGTTGTATACATATCCGCAGTGGATAGGGAAGAGAATATCTATAGCCTCAAGGAGGGCAGAGAAAGCTGGCTATAGAGGAAGAGGACTGGAAATAAGTGCAGGATAGAAGCTGTGCTGATCTATGAGCTAATGTAGATAGCCACACATCTAGCCTATATTACTGGGAGAGACACTCCCACAAGAGAAAAGTCAAACTTCATATCAGGAGGTCACCAAATGAGAAATGGAAGATTACAGACTGAAATTTACTGCAACTTCCAGACTGATATCTAAAATGCATTTATTTTGTGTCGAATGTATCCACGGCTTGTGTACATATCGGTGCTTATTCCTATACAGGTCTGCTCACTGTTGTACACACGCTGACCACCAGAAGGCGCTCTCACCTTCAGCAGAGATCTGCTGAGTTTTTTTTTTTTTTTCCTGTCTTCCTGATCTTCAGTGTTTCTGTCACAAGACTATGAGGTCATTGTGGAATTACAGAAGGAGGGTCACTGGTAACGCACCTACCGCAGGCGAGAGCTTCATACATTCCTTCCAGAACAGTTTTCTCTTGTAACTTCAGCCCTCCTAATGTGAACGACACACAAACGCCTGCATATGAAATGCAACCGACGCTACATGAAAAACGCCAACGTTTTGCTACAAAGTATCCAGCGAAGACATAAAAGGAAACCTACTAATAAAATATTCCCTATCCCGTCGCCGTATTTCCTGCGAATGACACCGGATCGGACGGGAATGCCTTCACATGGATGTAATATATGTATATTGCAGCTGTACTGACGACAGCAACTGGATCATTAACAGGGTGAAAGGTCTATATGAATGTAGAAAGGAAGGCCACGTCCGCAGCAGCACACACATTGCAGCGCGCCTGCATTCCTTTCTATTTAAGGATGACTCTGCAGAACCTTTGGATTACACAGCTGCATGTAAAAGGGGGTCTTATACCAGCCACCGGTTCCTAAATAAGTTTGTGCCGGAGTGCTGGCATTTCCCTCGTAAATTCTAAACTACACAAGAGCCTTTCGGCCGAGCTGCGCGTTGTTTGCTCCAAATGGAGGCAATTTCTCCCATCGGGACACTTTAAGGCTGGGTTTACACATTGCACCAAAATTCTAAAGAGTGCACAAAACCTTATTCACAAAAAGTCCACAGCGGAGTGAAGCAGATGATACACTGATAGTCTGATGCAGAGTTTCTTAAGATTTTAGGATGTGCTAAAATCCAGACATAACAGGCGCAGTTCTTGCTGAGCCCCTGGCTCGCGCCACAGCGAGTACTTCAGGTTGTATGTGAACTTAGCACTAAGCCCCATACACCTAACCCTATTACAGATCAGACAGCCATCATGACCTGTTATACTGGTATCTTCCCCTAAGGCCGGGATCACACATGCGAGGAATACGGCCGAGTCTCGCATGTGAATACTCGGATCCATGTATTGCTATGCGGCCGCACGCTCCGATCCGAGTGCCGGGTATTCACATGCGACAGTCGGCCGTATTACTCGCATGTGTGATCCCGGCCTGAAAGTTTTGCTTTTTGAGTCTTATCTGGTGCCTTATTAAGTCACCTTCCAATGGCACACAGACTAAGGGTAACTCAAGGAGCTGTTGCCAGTCTTCTAAATTTAATGGCCTCTGATGACGCTGATGGTAAAAACAGACACACCCGATTCTCATGGAAAACACTGATGACACCGTTTTCTCACGTGTTTCATACGGACGTGCGAAGGAGGCCCCTAAAGGAGGTTTTCAGGGATTTTGGTATGGACGGCCTCTTCTTAAAAGTGAATTGAACCAAGCTGCAAAACCAGGTCCAGCCCCTACCAAATTTAATCCACTGACTACTAGCAAAGCGCTGCACCAATCTGATATTGATGACACCCCCTGTATGGCCATGTTACCACATGTGAAAAGGGTACTTTTCTAGCTGCAAGCACTAAGGTTCACTATAGCAATCCTCTGTGATTATGTTTTTGTTGCCTTTTTTAAGCATTTTTAGCGCAGAAACGCTGGGATTCATAAAATCACATCCACTTTGCTTGAACTGTTAAAACACAACAGAAAAAAAAAAAATGCAGTGGAAATAAAATGCAGCATTTACGCAACGTGCGAACATGGCTTAAATGAGGCTTTTGATTTTATCGAAGGGATGCACATCATGGAGCAACACAAAAGCTCATCCATAAGTGCCATTACACAGGAGCAGCACCCATGCCTTGCTTACCCTGAGGAGCAGATATCGTGCATCTAAGGGCATCCATGACTTATAGCGTAGTATTTTTTTTTTTTTAGTGGGACGAGTGTCGCAAATCTGGACGAATTCCACATCCAGATACAAGCTGCAGACTAAGTCTACTGGCCCTTTAATTACTGACAAAGGCTGCATGTATACAGTAGGTATCTCTGCTCCAACTGTCCAGGATTTATTTTCTAGCACTATACATATCAAATATCTATTATTTCTCTGAGCTCCTGCAGTTATCACCCACCAGTCGCCGGCCACCCTTAGTCAACATTTTCTCTGTGGTTAGAGTTCAATCATGAAAAGCTCCCAAACAACCGGAGGGACACAAATCCCCAGAGAGGAATGTTTTTGTTGAAAAGTTCAAGGATTTAAAGTAAGAAGAAAAGTTTTATCCAAATAAAGAAATGTGGCAAAGAGCGGCAGAGCCGGATCAGGACTCGGACCCATAGAGAGCCACTGACTCGTGTATAAAGGGCATCGAAACCAACAGGATAAAAGTCAATGAATAACTTTATGTTTCGTCACGATGTGTAAAGTTCACACAGCGGCTTATGGGACGGTACAGTGTGAGCTCAGCTGGGACGTTACAGGAC
This sequence comes from Dendrobates tinctorius, assembly GCF_039654945.1. Lineage (NCBI taxonomy): Eukaryota > Metazoa > Chordata > Amphibia > Anura > Dendrobatidae > Dendrobates > Dendrobates tinctorius. Next base: position 2,680,935 of record NW_027361695.1, on the reverse strand, counting down.
GGAACGATTTACCACCATACGGCCCGATGTCAGACATCAGTGCAGCAGCCGAAAAACTTTGGAGGCACCAGTTAATTTTTTATGGGAAATCCACTTTGAGATTTTTTTTTCCCTGAAAATATTTGTAAAAATGCATAATGGGGGAAAAAAAAAGTGCACGTCACTTCTTTGAAGCAGATCCTGATAGAATCCAGTCCGATCAAAACGCTGCAAAAAAAAAAATTATATAAAAAAAAGTATCACAAGAAAACTCTTCAATGAAAATGAAAACTTCTAAAATTGAGCTTTTACTGAAGCCTTTTCTGCTTCAATAATTCGTGATTTACTAATGCCTCAAAAAAAACAACTTAAGTGTGAACAAAGCCTAAGGACTGTCTGGCAACTGGAATTTGGCCAGCCGGTCTTATATTGCTTAGGCCTGTTTCACACTTCCGTTTTTTCAAATCCGTCAAAATCCGTTGGTTTCCGTAAAAAAACGGATCCGCCATTTTTTTGCAGGATCCGTTTTTTTTTGTCCCATAGACTTACATTAGTGGTTACCGCGGATCCGTCAAAAAAACGGATCCGGTTTTTTAAAAACGGATCCGTCTGCATCAGTTTCCGTCAAAAAAACGGAAACGGATCCGTTTTTTTAAAAACGGATCCGTCTGCATCAGTTTCCGTCAAAAAAACGGAAACGGATCCGTTTGGCGGACACAAAAACGGAAGTGTGAAACAGGCCTTAGGGTGCAGACAGATGGACCAAGATCGGGACGCAGTGCCTGGACTAGACCCGAGCGTGACAGTCCACGTATTTCTATGCAGCCGTCAAGCTCGTTTTGGCAGTTCGCGTTCCACAGACCTTGCTAGTAGCATGCACGTTTGCTTTGACCAGACGTTCATGTCGATTCCATAATAAAAGGGGCTGATCAGCAGCTGCCATAACCTTCCGATGCTGCTTATCTAAGATGAAGTTTGTTGCTTTACCCAAAGGGTAAAAGATTTTTTTTTCCATCCAGAAACAGCACTACCTTCATCTACAGGCCGCCTCTGGTATTGCAGTAAACAAGAATGGCGCCCTGTCTAAAAATTAAAAAAAAGAAAAAGGTGTGATCCTGAGAAAACATGAAAGAGAAAATCAAGGGTGTGTTCTGTATTCTTCGTGTCACTGCAGTTTACCAGCCATGGTAAATGTCGTTCCGCCAGTAAAGCACCTTCTGGACTGAGCGGACAGGTCTGTTCAGGCGACCTACAATTTTTTCTACAAATTTTAACACTTCATGTGAAAATAGACACAAAAATTCACTTAAACACAAAGCTGTCGCCAGCTGGGGGACATTCTTCTAAATCTATTTAAGTAGCATCAACATATTCCACAGCGCTGCAGGAGGAACATTATTACCCACATGCTGCCCATAGGGGTACAGCCACAGGCGAAAAGGACAGCCGTCAGATTAGAGGGGTATTCACACTATATTTACAACATAACTATCTGATAGATGTGGGACCTGCACCTTTCTCAAGAATGTGTCTCCCCCCCCCCCCCCCCCCCCAGGGACGGCTCCAGGTTTATGCAGGCGACAGAAACCCAATAGACTCATCTTTGCTTTCTGTTATACTTTCTCACCTTCCAATAACTTTAGATTTTGGTCGAGTTGTATGGGGCTTTTTTTTGTGGGGGTGAGTTTTTGTCATTACCATTTTCGAGTCCATATGACTTTTTGAACGCTTTTTAATATTTTTGGGGGGAGGCAAAGTGACCAGATAACACTTAAAAGACGACCCGTCACCCATCACCATGCCCATATACCCATCATACATATCCGCCATCCCATAGTCCCATGCCCATATACCCATCATACATATTCTCCATCCAATAGTCCCATGCCCATATACCCATCATACATATCCTCCATCCCATAGGCCCGTGCCCATATACCCATCATACATATCCTCCATCCCATAGTCGAGTGCCCATATACCCATCACACATCCTCCATCCCATAGTCCCGTGCCAAAATACCCATCATACATATCCTCCATCCCATAGTCCCGTGCCCATATACCCATCATACATATCCTCCATCCCATAGTCCCGTGCCCATATACCCATCATACATATCCTCCATCCCATAGTCCCGTGCCCATATACCCATCATACATATCCTCCATCACACATCCTCCATCCCATAGTCCCATGCCCATATACCCATCATACATATCCTCCATCCCATAGTCCCATGCCCATATACCCATCACACATCCTCCATCCCATAGTCCCATGCCCATATACCCATCATACATATCCTCCATCCCATAGTCCCATGCCCATATACCCATCACACATTCTCCATCCCATAGTCCAGTGCCCATATACCCATCACACATCCTCCATCCCATAGGCCCGTGCCCATATACCCATCATACATATCCTCCATCCCATAGTCCCGTGCCCATATACCTATCACACATCCTCCATCCCATAGTCCAGTGCCCATATACCCATCACACATCCTCCATCCCATAGTCCCGTGCCCATATACCCATCATACATATCCTCCATACCATAGTCCCATGCCCATATACCCATCATACATATCCTCCATCCCATAGTCCCGTGCCCATATACCCATCATACATATCCTCCATCCCATAGTCCAGTGCCCATATACCCATCACACATCCTCCATCCCATAGTCCAGTGCCCATATACCCATCACACATCCTCCATCCCATAGTCCCGTGCCCATATACCCATCATACATATCCTCCATCCCATAGTCCCGTGCCCATATACCCATCATACATATCCTCCATCCCATAGTCCAGTGCCCATATACCCATCACACATCCTCCATCCCACAGTCCCGTGCCCATATACCCATCATACATATCCTCCATCCCATAGTCCCGTGCCCATATACCTGTCATACATATCATCCATCCCATAGTCAACCATTATGACATCATAATGAGGGGCGGGGCTTGACGCACACACACTTTTTCCCCAGTATGTAGGTAGAGGCTAAATTGTTTGGTGAATTGGAATGCGCGGAGTTAAAATTTCGCCTCACAACATAGCTTAGGACGCGCGCACACACACACAGGCTGTGGCTCACAGGATCCTCTGGGGCGTGTCCTTAGCCTGCTCTGCCTTACCACCATGTGAGCCTCACCCCCTTGTAAAGACCATAAAATGTAGGAATAAATGAAGAGACCATCGCCTCTAGAACGTAATGACGGATATTAAAAACAATAATTAAAAAAATGAAAGCTCGGGGAGCAGCAGGAACAAAACGAGGGGATATATTTAATATGGTGACATGGTCTCAATCTCATTTTTTTTTCTTTAGCTGGGGGGGGGCGATCATACTCACTGCGATACCAAATGTTTTTTTTTTATTATTTTTTGGATTTTAAGGCAGTTTTCCATTTTATTTTTTTTTTATAACCCCTGGCTGCAGTTTTTTTTGTTTTTAATGAAGGCCCTTTCCTTCCCTCACTGCACCGAGTCTATGGCGCTGCTCTCACGTCGGCAGCGCTGCAGCCAGTCGCTTAACTCAATGCCAACGACTGGCTGCAGCGCTGTTGATGTGACTTATCAGACACTGGGGGCAGCGGTGGAGGACCCCTAATAATCAGATAGAAGACGCTGCCCCAATTTTTTACCAGTATTCTTGCAAAATCCACTTTCCCTCCTGCACTCAGCGCAGTAAGGGTTAACCCGGTATTCTATCAGCAGCGCTCGCAGTGACTGGGATCTACAGCACAGCCCGGGCTCGGCCGCCTATTTCTGGAAGCTTCTCCCCGGCTCAGCCCTCACACGACCTCTGAGGCGGCTACAAAGTTACCCATGACGTCACTAAGCGGGGCATGCGCAGAATGTTCTGCTCGGATAACGCATGCGTGTTAGAAGCTGAGCTGCCCGCAGCGTCAGTAGACCATGCGGTGTTGCGCATGCGCCTGTCTGCAACACAAGAAACCACGTGACAGAATGGCTTTCTCTTTTTTTTTTTCCCTTGCAATTTCAGGATAATTTATCAATTATAATAATTATTATTCTCCCAAATAAGTTTACAGACATGGTAAACGGTTTTATACAATTTTTTTTTTTTAACAGAACACTGCAATTCAGGATTTGGCTGATTTAGAACAGAACCAGAGAACTTTACACTATAATATGTGCAAAAAGGGCCTGCCTGGAATATAACTTTATTAACATATGCAAATGAGATGGTAATGAAACATGTTACAATGAATCCAGTAAATTCCTATTGGAAGAAAATAAATGATATATATGTTATATACTATATACTTTTTCCCTATCACTGTTACCAGCTGCATTTTATTCTCATCGTTCACTTAAAATGGAAAAAAAATAAAAATTTGTAAATTTAAGCAGAAAAAAAAAACGTAAGTGGAGGAATGAATGAATGTCGTATATATTGTACCTTCATCTCCGCGCCTTTCCGTGGACTCAGAGGATATATAGGAGCTGCTTTTCCATAGATGTTATTGGCGCTCATATAAGAGTGATGAAGACACCGTTGACTGAGGACAGCGCAGACGGCGGCACCTGGACCGATGCGAGGAAAGCGCAGGTGGCAGCACCCGGACCGCTGCGAGGACAGCGCAGACGGCGGCACCCGGACCGATGCGAGGGCAGCGCAGACGGCGGCACCCGGACCGATGCGAGGACAGCGCAGACGGCGGCACCCGGACCGATGCGTGGACAGCGCAGACGGCGGCACCTGGACCGATGCGAGGAAAGCGCAGGTGGCAGCACCCGGACCGCTGCGAGGACAGCGCAGACGGCGGCACCCGGACCGATGCGAGGACAGCGCTGACGGCGGCACCCGGACCGATGCGAGGACAGCGCAGACGGCGGCACCCGGACCGATGCGAGGACAGCGCAGACGGCGGCACCCGGACCGATGCGAGGACAGCGCAGACGGCGGCACCCGGACCGATGCGAGGAAAGCGCAGGTGGCGGCACCCGGACCGCTGCGAGGACAGCGCTGACGGCGGCACCCGGACCGATGCGAGGACAGCGCAGACGGCGGCACCCGGACCGATGCGAGGACAGCGCAGACGGCGGCACCCGGACCGATGCGAGGACAGCGCAGACGGCGGCACCCGGACCGATGCGAGGACAGCGCAGACGGCGGCACCCGGACCGATGCGAGGACAGCGCAGACGGCGGCACCCGGACCGATGCGAGGACAGCGCAGACGGCGGCACCCGGACCGATGCGAGGACAGCGCAGACGGCGGCACCCGGACCGATGCGAGGAAAGCGCAGGTGGCAGCACCCGGACCGCTGCGAGGACAGCGCAGACGGCGGCACCCGGACCGATGCGAGGACAGCTCTGACGGCGGCACCCGGACCGATGCGAGGACAGCGCAGACGGCGGCACCCGGACCGATGCGAGGACAGCGCAGACGGCGGCACCCGGACCGATGCGAGGACAGCGCAGACGGCGGCACCCGGACCGATGCGAGGAAAGCGCAGGTGGCGGCACCCGGACCGCTGCGAGGACAGCGCTGACGGGGGCACCCGGACCGATGCGAGGACAGCGCAGACGGCGGCACCCGGACCGATGCGAGGACAGCGCAGACGGCGGCACCCGGACCGATGCGAGGACAGCGCAGACGGCGGCACCCGGACCGATGCGAGGACAGCGCAGACGGCGGCACCCGGACCGATGCGAGGACAGCGCAGACGGCGGCACCCGGACCGATGCGAGGACAGCGCAGACGGCGGCACCCGGACCGATGCGAGGACAGCGCAGACGGCGGCACCTGGACCGATGCGAGGAAAGCGCAGGTGGCGGCACCCGGACCGCTGCGAGGACAGCGCAGACGGCGGCACCCGGACCGATGCGAGGACAGCGCAGACGGCGGCACCTGGACCGATGCGAGGAAAGCGCAGGTGGCAGCACCCGGACCGCTGCGAGGACAGCGCAGACGGCGGCACCCGGACCGATGCGAGGACAGCTCTGACGGCGGCACCCGGACCGATGCGAGGACAGCGCAGACGGCGGCACCCGGACCGATGCGAGGACAGCGCAGACGGCGGCACCCGGACCGATGCTAGGACAGCGCAGACGGCGGCACCCGGACCGATGCGAGGACAGCGCAGACGGCGGCACCCGGACCGATGCGAGGACAGCGCAGACGGCGGCACCCGGACCGATGCGAGGACAGCGGAGGCGGCGGCACCCGGACCGATGCGAGGACAGCGCAGACGGCGGCACCCGGACCGATGCGAGGACAGCGCAGACGGTGGCACCCGGACCGATGCGAGGACAGCGCAGACGGCGGCACCTGGACCGATGCGAGGAAAGAGCAGGTGGCAGCACCCGGACCGCTGCGAGGACAGCGCTGACGGCAGCACCCGGACCGATGCGAGGACAGCGCAGACGGCGGCACCCGGACCGATGCGAGGACAGCGCAGACGGCGGCACCCGGACCGATGCGAGGACAGCGCAGACGGCGGCACCCGGACCGATGCGAGGACAGCGCAGACGGCGGCACCCGGACCGATGCAAGGACAGCGGAGGCGGCGGCACCCGGACCGATGCGAGGACAGCGCAGATGGCGGCACCCAGACCGATGCGAGGACAGCGCAGACGGCGGCACCCGGACCGATGCGAGGACAGCGCAGACGGCGGCACCCGGACCGATGCGAGGACAGCGCAGACGGCGGCACCCAGACCGATGCGAGGACAGCGCAGACGGCGGCACCCGGACCGATGCAAGGACAGCGGAGGCGGCGGCGGCACCCGGACCGATGCGAGGACAGCGCAGATGGCGGCACCCAGACCGATGCGAGGACAGCGCAGACGGCGGCACCCGGACCGATGCGAGGACAGCGCAGACGGCGGCACCCGGACCGATGCGAGGACAGCGCAGATGGCGGCACCCAGACCGATGCGAGGACAGCGCAGACGGCGGCACCCGGACCGATGTGAGGACAGCGCAGACAGCGGCACCCGGACCGATGCGAGGACAGCGCAGACGGCGGCACCCAGACCGATGCGAGGACGGCGCAGACGGCGGCACCCAGACCGATGCGAGGACAGCGCAGACGGCGGCACCCAGACCGATGCGAGGACGGCGCAGACGGCGGCACCCAGACCGATGCGAGGACAGCGCAGACGGCGGCACCCGGACCGATGCGTGGACAGCGCAGACGGCGGCACCCGGACCGATGCGAGGACGGCGCAGACGGCGGCACCCGGACCGATGCGAGGACAGCGCAGACGGCGGCACCCGGACCGATGCGAGGACAGCGCAGATGGCGGCACCCGGACCGATGCGAGGAAAGCGCAGACGGCGGCACCCGGACCGATGCGAGGACAGCGCAGACGGCGGCACCCGGACCGATGCGAGGACAGCGCAGACGGCGGCACCCGGACCGATGCGAGGACAGCGCAGATGGCGGCACCCGGACCGATGCGAGGAAAGCGCAGATGGCAGCACCCGGACCGACTCCATTTATTTCACATTTATCCCGCGATACTTTCATTTTTTTTATTATTTGATCTGTGACTTTAAAGCCAAGAACCACACTGATTAGTGATGTGACTAACGCATTCCTGCTGCAGCCACGGACGTCGTCCGGGGGTTGTGAAGTGTTCCCAGGTATGTGCTCATGGCGATATACAGGCACGTCCTGGAAATGAGTAATAAGCCTGTGATATCAGCAGCCTCAGGAGACGCCATAGTCCGCATGCGCTGCTCGAAGGAGAAGCATTGTGCAAGCCACAGATCCAGGCTCCTAGCCAAAGCCTTGTGCATAGAAGACACCATAGAATAGGGGATAAATGCTTCTGTTGGAAGGAGAACCCCAATAATAAGGGATGGCCAAGATCAGAAAAACTTCTTTCAGAAACAGCGCCACCCCTGACCATGGGTTGTGTCTGGTATTGCAGCTCAGCTCCATACTTTTCAATGAGGCTTAGTTGCAATACCAGACACAAGCCATGCTCAGGAGTAGGGGTATTCAAGAAAAACAAATTATTCTGATGGGGGGCAGCATCTGTTTTTCAGACATGGAAATAGAATAATAAAAAAAAAAAAGTTTCTCCATCTTCTCCATTCTGCGACAATCTGAGAGTGGTCCTATTTTTTTTTTTTTTAGAAACCCATTTACGGTTTTTATCTGACGCTTGGATCAAAATTGGACGTCTCCAATTTTTTTTTTTCCGGAAAAAAAAAAAAAGACATGTACACAGCCCCATAGAACATCATGGGTGCGAGTGCTGAATACCGCAGATGGCACTAATGCAAGAAAATTGCTCGTGTGTGTGAGCCCTAAAAGGGAGCAGCCATGTTTATCCCATCCTGTACAAACTTTTTAAGCTTTCCGTACACTGAATAACTGCACGTTCCTTAAAAAAAACAAAAAAAAAAAACACAGCACCACTCCTGTTCACAGGTTGTCAGCGGTATTGCAGCTCATTTGCTTTTTTTTAAGGTTGATCTCCAGTACTAATTATAATCCTTTTCCTAAAAATTAATCAAACAGCCATGTTTTCCTTACCCTAGAGAATGTTTTTTCAAGGGGTTTTTCTGAGATTGTCAGAAAGTTGGCTAAGTTCAGAAAATGGGAAAAAAATGAGATAATATCAAGTGACAGCATTCAGATGTGGTTATGGCATGGCGTCACTGCTGCAGGAGCGAGGGACCACCGGCATTAGAGCGGAGGGGTATTATGCAAATTGGTAATTTTATAAAAACAAATTTTTAGGATGTTTCTTGTTCTTAGGAAACTTGCTTAAATATCTGTTCAAGCCTTTAAAATTGCTGGTAACTTCCACATCAGCCCCGCCAACTATGTCAATGAAGCAGATCGCAGCTTCAGACATAACTTTTAGATCGATAATTGCCAAGAGAGACTGTTATTAAAGGGGTTTGATTATGTATTTGGGGCTAAAAATGATTTTTGTAATTAAATCTCATTAAAAAAGTTGCACCGTTTGCCTTCTGTAGTCTCCGTGTTGCACTGTATTACGCTGGCTGCAGAATGAGTTAGCTAAGAATCTGGTAGTGAGCTGTTCTGATAGCTTATGGTAAAGTTTTTAACTCTTATCTGTACTTTTCTGAGCTCCTCTTAGCTGATTTACATGCTTATGGCGCAGGTGAACAAAGAGCCTGTAAAAAAAAAAAATGAAATGGTGTGGAATTTTTAAATGAAACCCTACTGAATAAATAAGTAAATAAATAATAATATATATTATACATACATGTACATATACATTTAAGTAAAAAAAAATAAAATAAATTGTCTTCAAAAGGTGGCCATCCCCTTTAGACCAGGGGCCCCAATTATTGCAAATCTTTAATAGTATTGGTCTTTTCATATTTGCCACCTTTTGGCCCCTTTAGGCTCGCATGTGATTGCAACCCCTGCGCATATTAAAGTTACGCCCCTGATATTATCCTATATTGTAAGCTCAGCTATACAGTCAACTCTGTAAGGACCATATAATGTGACCCGTGGAGCCCTGCGCTGTGGACTCGCTGCTGAGTTCACCCTACAGATCCATAGCTTTTCCAAGCACAAGCATGCGGCAAAGCTGGATATCCGCAGAACGCCCCAATTTTCGGTGCAGATGGGGGATTTTGAAACGACTGTTTGCAAATCGGCGGCATCTGAACCTGTCCTTACGGTCCTCATATTCTCATTTCCTACAGAACAGTCCCCCCCCCGTGTAAGGTGCGATATGAATAATGTCATATAATTAAACTGCGGAGAAGCCATTGGTCGTGCGGTGACAAAGTTTCCGTATTTGCTTCTATGAAGCGGCATCGTCGACCCTGACACCGGCTGCGGCTGCCTCTAGCTGTAACCCCGGCGCCCGTGATCAAATATTCATGAGAGCAGAATCTTCTGTTCCTTATCTCTCCTTTCACAGACAACGAAAGCATAAAGCCCCATATATAAAGCCCCATATATAAAGCCCCATATATAAAGCGGCAAGGACAATACATATGACGCCAGCAACATGATGGGCTGTGTATATGACGTCATCATGCTGATCCGTGATGTCATCGCTGACACTTTGAGACTTATTTATTGGGTTCGTTCGATTTAGATAACACGATGTCGATCAGATCATTATTACAGACTTCCGCACCCAGCTTTCCTATGATCCTGAAGGTCAAAGCAATTATTGGACTGTTACTTTAAGCCTTGTATGTAACTCTGCCTTGCACTATATGTTACGTGCGTGACACAGAGATCAATGATCCTTAAATGTGCTGAGCTTTCAATGCCTCGTGGCGCTGAGAAGAATGGAATTCTCAAGGATAAACGGATATCCGACCAATGGGATCATGGGGAGAACAGTGACATCACCGGGATGTGATATTCTCCTGTCTATGTGATCAGCATACTTATACATCATGGGATACATGATCTGGAGCCGGGCAGAAACCCGCACAAGTACTGCTACCCTCAGTATCCAAAACTATCTCCCCCAAGTGACCTTCCTGGCTACGTCTGCACCTGACTGTTGTGGAGGAACAAAGAAATAGGCTGAAATTATTTCTGCTCAGTATTAATATTAACATATTACAGAAAAATTTATTGTGGGAACATAGTAGCCTTATGCGTAGTATTGGAGAAATCAGTACAAAATGGGCCAATAGCAGTCTATAGGGACCTACAGGTCCATATTACAGGTGTGAGCATGAGACCAAACTCTTTACACGCCTAAGGCCTCACTGAGATGTCGAATTTTTCATACGAGAAAAAAAAGACCATTTTTCATCGAGGCTTGCACCTGGGCAAACGGGAAGGCTAATGGATCTAATGGATGTGCCATTTCTGGGGAGGCTGAGGGCTGGTGTTATTATTATCTGGGAGGGGACCAATATCCATGGCCCCTTCCCAAGCTATTAATATCAGCATGCACCTGCCTGCTTAGCCTTTACTGGTTACTGAAAATAGAGGGACCCCACGTAGCCTTTTTTGTGTCCCCCCTTTTTAATAACCAGTAAAGGCTAAGTATACAGCTGTGAGCTGACATTAATAGCCAGAGAAGCTCTATGTTTATTGTACCCTCCCCAGACTCTTCAGACCAGCTCTCAGCTGTCTGCTTTCCCTACGATGGTTATTAAAAAAGGGGAATCCTATGCTTTTTTTTATTATTACTATATTTATTAGCTAAATACATGTACAGAAAAATACACACGCAAAGATTACAGACCCATATAAAAGCGACCTTAGAGGGATCGTCGGGGGAATGGTAATTATCATTCCGAGGTTCTTCCTTGCTAAATCTAAAATGAGAATTTCTGAGGCCACTTGTACACTTGAACCCCTGGCGGTTGCCTCAGATGATCTAATGATTAATATCTGCCAATTCTTAAATGTCAGCCCTGATGTCATCACATATTACGGTCGTAATCTGAAGTACAGTTAGAGATTTTTAAAGGGGCGCTAAACCTAAAAGTTGGCAGCTTGTAAAACAGCTGCTAATAAAACTCACACCTGTGTCTGTAAATGTATCTGGAGGTCCTCATGGCTGGGGATACGGGAGATGACACGGGGATTTACCTGGATATACTGTCAGGCATCCCACAGACCGAAATGCTGATAACAGAGAACACTCACATCTGTAAATGTACAGTAGGTAGTGAGTGAGGAGGGGGCAGGGGGGGAATAGAAAGTATGTTTAAGACCCCCATACACGTTAGCTGAAAGTCAGCCGAATTGGGCGATAATTTTGGTGGGATCGACCGACCATCTGATGTGTCTGGGGCCTCAGGAGAGATGATGAATTGCGCAGATATGTCTGACGATGGCTTACTCCTCTTTCCCTAATTGAAATCACATAAAACCTCGAGAGAGACGATTCTGTAGAGTATATGGTCATTCGCCTGCCCTCTCCAGACACATGAATTGTCCACGTTTTCTGTATGGGGGAGAGGATTAAGTAGCTGCTAGACACATTTGGTGGCAATAAAAAGGATTGGGCATGTAAAAATCCATCTGCCCGATCCCATAGGTGGGAGTTAGGAGACCCTCCTTGGGATGGTTGGATCACTCTATTACATTAGATACAGGTTTCTAACAGTCTATTGCCATTTGACACATTTTTATGCAGTTGAATATCTTCTATTGTTCTCTGGTATCAGACATTTCAGGATGAGAAAAATCAGATGTTAGCCTATACAAACCACCTATAATATGTCCATAAAAAACTATCCTCCCCCGTGACCATTTTATCACACATATTTCCTTTTTTTTGACCCTCCTAGAACATTTCCATGCCCACGTGTCAGATATGGCGGTGTTAGGAGCCGAGCGTTTCTATCTGGCCCTTTAAAAAGCTTTATATGAAATCAGGTCAATAAACCACAAGCTTTGCTGGGATTCTTATAGATCTGCTGATCAAGGATTTCTTTTTAACCCTCTCTCCGCCATTCCCCGCCCCATTACATCCGCTGTCCTGACCGCTTTCGTCTATAGATTGTGCTCTGCGACTGCATCCGCTGTCTGTCGGTGAATTAATTGGCGGTGCAGCGTTCAGCCTTATTTTTTTGCGAGGTGTTATTCTAAAAAAAGGATCTGGAGCAGACTGTTAATTACATGGTGTCACCAGTACTCCACAGTGAGGAGGGTGGGGGTCTGCACTAATAAGGGACAGAGGGGGGGGGACTAATTCATTTTCATCTCCGATGATAGGGTAAGATTTGTTGTGAAACTACAACTCCCAACATGTCTTCGTAGCCCGGGGGGGCTGTCAAGGCATGCTTGGAGTTGTAGTTTGACACCAGCTCGGCTTGTTACCCCCCCCCCTGCGTTATATCCAACCTAAATGTGATTTTGAGTTCATCTAAAATCTATATTCCCAATTATACGGCCGGGTTTATACTCTGCAATTCTTCCCCTGTCAGAATGACGTCCGGATGATTAATTATCGGCCTGAGCTCCGCATTTATATGCAGAGATATTTCGCCAAGATGTTCCCAGAATGAAGCCCTCCATGATCCTCCCCTCCCCCCGCCAACCAGTGCTTATACTCTACCAAAGCAAAAACCAGTAACGGGACTGGAGAGGCTACAAGCACATTATTTATTTTCACTTACATAGCGCCATCATATTCCGCAGCGCTTTACAGACATTATTGTCACTGTCCCCATTGGGGCTCACAATCTAGATTCCCTATCAGTATGTCTTTGGACTGTGGGAGGAAAATGGAAAAACCGTAGGAAACCCACACAACATTGGGAGACCATACAAGCTCCTTGCATATATTGTCCTTGGTGAGATTTGAACCCAGGACCCCAGCACTGCAAGGCAACAGTGCTAACCACTGAGCCACTATGTGCTAATCACTGAGCCAACGTACTTGCCCACATTAGATTATATGAGCCCATATATAGGGGCGTAACTATGTTAGGTGCTGCGTTTGCAACCGCACCCGGGTCCTTGAGACTAGAGGGGCCCCAAAGGAAAAGACTATTACTATTAAAGACCTGTTTAAAAAAACTGACCGTCACATTTAAGCATAAACTAAGTGTGAACAGGTGCTTAACCTAGAGTCACCAACTTATATACACTCAAACAAAAAAGGAAGCACACTGTAGGGCCATAGCATGCAAACATGAAATATGAATTGCATTACTGCATTAGAAATATGAAAAATTGAGAAAGCTTAGCGCATAAAATGGCCAATTTATGTGTACCTGGAAGCCACGTTAAGGCGTTTCTCGTTTTCCAGGACCCTAACCTAATGCCAATCCTCACTTAGACTAAAGTCTTCATCTGTATGGGAACCTATGTAAATCCTTTCCTTAGACTGAAATCTATAACTATATCTGTGATAGTTGGGGGTCCATTGGAGATTTTGCATTGGAGCCCACAAGCTTCAAGTTACGCCACTACCCAAATCAATCCTTTCAAAACATAAGCCCTAAATCCGGGTTCATACGGTGCAGAGGTAATATTGCACATGATATTGAAGCATGCTTGGACCTAGGTGTCTACAGGAGCTGTATTAGGGATCCATTAAATCAGGCTGTGTGCATAAAACAAGGAAAAAAGTGGAAAGCAACTAAATATATATATATATATATATATATATATATATATATCAGTTTAATGTACACATCCTTGCTGTTCGGAGTCTATACGATGCTACGGGTCCATGCTGAACCTCTGACGTGTTTTTTCTCATGGATTCAGTCATGGTTTACCACATTTTACAGGTATTTTTGTCTAGAAGCACTATATTGCAATATGGTATAGTGGCACTTTGCATGCCACCATATAGTCTCCATGCACGTCATTGCTGTGTGCATGATTCCAGATACAAAGTGCAAAGGATCAATAGACCGACTTATATACTCCCAGGACTGACCAGGGTATACGGTTTCCTATGGAATCACTCCTTGTGCTCGTACGTGTTATAAGGCAGTTTACATTGTAAGTATTACTGCAGACAGGGACAGAATACATACATTGACATGGAATGTGATGGCGCTATATGACTAGCAGTAATAGACTAAAACTAGTATATATATATATATAAATAACAGTGGTGGATGAATTAATTAAAAAAGTTAAATAATAAAAATTCAATCTGCCGCAGACTTATCTAACTCTATCCCTTTTCCTAATGCATTCACCAATTATACCTTTTCAGGGATTAACAGTGTGACCATCAGGGGAGGGTACAAAGGGTGCTGTTATCTTGCTGAGTCCCTGCAAAGCAGAGTAGGAAACCCCTTGCAATAAAAAAAAAAAAGCTGTGACATCTGCTCTGGACTCTGCAGAGTCAAAGGGAGACTGAAACCTTATGGCATTTGCAATGTAAAAATCTCTATATATCGATGGGAAAAGGGTGAAACCTTATAGTTATGTATAAAGGAAGGGGTCTAACAATCTATTGCTACAATGATAGATAGATAGATAGATAGATAGATAGATGTGGAGGAGGAATTATAGGACGGATCGTTGGCAGATGATGACCCAGTATTATTATTCATATTTATTTATATGGCGCCATTAGTTCCATGGTGCTGTACATGAGAAGGGGGTTACATACAAAGTTATAGATATCGTTTACAGTAAACAAATTTACAATGACGGACTGGTACAGAGGGGAGAGGACCCTGTCCTTGCGGACTTACATTCTACTGGATAATGGGGAAGAGACAGAAGGTCGGAGGTGCAGCAGCTCGGGTGGTAGTACTAGCTATGGGAAGGAAAGATCTGGACGCTGCAGGTCAAACCGGGGAGGTGGTAGGGTGGGGGTTAACGGTGCCTCACCCGGTGGAAGCCATGCCTCTTCCTGCCACGTAGACCTTCTTGTGTCACCAAAAACCGGATTTCCAAACCCGGTATATAGGCGAAATATATGTAAAAGAATCTAAAAAAAATGATATGTGGAGAGCAGGAGCGCAAGCAAAACAATATCCAAAAGTGATAGAGGGGACGGCGGTATTCCGATGCACAAAGGAGGAACGTTGGCCGTCTATCGGTCCGTCCGTCCGTCTGTCAGCACCCTGGGGGAGGGGGAGGTTCTGAGCGGCACGGTGCCAAGCACGTCCTCATGAGGATGTAAGGCGAGGTTCTATGCCCGGATAGAAAATTCTACATTGTCGCCGCCGCCGCACTCATGCCAAAAGATTACTGCTGCAGCAACCTCGGGTAACGCAATAAATGCAGCAACCCCAAATAAAACCAAACAACCTCCCGACCCCTGCAGCCCCACCTCGCCACCCAACGTCGTCGAAGGAAGCTGCAGGTTTCAAAGCAACCTGTAATAATATCCATAAAGGTGACCGGGCACAGTGCCACCATCCTCAACAGCTGAAGGTGGTCACTGACCCCCACGCAGAACCCCATTTTGTCCTCCTCCTCCACATCATATAGCTGTTGCAGCAGGTTCCCTTTCAGAGCCCCCCACTCCTGCGTCCAACAGGGGAGGGGGAGCTGTGAGGAAGTGTGAGAAAAACACAGCACTGGAGGAGGAGGAGGAGGCGTTACATGAGACCATCCCTCTAAGGTCCCCCTCCTCCTCCCTTACAGGAAATAAAGGAGGGGTGACGGCTGAGATCTTGCAGTTTACAATCCCAGTCTGGGGATTTATGATAAGATCCATGACTGTCAAGCCTCATGGGGTTTTTTTTTTAGTGCAGGGTAGAGATTGCAGTATTTGCTGCTGCTGTGGGAGAAAATTGGGTTTCATAAGGGTGTAGTGTCAGAATGATACCTAGTGCTAAAGAATGCATCAACGTTGTTACAACGATTGTTACTTTTAACAAATATTTACAATTAACGAGACTTTTCTTTTCCAATAATTTTTATTGAACATGTAAATACAAATAAGAAAGGAGGGGAGTGGGAGGGGAGAAGGGTGGGGGGAGGAAGGGGTTAACGAGACTTTTTCAATGCTTTAGACGAATTGCATCAAACATGAAAACAGCGGCGACACATAAATACAGATCAGCGGATCCAAGTCCAATCTGGGGGTCCGAATGTCTTCAATATAAAAGACCATCCAGGGCGACTATTGAATAAAACTAACACTCAATCTGCCATATCTGGGGACATTCCTTCTTCTAGAAGGTTCTTTATGCTTGCTAATAATAAGTTGTAGACATGAAGACCATAAGGCGGCACAGAGTCCCAGTGGGAATATACTGTGACCCTGAAGCCTCGCTGTGTCATGGGGTGGGGGTAGTACAGTCAGAAGCGTTTATCCACTTGATGGTTGAAAAATGCTAAATTGATAGGGGGGGTCTGACCACTGTGACCCCATGGTACTTTTTGGTCAACACTATCAACTCTGAATGGAGGGGGGGGGGTTTACGCTCCACCGGTGCGGGAGGGGGGGGCACACTCCATCAACATCCTGTTCACACCCCTCCAAGCCACAGTTTTGGGATAGAGCGAATGGGGTTTCCTGTACTGGAGATTGGTAGCAGTCAGATCCCCACTGACCGAGCATTCATCATTCACCCTCATGAATAGGTGATATTTATTTTTATAAATTCCCTATTTTTATTTATTTTACTCACTAATATAGCGCCATTAATTCCACAGCTCTTTACAGACATTCTCATCAATGTCCCCTTTGGATTCCCATTGGGGAATCTTCCCTATCAGTTTGTCTTTGGAGTGTTGGAGGAAACCGGAAAACCCGGAGGAAACCCACACAAACATGGGGAGAACATACAAACTCCTCGCAGATGTTGTCCTTGGTGGGATTTGAACCCTATGAATTTAAAGGGGGCGTATGGCATGGCCATAAACGTCTGCTGGATGCCGGCATCTGAGTCGATCTCCATTCATTCTTATAGGAGTTTTGAGTAATCAGATACTCGCGACCTTCACTGGTGGTCTGGCCCCATTGCGTGCAGATAGGTATGGACCCCGCATGTGTCTTAAATGTTAATCCCTTTAAGAAAAAAAAAAAAGAAAAATCAGCATCAGAGGTAAAATAAAGGGCTATAGGGGAACCCGCACTACCGATCTGTAATCCGGCCGTATGGCTGATAATCTAGCGCCAGTCCGGTGACACCAATACTTATAGGGGAGGTCCAGTGACAACAAGTCATCACCTCCGGGCAGGATACTGATCAGTGGGGTACCGGTACTGATCCCATACGCCAGCCGGTCGGACGGCGCCTGCGCTCTCTACGCGGCTGCCAGAAAGGCGGAATCGATCAGTTTTGATCCATTCTGATTCATGAGAGGTCTTCCACCCATCAACTAGTTTTCATTTTTCCCATAGTCAACCCCTTTAATTAAAGGGTCAAGCTCAAAAAGGAAATTCCTATCCACCTGCCCTATTAGGGCCCATTTACACTGTAGAGCTGTACATAAAAGCACATAGGCACACGTCTACAGGCACCCAGGTCTCTCACAGCCGCCGCTGCCGTGCGCTCTGCTCCCCACCTCTCCTCCTACTGTGGGAAAACAGCGATCGGCGCGGGTAGGCACTGCATCGCGTGACAGCCCTGTGATGATTGACATCATCCACCGCCCAGTAGGCGGCGAGCTGGGCTCTGTCCAACCAATAGAACGCACGCAGGTGGGCGTGGTCCTAGGCCCCGCCTCCTGTTCCCGCCGCCCCTGCCGCCGGAGCCGGGGATCCCCGTGTGGTCAGTCGCGTTTCCGCCCGTGGAGGTAGCGAGTCGGCGGGGGGAGGGGAGGCCGTGTGGAGCCGCTGTCGATGCGGACTGAAGGGGGCTGGGGGGAGAACAGCGGAGTCCCGACCCGGGCACCAAGGAAGGAGAAAGGGAGCGACCTCTGACCAGGCGCCCTGCACCCACAACGGATATACAAAGTCTGGAAGTCGCCAGCTGCTTGTTGCTGCCGGAGTTTGTGTCAGGAGCTCGGCAGCGCCGCTCAGGAAACACCGCTGCTCCACTTGAGGCCTAGTAGGTTTTGCGGCTTTGGGGTGTGGACGCGCTCTCGGCCCCGCTTTGGCTCCTCTCAGTGGGGCAGGCCTGGTCCTGCCAAGACGGGTAAGTGCAGCGGGGAGGGCATTTCACCCCACTTTTTGTATTTTGGGCGCTTTCTCCGTGGCCGGTCCTGGGGCATCTCTGGAGGGGGTAGCGGTGTGCGGCTACTCGGGCGCCTCTGGCTGCTGGGCCTGGAGGATTTGTGGAAGCTTTTTTTTCAGTGTTTTATTGTTTTTCTGCAGGGAGGGTGGAGGGGCTTCCTGTGCTGTGGATACCGACGGGACTGAGGGTCCTGCACCGGCCGCATCGTGTTTGACAGCCCGGAGCAGAACTGATCGTAGGGGGAGATCAGACACTGTCCGGGGGCACAGAACTGATCGTAACTGGGAGATCGTACACTGGCCAGGGGCCCAGAACTGATTGTAAGGGGAGATCTACACTGGCCAGGGGCCCAGAACTGATTGTAAGGGGAGATCTACACTCTCCAGGAGCCAGAACTGACCGTAAGGGGGAGATCTACACTGGCCAGGAGCCAGAACTGATTGTAAGGGGGGAGATCTACACTGGCCAAGGGCCCAGAACTTATTGTAAGGGGAGATCTACACTGGCCAGGGGCCCAGAACTGATTGTAAGGGGAGATCTACACTCTCCAGGAGCCAGAACTGACCGTAAGGGGGAGATCTATACTGGCCAGGGGCCCAGAACTGATTGTAAGGGGGAGATCTATACTGGCCAGGGGCACAGAACTGATTGTAAGGGGGAGATCTATACTGGCCAGGAGCCAGAACTGACCGTAAGGGGGAGATCTATACTGGCCAGGGGCCCAGAACTGATTGTAAGGGGGAGATCTACACTGGCCAAGGGCCCAGAACTGATTGTAAGGGGGAGATCTACACTGGCCAGGGGCCCAGAACAAGTCATAAGGGGGAGATCGGACGCCGGCCATGGGCCCGGAACTGACCGTAGGGGGAGATCGGACGCCGGCCATGGGCCCGGAACTGACCGTAGGGGGAGATCGGACGCCGGCCATGGGCCCGGAACTGACCGTAGGGGGAGATCGGACGCCGGCCATGGGCCCGGAACTGACCGTAGGGGGAGATCGGACGCCGGCCATGGGCCCGGAACTGACCGTAGGGGGAGATCGGACGCCGGCCATGGGCCCGGAACTGACCGTAGGGGGAGATCGGACGCCGGCCATGGGCCCGGAACTGACCGTAGGGGGAGATCGGACGCCGGCCATGGGCCCGGAACTGACCGTAGGGGGAGATCGGACGCCGGCCATGGGCCCGGAACTGACCGTAGGGGGAGATCGGACGCCGGCCATGGGCCCGGAACTGACCGTAGGGGGAGATCGGACGCCGGCCATGGGCCCGGAACTGACCGTAGGGGGAGATCGGACGCCGGCCATGGGCCCGGAACTGACCGTAGGGGGAGATCGGACGCCGGCCATGGGCCCGGAACTGACCGTAGGGGGAGATCGGACGCCGGCCATGGGCCCGGAACTGACCGTAGGGGGAGATCGGACGCCGGCCATGGGCCCGGAACTGACCGTAGGGGGAGATCGGACGCCGGCCATGGGCCCGGAACTGACCGTAGGGGGAGATCGGACGCCGGCCATGGGCCCGGAACTGACCGTAGGGGGAGATCGGACGCCGGCCATGGGCCCGGAACTGACCGTAGGGGGAGATCGGACGCCGGCCATGGGCCCGGAACTGACCGTAGGGGGAGATCGGACGCCGGCCATGGGCCCGGAACTGACCGTAGGGGGAGATCGGACGCCGGCCATGGGCCCGGAACTGACCGTAGGGGGAGATCGGACGCCGGCCATGGGCCCGGAACTGACCGTAGGGGGAGATCGGACGCCGGCCATGGGCCCGGAACTGACCGTAGGGGGAGATCGGACGCCGGCCATGGGCCCGGAACTGACCGTAGGGGGAGATCGGACGCCGGCCATGGGCCCGGAACTGACCGTAGGGGGAGATCGGACGCCGGCCATGGGCCCGGAACTGACCGTAGGGGGAGATCGGACGCCGGCCATGGGCCCGGAACTGACCGTAGGGGGAGATCGGACGCCGGCCATGGGCCCGGAACTGACCGTAGGGGGAGATCGGACGCCGGCCATGGGCCCGGAACTGACCGTAGGGGGAGATCGGACGCCGGCCATGGGCCCGGAACTGACCGTAGGGGGAGATCGGACGCCGGCCATGGGCCCGGAACTGACCGTAGGGGGAGATCGGACGCCGGCCATGGGCCCGGAACTGACCGTAGGGGGAGATCGGACGCCGGCCATGGGCCCGGAACTGACCGTAGGGGGAGATCGGACGCCGGCCATGGGCCCGGAACTGACCGTAGGGGGAGATCGGACGCCGGCCATGGGCCCGGAACTGACCGTAGGGGGAGATCGGACGCCGGCCATGGGCCCGGAACTGACCGTAGGGGGAGATCGGACGCCGGCCATGGGCCCGGAACTGACCGTAGGGGGAGATCGGACGCCGGCCATGGGCCCGGAACTGACCGTAGGGGGAGATCGGACGCCGGCCATGGGCCCGGAACTGACCGTAGGGGGAGATCGGACGCCGGCCATGGGCCCGGAACTGACCGTAGGGGGAGATCGGACGCCGGCCATGGGCCCGGAACTGACCGTAGGGGGAGATTGGATGCCGGCCGGGGGCCCAGAACTGACCGTAGGGGGAGATCGGATGCTGGCCAGGGGCCCAGAACTGACCATAGGGGGAGATCGGATGCCGGCCCAGCACTAACCGTAGGGGGGAGATCAGACACCACTGGCCAGAGACCCAGCGTCTCGTACAGCCCCCTGCCAGGCACATGGTAGCCCCACACCATCCCTGACTGCTACTCACTATCACACTGCTACCCCATAGAAATAAGAGAATCTCCTCCAAAGAGAATATCCATCCAGCCTAATACTCCCACCATAGAGAGTAATACCCCCCACCATGGAACATAATACTACAGATAGAGTAATACCCCTCCACGGAGCCTTATACTCCCTCCATAGAAAGTAATACCTCCTCATCACTGAGCCTAATACTCTTTTCATATAAGCGTTTAACACTTTTACCATGGCGCTTTGTATCTTTTATGGAAGTTAATACACCCCCTCCAAATAATCCCACCTTAGAGGTCTATACCCCCTCCACCATGGGGCCTAATGCTCCCACCATATAAGTTAATGCAACTTCTACCATGAAGTTTTATGCATTGACCTTAGAGATTAATATTCCTTCCAACATGGAGCCTAATCCTCGAGCCATATAACTTAATACACGCTCTACAATGAAGCATATCTTCACGGTGGGGCTTTATTCCTCCATCATAGTGGTTAATAATACCCTCCTCTACCAAGTAGCGTCATAGTCCCACCATGCTGAAGCATAATACCTCCACCATATGAGTTAATGCCTCTTCCCCCACCAGGGAACTATATACACTGCAAGGTATCTCCACCAAATAAGATACCGTAATCTAGTCTGGCAGTTTATAGTTCCACCATAAGGTATAATACACCCTTTCCATCATGGAGCCTGATACTAACTTTAAGGCAATGCCTTATAGAGTACCCTATGAAGGCAGCCACGTATCTCACTGTATACCATTATTTGTATCAGATGTCACCTAACTACTCCCTCTAATATAGCAATGCAAATCCTAAACCACCTCTTACATTGGAACCCATATTACCCGAAATCTGCATTTGGTGCTCAGACCATTGGGCAATGCAGAGGGGAGATTCCAGCGATGGTGTCCAGATAACTCACGTTATAGGCTCTCACAGTCACATACCCTATAACAGGACTCATTGGGGTCCAAGTCATTTTCATTCCCTGTTATACACAGTATTATCAACCCCCTCACACACTTTCTAAGCTAATGTATAGAGTACCCCATAAGAGCAGACATACATGATTCCGTACCATTGCTTTTGTTAGATATTTTATCAATGCAAACCATGGCAGATCTATTACGGTACACAGCAGTCCCTGTACATAACGCCCTTGCACCCCCCTGGCAATCGTGTACCTAGAGTCTGTTATATTCAGCAGTCCCCCTTTGTCTCTGTGTTTATGCCCCCTGTAATACTGAGTATATAGTATAAACATGATGACCGGAGACCTTCAGCTTATACGTTCCCTGACTTTCTAAGCTTCCTGTGTAGTTGATGATTTTCTATACTCTTAGGGTTTGTGTTATGGGAAAGTTGGTCTTGTTTGTGTGGGATAGTGTTTCATATAGACCCAGATAATTGTAAAGCAGCTGGCAGTCCAGAAGGCAGTTCTACTTGGGCGATGGGCACTGTGTGATAGCACTGTTGGATGGAGCAGTCTGGGGATGTGGATTTGGTTGGGTTTCAGCACTTGCTGGGATCCTAGATTCCCAGGGTTTAGTATACTGGAGGCATTAGAACAAGCGCTGAGTAATACTTATAACATTGGGATCTCTGTTCATAAAGCAGCTGCTTCTTCACGTTGGAGTATTTTGTTCTGATGGAGGGTGGCTTTTTGTATGACTATCCTACATGCATCAGGCACCTTGTCCTTGATTTTTATTCTTTAATTTTATGATCCTGGTGCAATAGACTTGAATTGGGAGCTAGCAAGCAAGGCTAGGAGCTTTGCACTAAAGCAGGTCTTGTTTGCTGGGTGACCTATATGGTCAATATTGTTTTACTGTCCTACTGATTTTATTTTTTCATTAATCAGAATTGAAATATTTGGAAAGGATGTACATCGAAATACATTGATATTTTCCCTAGCATTATTATTGAATATTAGTGTTTGCTTTGCCCCATGTGGGGACAAATTGCCCTTCTGTTGTCTGATGTAACCATAGTAATGATACAAATGGAGAAAATTTCTCAAAAATGTTCACCAAAAAATAATAGTTTGCAAGCAAGACACACAGATTGGGGGCAAGGGATGTTTATCGTTGCATGAGCATGATTTATTAGCACCTCCAGAGATGATAAAAAAAAAACCTGGCTTTTCTCTCTTTAGTTTAGCGGTTAAGATTTAATGATCACCCGTCTTGGGGTCCTTTTGAGTCCTGTAGTCCTCTTTTAGCTATCAAACTTGTGTCCTTGGATTGTAGATGCAGTTGTATGGAGCTCACCCAGTTATGGATAATGCAGGTAGCATGCCTAAGGGTAATATCCAAGGGGATCCTTTGGTACTGTTGTATACATTGGTCCCTAATCTCCATCTTTCCCTATTATTATGATCCTCCCTCTTCTCCCAGTCTGTACCTGGAGGCTGTTGGAAATTCACACCTCTTCCCATCCCCCTCCTTCGTTAACACAAGTATGTAAGAGCTGATTTTAACCACCATTTCTATTGTAATACCAGTAGGTTTGTAAGGGAGGAGTTCAAGCTTTGCAATTTGCTTTCTATATTGTTTAAGAAATGATTTGCTTAGTTGAAAAGCACTAGGATGAGTAAAAAAATGAACCCATTGTTTCTCCTCTGCCTTTGGCAACACCAAAATCACAAGTCACCTGTAAAGTTGCACATTGTTGGTTATTGGAAGTCACTGAGTTTTGAAGGTTTTTATTATTTGTATCTGGTCATTTAGAGCACTATGAGGCATCAGTGGGTGTATTTTTTTTTCTTTATTTTATTCGATCCTTGCCATTTTGATCTCTGTACTCTTCCCCCCCTGAACTCCCCTCCCAGCCTGTTCTCAAGCCTAGGAATTCCTTTCATGCTTTCTCTCCCTGTTCCTTCTCAGTTTACATGCTACAGTCTGTGCTAATTTTTTTCCCGAAACTCAGCAGTTCAGTGTTTGAATCTGTAAACCTGTAGAAGTTAAGGAATTCTCTGTCTTCTCTCCTCTACACCCCTGGTTACCACCCTCTGTAGCATTGCAGATTGCACACATACTACAAGCCTAAACATAGGAAGACTCCAGGCTCAGCTCTTGCGTATGGTATCCTTGCATTATGTGTACACAGGAATTTTCTGCCATGCTGGGGTATATCTGAAAGCCATTTGAGGATTTTGATATTCAGATCTCCAATCTTACATAAAACCGGTTTTGGGGGGGGGGGGGTGGAGAGAGGTGATTGTGTTCTTTACTAGTGTATCAGGAAAACCTTTCCTTGAAATACAGTGTTGGTTCCTTCACCCACAATTCTCGATTTAGGCTGCAGTGGCCCCTCCCCTCCTGGTTTGATGTGCCTTGGCCTCTAAGATAAGTGTCTTTGCCATGCAGGGGTTAATGTGTGGAAAGTAGACTCTTGCAGCCAGGTGTTTTTCATTGCTGGTGGATTAGAAAGAAGGGGACACATGAGAGGTATACAGGGTTTAACCATTTACGTTCCTCTCTAGGTCTCTTTTCTGGTGGTTTGCACATGTTATATATATGTGTATATATATTTTTTATCTATTTGGACAGACTTATTTCCTTTTCCAGGGTCTGTAAAGCAGAGAAATTTACATTGGTTGATTAGCTAAAGAACTATTGGTTATAACTCTTTATAATTCGAAGGGTTTAGGTCTTCTCCCATCTAAATGGCCCACTACTGGTTTCTGTACCTATTACTGCTTATCATGGTTGTTTGCTCAGCTGGATTGGATCTATGTGGTGCTTTTAGTACAATTTCATGGCTAGAGTTTGTAGTTGATTTGTGTTTCCCCTTGTTTCTTATCATTGAAACATATGTATTTATAGGTTACATTTGTCATGACTGTATTGACATTGGTTTCTTTTGGGGGTCAGTTTTCGGGTCTGTTCTGTTTGCCCATTATGATGATGTTAAAGGATCATTGCACCTAAAGAATGAATTGTGTGGAGCTCTCATTCTTAAGTTTTATTTTGGTCTCATTCAACAGACATGTTGCAGTTATCTTATGCATTGCTCCTGGAATATGGAGGCACATTTAATGTCATAATCATCTCTGTTGAATGATCATTGTGGCTTTTCATGGGATGTGAGTAGAATATTGGATCAGTCCTATGAAGTGCGCATTATTATCCATAAGGTGCATCTCCGGGAGAGGGGAGTTGCTCTGATAAATGATGAGCAGAAAGCTTAGTGCACAGCCCTGAAGCGGCTGTTGCTATGTGAGACTCTCAAGTGGTGTTGTCCATCTCTAGGGATTGACACCACATCCATTAGCAAAGACTGCTTGATCCTTGGAGAAAGGCAATGGCTCAGCCCTTGTTATGAGATGGCTGACTTATTTTTTTTGCCATCTGTTTTTTTTTTACTGTCAATTTCATGTTTTTAATGAAAATTTAGTCAAACTCAGTATTTCATCAATTTATGTAGCTTCCAGAATGGATTGGTAGTTTATTCACTTTAGTAGATTCTTGTCTTAAGATGCTCAGTTGTTTTTTGCACTGTTAGTTTTGGGACAAGCTCACATTGAAAATAGGATGCAAATCTGTATCCATAGACTGCCAATGCAGGGTACAGCAAGCGATATAATCTAACGTGTTAAATTTGGGATGAAGTCAGCTCAGTTTGACGACTCCCCAACATATCACGCCAACGCATAGCCACAGTGAGGTATGTTGCCTAAGGCTCCGGTGTAAAGAAAAAAATAAAATAAAAAGATATATCGTGTGTATATATATTTATATACCTTGTGTGTATATAATATATATATTTCATGATCATACAGTGTGTAGTTTTTTTGCAAGATGTCCCTATATGGAATATAAAAGCAATCCAGCCCATCAAAAGCTAATAGTGGTCCTATGGACACGTTTGACGTGCTTTTACAGCAAATGAATGTAGCTCACTGCAAACAATTGCAGTGTGAATGTAGCCTTACATAGACATTTAGGGAATATTGGGGTAAAGAGTCTTAGGATGCTGCTTGTAATGGATCCTTGTTTGTCGCTAAATCAGTGGTTAGCCTTAGGTTATGTTCACACTTGGCATTTTCCTCTGCAGCCGAAGCACAGGGTTTTCCCGTACCAGCAAAGTGAATGAGATTTAAAAAAATCCCATACACATTCCTTTCCTTTTTATGAGCTGCTAGACTTTATTTAAATCCGCAGCATGTCAATTCTTCCTGTGTTTTGCAGCATTTTTTTTTTCTCATTTTAAAGAATATTGGAAAAACTCAGTAAAAAAAAAAAGTTTTTGTATTTTACTTATCGTTTTTGGTGCAGAAAAAAGTCTACAAGAACAACACGTTTGAACATACCCATAAACCCCATGTAGACATTTGATTTTAATGAATGTGCGATATCCATTTTTCTTTTATGGATAGCATACAAGCCTATTATAGTTTATGGTCCTTTTCACAAGTGAATAGGTCCACAAAAAACCCTCACTGCATAAAGATGCCATCCATGAGCCCCCCCTTTTTTTTTTTTTTTTTTTTATGCAATGGTAAAAATTGACACGTGGATCAAAAAAGGATGAATATCGTACTCCTCACACTGATGAAACGTTTTTGTGTTCAGACGTCCGTGCCAATCGATCAGAGTATGGACGGCTAATGTGTGGACTGGCCATGGCTCTCTTGGCCTGAGTGTCACAGCCTCATAGAAATGCTCAAAGCTGTCATTCTTCGGTCGGGAGAGCCACTGTCAGTCTGTGCATTGCCATCCATTCTTGGACCAATTTGCACGGACGTCTAAATGAGCCTTTACACTAAGCAGTCATCAGGAACAATCATTTGGGTGATTATTATCCCAAGTAAGAGGCATTTTAGAAAATGGTGGATAAGCCAAGCAGACTTCATTTGTCTCTCTATCCTCCCTTGAGTAGCTGTGTACTTAATGTTGTAGGGGTTCAGGCTTTCTTTTGATATCAGTATTCTCCCTTTCTAATAGCGGCATCTTTTTTTAAAAAAGAAAATCCTAAACCGGCTCTTTACAGCAATGCTTTTGTGCTTTCCTTCCTGAGATCCATTCTTTCTTTTAGAGATAATTCTACAACTCCCAAATGAAGAAAAAGT
Organism: Dendrobates tinctorius; assembly: GCF_039654945.1. Lineage (NCBI taxonomy): Eukaryota > Metazoa > Chordata > Amphibia > Anura > Dendrobatidae > Dendrobates > Dendrobates tinctorius. Next base: position 2,653,592 of record NW_027361695.1, on the reverse strand, counting down.
AACTTGGATTCGCACCTGCAGACTTTTAAAGCCAAATCCAGGATTGTGTTAATAAAAAAATGTAAAGAAAAGATTTGGGATGTGTTTCCTCTATTTTGAATCTAGTCCTATCAAAAATGGTGCTTGTGTTATTCCAGCCATACTCTGTCTGTAGCAACTTCTTTCCAAAGTTTTGGGCACTTGTGGTTGAAGGTGATATTGCAATTGCACCGTGTGTTTGTCAGAAGCATTCAGTACCTTAATGCAGACTCGAGCTGGAAAATCTGTAGCTGACCTGATCCTTCCCTTTTCTCATAACAATGAAAAGATTGAGTCCCTGCCAAGTTGTAGCACATTGGGGGTCTTGAGGCATCTGCTTGTATATAACTACTTTGAAACCCTGACATGCTGCATGCATGGGCCATGGCTTACTTTCAGATGGGTCTTGGGCACTACAAAATGCTGTACATGCAAGGGTTTGGATTTTACTATGGAAAAGTTGAGCTCTTAATATGAGTCTTTCCACAAGCCCATATATTGTGGTGACAATCTTGCCATACGTGTAACATGTGGCAGTGATCCACACTGTGGTCTGACTGCCCAGGCCTCCGTTGGGTCCTATAGCTTGAAGTATGGAAAAGTTATGTAAGGCAGAACAGGGCACACTTTTTTTTTTTTTTTTTTTTTCCTCCACATACTATGATGAAGTAAAGTGTGCAGTAGGAGAAAAGATTATTCTGTTTACTTGTATAGTGTCAAAATATTACACAGCCTCTAGTGGGGCTTGTTTTCCATCACTCTATACTGGTGGTAGAGTTGGAAAAGTCCTTATAGACTGCTTTAGTCTAGACCCATGTATTAAATAACCAATACTGTGCCATAGTATTCCTCCAATTTTACTTGTATGTTCACAAAACATACTTTATCCTCTCGTTTTTCATTGGTTGCCATCCCATTTGGAGATTTTCTCTCTTAGAATCTACTTTTGACTGCTGGTATGATTGTGGCTCTATTTGCCGGCCCTCCAGGCTGTAATGTGGCTATCTGTGATCTGTATGTGCCTTTGTTCAGGCTTTGTACATGTGGCTTTGTCCTAAAGAGCACGTCCTGTGTGATTCATCCTGATGTTACATAAAAGCAAATTACTAGGCCGTTATGGATTCCTGTCTCTTAAGGCCCCTTTACATGTAGCGATGCACCAGCGATCCCGACAACGATACGACCCGGCCAGGATCGCTGGTGCATCGCTAAATGGTCGCTAGTGAGCTGTCACACAGGCAGATCTCACAGCGATGTAGCGACGCAGCAGCGGTCGTTACTTACCTTTCAGATGCGGAGATCTTGATGTCCTCCTGCCCGCGTCCACGCATCGCTCGTTGGTGCCAGCAGGAAGCCGACGACGAGAAATGGAGCTGCACGATCAGCGACAGACAGCGGGGGAGCCGGTCGGAGGTAAGTATCACACATAGCGATATATCTAGCGATATCGCTGCTGCATCACAAAATCGGTGACGCTTTAGCGGTATCGCTAGCGATATCGCTATGTGTAAAGGCCCCTTTAGAATCTCTTACTGTGCTCATACACATAGAATAACATTCATGGCACCAGCTAACTTACTTAATGAGTTTGGGGTTTCGGTGTCTATACTTTTCCTTGACAGCATATGCAAGGTGTGCATACATCTTTCTGCAGTATATGGCCACCATAAAATATACTTGAGATGTAATATTTCATCTGTATAAGGCCAAGATCACTTGACCGTATTTACGTCCCTAATGTACATAACTCGAACCAGTGTTATTCAATGGGGCACCTCAGATGAGCGTTTTTTATGGGTGTTTTTAAGATACAACCCTAAAGCAGCTGTTTTTTTTGCGTATATATTGCATTTCTTCTAGGAAACTGTGCTTAGGCTTGTAAATATTTAATACTTGCTGATGTATAAAAATGGATCGCACACAGATGACAGATGAGAAAATAGTCTGTTGTGACCCTAGTCTAAAAGTGCTACAGGCTTGGTTGTCATTATAGGTTTCTTCATTCAAAAAAATATCATTTGATGGCATATTATAGGGGTTGTCTACCCAGTTGAGGATGCAGTGTTTAGGGTTATCAGCTATTCTCCCCAGTTTCCACTTTGGCAGCAGCTAATGTAGCTGGAGAAGCCATGGCCATTGTAACAAAAAAAAAAAAAAAAAAAAATCTGACCATTCTTGTAACACAGCCATATGCCAGAATGGCAGCTGCCTGTACAGAGTGGCTATCTATCCTCGCTCTTAAGGGGGTTTTACACATAGCGATATCGCTATAACGTCACCGATTTTGTGACGTTATAGCGATATTGCTATGTGTGATACTTACCTCCGACCGGCTCCCCCGCTGTCCATCGCTGATCGCGCGAGATCGTCCGGCTCCATTTCTTGTCGTCAGCTTCCTGCTGTGACGACGAACGACGCGTGGAGGCGGGCGGGAGGACGTCATGATCGCTGTGTGTGAAAGGGGAGTATCGTGCGCTGCGTCGCTGCTGCATCGCTGTGAGATCTGCCTGTGTGACAGCTCATTAGCGAATATTTAGCAATGCACCAGCGATCCTGACCGGGTCGGATCGCTGGTTGGATCGCTGGTGCATCGCTAAATGTAAAGGGGCCTTTAGTCTTCATTCACATGTTGTGGCCACTTTTTTTTAAACAAAATCACATTTGAAAGTATGCTTTCTTTGCCAAAATCATTCGAGGATTGTAGAGGGAATGGTGCGGTTGATAGGCGGGTGACCTGTTCTGTCATGTCCATATACCGTAAAGGCCCCGTCTCACTAAGCAATTTCGGTAGCGAGATCGCTGCTGAGTCACAACTTTTGTGACGTAACAGCGATCTCACCAGCGAGATCGCTGTGTGTGACAGCGATCAGCGAGCGGCCCCACTGCCGGTATCGCTGATCGCTGGAAGAAACCTCTGGACATTTCTTTGGTCGCTGGTCTCCCGCTGGCCAGCACGCATCGCTGTGTGTGACAGCGGGAGACCAGCGATCAGGTGTAAAAAAAAAAATAAAAAATATAGTTATTCTCACCTTCCGATGTCCCGTTCAGCCATCCTGCCTCTCTCCACGCTCCGGTCCCAGTGATCCTTTGCATGAATGACCACGAGACTTTGTTATCCCGCGAGACCGTGACATCTCGCGGTCATTCGTGCAAAGGATCACTGGGACCGGAGCGTGGAGAGAGGAAGGATGGCGGAACGGGACGTCGGAAGGTGAGAATAACTATATTTTTTATTTTGATACTATTTTCTACAGCGATAGCCAGCGATGCCGGGCGCTCGGCATCGCTGTGCTGATCGCTGGTGAAGCTGTCTGTGTGACAGCTCACCAGCGATCACATAGCGACTTACTAGCGATCCTGACACCTTCATATCGGTGTCGGGATCGCTGGTGAGTCGCTTAGTGTGACGGGGCCTTAAGGGTATGTGCACATAATGCCTTTTAGGCTATGTGCCCACGTTAGCGTTTTTAAACGCTCAGGAAACTGATCCCCTTCCCAGAAAAGGCGCGTTTTATTTCCGCGTGTTTATTGCACAAAAGAGGCACGTTTTTTCCGCCCATTTTTTGGGAACATTGGGAAAGGCTAAAAACGCTCAGCAATGCGGAAATTAATGAGCATGCTGCATTTTTAGCCGCTAAGCGATTCCTGAGCGTTTAAAAACGCATGCATTGACACACAAAGCCAAAAACGCATGCAAATTAATTTGAGGCTTCTTTTAAGCGTTTCTGCAGTGTCTGAGCCGGCACAAATGCTGCGGAAACGCTTAAAAAAAAAAAAAAACACAACGTGGGCACACAGCCTCAAACTCAGGCCAACCTGTCAAAGTTTTTCCAACGTGAGTCGCTTCAATAAACTTCAGTAAACATCTTCTGTCGTGTCTTCAGCCTTTTTTCTGTGCATTTTTTTCAACAATTTTGGCCACTGACATTTTTTTTTGGTAGGGGTGTCCCATGTTTTTTTTTTGTTTTTTTTTTTAACATCATTTTTGAATGTTTTCTGGTATTTTTCTTCCACTGCTTTGAATTATAAAGAAAAAGCTTTTTTAAGCAAAAATGAAGGCAAAACACTAAGACTTTAAGGCACCTTTTGAGCTTTCCCATGTTTTTGTTCTCTATGGTAAAAAGCATCTTTCCAGCAGACCGCATCTGAGGAATGGACACGTCACTTGGTTGTTTTTTTTTTAGAAACTTTAAGCAACTGAAAGACTTTCAAAAGCCTGAAGATATGAACAGCGAGTCATTTTGTACTTCTAAACGACTATGTTCATTATTTTAAAGGATTTTCTGATAGGACTTTCATGCAGTTTTTATGGTGGAATCTGCCTCCTGGGCACATATTCTAAAAGGGCAGATGAACGGGGTTTGCTTTCAGCAGACCTCTGTAATGAAACTTGTGAGAATTTTGTTTATCATGTTAAGAATTGTTGTATTTCCCCTTCATACTTCATGGGACCTTCATACTAATATTTGACTGGTGATGTCTGTTTGGGCTCCAGTCGGCTTCGATGTCTTTTATAGCGTTTGCCTATTGTTTTATGAAATGGGTGTGTGTGGGCTCGGTCTATGTTGTGGCTGCTTCATATGTGACCATTTATTCCTCCTGTAGCTTATATTGTGCACAATTAAGAGTAATACTGTACATAATTTAAACTCTATAAATCTTTGAAATCTAACCAGTCTCCACGATCCAAATGCAAGCAGTTTTTGGTAAACATTTACTGAAATATTGGGAAGTTACATTTTCAGAAGCAACCTACGGTATATTGTCTTGATGCCAAATTCAAATTGATCCCAAAGTGGGAGTGATGCAACAAGCGCCAGAAATTTTTTATTTTGGACCGCTGCTGATGGTGTCACTTAAAGAACATATGCAATGCTGCGCCATTCTATCACTTAATATGTGCCCTTATAGTCAGGAAAAAGCAACTGCATAAAGCTTTATTACTGATCTCTGCAGAGAAATTCTGGATGTTGGTTGTTGATGCAGATACCAATCCAGAGCTGTTGGAGCAGCACAGTGAGAGAGGATAGGTTACACTGTTTTACTTTACTTTATTAATTTCCTATCTTTTAGTGTATCACAATGTTGCTAACGCCTTATACACAGTCCCCGGAAGACTTGTAATGGACAAAGTGACCTTTTTTGTTTGCAGACTTCTGCTGTGTCTAGCTAGATCTGTGGCTGCCATGTTTTGCTGTTGCATCATCTGCTGCTTTTCTCTCACGCTCCCCTCCCAGAGCAGGACTGTACTTTCTATCCTGTGTATTGAACTCTCTTGTAATTGATGCCTCTCCCCTCCTCCTGGCTTGTTCTGTGTCTCTACCCCCACTACCCTGATTCATAGCAAGAGCAGTCTGATGAGATCACTGGTGCTGGCTCCTCAGAGAGGACCTGCTGGCTGGGTGAAGGGGGAGGGTTTAGAACTTGTCTCACTTTTCTGGCCCTTTGTTGCTGCAGGAGGACAATGCACTTCAGCACAACATGTTGTTCAGGCCTGTGCATGCGCTTCTTGTGCTGGTTAAGAGTTCCCTCCATGCTTTTTTAGCAGTGATAAAAATAAAAGATTTTCACCCAAGATTAGAGAACCTTGCTGGACTGAATACTTCTTAGCTTTGTCTTTATAAAATAATCCCTTTGTTTAAAACCTTCCTCTTGAAGGCTCAAAATGACTCAGCATTGTAATATGTAGTTTGCACACTGTAAATGTGGGGTTGGGTGTATTTTTTTTTTCTTCATTTAATGCATTACATAATTGTTAACTGTTCACATGGCATATTTTTGTGCATTTTTTTTAAAACTAAGATGATGTTAAATCCAAAGCAGAAGTTTAAACCTTTTCTTAAAAGACATTAACACTGCAGTATTACAGACCCTTTTGTAAGTTTTGTAATTTTTGTTTTTCTATTTGTAATTATTTTCCAAAGTAAGCCACTGCAGTTTCATTGCCATGTTCTGGCCGTATTAAAGTAGCACCGTAGGTAGATGTTGACATCTACGGGTTTACCTGTGTTTGCTATTTTCTTTTCCTGCAAATGAAACTGGGGCAAGTGATGTCAGTGGCAAATTGCAAAGAAAAGGGGGGGGGGGGGGGGGTTGTGGTATGATCTTTGTCAGCTCGTATGGGTCTTAGCGCAACATGCCCAATGTTTACTGTGCTTAGCTTGGATGAAAAAGTGGCATATAAATAGATCTCAAGGGAACCTTCCAACTGTCTCTTGCTTGTTCCATTGTTTCCCTGCATATCTGCAGCTAAATTTAATGGCAATTCTTGTTGACTTGTTTGGTTGCAATGATGAGCCAAATGTTACTTTGAGTCCTCCCATGTTTGTTATTGAAATCACATTAATAGTTATTTATTACTATAGCACCATTTGTCCCATGGCACTTTACATCTGAAAAGGGGTATACATAATAAAAAACAAGTACAATAATCTTAAACAATACAAGTCACCGACTGGTTCAGAAGGAGAAAGGACCCTGCCTGTGAGGGCTCACAGTCTACAAGGCATGGGTGAGGATATAGTAGGTGAGGGCAGAGCTGGTCGTGCAACGGTATGGTGAAACAAGGAGTGCTGCAGGTTGTAGGCTTGTCTGAAGAGATGGGTCTAAAGTAGAGTTGAGCGAATTTTTCAAAATTCGGTTCTGATTACGATTGAAGCGAATATTATATTTGCAATATTCGCCGAACACAGCCGAATTTCATTGGAGTCAATGGGAGTAGAAATGGACGAATATGTTTGGAATCGATCGTCAAACATAACTTCTGCCCAAATAGGGTATCAATATGGCACAAATATGGCTAATTCAGATTTGGCAACCGAATTCGATAGTTTTCCAAAGTAGGCAAGAGGCTGTTATATTAGGGTAGAGAGTTCCAGAGTAGGGGGGCACTCAGGAGAAATCTTGTATGCAATTGTGTGAAGAAGAGATAAGAGGGGAGTAGAGGAGATATTGTGAGGTTCGGAGGTTGCAGGTACCAATATGGTACAAATATGGCAAATTCGGATTCGGTGACCAATTCCAAACATATTCGCTCAACTCTAGAGAGGAGAGGCTGTTGCATAGTGGCATGACAGGTGGATTAGTCGGGCAGCAGTTTTAGTATAGATTGGAGGGGTGCGAGTGTGTTAGACGAGAGACCACAAAGCAAGAGGTTGCAGTAGTCCAGATGGGAGATGGAGTTCATGCACTAGGGTTTTTGCAGATTCTTTATTAAGGAACGTGCGTATCTTGGAAATATTTTTGAACTGGAGTCGGCAGGAAGTGGAAAGGGCTTCCATGGGCCCTTGAAAGATACTATTGGCTCCTGAATTATACATTTACTTTGTCTGTCCGTGAACTTCATTAGACTCTTTTAATTTCGCAGCTCTTGCGTTCACTGAAGCACCACTATTGTGCAACTCCCTGGGGCACTTGCCTGCAGAAGCAGCTGCTGCTTCCTACTTTTAAGGAGAATGTCATTTAATGAGAAATATGACAATCTTTGTTGACTGCTGATTGAGTGAATCAATGCTGATTTTTGGAATTTTTTTTCATTATTGAAAGTGTGTTAAGCTTTGCGTAAGGAATATGTAGCAAGAAAACCATAATCAGTAATTGAGTCTCAAAACCTTCATCACAGTAGATGGGTTCTCCCTCCTCCATACACAGGAGCGAGTGCTTGGCTTGACCGAGTGTTCCTGTGTTGTCTTTAAGAATGGTGCTCAAAGACTCCTGAGGCAGCGGCTAATCTCCCATGAAAACAAAAGGTTGTCCGTTGAAATTCAACAGGCTTGATCCCTGTCTTCCCCGATGAAGTGGATCTGGGTCAATTCTGACAGTTTCATAGTCCTCATCCTATGATTTGGCTGTAAACAGAGCCTTAAAAAGGTTGTCCCCTTTCAGCAAACTTTTGCCCATAGACTGTCTGTTACATATATAACAGCAAACGGAGTCCCGCTCCAGCGCTGTCTTGTCTCCTTCAATGCCACTCTTTGTTGATCTGCTGCAGATGTGATGTCACATTGACAGCGCTGCAGCCAGTCTGATCTATCTCATAGCGGACACCTGTGGTGATTTCAACTCCTGTGATTGAATAAAGTGGAGGCCGTTTGCTTTCCGTCAAGGCGTCTGTATTTACAAGACAAAATGTAGACTTTCGAATGGAGTTGCCAAGGCGGTCCCATCTTCTGTAATAGTTTAGGAGGTTGTCCAATAGTTGAAGATAATTTGAAAGAAGGAAAAGTACCTGCAGGGAATGTTTTAAAAGGGGGTGAGGGAAAGAAACATTACTTATTGGTTAAATCCGTATATCCACGTGATCTTTGCAGCCAATGTCTGGCCTCAGCGTTGATGTTGGTACGTGCGCCATGTGGCTGCAGCGGACACATCGATGTACATCACGTCATTGCTCCAGAAAAATACAGCAGTGGAGCCCATTTTGGGCAGAAAATATTCCTTGGCCAAAGTCCCTTCTAATCTGTCTTGGGCCAAAGTGCATCGGGTGCTGACATCTGAACATTTCTATACCCACATAAAAGTTATGAGCACTTCGATCAGTCCTTGGGCAAATGTAAAATGAAATAATTGGGACTTAATATTTACGCTATCTTTTGCCACTTTTTTGTGACATTGTATTTTCTCTTTTCAGGGTAGTTGTCTTGTGTGTGTGTATTTTTTTTTTTTAATTTGCTGATTTTTGCATTATAAATTCCAAATGTGTACAAGGGCTAGACCGACTGGAAAGTGGAGCAAAACATTTTCCTTTGGTCCCTAACTTTTTGTTTGCCATATGTTTGTAAGTTGTCATTGTCATGTTGGTAATGAGCAGGTGGCTGGAAGCAACATTGGGTCTGCAGCCATCTTTAATATAGGGAAGTGCAGTTATATGAATATCTGTATATTTATTGGTGGGCACTTTGGTTTAATTGAACGGACCACATTTTCTCCACTGCATGGGTTTATATCGTTTCCCTTATTGCAATTTTTTTTTTCCGTTTGAGTCAAATAATTGGTTATGTAACTGATGCTGAAACTGTCTCATCCTCCCCTATGTAACGCCTTTAGTCCAGTCACAGTCCTCGTGTCCATGATACACTATTGGAAATAATTGTAGCAGAAATAGATTTATGAAATATATTTCCTGGGCTTGCCTGTGGTATTCACACCCCCTGTCAGGTCTGTCTCCCAATTCTTCCTCTGCATTGTTACTATAGCAATATAAAGTCAAGGATCTCACTTCATGGAGTTCTTGCGCTCTGTATTCATATGCTTTCATAACACGCTTTGCATTCATATTTTTTTCTAATAACTTATACTTTTGAGCCATGTTATTAATAAGACTTATTGGTTGAATGCTACTTATGTGTTTATGCATGTATTTCTGAAGAAGTGGACACTTTTGGTTCTTGGGGGATGACAATGAGGTGACGTGCTGTGGCAGATATTACAAAGTATCACTTCCTCAATAATGTATTTTATTTCTAGTAGAATCTTGGGATTTTCCATTTTATAGTAATCGGCATGCAAGGTTAATATATAGATATTCAAAATCTACAGGAAATATATTTACAGATTACTGCCTGGTTAGATGTCATTATTGAGACCTTTGTTTCACATTATACTTGCAGTCAACCGCAGTGCAGAAGTGATAGCTGTTTACCAGGACTGTGTATACGTTCCTTTCATTTGTGTTTGCATTGTAAGCTCACAGCTGCCTGTTGAGCCCCCCCCCCACCACCACCACCACAAACAGCATTTCCATCACATAATTACCTTGTATCAAGCAAGAGAGCTTTTCCTCCAAGAATCTTGTAGACCATCACATCGTAATGCTCAGACTGGCTGGTAAGTCTTCTGACCGCGTTAGTGACAGCTGCATAAAAATACATGCTGTCATGCTTGGGTCAGTAGAGTCGGCGGCCAGTCCGAGCATTTCGATGTGATTGCCGTCTGTGTTATACAGCATTCTGATTGCACCCTTAAGGCTCCGTTACACCCATCAATGTCCCAGCGATCCCACCAACGATCCGACGTGGATGGGATCGCTGGGACATAGTTATCTGATCGCTGGTGAGCTGTCACATAAACAGACCCACCAGCGATCAGGACCAGCGAGCTGGTATCCAAGGTAAACAGCGAGTATCTAAGAGCCGCGCGGCTGATGCGCGCTGGCCAGCGGGACGATCAAAAAATGGCTCAGACTGATCGAGCACGATCAGCGATACCCGGCAGGGGGGCCAGTCGCTGATCCATGCCACACACAGCGATGTCGCCGACGAGATCGCTGTGGCGTAACAAAATCAGCGATCTCGCTCTGTGTGACGGGGCCTTTAGCCTTGTGCAGAGGACCATATAACTTGGAAGAGAGCTATGTGTGGTTTTGACAGATTGCACCCGTATCAGGGCTGTGGAGTCGGAGTTATTGTCCATTTTGGTGCAGGCAGTATAAAATGGATCAACTCTGACTCCTAATAATTTTGGTACAGTAGTTCAATGCAGTATGTGCAGTAAATGTTTTTATAAGAATTTGGGAAAGTTACGAAATGTGCTATAAGGGTATGTGCACATGTTGAGGAAAACCTCTGCATTTCTTGGACAGAAAAAGGCAGCTGCAAAAATGTGCGTTTTTTTTTTTTTTATTGATTTGAGTGATGTCAATGATGAAAAATGCACAGAGAATTGATATGCTGCAGATTATTTTCTGCACCAAATCTGCTAGTCAAAAATACTCAACGTGTGCATGACAATTGAGGTTTCTCATTCTCTTTGCTGGCATCAGGCTTTGCTTCAGGTTTGGTCACTAATTCTCTCAATTCTCTAAAAAGCAGAGATAATCTGCAACGTGTGCACACAGCTTTAATGTCTGTTCTATTACTGATCTAAGGATCTAGGCTTTTAGTTGAGATGAATTTGTGCCGCATTTTATGTACATGCTCAGTAGTGAGGCAGTGCTGTGGAGTCGGGAGTCAGGGAAATTGAGGAGTCCGGAGGTTTGGTTTACCAACTCCACAGCCCTATCTCATACTCATTTTATTCTATGGTGGTGTGCACATATCCAATTTTTTTTTTTCCTTGGACCTAGTGGAAAAAAATCTCAGCATGTGCGATTTGCCTCAGAGAATCAGATAGCAGTCATGTATTCAAGTCGATGAAAAAAATCTGACTGCACTCAGATGACAGCCGAGTGCGGTACGATTTTCACGGAAGGTGGAGAAATGTTTTGTTTCATTTTTTAAATTTTTCTTTGCATCTCCAAGGAAATTGAATCGCTCTCTGATCAAATGCTGATCAAACGCTGATTAGCATAGTCGGACTGTGTTGTGTTTTTTTTTTTTTTTTTCTTTTTTCCTTGGACGGGTAGAAAACGGTCATGCGACCGTACATTTTTTACTGAACTTCAGATGTGGCACCCATAGCAGCCTGTCTGGCTATACTTTACATTTATTTGTATAAGCTTTCCTAAATCCGTCCCACGCTCCATTGGTTGCCATTACAAGGTCTTGTCCCCTAAACTGCTTGCTTCTAGGGTAGATCACCTCTGTCATAGTATATATAAACACTATCTGCAGCAGCTGGAGTGCTTACAGTTACCTAATACCGAGCCTTAAATGGCTTTTGTCTTCTTTTGGGGACATTTTTCTTTCTCTTATAACTGAAATGCATGTATTTCTAGCTAAAAATCAGTTTTGCAGTTCGGTTTCATTAAAAATGTTTGCACCGTTTTGGCTTTTACAGGCTACACATTCAAATAGATGTGGTCATAAATCAACTGAGAGGTGGAAATTGTCCCCAAAGTTGAGCAACTCCTAGGTTTGTTTCTCCCATCTTTCAAAGTTATGGCATATGTTAGGATACACCATGAGATTGAGGTTGATAGACCTTATTTCTTCAAAACTGCTTTTGCATTACCACAGTTTTTCAGCACTATAGCCGTCTTGGTCATCCAGCGATACAGCCCATCTTCATTCACATGACTAGAGGTGCCACTGCACAGTGGGTGTTTGGGGAGCTAATTTGCTCGAAAAAAACTGCATTGCACCACATTACTACTTACTTGTTCTTCCATGTGCTTCCTGTCCTAAATTGTGACCGTTGCAGTCCTTGAAATTTGTCTGTCTATGGCGGCTTTGAAGGGGTTGTCTCTACAGGTACTGCCATGATGATAGCCATTCACTTGCTGCATATGCAAGCATCACCAGTGATTGGCAGCAGTGGTCACATGAATGATGTATGTGATGTCATTACTGTATGTTCAGTGGAGACCACCAGATAGTTGATGGGGGAGGAGTGTTTTAGTGTTTCTATATTTTTTATTTAGTTTTATTTTCTTGGACAATTTTCTTAAAATCCCAAACGCCCCTTCAAGGCATTCCGTGTAAAAAAAAGTGATGATAGGCATAAATATCCATCATTTAGTAGACTCAATAGTTTTGTAAGTTCAAAGTTTATTTCTTCGAGGCACTGTTTTAGAAATTAAGTGGGATTGTGGGATAATGTCAAACATATGGAAAAGGGAGAAGGGAAACTAATGTTTTGTGGCGTGTGTCTCCTTCCTTTTTGACTTCTCCCCAAGCAATCTTTTTGGTTTTTTTTATTTGAATAAGCCTTTTCTGTCATTTTGCATAACAGAGTTGGCTTTTATTTTCAGGACTTGAAAAATTTTAGTAAAATGTTATTTCTGGGCTTAATGGACATCCTTATGGCAATTATGAACATCGGCTATACGAGCTCAGGATCAGCCCATATTATATAGCACACAAGCGCAATCAGACACTGATCCCTATTGCTGGTTTATGCTTGTAGATTATTTTGTAACTTTTTAGCTCAGCGTTTGTAAACAATGTAGATATTTTCCTTCATGCGATTTCTGCTGTTATGTTTGTATGGCTTTGTTCACATGGACGTTTTGAGGTTTTGTTCAGAGCAGATACACCCAAACAATACCAAAGTAACAGCCTTCATCACTGTTTTGTATGGTAAAATATCAGAAACCAGACTGCAACCCCATTATAATTAATGGGGTTGGTCTAACATTGCTTGAGTTTGGCACTTCCATTGTAAGTTCAGAAATACAAAAATAATTGAACAGAGGTATGGTTGTAAAGAATGCCGTAGTCCGAAATGTATAGTTGTAACTCATAGTAACTCAGATTTTGCAGCTTTCTATATTGTTTAGCTGACAACACAATTTGTATTAATAAATGGAAAATTCAAAAATCTTACAATTTTTACACCAGACACTGGGGCTATTTTAGACTCGAACATCCTGTAATTTCTGAAAATCCATGTTTTTTACAGTAGCAATAGAATAACTCTTGAGTTTAGATGCTTCAAGAAGAAAAGATAATGAGTGATTGTGAAGGGAGGGGGAGGAGATGAACGCTGACATCACCTATTGTGAATGGCGGTTCCTGTGTTACCTACTGCATATAGAGGTTTTATCAGTCATTGTACAGAAGGGGGGGGGATCTGTGATATCACCTATTGTGAATTGTGGATCCAGTGTTATCTACAGTATTTAGAGGTGTTCTCAGTCCTTGTATAGGAGGGGGAGGAGGCGAGCTGTGACATCACGTTTTGCAATTGATGGATCAATCAGCTGCATATAGTGGTTTTCCAGTCATTGTAATCCAGCCTAGGATGATTAGGAAACTGCTGTTAACGCTTCCTGAAAGGACAGGGATTAGGAGTCTACAATGGTCCCATTGGCCTGTGCGAAAGTTTCTGGGCTACTAATTCCATTTAATTACTTGTTTTTACTACAGATCATGCTGAAAAAAAAATAGAACACTTTCAAATTAAATGGGTCATTTTGTGATAATATATTCACTTTAATGTTTTGTCAAGAAATGTCTTATTATGATTTGGTTATTGTGTTTTAGTCCCTATTGCATAGAATATATCAGTGTCATAAACACAAGGCGCACGTTTCATATGTTTTCACGAGCTGCAAATTAATCATCATATAGGAGTCATTGTTCCCTGTCGCAGCTGAATGGGGCCTACAGACAGCAGTGACCCGGCTTACCGTTTTTCAGAGTTTAGACTTAGATTTCAAAGGTTCAGTCATGTGTGATCCCCCGCATTGAAAACCGGAGTCGCTGAGAGCCGCACGAGTTTGTAGACTATTGTGTTTTATTTGTAAGTTAATGCAGACTTGAAGTCGTTAGCAGAACGCACCTTTTTAGGGATTTCAGACACTATCCATTGTCATAATGCAGTTTTTGTACTGGTAAAGGAGCCCATACACATTGGAGAAGTCAGCTGAACCTACCGGTTTTAGTTGAGAACAGTTGACCATTTTATGTATATGGGAGTCTCCTGCCTCTCCCCTGACATGATGAGGGAGATAAGTCACCTTATCCTTTTGCTCTGCAGGGAGATAAGCAGCTCCCATAATTATCTGGCAGCCTTGTCATCTTAAAGCACAAAATGTTCCTCTCCCCATAGCTCTGCTGACATTAATCTAAAGTGTAGGGGCAACTGTAGGCAAAGTGGTTCATGGCAGACTGCGTTTGCTCTAGTACTAGTGCATATCTAATGTTTTATGATTATCGTTACTTTGATGTAATGTCAAGGGCTTACACTGGTTAAAAAAATAGTACTGCTTCCTTTCACCAACATCCCCTTGCAGCTTCTATTTACCAGGTCCTTGCTGGTCTTTATTTCCTAGTCAGGGTTTCACACACCGGGAAATGCCAGAAATGCCAATCAACTAATCGCTGGCCCCAGTGGTGAGCCTACTTTGACTATAATTGGCTGAGCGGCCATTTACACTGTGTCGGGAGGGAGCCAAGAAGATGATCCCAGCAGGGACTGTGAGATGCAGGGGATCACTGAAAGAGGGTTCAACAACACATTTTATTTCTGCTAGACTGAACTCTTAAGAGAGATGAGAACTTGATAGGCAGATCTGTCTAGATCAGATAGGGCAGCATTACTGTGCACTAGATAGATATTCAATAATTATTCCGCCTTGCATTCAGTCTTAAGCACTCACAGGCCGCACAGCACACTGTGTGCCATTTTCTTCCTCCTGTCTGCAGCAGTTAGGCCGCCTCGTCTCAGCTAATGCTTCCCAGACCTGTCTTGAAGCTGATGAGTCATCCTCACGCTCCATGTCTCTGTGTGCGCAGCCATCTTGTAATTTCCTTCCGTGTATTCCTGCTGAAATAGTCAGCCGGGACCCTAGAAGAAAAGGAAATGGTGCCAAGGTTCGTCTGTATAAGATGCGTATTTACAGACTTGTTTTGGTACTCTGCATCATGTGCCTTCTGCAAAAATGTAGATTTTATTGTGCAACTCTGCGCTTCCGACCTGTGATGGGCAATGATTGAGTTTCGTTTATTTGGGTTGCTCCGTTTCTGAGCTATCGTATGGACATAAGATGGTGTGAAAGATAATGCAAAAAAAGGAACAGACAGGTGTGTTATGTGCATTTCTAATGCAGGACGTGCCCATTGCTATCTGCAGGTTTTATTGCACAGATCCAGTTGTCACAATTCTAAGTAGTTTGTAATAAACTAACATAAAGTGCTTCTTGTTAATATACATCACCTCCTGGCAACTGCTGTGAAACGCGTAGCAAGACGTGGCCAGGGGAGTGAGCGGAATGATTTAGAAGTTTCCACAGGAACCAAAGGCTGCTTATAACAGGACATCGCACTGCTATTCACATGAGGGACTGTCAACATGACTGTTACCTTGGAAACAAAGCGTGTTGTTTCTCCTAAACAGCTCTTCCCACTGTGGCACATCGGCATGAGATGCCTTCTGTACTATATATGTTCCTTTTGGCTTTGTTCTTTACTGTAAAATATTGAAACTTTATATATTATGTTGACTTCGTCTCAGAACATGTAACATGATTTTATTTAATCCGAAGCTAGCTGTTGGGGCATGCTGGGAGTTGTAGTTTCCCCAACAGCTGACTCTGCAGGTTGCAGCCTCCTACTCTATTGGATTCAATCACATCTTCTGTTGGCTGATACCAGTAGTTCAGAGGTTGTATTACCCTGAAACATAATGCTGGATGGTTATTAGTGCAACCTTTATTGTTTGAATGTTTTGCAGCTTGATTTATTTTACAGTCAATGTCTTTTTTTTTATTTGCTTGAAGCCAGGCCTCCAAAAAAGGAACAAAATAATCTGTAACAGTCGTGTAAAGCCTCCATATACATGATGCATGTACACAAGCTCGGCTGCTCGGTCTGTAATATCATAGTTTACTGACTAAATAAAAAAATGAACTAATTTCTCCAACTTTTTGAAGACAAGTGGCTGGGTGACACTGTTTAGACCCCACTACTCTCAGAAGTTTAATGTTTTGTTAGGGAATACTGGTTGTTGTAGCTTCACATGTTGTGAGCCACTGATTTGCACACGCAGACATTGTGTTACTAGATTCTTTGTATTCTGTCACTAAAGGTTACCTTTAGTGTAATAAGTAACACCCTGAAGGTAGTCTGTATATTTCTACATGGCTTGGTAATAAAATCTAGTGTTGTCTGTTTCACGCTACTGGGCAGATCGCTGCGCATTAGTGTCCATAGCTACCTTGGCACATCGACGTGACTGCTTTACTTTGTTATTGCAACAGGTACTATGTGAAAGGTGACACTTGGCTAGTTTGACATGGTCGCTTCAGTTTTTAGTTAAATGGAGGCCTTGTGCGAGACTCTGCCTGCAACAGCTTCAAAAACCAGGTGTAGCTCGCTCAAGTCGACTCTGCCCATCTGTGATCTCTACCCACCTTCCTTCCTGCTTTGCATTTTATTCCAGCCCTGACTTGCCTTTGTTACACTTTCTGTACTCTCCAAAAACGTCCGCAGTTAGAACCTGGCTGCCACTTCCCTGATATTTTATACCTGTTTTTTCTTTTTATTTAAATGTTATGCAATGTCTCGCAGACTTTTATTCCACTTAGTTATAGCTACAAGAATGTACATCCCAAGCAATGTGCAGCTCTTTACATAAATTTAATTTTCATTAGCAATCACTGTAAGAAGAACCTATAAACTTATTCACTCTGATCTGCCTTGTTCTTGAAACTGAAAATTGGGTGCAAAGCATAATAATAATCCTTGAGGTTCATAGTTTAGGGAAAACTAGGACACAACTGATTTTGTTCTGGTTAACCAACATATATTAGCTATGTTGGAGTTCAAAATAACTATTACGTTTTCCCTGTTTGACAAACCTCTCTTTCTCCCAACTCTCAAGCTCTCCGTTAGATAGCGGTCGCCTAGGCATTTGCTCGGCCATCTCTTTCCCAAGTACCCCATTCACAAGACCATGTCACTCAGTTATCCTTGAGAGAACCACTGCCAAACTCCTCTGTGTTATCCTGACTGCTCTGGCGGCAACTTCTCTCATAGAACAAAAGGATCGTCTGTTGGAAATCTGACTTGCCTTCCTTATCACTTCGACATATGTTGGAGGAGAGTCAGCGGCCCCTGTAACCATTAGACTGTCGGCCAATATCGGTGGATTTAGTAGGCTTTAGTTTAATGTGTATGGGGGGCCTTTACATGCTTGGCCAAGCATACATGTTTTTTTTTTTATGGGAAAATATTAAACTTGGTGGCAAGTTATCTCCTGGAGAAAACAAAAGTATTGGCATCGTAATCAAACGGGCCCAATCCTTTTCTTCCCTAACCTAATCTGTCGGGAGGCCCCCATATTGATTGGGTGGTCTCTCAACCCTGCCAAAATTGGCATGTTTGGTTTACTTTAATGTGTGTACTGCACAGAGTCAGTAACTATGAGGATATTCCTGTAAACTACCAGTATATATTTTTTTAGGATAAGGGATATTTGCCATTGCTATGGCACGGCTGGTGATTCTTGTGTCAGACCCTTAGGAGTATGGATGGAGCAGAGGTTGGGCATGCTCTATTTCCACTTCATTCTGTGATGGGGATCTGCAAAGCTCTGATTTTGAGACCACTAGGGAGCCATATCCTATTAATAGGGGATGACTTACTATCTGGGTAAGACCCTTGTTATTTCAAGAGGAAATTCTATTTCATGCATCCTATTTTATAATACTGATAAAGTGGGTGTCTATATTAGGACTCAGATGGTTGTATGGAGATCTCCTGTATCTCCTGTTAATTACTGCCAAGACATAACTCGATATGTGCTGCTGCATAGCAGCTTTATTCTTTTTTTTTTTTCTCATTAATAATGATCCACTACATTTTTGGATGGATTATTCCTGGATGTGGTACTGCTTTGAGCCCAATGGTGCCTTAGTATGTATTACTGCTTATTATTCTCTGTGGTAGTAGATTTTGTTGTTGTAGTATTTAATGGGCAGGTTAAAGGGAATCAATCTTTAGGAGTGATGAGCGTTGGGATAAGGTGTTATCCAAGCATGCTCGTGTGCTAACCGCAGCCGCAAGGATTCAAACATCTTATTGGAGCATGCTGAAGACACTCAGTTAGCACACAAACATGTTCTGATAACGCCTTATTCAAGTACGTTTTCTCATCAATCACTAGTCTCTAGGTTTTGGCTACTCCATCTGATGTAAAGGCAGAGACCCTGATTACAGTGATGTATCACTTACTGGCCTGCTTGGTGCAGTTGTGGTAAAAAAAAAAAATCTGTTTTCTCTGCTGCAGATTCAGCAGTTCTCTGAATGTAGAGCTTTATATATCCACACACCACTGACAGCTTTCTGTGTGCACTGTGCATAGTCAGAAAGCTTCCAATCAGTGCTGTGCGTTGGGTTATACAGAGCTCAAGACTATGGAGTGCTATATGGCAGCATATTTACTAGTGCTCTAATAATCATCTCCTGCTAACAAAACTGTGATTTTTAAAATAAATGCGTCAAGCAGCCCAGTGAGTGACACATCTTTGGAACCCAGGGTCTCTGTCTCTCCATCATGTTATGTCAAATTAGGTGGCAAAAACCTGGTGGCAGATTCCCATTAACAGCATGTGCAGATGTTCAAGTGTTGTCACAGAAAGACACTCCAGTTTCATATTTTACTAATTGCTACATATTTGTTTTTAAAATAAACATTTGTAGACCCGCTACTATGTAAAAACAATGTAACCACTACACAGGGCCTTTTACAAGTGTGCTATCTAAGGTTATGATCTTACATGGTATGCATTTTTTTTCTGCAGAAAGAGGCTGCACTATAGTACCAGCAAAGGCGATGACATTTCAGAAAACTCATGAACACATTTTTTTTCCTGCCTGAATTTGAGCATTGCAGTGTGTCTATTTTTTCATCATTTTTGCAATGGTTTTTTTTTTCTCATTGAAAGATAAGCAGCAGAAACGCACCGTACTGTAGACAGGTTACACATGTCATACGCACCAAAATATGTAAAGACTGCAAATATGGTGGCTTAATGGTTTGCAGTTTCTGGGGTCCTAGGTTCCAATCCACCAAGGACAACCTCTGCAAGGAGTTTTTATGTTCTCCCCGTATTTGCACGAGTTTCCTTCAGGTTCTCTGGTTTTCTTCCACACTCCAAACACAAACTGATAAAGAATCCAGATTGTGAGCCCCAATGGGGAGAGTGATGTCTGTAAAGTGCTACAGAATATGATGGCCCTATATAAGCAAACATAATAAAAACAGTGCACTGTGCCTTTTACAAGACTTAAGGGTACTTCACACATAGCGAGATCGCTGCTACGTCACAGGTTTTGTGACGCAACAGCGACCTCGCCAGCGATGTCGCTGCATGTGACACATAGCGGCGACCGGCCCCCCGCTGTGATATCGCTGATCGTGCTCGAATGTCCTAGTCCATTTTTGATCGTTGGTGTCTGGGTGCACACGATGATCTACTGAACTAAACTTGGATCTCCATAGGCCCAGGGAATCCACTTGATCCAGCAGAATCATCAGCAGAAGAATCCCAAATATACGGTGGAACTTGTCTGCAAAATAAACTGGTTCA
Source organism: Dendrobates tinctorius (assembly GCF_039654945.1). Classification (NCBI taxonomy): domain Eukaryota; kingdom Metazoa; phylum Chordata; class Amphibia; order Anura; family Dendrobatidae; genus Dendrobates; species Dendrobates tinctorius. The sequence continues at coordinate 2,633,662 of NW_027361695.1, read as the reverse complement.
CTCTAAGGGTACCGTTACACATAACGATGTCCCAGCGATCCCACCAACGATCCGACATGGATGGGATCGCTGGGACATTGTTAGCTGATCGCTGTTGAGCTGTCACATAGACAGCAGCCCCTCCAGCGATCAGGACCAGCGAGCACGCTGGTTACCAACGTAAACATCGGGTTTCTAAGGGGTGCGGGGCCCTTAGAAACCTGATGTTTACCCTAGATACCAGCGTGCACTGCAGGCAGGGTGGGAGGTGGAAGCAGAGCAGCGCAGACAGACCGGCGTAGCTTTGCTATCTGCTGCTCCGGTCTGACAGACTGGAGTAGCAGATAGCAGAGCTTCTCCGGTCTGTGCGCCGTTCTGCCTCCACCTCTCGCCCTGCCTGCAGTGCACGCTGGTATCTAGGGTAAACATCGGGTTTCTAAGGGCCCCGCGGCCCTTAGAAACCCGATGTTTACTAACCAGCGTGCAGCGTCGCTCATCGCTGGCTCCCGCTGCCACACGCAGCGATGCGTGCTGGCCAGCGGGAGACCAGCGATGGGGAAAAAAAAGGGCCAGGACGATCCAGCACGATCAGCAATACCCCGTGGGGGTGCCGATCGCTGCTGGATGTCACACAGCGATCTCGCTGGAGAGATCGCTGATGTGTCACAAAATCAGCGATCTCGCCAGTGAGATCGCTGTGTGTAACGGGCCCTTTATAGGCCCCTTTACATTTAGCGATGCACCAGCGATCCCGACCACGATACGACCCTGCCAGGTTCGCTGGTGCATCGCTAAATGGTCGCTAGTGAGGTGCCACACAGGCAGATCTCACAGCGATGTAGCGACGCAGCAGTGGTCGTTACTTGTCCAAACGTCGCTAGTCTGCGCCAGCAGGAAGCGCCCGACGAGAAATGGACCTGGCCGATCTCGCGCGATTAGCGGCAGACAGCGGGGGAGCCTGTCGAAGGTAAGTATCACACATAGCGATATCGCTATGTGTAAAGGCCCCTTAAGAAACACCAGTTCAGCCGTCTAGTCTTGCTTGTTTCCACTCTTTGGTTAAAATGACTTAATGCTGATAATATGCAGGTGTTAATGCTAGTTCCAGTCACACATTTGCTATAATATGCAGTTTGAAAACCTCATAGAAATCAGAATTTGGTGCTTCCTGCTATTCTACTATACTTTCCCTTTAGCATTCACGGTTGCATCATCCATGTAATTTTTATGGCATGAGAAATGTAAAGCCTCATGAGTTTTTTGGGAGGTTTTATGCAGCACAGAAACAGGAAATTAATTTGGTCTACTTATTTGACAAGACTTCTCGAAATTAGTAGAAAAGCATGTAAATCTACCACTTGAGCTTTTTGAATGTACATATGTTATGGCTTGCCGTGGTGATGAGCACCGATGGCCCCCTTTATTGTTGTCATTGTACCAGTCGCACTTCCTGCTCTTTTGTAGTTACCGTCCATTGCTCCCCCTCCATATCTTTCTCTACTAGTGTTCACCCTGCGTCCTTGTTCTACTATCCCATGCCCTGTAAAATGATATAAAATGCACACCGCCATGGTTTATACCTTTGCGCTGCTTGTTTTTTGATTAAGCACTGCCTAAATAATATGAAAATTCTTCAGATTTTGTGCCATCATGTTTCTTGCGTAACATCTGTTATGTGAACAAGCTTTTCCCAAAAGCATAAATACACACATATTGGTTGGTAATTTGCCATGCGTGCAGGTAATCCCCTTCCCCCCACCTTATTAGATATACCAGGATCTGCCTTTTTTATTGTCGACAGGACAGATGCAGCGATGTCACACAAACAGGTTGAAGTGCTCAGCTCCGCAGTTATGTGAAAAGATCCAATTGATTAAAATTCCTCCCCGCCCCCCAACTCCTCATTCCCCAGGACTCCAACTGTGTCTCTACCCGCACTTTATAGAGGTCACGTATGGCGCAGAGCCTCCATGATAAGACTGGTAATCGGAAATGCCTTCCCCTTTACAGTACAGTGCACAGGAGGGAGGATGGGCTGTCAGGTGATGCTGTGAAAATGGAGGGGCTGTTTGTCTCACTGAGATTACATGTATGTTCAAGTAACCCTCTGACAAGAGCTGCCTTCAGTGTCCTGTCGCCATGGCAACACGGACCAAATCTTGGCAATCTCTTCGGCTTGCACTTTTTTTTTTGTGCATTGATTTCCAGGGTAGACGAGACCCACACCACAACACAGATCATTGTCGCTATGTCGACTCTGCATAATATAGTTTTTACACTATCGGTTGCAATTTTAACAGGAATATTGCATTGCACCTTCAAAAATTAAATTGTAAATTAAATTGTCACATTGCTAAGAAAATGGTCAAACTGAATTTCAATCTTGTGGGTTTTGGTGATAATCTTATTTCAGTTTTAAGGTTGCATAAATGAGTTTTGGAATTTACCTGGATTTCTTATGGTTTTGTTTTTCTTCCCCTAGAAACATTTCTATATATGACTAGTAAGAAGCTGTGGGTAGCTCTTTGCACCCTAGAAGGAGTACTCGAATAAATATAAGTTTAATGATATAGACGCGTTTAACAATTTATGTATGTATTTTATATTATGCAAGGGGAGGCTGAATGGGCTTGCATGTCGTGCTGGGCGGAGGAATGATTAGATTGAGGTTGCAGAAGGGATCACCGGAGCAGTTATCCATTATATTTCTGTACGTGTTTGGAACGGAAAGCAGCCAGTGAACCTTCTTCTGCTGGAGCCCGTGCTGCAGTTTTCCTTGAGAAATGAGATTAATGCTTTGTGCATCTCTCGGACAGAAATGGGACAGCGCAGAGAGGAGGGATGATGATTCTAGAAGTTGCCTGACCATGATCCATGAGTGAAGTTCACTGTGCTGAAGTATTTGGATTTAAACATAAAAGCTGGGGGGAAAAAAACCTTACACTGCTTATCTACATTTAGAGAATAGGTCCTCACTTGGAGACAAGTTATATCGGAGTTATAAGAAGTCCTCATCCACAGTCAGTCTTTCCGTTTTTTACTCCTTATGTTCTGTAAATAGTTTTCACTACAATGATATGATTAGGGGATGGGTCTGACTTTTGAAACTAGTCTTAGGGGCTTGTTCACACATTGAATTTTTGCTTTGGAAAAATGCAGTTTTACAGTTACCAGCAAAGTGATTGAGACACTTAAAATCTGATGCACACGCTGCTTATTTTTTCCTTACATATGTGAGCCTTCAAAGCATTTTTTTTTCTTCCAAATCTGCATGTCAATTTATTTCAGCTTTTTTTTTTTTTTTTAAACCGTCTTTGAGTGTAATACAAAGTATACATATAATAACATAACAGAAGAACATTTCTGCAATATTAACATTAGACAGCATTTTTTCAACTATAACCCCCCCCCCCCCCCCCCGCGCCTCCCCCTCCTCTCCCCCTCCTCTCCCTATTTCAGCGTTTTTGTTGCAGCTTTTTTCACCCATTCAGATGAATAGGGAAAAAAAACACATGAAAGATTTGGGTAAAAAAAAGAAACTGTTTTCCTGCTAAAACTGGTTTTTGATGTAGAAAAATCTTCTGCAAATACTCTACGTTAACAGATCACCTTGCAGGTTTAGCCTAGTATCTGATTGCATATTCTGCACTTGTCTCCTGCTTTGGGTGTTGGCATCAGTTAGTAGGATTAGTTTAATTATTTTGTATAGTGCCATTAATTCCACATCGCTTCCTCATTGGGGCGCACAATCTAGATTCCCCTATCAGTATGTCTTTAGAGTGTGGGAGGAAACCAAAGAATCCGTGGAAAACCCATGCAAACTCCTTGCAGATGTTGCCCTTGGTGGGATTTGAACCCAGGACCCCAGCGCTGCAAGGCTACAGTGTTAACCACTGAGCCACCGTGAGTTTTTAATGAACGATGAATTAATTGGGGTGAAATTAGATATATACCAGTGAAGTCTAATCTGTGGGGAATAGCTTAAACTACACATTACTGCCCAGTTTTATGGTCTCTTATGCAATTCTTGGATTCCTTTTTTTTCTCGATGCTGATAGGTTGGCCTAAAAATCAGGGCTGTGGAGTTGGTAAAAGGCCAAACCTTGGACTCCCGACTCCTCAATTTCCATGACTCCAACTCCGACTCCCTCATATTAGTGCTGTGGAGTCAGTAAGGCAAACATCCGACTCCTCAATTTCCATGACACCGACTCCACGACTCTGACTCTGACACAGCCCTGCTAAAAATCCACAAAAATAAAATAGCATGGACTTAACCATGTGGGAGTGCAATGCAAATATGAATGCCTCATTTTGATACATTAAAACATACTGTTTCCCAATTGAAGGTCTCTTTGTGCTATGTGATTAAGCAGGTTGTTTTCTGCCCACAAACCAGCGCTAATCGACTGACAACATATATGATCCAGCCTGGCCAGCACAATTGTTTGCAGGGACATAGTGTAGTTTTGTCCCCAAACATATGATGCTGGCAGCACATTCCCTGTTTGTCTGGGGTGATGTGATGTACTTGCCCATGTGAATGAAGCGGTCAACTGACTCGTCTGACTGCAACTGATCGACAGCATATCTACATGGGCCGATGATAGGAAACAATAAAACGCTTATTTGCTAATTACTAACCTGTATGTAAACGGTCATGGGATGGAAATCTCTTGATTAAATGTTGAAGAGGCCTTTCCTGGAAGTCTGACTTTTCAAATTGTGCTTTATGAAGATCGACTACAAAAAAAAATCACTCAGAAGCTATTTTATAACATCTCTACATATTTTTTCTGTTGTTTGAGCAAGATAACTGCCTGTCAGACATCTGGCACAACTTGTCAACCTGACCCATCTGGTGTCATCTGACCTCTTCAGCCGCTGCTTTTATGCGGACCCTGCTTTTATCACCAGTTAGGTTTTTTTTTATTACAAATGTTAAAACAAGCAACTTTACGTTTTACCTCTCTCCATTCTTATCATCGGTACTGCTTGTTGCCTAGGTTACCGGCCACTGCTGCATTGTTACAGGTGGCAAGTCTCCTAGGCACGGAGTGTGCTGTGCTTATAAGCTCTTTACAATGGAGATTCTAAACGCTGTTCTGAACCTGGTCGGATCCAGCCAGCGTCAGTGCCTCATGTCCTTCAGAACAAAGCTGTCTCTATTCTGGGTGACCATGTGGAACCAAGCTGCAGGTCCGTGCTGTCAATCACGCTGGAACGCATTCCCTCAGTGAGCAAGGAGGCTGGGAAACAGTGCTTTCTTGCCGTTAGAGTTGGGGAAAAACCCCCTTTAACTAAACCAGTATTTGTAGATCCAGCGAGCCGATCTCAAGGCTACGGCTGGTCAGGAGGGTCTCACCACTATTTTGGCTGTTACTTTATTGTACTTATTTTAGGTTTTAGAAGGTACTTGGTGATGCCAGGTGCCATCTAGAAATACACATCACCTTAGAGAGCTGCTTATGAAGTCATGCAGTCTGCACAAAGACTGGACACAGAAAGGTTACCTGGAAAGGTAAATACGCAGGGTAATGTTTAGCTGCCAGTCTGACCTTGCATCAACTGGCAAACATGCCATTACCTGCTGGAGACAGGAAGAACTGTGTATTTTAGCATTGGGTAAAAAGCAAAAAGTCCCGCAATGGAAAACATTTTGTCACTAGTGCCTGTGCTCAGCCAGCCAGATCGCTCACTAGTTGCTTGTCCCACAGATCATGTACAGCTTACAACTGGGAAATGTCTTACAAAGGAAGTAGAACAGGAAAATGGTCACGTACGTCTGATTGACAGGCTGTGTGGGGGAAGTGCCGCCCGATGGCGGAAATGGCCTTCATACACAAGTGCTGTGCAGAGACCTGCAAATCGTCAGCTTCTTAGCGTAACTTTAAAACTTGTGTAAAACAATAAATGAGCCAATATTTGCCCTATCCCATGAGCTGAATGATTGTATCACAAGCCATTAGCCTTTTATGGTGCACATATAAAGCATTGCATAATTTGCACATTTATAACCCCCCCCCCTCGTATGAAGGGTAAGCGCATGAGGTGTCTATAATTTTGCATGGGATTTATATAGCTTTCAGCAGGATATCTATTCTGCATTAGGGAATCTGGGTGATGAGAGTTATTGGTGAAGCTTTGTGCAGGATAAAGCTGAATCGGGACAACAAACGACTGCCTATATACAAATCATATGGTTTACTGACCCTCCAAAATTCATGGGCACAGAACGATTGGTAATACGATTGTTTTGTGCCCATAAGTTATCATTATTGGCAGCACATCTGTTTGCACATGGCGCTGTGCTGCTGATGATGATATTTATGCTGCCATAAGATCCCATCACCCAAAGAATGAGTGTTTTGCTCCTTATGTGATTGCCAGTATCTTTAAACAGGCTGATAATTGGTGAAATGCTACTTCACTGATTATTGTCCTGTGTAAAGGGACCTTAAAGTTACACTCCACTCTGCCACTGAAAAATTACTATCATGTGTAGTCACTCTATGTGGTGCCATCTGTTTGCCTCCAACATGGAGACCAGTGGTTCTGGTCTCCCTTCATCCAAGGTGGACACAAGTGTGAAGCACGTCTTCACCGCACAGGACAGCAAGGTATAACATACTTCAGACTTACCACTGCCTTCCCCATGCCATTACGGCAGCAATCTGTGACGTAGGCACAAGGAAGGGTGACTATTAGGACTTGTTTGGACATCCACCGTATTTCACTTGCGTAGAAACACCATGTGTTTTTTGTCCTGTTTTGGATCCATGTTTCATAAGTGTTTTGTCCCTTTGTCTGCTTTTTGCCATCCTTGTTTTTTCAGCGATTTTTCACTGTTGAAATAAATAAAAAAATAAATAACAAAGCTTTTATACATTAGTGGTAATCACAGACTGCACATTGATGCTACGCATGTGATGTCCATGATTTCACACACCCGTAAGAGTACAGGTCATTTGGATCTGTGATTTGGAATAAAAACGGACATGTCGCTGTGTTTTGTTTTTTTTTGTAGACTAATCAATTTCCAAAAACTATACTGTATTGGGTAGGTGTCCTAACCTTGAAAAGCACTCGACTCAAATGTAATTCTCTGTCTGATTCCTTAAGGGTATGTACACACAATCGGCAAACGCTATCGGTTGGACGCTGTGTGTACTTGTGCAGCGTCCATATGTTACAACATAGTGGATGGGATTTCAATTCCTGATCATGTGCACATACCCTAAGGCTGGGTTCACATTATGTTAGGCAGTCCGTTAGACGGACTGCGTTACCCCGTGGCATAATGCGGTGTAACGCAGTCTGTTAACGCTGCCATTGCCCTCCACTGTCGGGCACATCGCGACGCATGCCGTAATGTGAACCTGGCCTAAGGGTATGTGCACACGCTGCGGACTGGTCTGCGGATTTTTCAGTGTGGATTTTGCTAAATCCGCAGGTCAAAAGACCTGTGGTTTATCTGCGGATTAGGCTGTGGTTTTGCCCTACGGTTTTTCATCTCTACAATGGAGGAGATGGCAAACCGCAGCGGAATCCGCAGAAAAGAGTGACATGTCAATTCTTTCTGCGAATTGGAAACCGCAGCGAAAACCGCACGGAAAATTCCGCACCGTCTGCACTGCGTTTTCCATAGGATATAATGGTACTGTACAACGCAGCTAATTCTGCTGCAGATCCGCAGGGCCAAAACCGCCGCGAATCTGCAGCGTGTGCACATACCCTTAGAGGTCAGCAAAAAGATTGACTTTGGTGAAGAGCCCTTTGCACCTCCTTTTATCCAGTGTCAATCCCAAGTCCCTTTTCTGAATAATGGTAGTACTTACATGACGCATGCATGATGTTGTGCTGGGCCCACTAATCAGAATAGGTGCGAGGGATGCCAGCGGTTAAGAGGGGTTCATGCCATTAATCCAGCGGCTATAGCAGAAGGTCCTTTAAATCTTTTTGCTGAAGTACAGTGACTATACATGACACATGTGTAGTAACTTTTCAGTGACAGGGTGGTGGGATACTTTAAGGTGAAAAGAGTGATTGATTGAAAATGTAACCCTTACGGCGCTACTCAGGTTTCCAGTGTATATGTTGTCACACTGCACCCGCGAATGGGGAAAGGTTTCAGAAGAGACAAAGCTTCACTGAGGAGCCCTGGAGTCTGGGGGGTTATTGATACTGCTCTTCTGTCTGCTCTCTGCTGCTTTACACCAGGATTGCATCATCCATAATGAAGCAGCCAAATCCTCTGCTGTACAAAGGAGGAAGCAGACAAGGCCCTGTCTCTCTTTTTCGGAGGCTTCTCTTGTCTTCATGCCTCTTCCTGAAACCATGCTTATGCCTGGCTTTTTTCCTAAGAAGTCACCTTTTGTTCTGAAGTCCCCTAACTTCATCCCACCCACCCCTTCTGCTTCCTTCCAAACCATATTCCTATTCCTCACTTCCTGTTAACCCTTTCCAAGCTGCTCTAATGGACCAGAACATTATTTTTATACCAAAACATTATTTTTATTTTAACATTGAACATAAAAATAAATCAACTGTGATGTAAACATCTGCCTTTACCTTTCTCTGTAATGTTTCTGCTTAATGGATCTGTCAGTAAAACCGCCGCACATTTTCGATCAGTCTTCTCACAGCATAGAATATTTTTTTGCTTTGATGAATAGCTAAGCCAAGGCTATCCGTTTGCTACCATTTAAAAACTGGAAATCTTCTAAGTAAATTTTGAATCAGTTGACAAAAATGACCATAGGTTTGCCTCATATGAAACCTGCAGAAAGATGGTAAACAAGATGGGTGGGTCCGATGTAATGTGAACAGAATCTTAATGGAAGGCTACATTGAGGGTATGTGCACACTTTGCGGTTTTTGCTGCGTTTCCGCAGCGTTTTTGGCTCTGCAGAAACGCAGCAGATTCTGCTGCGCTGTACAGTACCTTTATTTCCTATGGAAATAAAAAAAAGCTGTGCACATGCTGCGTTTTTTTCCGCGCGGTTTTGCTGCGGTTTTCAAAATGCAGCATGTCAATTGTTTGGTGCAGAAACGCTGCAGTTTTACACCTCATCCATTGAGGTGTAAAACCGCAGGGCAAAACCGCAGATAAGCCGCAGGTCTTTGTCCTGCGGATTTACCTGCGGTTTTCTCTACAAAATCTGCAGAGACAAAAAACTATGTGTGCACATACCCTAAAGGGGTTTATCAGTATTGTAGCACTAGATGAACGGGGAGGATCTGGAAGTATGCTTCTATGCTCTGCACAGCAGGTATTTTACCAAGGATGAGCCTGTGCCATGGATGTAGGAAATTTACTGTTTTTCTATATACAAAGTGAGATTCAACACTTGATGGGATGTGGGCAATGTCTAGTCCAGTAGAAAGTAGCTCAGCATGATAGCCTAGTTGGTATAGTGTATGTGGTCATTGGCCTGGAATAGGTCAGCCATCCTTTATGAATGGGAATATCATCGTTTTCAAAGGTTTAAACACATCTTTATGTATAGAGCAAAACCTAATAATTCTCACCCACGTAAATAACAGCAAAAATGCATCATATCTTGTAACATGGTCTAAAAATGTCTGTCTGCTTGCATGTATTTAACAGTAGGAACAGGTCTGATAACAGGTAATTGGGGAAAAAAAGGAAATCTGGTGGCATAGACCGGTTCAAGCAAACTGCGAGGATTAGGATGACATCTGTTTTTCACACTTTTGCACTCACACGGATGAGTAGTGTACAAAAGTTTATTATATATTGTACCCACTCTTTTGTGTCTAACGTGTAGTTCCTTGTTTTGCCATTAACCAGACAAATCCAATTGATCCAGTAAATGTATTACACATCCGTTATGCCATTTTACTTTGTGAGGTGCTCGTGTTTCTATCTGGCAGACATTTGAGTAACTGGACTTTTTATGGCTTTTAGATGATCATATGTATGTACTGTAGGTGGGGCAGAATAAACATGGCTGCACCTAGCAAAGACTATAATGTAGTATTGGGCTTTGCCTCTGCCTAAAAGGAGCCTGTCACCAGGTACAGTTAGGTCCATATATATTTGGAAAGAGACTACATTTTTCTAATTTTGGTTTTAGACATTACCACAATGAATTTTAAACAAAACCATTCAGATGCAGTTGAAGTTCAGACTTTCAGCTTTCATTTGAGGGTATCCACACTAAAATTGGATGAAGGGTTTAGGAGTTTCAGCTCCTTAACATGTGCCACCCTGTTTTAAAAGGGACCAAAAGTAATTGGACAATTGACTCCAAGACTATTTCATGGACAGGTGTGGGCAATCCCTTCGTTATGTCATTCTCAATTAAGCAGATAAAAGGCCTGGAGTTGATTTGAGGTGTGGTGCTTGCATTTGGAAGGTTTTTCTGTGAAGGAAACATGCGGTCGAAGGAGCTCTCCGTGCAGGTGAAGCAAGCCATCCTTAAGCTGCAAAAAACAGAAAAAACCCATCCGAGAAATTGCTACAACAGTAGGAGTGGCAAAATCTACAGTTTGGTCCATCCTGAGAAAGAAAGAAAGCACTGGTGAACTCATCAATGCAAAAAGACCTGGGCGCCCACGGAAGACAACAGTGGTGGATGATCGCAGAATAATTTCCATGATGAAGAGAAACCCCTTCAAATATCGATATCCAAATCTACCATAAAGAGAAGACTGCATGAAAGTAAATACAGAGGGTTCACTGCACGGTGCAAGCCACTCATAAGCATCAAGAATAAAATGGCTAGACTGGACTTTGCTAAAAAACATCTAAAAAAGCCAGCACAGTTCTGGAAGAACATTCTTTGGACAGATGAAACCAAGATCAACCTCTACCAGAATGATGGAAAGAGAAAAGTATGGCGAAGGCGTGGTACAGCTCATGATCCAAAGCATACCACATCATCTGTAAAACACGGCGGAGGCAGTGTGATGCCTTGGGCATGCATGGCTGCCAGTGGCACTGGGTCACTAGTGTTTATTGATGATGTGACACAGGACAGAAGCAGCCGAATGAATTCTGAGGTATTCAGAGCCATACTGTGTGCTCAGATCCAGCCAAATGCAGCCAAACTGATTGGTCGTCGTTTCATGCTACAAATGGACAATGACCCAAAACATAAAGCCAAAGCAACCCAGGAATTTATTAAAGCAAAAAAGTGGAATATTCTTGAATGGCCAAGTCAGTCACCTGATCTCAACCCAATTGAACATGCATTTCACTTGTTAAAGACTAAACTTCAGACAGACAGGCCCACAAACAACAGCGGCTGAAAACCAGCGCAGTGAAGGCTTGGCAGAGCATCAAAAAGGAGGAAACACTGCGTCTGCTGATGTTCAAGACTTCAGGCAGTCATTGCCAACAAAGGGTTTTCAACCAAGTACTAGAAATGAATATTATATTTACAATAATTTAATCTGTCCAATTACTTTTGGTCCCTTTAAAAACAGGGTGGCACATGTTAAGGAGCTGAAACTCCTAAACCCTTCATCCAATTTTAGTGTGGATACCCTCAAATGAAAGCTGAAAGTCTGAACTTCAACTGCATCTGAATTGTTTTGTTTAAAATTCATTGTGGTAATGTCTAGAACCAAAATTAGAAAAATGTTGTCTCTGTCCAAATATATATGGACCTAACTGTATATTCTGCTCCATCTGAGCTCATCATTAAAGGGGTTTTGCACTTAATAAAAAAAGCTCCATGAGCGTAGGGAGGTATGATAATAAAACAAAGTACGCTGTACACTCTCGGATGGGTGCCGCTTCTCCCATTTCACATGTTTGTCTGCTGACAGACTATTGGCCTCTACATCCTGTGACTTCCACAGCAAATCAGTGACTGTTGCTCAGCTGCAGCCTTCTCATTTTGTACGAGCAGGAAACAAACACAGGTTTCTTGTGGCTGCTGATTGGCTGCAACCAATATGCCACTTTTAATCCCTCTTCCACTTCCCTGGATTTCGACCAATTTGGATGGGACATGGCTACAAATGTCAGAGCGCCCCCTCTCTGGAGGAGAGTATATTGGGGTTTTTTTGTATATAAACACTCCCATCTGGCACATGAAGCTTCATTGGGAATGTGAGGGGAAACCCCTTTAAGACAACTAGATAAGTTGTAGGAGACTAAACATTAACTTACACAAAACTAAAGTAAAAGTATAGTTGTATATAATCTAAAAAGACCAAAGGAGATGCTGCACCAGCTAACCAATGTGTGGGTGCAAAGCTCAATCCTATAGATAGGTATAAAAGAGGCAATAGCAGCACTCCAATTCGTTAACATGTTGGGCAAATAAACACCATCATTTTTGAGGGAAATGAAGTGCTGATATACCCTTTTTTATACGTGTGTGTGTGTGTGTATATATATATATATATATATATATATATATATATATATATATATATTAGTCTAGTGAACTGCTTCCAAGCGGAAGGCACCTGATGAACGGGACATTGAGTCTCATTGATGCTCAGACATGAAACATTTGCACTGGTAGTCATAATGAAATTACAATACATACGTTAATAGCATTTTTAAGTGCTTTTCCAGGTGGAATCTGCCTAGAAATGATGTGTGCGCAAACCTTACAAAAGTCCAGTAAGTGACCCACTGCTTGAATCTGGGTTTATGTTGCTACTTTATGCTGCCCCTCATACTGAGAAGTATAAGCCTGGTGACCGATTCCCTTTAATGTCGCTTTGACACGGCAATTGCATAGATTTTGAGAAATACTAACAAAGCAGCCAAAAAGTTGCTATGTGTGGACTCGATATCGCTGCGTATGTGGACTCGTGCCAGGAGCTGTGGTGCCAATGTGCCTGGACATGTGATTCTGTCACTTGGTTGTTTTCCAAATGTCAATGAAAGTTGTTACTGCTGATCAGGTACAGAATTAGTTTTCCAGTTTCTCCATTGTCTACAACATTTATGTTTTCAATATATAAACTCTGCCAGACTTATCTATAATCTGTTCTTCATAGTTGGCGGTCCTATATTTGCTCCTGATCATATAACTTGTAACTTTCGTCTCTTGCACTATAGTTTATTTCATGTCTAGGTTCTTCCTTCCATAGTTTGAGTGAAAACCATTCCAGGCCTAATACACAGAGCTCGCTACAATTGTATCCAGTCTAGACAACATCCTGTAAGCTCCAAACAGACCGATCTTCAGATTGCATCTACATTGTAGCAATCGATGAGTGAGGTCAGTAGTGGCCTGGATACAATGGTAGCTGACTCACAGACAGCAGTGAGTGTTGAGGCACAAAATATATTGGAAAGTTGCTGGATGTTTAAAACAATGACCTCTGGGGGTTGTCTCCTTTGGGAATGCCCTATTAGAGGATATGGAAGTTAGACTTGGGACTGTTCCTAAAATCAAGCCAAGCGGTGACTGACAACAGCGCTCCAGGAGCACTCTACTTCCTCCTCTTCCTGCTAGGAGCATCCTGCACTCGAGAATGATTGGTAGTTCAGACCAGCAACCTTGTCGCTACCATGGCGCAAATCGTGCGCTCTCCCATGCTGCAGGAAGAGTCAGCTTTGACCGCTTCAGGGCTCGGGCATGTAATCATGACACTCTTGGTCTAAGAAACCGGCCATTTCTGTTATTCTGTACAGGTGGCTGGGAACCTAGGCAATGAGCTGTAAACTATAAAATTAAAAATCCCTCTGTTCTTGACAATAGGAGAGTATTTTCTGAGGGTGGTATATGGCAGTGGTTTGTTTTTTACAAATACTTTGCAATTTTACCCTTTAAAGAATAATCCAACTCATACAGTTTGTATCCTCTTATGTAAAATAAGCAACTTGGTTATATAGCCTGTTGGCAAATTAAACAGTGAATTTTAACAAAACTGCAGTAAGGATATGTGCATGTGGCGTCTAATAGACCCCAGCTGAGTTTTTGAAGCTGGAGCTGCTGCTTTTGGAATCTTTTTGGTTGTTTTTGGCAGAAATCTGTCTTTATTGTCCACAGGGTAAATTTATGTCCGGCAGCAGCGGCTTCCTCCAGGTCATATCCGCTGATTGCCAGGGTCACAAGGCTGGATGCTTGGTGCTCAGCTGATTGATCTTGTGGCCCAAATGCAATTTGAAAGAGGATATGTGATTAAATGAATCCATTATGTATTTTTTCTCCTGATTGTACAGGTTCAAGTCATTTCCATTTCCCAGTTTACTGATGCGCTGGAAAAAAACAACCCAAGCAATCTCCTAATTACAGCATAATAGACGCATCGCACATGAGGCTTGTGTCCTAAGAAATGTCCTATAGATATTACAGAAAGCTTAGGTATTTCTGATAAAGGATGACCGATGTGACTATGCTACGAATCACACAATATAATATTGGGGTATGTTGTGTGTACTTGTGCCTTGCTTTCTGCACATTTTTCTTTTCCAGTGCATCATTTGATATTCAGCCACAGAGGGATTTACTGACCTTTACCAACCAGGTTGATGTGAAATCGTTTTGTTCGTGCATTGGTGTATTTTAAAGTGGCCAGGCTCTCTTTCTGCAGTTGGAAAATAAGGCGACAGCGCACGGCTAATGACTCCTGCATCTATATTTTGACTCGTTCTTGCACCTTGTCGTATCCAGGTGTCTGACTAACGCAGAAGTTGCAGGATCTCCACTTACTGCCTCTACCATTCTCTGTTCCTCTGTCATTGTGAACCTATACACCTTTTTATCCATTGTTTTTTGATTTTATGTAGGCAGACATAAAAACACTAAGGCACAGCAGTTCTTTCTTTTTTTTTTTCCCTCTCATCTTCCTTCTTCCCCAATCCCACACACTGCTGGAGAGAACGTGTTATGATATGAAACCATTTGAGTATATCTTGGTAGTAAGAGCACACAAGGAAGAGAGGGTGTGACGCAGCCGGGGAGAAAAATCTTTCTACGTGTTAATCCGAGGGACGCCTCTGGTAGTCATCTCACTCCGATCTCTAATATGTCACACAAGCAGACAGTGTGAAAATGTTATTTGTCATGTACGTGAAGGTAAAATAAGCTACAAAGATCATTCATAAAACACTGTTTCTTCCATATTAATGCAAATGCTAAAAAAAAGTGTATGATGGCCATTCACATATTTCCCCCCTTGTGACCTCTCACTTTTTTTTTTTTTTTTTTTTAGCAGACTTCCAGAGAACGCTGGGAGAAGAGATTATTGGACCCTCACGGCCACGGGCCAGTCTAACGGTAAATATTTTGTATTGTCCATTTGTGACTGGTTTGATATCATTTCTGTACTATAATGCATTGCAGGCCTCTCATGGGTTAAAATAGGATCTCTTTTTCTCCTGGAATGAGATATTCTTTTTTTAATTGAGCCACATAAATGGCAGCGAATCCTCAGCTGGAAGGTTTGGGGTCAATAGCATTTTCCAGCCACACCAAGGTGTCTGATAAATCGCAGCGCCTCCTGGGGACAGGATGAGGGAGGCAGTCCAGCCTTGTCTGCCATTAGCACAGGCTGACAGCGGTTGCTGCAAATCTCACTATTGATTTAGGAAGGGGCTGGGAGGTTAGGACGTGCTCGCCTTGTTAGTGCTGGGAACCTTGCTGCAGAGTGCCAGCTGTGGACAGAGGCAGAGGAGGGGGAATCGATAGCGAGAGCACAAGTGATTTGGTGCATATTGCAAGAGACAGTAGAGAGATCTCTGTAATATGCATTGCATTACAACAAAAGTGTTCAATGGAATTAATATTTGTATATTAATTTTCCATGTCCCATGTATGATAAAATAACAAAATTATTTTTCAGCGCTTATATTTGCTATCTGCAACTGAGGAAACCTGACCATGCAATATTTATCTTTTATATGTTATATAGACCAGGGGTCCCCAACTTATAGCTTTGGAACAACAACTCCCAGTATGCTGGGAATTCTAGTTTTGCAACAGTTGAGAACTACAGATGTCATATTGTGGTTCCGGCTTTTCAGTGAAAAGACCCAGCTGGTGTAAGGAGATTTGTGTACAGCAATGCTAAATGGGGGGGGAGGCTGAAAATTAATTCTTCTCTACTGTTATATTAGCCAAACTAGAGTCTTCTTCAGAAGGTGAGACGCACAGCGGTAGAGACCAAATATTGGAGTAGGGGAAACCAGGTTCATCAAACATTTGGGCTTGCCTACATATACAAAACCATATATCTGGAAGTCCATAATGTTGCAATGCAACTGTGGACATACCTGCTTTAGTGCAAGCTTGTGACCTAAAGATTGAGGAGTGTAGGGTAAAAAAAGGGAGTAATGTTTTATTTTCTGCAGGGTTGGGGTGGTAGTCTTGACATGCTGCAGCATTGTTCTGATGTTTGAAACACTCCAATCAGCCATGGCATTAACTGGTAAACGTGCGACATGGGGATCAAAGCTCACTGATGCACGCGGGGAGCAAACAGTACCCTTCCTGTGTCATCTCACAAAGGAGCTACTGTGGTGCAAACTGTGATCAGTGGGTTTAGCTCTCCAGTGAGTAGGGCCGGTGCACCGTCCCGGCAGGTATCTTTAGGTGTGACCTCACCGGCCCTGTCTGCCTCCAGATGCAAAAGTGATTGGAGCCAGAATTCCTTTTAAATGCTTCATATGCACACATCGCAGCTTTCTGAATATGGGTCGGTGTGTAGTGCACTTTATTTAGCAGGTGGTTTTAGTGTTTTTCCCGACTAGTGTATATAGGCTGATATCCTCTATCTGTAAGGACAGTGGATGAAGAAAAGCAGTTTTACTTGGAGAGGGCTGGGATGCCTCCCTACAATTTTTGCATGTTTAGAACAAATCGTTAATGTTCATGAACATGGCAGGAGCTGATGCTGCTGTACCTGATGTCTGATGTGCGATTGTGTGGGCTGTGGATTTTTGTTGTGTTGTCTTGTTGTCGTGTGTAGGTTGGGCAGCTTTGCCTTGAACTTTTGTAATACAGCGAGTTGTTGGTGGATTGACAGCCATGTCTTTAACTATGCGGTAATACATAGCAAATAAAGATGAGCAAACAATCAATTCTGCTGCGAATTTCCCCAATAATTTACATGCTAACAAGCCAGAATTTATTTTTCTTACTTTTGATATGGGTTAATTGGCTAAAATGTCATTCTGCCAGCCTACATTTTGTTTGAGTCTGAGGGCCAGGAATGGGATAAAAGCAGCATACTCGTAGTGTATGGGCACACTGCGTCCTATAGGAAACACCGTCACCATTTTTTTTTTTTTTGTCGAAGCGCTTTCTTTGTCGTTTTTGCCTTCCACTGATGCTGTGTTAGAGTTGGTCCAGTTACTTTTTTTCAATCACCTAGTGGCTTTTGAAGCTCAAAGTGAGTAAAATAAATGAAAAAATACTGAACATGTGCACAGGAATTGTTTTTAATTTACTTAGCATATGGTCATTATTTTTAATATTTATTAAGCGTTTTTCAGGTGAGTTCTAGGATGATTCATCCTGAAAAAGATGCCATGTTCACATAACCTCATATTCTCCTCTCCTTACCCACACCTGTAATGCCACCCGGTCCTCTGATCAGCCTCTCCCATCCGGAGACTTCCCTTTCGTCTTTAATCCCAATGTAAAGTTATTGTCAATGGACAACGTCTTTAATCATATTTTGTTTTTCTATACAGAGGTATCCCAACAAAAAAACATTGACAGTATATTTTTTTTATCCAGAAGTGATATATGCTGAGAAAGCCTCTCGACTTGCACCTCTGATGGAAGGCTCCAATGCAATCATACCAGTGCTTTAATGATATTCATGTGACCTACATAAAAAATGTTCACAATCTGCTTCTAACACCACTATAGGAGAATGTAAATGGTTGTTGAGGTGAGGTCCTTTACCTGAGATCTGGTGGGTGCCACAACCTTGACTTTGTTACAGAAAGTCACTATTTGCAGAAGTGGCACTTATCCTGCCCGTTTTCTCTAAAACTTTACTAGGCATTACTACAAGGCAGAAAATCACACAAAAAGCCCTAAAGAAGCAATGCTCACCAGATCTCTGTTTCTAATATTTGTATGGTGTTGGTCAGAAATTTCTTGTCTCACTCATCTGTTTGAGAATCAGGAAAAACTTGTGAGAAACTCTTTCCTCAGATACATCCTTATTGTACATACATGGAAGTATCTGAGGAACACATAATACAATGAAAACTGTTCATGTAACTGACTTTACATATCCTTCATTCATTGGCAGCTCCCAGAATATCCCGCAAGTTTCTTCTGATTCTCAAACCTTCACTCCAGTCCCGACAGTATACACTTGGGAACCAGCTTTACTATATAACGGGGAGGTGGTTGGGTATGTGCACTGCTGCTTTACTATATAATGGGGAGGTGGTCGGGCATGTGCACTGCTGCTTTACTATATAATGGGGAGGTGGTCGGGCATGTGCACTGCTGCTTTACTATATAATGGGGAGGTGGTTGGGCATGTGCACTGCTGCTTTACCATGTAATGGGGAGGTGGTCGGGCATGTGCACTTCTGCTTTACTATATAATGGGGAAGTGGTTGGGCATGTGCACTGCTGCTTTACTATATAATGGGGAGGTGGTCGGGCATGTGCACTGCTGCTTTACTATATAATGGGGAGGTGGTTGGTCATGTGCACTGATGCTTTACTATATAATGGGGAGATGGTTGGGCATGTGCACTGCTGCTTTTCTAAATAATGGGGAGGTCGTCAGGCATGTGCACTGCTGCTTTACTAAATAATGGGGAGGTGTTTGGGCATGTGCACTGCTGCTTTACTAAATAATGGGGAGGTGGTTGGGCATGTGCACTGCTGCTTTACTATATTATGGGGAGGTGGTCGGGCATCTGCACTGCTGCTTTACTATATGATGGGGAGGTGGTCGGGGATGTGCACTGCTGCTTTACTATATAACGGGGAGGGGGTTGGGCATGTGCACTGCTGCTTTACTATTTTATGGGGAGGTGGTCGAGCATCTGCACTGCTGCTTTACTATATGATGGGGAGGTCGTCAGGCATGTGCACTGCTGCTTTACTATATAATGGGGAGGTGGTTTGGCATGTGCACTGCTGCTTTACTAAATAATGGGGAGGTCGTCAGGCATGTGCACTACTGCTTTACTATATTATGGGGAGGTGGTCAGGCATGTGCACTGCTGCTTTACTATATAATGGGGAGGTGGTTGGGCATGTGCACTGCTGCTTTACTATATAATGGGGAGGTGGTTGGGCATGTGCACTGCTGCTTTACTATATAATGGGGAGGTGGTTGGGCATGTGCACTGCTGCTTTACTATATAATGGGGAGGTGGTTGGGCATGTGCACTGCTGCTTTACTATATAATGGGGAGGTGGTTGGGCATGTGCACTGCTGCTTTACTAAATGTGCACTGCTGCTTTACTAAATAATGGGGAGGTCGTCAGGCATGTGCACTGTTGCTTTACTATATTATGGGGAGGTGGTCAGGCATGTGCACTGCTGCTTTACTAAATAATGGGGAGGTCGTCAGGCATGTGTACTGCTGCTTTACTATATTATGGGGAGGTGGTTGGGCATGTGCACTGCTGCTTTACTATATAATCGGGAGGTGGTTGGGCATGTGCACTGCTGCTTTACTATATAATGGGGAGGTGGTTGGGCATGTGCACTGCTGCTTTACTAAATAATGGGGAGGTCGTCAGGCATGTGCACTGTTGCTTTACTATATTATGGGGAGGTGGTCAGGCATGTGCACTGCTGCTTTACTAAATAATGGGGAGGTCGTCAGGCATGTGCACTGTTGCTTTACTATATTTTGGGGAGGTGGTTGGGCATGTGCACTGCTGCTTTACTATATAATGGGGAGGTGGTTGGGCATGTGCACTGCTGCTTTACTATATAATGGGGAGGTGGTTGGGCATGTGCACTGCTGCTTTACTATATAATGGGGAGGTGGTTGGGCATGTGCACTGCTGCTTTACTATATGATGGGGAGGTGGTCGGGCATGTGTACTGCTGCTTTTACTATATAATGGGGAGGTGGTTGGGCATGTGCACGGCTGCTTTACTCTATAATGGGGAGGTGTTTGGGCATGTGCACTGCTGCTTTACCATATAATGGGGAGGTGGTTGGGCATGTGCACTGCTGCTTTACTATATAATGGGGAGGTGGTTGGGCATGTGCACTGCTGCTTTACTCTATAATGGGGAGGTGTTTGGGCATGTGCACTGCTGCTTTACCATATAATGGGGAGGTGGTCGGGCATGTGCCCTGCTGCTTTACTATATTATGGGGAGGTCGTCAGGCATGTGCACTGCTGCTTTACTATATAATGGGTAGGTGGTCGGGCATGTGCACTGCTGCTTTACTATATGATGGGGAGGTGGTCGGGCATGTGCACTGCTGCTTTACGATATAATGGGGAGGTGGTTGGGCATTTGCACTGCTGCTTTACCATATAATGGGAGATGGTCGGGCATGTGCACTGCTGCTTTACTAAGTAATGGGGAGGTGGTTGGGCTTGTGCACTGCTGCTTTACTATATAATGGGGAGGTGGTCGGGCATGTGCACTGTTGCTATACTATATCATGGGGAGGTAGTCGGGCATGTGCACTGCTGCTTTACCATATAATGGGGAGGTGGTTGGGTATGTGCACTACTGCTTTACCATATAATGGGGGGGTGGTTGGGTATGTGCACTGCTTCTTTATCATATAATGGGGAGGTGGTTGGGTATGTGCACTACTGCTTTACCATATAATGGGGAGGTGGTTGGGTATGTGCACTGCTGCTTTACCATATAATGGGGAGGTAGTCGGGCATGTGCACTGCTGCTTTACCATATAATGGGGAGGTGGTCAGGCATGTGCACTGCTCTTCTTAGTCAGGAAGCCTATACATATTTGCCTGTAATTTTTTCTCTTGCAATGAGGCCACTTTTGTGCAACTCATTGTGAGCGTTTCGGTGTTCCCTGAATTTCCTCACATTGGAGGGCGAAGTATTGTCCCAATCAATGACGTCTGCAGTTATCAACGGAGGAAATGACGCACCGAACATCACAATTGGATCAGTTCTCCCGTCCTGTGCTGTTGCATTTTTTTGTAGCTTCTTTGCATTGTGAATATTTGGTTCCTCTTCTTGTTCGTTACTTATTTACTGTGTGGAGCAGTGAACTATTTCCTGGCCTCTGTATGTGAGCCCCGAGGAAAAGCGGATATCACAATTACAGCATGGTTATTCTTTAAGCCTAACATTATATATTTATATATATATATATATATATATATATATATATATATATATATATATATATATATATATATATATCTCTTGCCTCATGAAGGTAAAGGTTATCATAAAATATCTGAAACGAACAATGAGGTCATGATTCCTGCGGCCAAAAACCGGTTTATAGATTTATAGTTACAGCAAAATGTGTGTCCTGCTGATTCTGCACAAGTTCCTGTTCTCTCCGTGTAGGCGTGTGGCTTTTTCCCCCTTGTGTTTTTTACATTACCAAGGGTTTAAATGTTTTTAGTGCAAGGAAAAGTAATTTTGTCGTATTGTACTTGGATTGTGTCAGCAGTTGCAAACTAGGAGGTCAGTGATATAAAATATTGTCTTGTGTCCATTTGTAATTGAAGACTTGTAAGTTGCCAAGAACGATGAGAACACAACTCAGGGGACTGGTCAGGTATTAGAGGAAACATTGCTGCTGTCGTCTTGCCTTTTTAATTGACTGCTTAGTGAAAAGGTTATTTGCAAAAAATCAAGTTATCCAGTAGATAGGGGATCATTTTCTGATCTCTACTGAATTGGTGATTTTGCGCCATCACGACGGAGTTGAGTGTCTGAAGGTGTTGGTTGACCTGTGTAAGTGAGTTCACCATATACATCAGCTGTTGGCCAGTGCGTTATTATGATTACTCTCACGTGTGCTCATGTCAGCTGAGCATGCATGTGTTCAGCCAGGGGAGAAGATTAAGCCATTGTCTGGCACCTATGTCGATAAAACAAAAGGATTGGGTAGGTTAAAATCCAACATGTTCAATCCCAGACACCAACGATAAGGTCACCCTCATACACATTAGATAGTTGTCTAATTGCTGCAAAATTAGGGTACCGTTACACTTAGCGATGCACCAGCGATCCCGACAACGATATGGATCGCTGTTGCATCGCTAAGTGGTCACTAGTGAGCTGCCACACAGGCAGATCTCACCAGCGACATCGCAGGGGTCGCTACTTACCTGTCAGACGCGGCGATCCTGACGTCCTCCCGCACGCGTCGCTCGTCGGCGCCACAGAAAGCCCAGCAGGAAGCGCCCGACGAGAAACGATCCAGGACCTTCTCTCGTGACCAGCGATAATCAGCGGGGGAGCCGGTCGGAGGTATCACATGTAGCGATATCGCTAGCAATATCGCTGCTACGTCACAAAATCGGTGACTTTACAGCGATCTTGCTAGCGATATCGCAGTGTGTAACGGGGGCTTTAGTTCTTCTGGTGATCTTTATCTAATTTTGGGCACTGTAAAAGGTTACCCTTGGAAATGAATAGGACTGTTGCACGATATCTGCTGGCCTGTACATACAACCCAGCAGGTATTGGTAAACGTCACCAGCCCATGATTGAAGTTGATGTCTGTTTTGGTAACCCGTGTTATATTTATGCACTTTTTATGGTTGTTGTCTGGTAAATGCAGATTGTTCGAGTTTTGGCAGGAATTAGACCTCACTTTATTACCTATTGTACTGCCGGTTGTGGTCTTCTCCCTGTTCTTTCCTGATATGTTTCTGCTTTATGATAGGTGGACATGGACTGAGTCACGGCTGGAGACTTGCATTACTCTCACTGCATTTTGTAATTATTTTCTTAACACGATGCAATCACAGCGTTTCCACCCAGACTATACGCAATTGCCAAATAGTAGATTACATTAACTTGAACTTTCCAAGGCAACGAGAGGTCACAGGAACGCTAAACAGGCCGACAAACACCCGACAAAAGAGCAAAACGCTTGGGTGTCTGATGCAATGATTTTAATCTAACTTAAAAATTATCAGCTATGAGTAAATAGGATATGTGCTACCGATTTAAATTGATATCCTATATTCATAGAACGATTGTCCAGTATAAGAGGAGAGGGCAGTCATTTATACAGACTGTTTGGTCACCCGTTAAGTAGAGTATGGCTTCCGGGGTGCGGTTTACAGAGCAAGAGGAATAGAGCTAATGTTAGATATTTAATCCAGAAAGGTAGGCAGTGTTTATAAACAATATACAAAGATGATACCAAATGGGAACAAAACGATACGATATATACAACTACATAAAATAAAAAGGAATAACAAAAGAGAATTACTAAACCTGATGTTGCAGGAATGACTCATATCTTTATGGCGTTAAGCACTCTGTTTAGGAAAATTGAACGCTCACAACTATTACTTCTAGAATGAACAGACACAGACACCCAAATTCTGCTTTTTATTAGATCAAGGTTGGTTTTGGGATGTGCTAGGTCTGTTGGAATTTTATGAAATCTCTAACTTTCGGGATATTCTTGCCACTTGAGGTCCCAGTTGGTCGATATTTATTTGTCATGTTTCTTATCACGATTTTACCTGCCTATATAAATGAAAAATGAAATGGATAGCACCATCCTTTGGACCCGATATTAAGTTGGAGGGGTTCTTCCAGCCTTACGGTAACGAGTGAATGCATTGTGTCCCTTCGCTACAACGCTGAAAATGTCTCATAAATATCGGATCGATTCAGAACTGCAATATTCATCATTCATTGATTCTTTGATCAGAGGAAGCTCTTTGGTTGGAAGTGTACTTTCCCGCCTCTGTTGAAACTAATTTGTGTTTTTGTCTTTTTCACAAAGCATTTCTCTGCTGTAATTACCTGGTAATGATGAGGAGGCGCCTACTTCAATGAAGATGGATGTGTGGGCGCTCTCTCTCCCACATCCTAGTTATTATTAGTTTTCTCTTTTCCACAGCTATAGTTACCATATGTTCAATGTGAGGGTGATATGTCCCCCTCTCCGGATATTTAATTTTTTTCTACGACAATAGTGTCATAGATTTCCAGATGGCCTGTTTACCAGATCGTTAGATGCATGAACACAAGCCCTCATGGTTATAGTGATGTAAAAATTATGGCTCTTGGAAAAAGAGGAAGAAAAAAAACGATAAATCTGAAAGAGATCGCTGGCCTCGGACAGAAGATGCAAATGGACCGTTGGCCCCGCCTCTGTCTTTACTATAGCAATTGAAAAATCCTCTTAATTCCCACCAATAATTACCCCCCCCCCCCAATGTCTATCTGTCCACTTTTGATGCGTATGGTGCCATTATCTGTATGCGGGACGGGTCTGCAGCCTGTTATGTTCTAATGAATGGAGGGATATTAGTCTTTGAAGCCGTCTGGATGTTATTAGGAATCTAAACCGGTCATGTTTAAATGTCTGCTCCACACGGCCGCCTTAGAGGAAGCAGCTCCAGACCACAGGAATCTTCTCCGCAGGCGCAGGCTTGATTTTGTTAGTGTTTTTTTAGCTTCTGTGTGGCACGCATGTATTTTGTGCACCTCCCCTCTCCCCTTATAAGATGGCTGTAATGTCTGTTCATCAAATGGCTCAATATATAGCACAGACCAAAAGTTTGGACACACCTTCTCGTTCAAAGAGTTTTCTTTATTTTCATGAATATGAAGATTGTAGATTCACTCTGAAGGCATCAAAACTATGAATTAACACGTGGAACAAAAAAGTGTGAAACAACTGAAAATATGTCTTATATTCTAGGTTCTTTAAAGTAGTCATTTTTGCTTTGATTACTGCTTTGCCCACTCTTGGCATTCTCTTGATGAGCTTCAAGAGGTAGTCACCGGAAATGGTCTTCCAACAGTCTTGAAGGAGTTCCCAGAGATGCTTAGCACTTGTTGGCCCTTTTGCCTTCACTCTGCGGTCCAGCTCACCCCAAACCATCTCGATTGGGTTCAGGTCTGGTGACTGTGGAGGCCAGGTCATCTGGCGTAGCACCCCATCTCTCTCCTTCTTGGTCAAATAGCCCTTACACAGCCTGGAGGTGTGTTTGGGGTCATTATCCTGTTGAAAAATAAATGATGGTCCAACTAAACGCAAACCGGATGGAATAGCATGCCGCTGCAAGATGCTGTGGTAGTCATGCTGTTCAGTATGCCTTCAATTTTGAATAAATCCCCAACAGTGTCACCAGCAAAGCACCCCCACACCATCTCACCTCCTCCTCGATGCTTCACGGTGGGAACCATGCATGTAGAGTCCATCCGATCACCTTTTCTACGTCGCACAAAGACATGGTGGTTGGAATCAAAGATCTCAAATTTGGATTCATCAGATCAAAGCACATATTTCCACTGGTCTAATGTCCATTCCTTGTGTTCTCTAGCCCAAACAAGTCTCTTCTGCTTGTTGCCTGTCCTTAGCATTGGTTTCCTAGCAGCTATTTTACCATGAAGGCCCGCTGCACAAAGTCTCCTCTTAACAGTTGTTGTAGAGATGTGTCTGCTGCTAGAACTCTGTGTGGCATTGACCTGGTCTCTAATCTGAGCTGCTGTTAACCAGCGATTTCTGAGGCTGGTGACTCTGATGAACTTATCCTCCGCAGCAGAGGTGACTCTTGGTCTTCCTTTCCTGGGGCGGTCCTCATGTGAGCCAGTTTCTTTGTAGCGCTTGATGGTTTTTGCCACTGCACTTGGGGACACTTTCAAAGTTTTCCCTATTTTTCAGGATGACTGACCTTCATTTCTTAAATTAATGATGGCCACTCGCTTTTCTTTACTTAGCTGCTTTTTTCTTGCCATAATACAAATTCTAACAGTCTATTCAGTAGGACTATCAGCTGTGTATCCACCAGACTTCTGCACTACACATCTGATGGTCCCAACCCCATTTATAAGGCAAGAAATCCCACTTATTAAACCTGACAGGGCACACCTGTGAAGTGAAAACCATTTCCGGTGACTACCTCTTGAAGCTCATCAAGAGAATGCCAAGAGTGTGCAAAGCAGTAATCAAAGCAAAAGGTGACTACTTTGAAGAACTTAGAATAGAAGACATATTTTCAGTTGTTTCACACTTTTTTGTTAATTATATAATTCCACATGTGTTAAATCATAGTTTTGATGCCTTCAGAGTGAATCTACAACTTTCATAGTCATGAAAATAAAGAAAACTCTTTGAATGAGAAGGTGTGTCCAAACTTTTGGTCTGTACTGTATACATGAAATATCAGTTGTTCTGGTAAAATGCAAAATCGTTTCTTAGTACAGCAAAATAAAATGTAAAAAGATCGTGAACAGGGATAGCTAGTGATAGTTAAGTTATAAAGTATAGTAGTCTTCCTAGGAATCGCCTTGAGTAACGCTCTCCTCCCCTTACAGGTTTCCTCATGTCCATGAAGAATCTCTCGTCGCTTTGCGGCTCCCCGCCATCGGTGTGGTCAGTCGCTGCGATTCCGAACCCGTGATTCTCTCCGACCGTAGTGCCGGACGTCATGAGCATTGTAATCCCTCTGGGAGTCACCACACCAGATACATCCTACTCAGACATGGCCGCCGGATCAGAGTAAGTCTACTTCTGTCTAATCATAATCCCATTAATTGATAGGATAGAATTAAAGGAGCTGTTGGACGCAGGCAGCATCGTCGGATTTATCTGATGAGCATAAGTCACTGCAGCAAGACGCCCAGGGATCCGCTGCACAGACCTGGTAACAACTCGGCACGAAGGATAATATGGCACCTGCAGATGTGTTGCGTGCTACTCGAGAGCGTGACTGATGAACGACTTCTTGCAATGACCCAGTTTCACCAAGTGTAAAATAATAAATTCATTTTATGATGCAAGCACACGTTACCATGCAAAAAGTGAGAGTTGCCATACAGTTTGGCAGTATTGGATGCCAGTTTCAAAGTCTATGGGGAGAGGATCTTGGCTGATTTATATAGGAGGGACTGTGAAGATTGGGCCAAAAGGCACAATATTTAGAAAGGAGTCCATATTTTGGGTCAGGGATGTTTTGATAGTCGAAGGATTGTGTAATAGGTCATCTGTCAGATTGCATTTTTTTTTGTATTTCCTCATTTCTAAGAAATGATTTTCTGCTGGGGGGTTATTTCCATTCCCCACAGAGAGAGGCTGAGTCTGAGATGTGATGCATCGTGTGGCCCTAGAGCACCACCTGCTGGCACACTTAAGTATATAACTTGGGCTGTATGTTGCAGTCCCAACCAAGGTTGATCGGGGGGTCTTCTGAACTGATCTCAACAGCCTCACATTTGAGTTTGGATCAGACACCCACAGTTAGTCCACAAATTATTCTCCCTATTTGAAGCGCAATATACAGACGTCTGAATTCGATCTTTGGCTGGTTTCACATTAGCGGTTTTTAGCGCAGCGCATCGTGCGCGTCCATGCGCCACGCACCCCTATGTTTAACATGGGGCGCATGGTCTAGCGTTAGTATGCGTTTTCTTGCGCATGCTTTTTATGTAGTGTGCGCTTAGGCGCGCCGGTCACAACCTATTGCATTTTTTGGTCTGTCCAACCTGTGTAAAAAAGAAACCACATGCGCATGGAATGCGCCAAAAAAACACAATACAGTCTATGGGAACGCATGCGTGCGCATGTACACGCGCACGCCTGTGTTTAAAATAGCATGCGTTTTAAGAGTTAACATGGCTAGAAATGCATGCGCCTAAAAAGCAAACGCATGCAAATTGCATGATGCGTTTTTTTTGCATGCGTTTCTATTGCGCACGAAGCGCAGCGCTAAAAAGCGCTAATGTGAAAGTAGCCTTAGTCTGTTGCTTTGCAGCAGCTGCCACAAACTCACTTTCAGTACAGTGTCAGTTTGCCTTCAGTTGCTGAGGAGCAGCCGCAGAAATCGCAAGCAATATGATGGCGGCTGTTCCTCTTGTCACTTAGGCATCTGCAACTGGCTAGAAATATGTCCTGGTAAGTAAAGAAAACACCTACCTTTGACTGTCGCATAGACTTATGATGTAAGACAATGCCTCAAAACTTGAGATTATTAGTCTGCAACATTTGTAGGACAGCATCAGTTTTATTAAGATAGGTAAATATGTCCCTCGGAGGGAAACGCTGGGGGCTTAAATTGGACTTTTTGGCTCAGGAGGGCAAGAAATATGCAAAAGTCAGCAACACAATTTGGTGGAGTTTCTTTTAATTGCCTTCATTGTACTTCCTTAGCCCTGAATCAGTTGAAGCCAGCCCAGCAGTTACCGGAAAGTCCATCTATGCAACCCACAATTACCCTGGCAGCCAGAGCCACGGATATCGAGGTCTGCCATACGCAGTAAGTACCCGACGATACGTTTCACTTTGAGACTGGTCGTCCATTTACTAAAAAAATAAAAAAAACTACTATCCTAAAAATTCTTCAACCTGATGTCACATCTCCAGCACAGAGCGATGACTGTGACTGGAAGAATACAGCTTCAAACACCCTGAATATATAAAAGTGTGGACTTGTAATAAGAAAATAAAAATGCCATAGAATAGTGTAAATGAGATAGGATTGGGATTGCACCTGAAAACTCTCTGCCCCTGCTTGTTTGTACCTGTGCCCGCAGCGTCCATGGCAGGCCTAATGTTGATGATGAAACAGCTGGGTGGATACCCAGTACCTGTCCCTTCTTCAGTCCGAATCCCACGCATGCTCAGTGATTGCCGCAGTGACCCCTATGTAAGTAAAAGACAGTAGTAGCCATCAGGGCTGTGGAGTCGGTAAGCCAAACCTGCGACTCCGACTCCTCAATTTCCCTTACACCGACTCCGACTCCACGACTCCGACTCCCACACATATTGCTTATATTTAAGTGAAAAATTTATTGTAGTACAATGTGAATCTCAGACATTTAATCATTTTTATGATCCAAAAATCAAGATATTTAGATAGAACAGAATATATATTGGTGTACTACCCGGTTTTCATTCTTTTTGGTACAGATACGATATGGATAGACAGATATGGATAAATGGATAGATAGAGCAGATTTCTAATCTGCTTTTGCTATTGAAAACATTATCTATGAGCTCAAAAACCTTTCAGGTGATGCAGTTTTTTAAAAAGATGATCAGCTTTTGCAGCTGAAAAACGTATCCTCAAAAAACACAGGAAAAACGCTGTGTGTGAATGTAGCCTTAGATCAGGAATATAACAGCCATTTATAGGACATTTCATAACTTTCCCAAACTCCTATGAAAAAATATTCAGCACATCCTGCATTGAATTACTGTACCCAATTTATTATATATTTTAGGAGTCGGAGTCGGTCCATTTTATACCGACTCCAACTCCGACTCCGACTCCACCAAAATGAGCACCTACTCCGACTCCGACTCCACGACTCCGACTCCACAGCCCTGGTAGCCATCGCCACAGCTCTCATGTACCATGTAAGTGAAAATATATGTTTCAGCAATATGGATTTCCTAATACGAGACACTGGTGCAGAGACGAGAAGATGCTTAACTAATAATGTGTAAATGGATCCGAATCCAAAAGATATTTAACATCCTCACCACACCCCCTAAAACCTATCTGGATGTTACTCATAGCCAACAAATAATGTGTAATAATGTAATGATAAACTAAAATTATGAAGTGTTGTGTTCATGGGCTTTTATGGGTTTTCACTTTTTTTTTTTTTGTACTTCACTTCTAGTTGTCAGGAACATTAAGTGGTAGATCAGTAAATCCCCATTTACTTCTCCTGGTTTGTTTGTTTTTTTTTATTTGCAGCCATTTTGCACAATTATTGCCATTTTTCTGATGCAATGTTAAGAGCTGCCTGTTCTCAGAGCTTTGTGTAATTATTCTGCAGGAAGCCCTCTCTGCCTTTACTTAAAGGCTTTGTCAGTCTCCCCTCGCTTCCACATGATAATGTTGTGTATATACATCACTGCGAGTACGTATCATTACTCTCTGCCATCCATAAAATCGGGAGGCATGCATCCTGGCATGAATGTATAGATGCGGAGGCATAGGTGCCGCTCACCTTTTGATGCAGAAGTCAGCGCTGCGGGACCGCCCAAGTTTTATATAGTGTGTATCTTCTGTCATTATTGTCCTATTTGCATTTTTTTTTTAGGAACCCTGAAGCTGCCCATACAATTTTTTTTTTCAGCAGATCATGACCTATTTCAGAGCGAACACAGACTTCTGCAGTCCATTAATTCTCACTACAAAAGAGGATCAATCACTCTGGATTTTGGCTTCTGGACCTCCTTTTAACTGATGTCCCCCATCACTTATCATTTGCGTATGAGCAGCTATAGGGTTCTGTTTTCACCATTGGTTGTGATGCTCGGCCATGAAATCATTTTTAAAACTTTCGTAGAACAACTTCTGAATAGTAAGAGGTTATTGCACCTCCAGAAAATGCGCCCCCATCTCCCCTCGCTTATGCACCCCAAACACGTCACATACTCTGCATTAATTGCCTCAGATATTTTTAGATGACATTGGTTGAAGGCGTCTGATAAAATTTCTAACATCACTGTCTTGCCATGATTTTTCCAGTGCAATAAATCCCTTTATAGTTGGTATATAATTATAAACCATATTCTATTAAAGTAACTAAAAGATTGTCCTCCTTGTAACTGTGAAAAGATGAAAAATATGGAACTAAAAAAAAATAATGTGAAAAAAAGTTTTTCCGTCCCATTGAAAATAGAAATATATTAGAAAATACACGTTTGATATTACGGATTCGCTAAACGTCTGATCTTTCAAATGATTTAAGCTTCAGAATAGCGTAAAAGTCGTAATGAGGGGAAGAAAAATCAAAACTGCAGAATTGCTGTTTTTCGGTCACCACTGCACCCAATGAAAAGCGATCAAAATGTCGTGTGTACCCCAAATTGGTATCAATGAAATTGTCAGCTTGCCACACACAAAAAAGGACCTAGCACTGCTCAGTTGATGGAAAAAAGGAGATTTTTGTGTACTCACCGTAAAATCTCTTTCTCTTAGCCTCTAATTGGGGGGACACAGAACCATGGGTGTTATGCTGCTGTCCACTAGGAGGCGACACTATGCATAATCTGAAAAAGATTAACTATGGCTCCTCCTCTGCAGTATACACCCCTGGACGGCGTCAGCCTTCTCCAGTTTTGTGCAAAATCATTAGGAGGAACGTAACAGAGAATAACATAACCTTGCCTGTAAGAAGGCTACTATGCACGAGCTCAAAAAACAATATGAGAACTCAACCGTAAACAACGGCCCGTAAGGGCAACAGGGTGGGAGCTGTGTCCCCCAATTAGAGGCTAAGAGAGATTTTACGGTGAGTACACAAAAATTTCCTTTACTCTGTCACCTCATTGGGGGACACAGAACCATGGGACGTCCTAAAGCAGTCCCTGGGTGGGAAGCAATGGACGAATATTGTGCTAGCGGTAATCCTAAACATGGGGCACTGCCGCCTGCAGTAACCGTCTACCCAGGCTCGCATCCGCTGTGGACTGAGTATGAACACTGTAGTGTTTCGTAAACGTGTGTAGGCTAGTCCAAGTGGCCGCCTTGCACACTTGTTGTGCCGAAGCCTGGTGCCGAATGGCCCAGGAGGCCCCTACTGCCCGTGTAGAGTGTGCCGTGATACCTGCCGGAAGAGGAGACTTGTTAAGGCGGTAAGCCTCATGTATGGTGGACTTGATCCACCTGGCAGGGGTAGCCTTGGGAGCCGGCAGGCCCTTGCGACCGCCTTCCGGAAGAATGAAGAGGGAATCAGACTTCCGGAAGGGTGCAGTTCTGGACACGTAAATCCGCAATGCTCTGACGAGGTCAAGCGTAAGCAGAGCCTTCTCCACTCTATGAACCGGAACCGGACAAAGGGATGGCAGTGAGATTTCCTCATTGAGGTGAAAGGTGGACACAACTTTCGGAAGGAAGGGTGGTACCATACGGAGAACCACCTTATCCTGGTGAAAAGCTAGGAAAGGCCGTCTGCAGGAAAGTGCTGACAATTCAGACACTCTGCGTAGCGAGGTGATTGCCACTAGAAAAAACACTTTCTGTGACAGAATGCAGAGTGGGACTTCTTTAAGGGGTTTGAAGAGTGGTGCCTGCAATGCTGTCAGGTTGAGGTCCCACGTTTCCAGTGGACGTTTGTAGGGGGAACCAATCGGAAAACTCCCTGGAGGAAAGTCCTTACTTGCGGTTTGGTAGCAATACGCCTTTGAAAAAGGACTGAAAGCGCTGACACCTGACTCTTAAGCGAGCCTAGGGATAGCTTGGCGTCTAGGCCCGATTAAAGGAAACCTAGTACCTTTGGGAGGGAATAAGGGAGTGGGACTTGTCCGTGAGATTCGCACCAGGAAAAGACAGCTCTCCAGGTACGATAATAAATCTTGGCGGAGGCTGGCTTCCTTGCCCTGATCATGGTCGCAATGACATCTGGTGAAAACCCTGCCTGGGTTAGAATCCAGGTTTCAAAGGCCATGCCGTGAAATTGAGAGCCCCTGAATTTTGATGGTAGAACGGACCTTGAGACAGAAGGTCGTGACGGTCGGGGAGACGCCAGGGGGCGTCTGCTGTAAGTTGAACGATGTCGGCGTACCATGTACTTCTGGGCCAATCTGGCGCGATGAGGATGGTTGGAACTCTCTCTTGTTTGATCTTCCTCACGACCCTGGGGATCAGGGGGAGCGGTGGAAAAATGTACAGGAGTTGGAACTGGGACCAGTCCTGGACCAGGGCATCCGCTCCGAGTGACCGTGGGTCGTGTGTCCTGGCCATGAAATTGGAGACCTTGGCATTGAGATGGGATGCCATTAGGTCCACATCCGGGGTTCCCCAGGGTTGACAGATCCGGTAAAAAATCTCGGGATGGAGAGACCACTCCCCCGAGTCCATTCCTTGCCTGCTGAGGAAGTCGGCTTCCCAGTTTTCTACACCCGGAATGTGGACCGCAGAGAGTACCGGCCTCATGTCTTCCGCCCAGTGGAGGATATGTGCCACTTCTCTCATCGCCTGGGCGCTTCGGGTCCCGCCTTGGTGATTCACATATGCCACAGCCGTGGCATTGTCCGACTGTATCCGTATGTGCGAGGCTGCAAGCAAGTGATGAAAAGCTCTCAGTGCCAGGAAGATGGCCCGGATTTCCAGGATATTGATGGGCAAGGTCGCTTCCCTTGGTGACCACTTGCCTTGTGCCCTGTGATGTAGGTGCACCGCGCCCCAACCTGTCAGGCTTGCATCGGTGGTCAGGACCTTCCATTGACCTGAGAGAAAGGGTTTTCCTCGTGCAAGCAAAGTTGGCTTGAGCCACCAATGCAGGGAACTCCTGGTTGACGACGTCAACCGGATCTCCCTGTCGAGGGAGAAGGGATTCCTGTCCCAAGATCTGAGGATGGCTAGTTGAAGAGGCCTGAGGTAAACTGGGCAAATGGCACTGCCTCCATTGCTGCTGCCATCCTGCCGAGGACTCTCATGGCAAACCGGAGAGATCTGGGAGGACTGCGGAGGAGTGTGTGAACTCCCAGATGGATGGCCAGTGTCTTGTCCTTGGGAAGGAACACCAGACCCCTGGAGGTGTCGAATAACATTCCCAGGAAGGTTAGAGTCTGACTCGGGGTAGTCAGCGATTTCTGTAGGTTGACTAACCATCCCAGACGACTCAGTGTGTCTATTGTGATTGAGACACTGACCTCACAGTCCTTGAAGGTGGAAGACTTGATGAGAAGGTCGTTCAGGTACGGAACGACTAGAATGCATCTTGAGTGTAGAACGTCCATGGTGGCTGCCATGACCTTGGTAAACATTCTTGGCGCCGTGGTGAGTCCGAACGGAAGGGCGACAAACTGGTATTTGTTTTGGTTGACCGCGAACCTGAGAAACCTTTGATGGGCGGGAGCAATTGGTATGTGCAGATATGCGTCTTGTATGTCTATGGAGGCAAGGTATTCTCCCTGCTCCATGGAGTATGGGCCGGATGCTGCCTCCTTTCTTGGGAACTGCGAATAGATTGGAGTAGAACCCTCAGAATCTTTCGTTCACGGGAATCGGCACCACGACTCCTGCTTGAAGGAGAGAGGAGACCGCTTGGTGGAAGGCATGAGCCTTGTCTGATGGTGTTGGAGGGATAGAGAGGAAGAACCGGTTCAGTGGAGTGGAAGTGAACTCTATCTTGTATCTGGAAGACACTATTTCCCTGACCCACCTGTCTTCTGTAATAGGCAGCCAGACTTGCTGAAAGAGTAAAAGTCGCCCGCCTACTGGTGGGGTGTCTTCCGGAGTTCGTGAGTCATGATGAAGCGAAGTTCTGAGGTTTTCCTCCCTTGGGTTTCGCTTGGCGTGCTTTCGACTGCCAAGTCCTGTCGGGTCTCTGCACCGTCCGTGGGTTGTCCCTGCGTGGAGAGCAGTTACGATTTCGCGCTGGGCACGAGACGGACCAGCCCGTGGAATTCCGAAAGAATCGGAATCATGTCTGGTTTCTCCGTTTAAACGTGCGTTTCAGTTGAGGGAGAGAGGTACTCTTACCCCCAGTGGCATTGGCTATCATTGTGTCCAACTTTTCACCGAAAAGCCTTCCAGTAAGGTACGGAAGATGCGTGAGGGACTTCTTTGAGGCCGCATCCGCTTTCCATTCTCGCAGCAAGAGGATACGCCGAATCGTAATGGCGTTTGCCGGTACCCCCGCTAGACCTCTTGCTGAGTCTAGGGCTGCATGAAGCATGTAGTCTGTTACCACTGCTATCTGGACCGCTTGGTCCGAGAGCCCGGCATTTGACGCTTGAAGACCATCCTGCAGTTTTTTGGCCCAAGCCAGGATGGTCTTGGCTGCCCAAACTGAAGCGAATGCAGGGGCCAGGGAGGCCCCTGCTGCTTCGAAAATGGAACGAGCCATGCGTTCTACTTGCCGGTCTGCTGCGTCCCTGAGGGTTGAGCGATCTGGCAGAGAGAGTAGGATCTGCACTGCTAGTCTAGATACCGGGGGGTCCACTTCGGGTGTATCTGTCCACTGTTTGGTGTCCTTCTGTGAGAAAGGGGTACTTCGCTTCCAAATATTTGCGATTGGCAAATTTTTTCTCAGGCTGCGAAAACTGTTTAGTAAGTATCTTCTGAAACTCATGATGATTAAGGAAGACCTTAGGTGGTTTCAGAACACTTTCGAAGCAAATCTTATGTTCTGGGGCTGCCGGGGCTGGCTCTGAAATTTCCAGCACCTGATGGATGGCAGAGATTATGTCCTCAACTAGCGCTGTTATTGCTAGGGGGAGAAGGTACCACGGACCTCTCCGTTTAGTTGTCTGAGTCGGAGTCACAGATGCCTTGCGAATCCTGTGTATCGCTAAGATGTTCCCTGGTGGGCGATCTGAGGCGGGGGTTTTTTTGTGGTGGGGGATCTCTGGTGAACTGCCTTGTCTGTCTCTCTGACAGGGGACTGCCTGGGAGACCTGGAATGACGGTGTCTCTCCCTGGGGGGGGGGTGACCTTGTGCTATAGGACGACTCAGGTGATCGTGACCTGTGGGTCCGCTTACGTCTGTGAGTGTCGGAAACAGCATGTTCCTGAGACAAGCTGTCTGTTTGCTGGGTAACGTTCATAGCCGGGACACGACCCTGCAGAGCTTGCAGCAATGGGGCGGTTAAGTTATCTATGGACCGTGTCATAGACTGTGACATCTGAGTAGCCCATTCCGGCGTGGTATCCGACACTGAAGCGTTGGTAGGGACTCCCTGGGGTTCTGACCCACAGTTCTGGATGCAATCCCAGCAGTGCGGATACGTGCTGCCACTGGGGAGCGTGGCTTTGCAGGCTGTGCAGAATGCATAGACACATTCCTGCCTGGTTCTCTTTCTTGAGCCCGGCATAGTGCACAGAGGCTGGCTATCAGGGATCCTACAGGGGTGGCTACGCAGAGGGAACCCACAGAGAGCCTTATAGGTAGTATGGATTCACAGCTGAGTAAAGAGAACCCAGCTGTGAGCTTACCCCACCAGTGTGCCCCTAGGTCCAGCGCCCGTTGTCAGGATGTCTGCAGCCCAAAAAAATGGCCACCGGGATGCTGAGGAGAGGAAGGAGGGGGCGGAGAGCTGAAAAAGGGCGCGCTGGGCTATGTGGAAACACGCCCTTTCTGTCTCGATCCACGCCTTCTATGACACTATAGAGTGTCATTTTAGTCATCCGGGGGGCAGGCCGGGGGCGGGGAAAAGGCGGCGGCTTCAGCTAGGCCGAAGCCGCGGTCTCAAGTAGAGGCCTGATGCACAGGAGGGCGCCAGAGAGGTGCGGTAGTCCGGGAGGGGGTCGGATCTGTACCAGACCCCCCGGAATGGGCGACTGGCTAGCGGTGGGGGCAGCAGGAGTAGCGGTTCCTGTTTGGGGGGTCCCTCTGGAGCGCCATGGAGCTGCTGCTGTTGCAGAGACAGGGGCGCAGAAAGCCCTGTCTCTGCTGGGCTATGTCTGCCTGCACCCTCCCCCGGCCCCAGCAGGATCCCACAGCTGGTCTGGGGTCCCTGGATGCTGCAGAATGCTGCCTGTTCTCCGACCCTACCTGAGGCGTCTCAACCTAATGCCCCCTGAGGGGGATTAGGGAGGGTGCGTCTGTCACCGTCAGGGGGTCTTCATCCTCGCCTCAAGCTCAACCCAGACCCCAAAGGGGTTGGGGAAGGAGGGGGGTCTCAACTTTGGACCAGTACCCGAGGGACTGGGGAAGGAGTGACATGGGGAATAGCCGTCTCCACTTCAACTGGGCACCCCTAAAAAGGGGGCCAAGGAAGGAGCCATGCCGGGAGTCTCGCTGGAGACCCACTTTTCTTCATCTGTATTCCGGACGAAAAAAGGAAAAAAACGGACGAAAAAAAAGGTGTGCCTCCTTGCGACACTAAGCAAAAACTGGACAAGGCTGACGCTGTCCAGGGGTGTATACTGCAGAGGAGGAGCCATGGTTAATCTTTTTCAGATTATGCATAGTGTCGCCTCCTAGTGGACAGCAGCATAACACCCATGGTTCTGTGTCTCCCAATGAGGCGACAGAGTAATGAAAATGTTGAGTCTCAGAAAATGGCGACGGAAATAAAAATAAAAAAGTCGTTAGCACATACAAAAAAATATCCAGGTAAATTGTGTATCCCTGTAATTTCACTGCCTCACACAGCTCAATTGGGAGAAAAATAAAATTGCTGTGAATATATGAATGTGGTGACCGAAACCAAAAAGTTTTGTTTGTTTGTATTTCTCTGTTTGGAAAAAAAAAGTCAATGCAAGTTTGGTTTCTCTGTAATCAATTAATTTAGCATCCCTGTAATTAAATTAATGAATCATATTGTTCTGGAGAAACATGTTGCCAGGTGATTTTTTTTTTTTTTTTTTTTTTTTGTCACATAATAAAATGTTGTAAAAGCAAAAAATGAGGACTTGCAATTTTCCCCCACAATGTCAAAGCACTTGAATTTTTTTTTCCCTTAGTTTACAGTACATTGAATACAGTACAGTGAAAATTAATGACTGCATTCACATCTGTAACTTGTCCCGCAAGAAAATAAGCCTTTGTATAGCTATTTCGACTGAAGATTGAAAAAAATTGTGGCGCTTGGAAGGAGGAGAGGAAAAAACACCAAAAAGTTCCAAAAAATGAAAAAGTTTCAAAGTGATTAATGGACTGAAGTTTTTTTTTTACCCCCAGGACTTTGATAATAATTGCCTAATTTAGGATAGGCCATTGTTATTTGATTAGTGGACTCTGGGTCCTGCACCAATCAGCAAATTGAAGGGGCTGTAGCCACATGGGCAACCACCAGCCTCGCATTTATTGATTACCAGGCACATGTCTGGTATTACAGCTCGTATCCATGCACTTGAGTACGACCGACACGGGTGTTAACTAATGAGTCTACTGCAGCCCCTTCAGTGAACTGATAAGTGAAGGTCCTAGGATTCCAACTCTTATTCTATATTGATGACCTGTCAAAAGAATGAGCCATCAATAGCAAAGTCCCGGCAAGTTCCCTTTTGACCTCTACACCATAAGGGTGATCGCAGACTCTGCTCCTTCATGTAGAAGTCACAACCTCTGTGAAGAATCGTGTGATGATGTTTTGCTCCTCGTGGCTGTAAATATGACATAAAACAACTCACTTTGGAGATTTATGAAATACTACAGTGTTTCAATTGTGTTGGAAAAGGGAGCCTCTCTGTCTATTTTCATTTTTTACATTGTAAACTTTTGGGTTAAACTCCAGTCACCCACTTTACAGGATCACAATTATGGAGCTCCTCCGCCACCAACGCCTCCCGCCTCCCCACCTGTCCAAGCTATAATCCCACGTGCAGAACTCAATGGCGTCCACTCACCCGAAGACGAGAATTCTGGAGACAGCGATACTTCTTCTGAGGGAGAGAGGGTCCACAGCTGGTGCCACTGCAATAATTCAGCTGACGGGTTTCTTGCAAAATGCGAGAAATGCAGGTAAGTTGTCATATTATTACTTGTCTACAGCAAATTGTTTGAAGTGCCCTAACCAATTTTCGGTCTTCTTTCCATCATAGGGGTGTAAATAGAGGAAAAGTTATTCAGCTCAATCGTCGGAAACAAGACAATGTCTCGGGTAAGTCTAGTAGTAGCAGACTGGATTGTTTCCATCTACAGCACCAAACCCTAGGTGTCACCCCAGCAATTTGTTTATGGCTACGTTCACACAAACATAGTACATATGGTCCATGTACGGATTGCAATACCTAGACAGGCGATGGGTCTCTTGACAGAATCATAGAGTTGGAAGGGACCTCCTGGGTCATCGGGTTGAACCCCCTGCTCAAAGCTGGATTCACTAAATCATCCCAGACGAATTGAAAGTTATGTATGAGGCTGTTAAGGTCAGGATAACTGCAGTCAGTACAGGCTATGGGGTCTGAACATGGACTTTAAGATCTTTGCTTGCAGTCAGGAAATAAACACGATATAGGCCGATGAAGCACCTTCCTAATATACTCCAGAATAGATTCCTCGACTTTGCATTTAGGGGCGATTTAATACAACAGCTTTGCAATGAGCTACAGTTTTAAGTAATTAGAAGTAAACAAAAATGTCTTTTTTACATTTATTTTTCTCCCATATAGGGGGTGAGAGCAGCGCTACTGAGAGTTGGGATGAGGAACTTTCTCCATCCACAGTCCTTTATACGGCCACCCAGCACACGCCAACAAGCATCACTCTCACAGTCAACAGAGTTCGGCGAAGTAAACCAAAAAAGAGGAAGAAAAATACAGAAAAAGCTCGAAATACCCCCAAAACCAAAAAAATTAAGGTAGGCGAACAAAAAATCTGACGGCTGATCAGCCGGGTGCTATCTGTCGGACCACCACTGATCGATTTGTATGACCTATCCTAAGGATAACTAATCATGATTGTGGTCCTGGTCAACCCATTTAAGTTGGCTCTAAACATGAGATTTTTTTTTTTTGCTTACAAGTGCCCCTGATTTTAATTGCATTAGCTTACCCTTAGAGCTAAACTCAAGCTTATATATGCACCCGAAGCGCAAGTTACATGTATCCATAGGTCTTCATTCAACTGGCAAGGCCAAGCAAGTGTCTTTTTAGGATGGTGGACTCTCAGTATTCCCTTTTCTCAGCTGTCTGGGATCGGGTAGTGTGCTTTGCTCTTCAGTTACAAAGGCCTCTTGCAGAATAGTGGAAACTGCGCGGTTTTTAACATCTTCGCCTATGGGCAACATATTCCACAAGGATTTCCCTTCCTGAGTACAGGAGATTTGCACAGACCTTGATTTTTCAACAGCGAGCAGCAGGGCCCTGCAAAAGATATAGTTTTAATTTATTATGTACCGTACATACTCGAGTATAAGCCGAGGCCCCCTAATTTGGCCACGGAAAACTGGGTAAACTTATTGACTCGAGTGTAAGCTGCGTATGAATTGTCCCCTCATCCCTGTCCTGGTATGTGTGGCTCTCACCCCTCCCAGTATGCATGGCTTTGCTCCCCCGTCCCATCCTTCTATGTATGGCTCAGCTCCCTGTCCTCCCCCTTGTAGCCCTGTCATCCTCCATGCTCCTCAGTGCACACCTGTCCTCTGTGCTCCCCTGTCCTGCTCTCTGCTCCCCTGTCCTGCTCTCTGCTCCCCTGTCCTGCTCTCTGCTCCCCTGTCCTGCTCTCTGCTCCCCTGTCCTGCTCTCTGCTCCCCCCCCCCCGTCCTGCTCTGTGCTCCCCCCCGTCCTGCTCTGTGCTCCCCCCCCGTCCTGCTCTGTGCTCCCCCCCCGTCCTGCTCTGTGCTCCCCCCCGTCCTGCTCTGTGCTCCCCCCCCGTCCTGCTCTGTGCTCCCCCCCGTCCTGCTCTGTGCTCCCCCCCGTCCTGCTCCGTGCTCCCCCCCCGTCCTCCGTGCTCCCCCCCCCGTCCTGCTCCGTGCTCCCCCCCCGTCCTGCTCCGTGCTCCCCCCCGTCCTGCTCCGTGCTCCCCCCCGTCCTGCTCCGTGCTCCCCCCCCGTCCTGCTCCGTGCTTCCCCCCCCGTCCTGCTCCGTGCTTCCCCCCCCGTCCTGCTCCGTGCTTCCCCCCCCGTCCTGCTCCGTGCTTCCCCCCCGTCCTGCTCCGTGCTTCCCCCCCGTCCTGCTCCGTGCTTCCCCCCCGTCCTGCTCCGTGCTTCCCCCCGTCCTGCTCCGTGCTTCCCCCCGTCCTGCTCCGTGCTTCCCCCCCATCCTGCTCCGTGCTTCCCCCCCATCCTGCTCCGTGCTTCCCCCCCCGTCCTGCTCCGTGCTTCCCCCCCCGTCCTGCTCCGTGCTTCCCCCCCGTCCTGCTCCGTGCTTCCCCCCCACCCCCGTCTTGCTCCGTGCTTCCCCCCCACCCCCGTCTTGCTCCGTGCTTCCCCCCGTCTTGCTCCGTGCTTCCCCCCCCCGTCCTGCTCCGTGCTTCCCCCCCGTCCTGCTCCGTGCTTCCCCCCCGTCCTGCTCCGTGCTTCCCCCCCCGTCCTGCTCCGTGCTCCCCCCCCGTCCTGCTCCGTGCTTTCCTGCTCCGTGCTTCCCCCCCCGTCCTGCTCCGTGCTCCCCCCCCCCTCTCCTGCTCCGTGCTTCCCCCCCGTCCTGCTCCGTGCTTCCCCCCCGTCCTCCTCCGTGCTCCTCCCCCCTCCCCCCCCCCCCCCCCCCGGTCCTCAGTCATACTTACCCTCTTGTGCAATCGTTGAACGTCCCCTGTATCCTCCGTTGTGCCAGGGCTGGCAGCTTCTTCCTGTGATGAGCGGTCACTTGGTACCGCTCATTAAGGTCATGAGTATGGACGCCACACCAATGAGAGTGGAGTTGCGTTCATATTCATGACCTTAATGAGCGGTACCATGTGACCGCTCAACGCAGGAAGAAGCTGCCAGCCCTGGGACAACGGAGGATGCAGGGACGTTCAGTGATGGCACAGGAGGGGTGAGTATGACGTCACAGCCACCTGCTCCTGCCGCTGCTCCCCCTCCCCCGCTGGTTTCTGCACAATGACTCGTGTATAAGTTGAGGGGGCATTTTCAGCAAAAAAAAGTGCTGAAAATCTCAGCTTATACACGAGTATATACAGTAATTTTATTTGTAAATGTTATGTTCTCTAATTGTTTCAGGCTTTTCGGGAAGGTTCCCGCAAGTCTTTACGAATGAAGGTGAGTCAACCAGAATTATGGAGACGCACACTTTGTGGGCCCGTGTACACAATGTTTTCTGATAGTTTCTGAAGTTTCGGTTTTCCGTTTGGATGTTTACGTCTAATCCTATAAATTTATAGGGGGTGCAAATTCATCCAGGGCAGTTTGAAGTGTTTCATTGTAATGCTTCAATGCAGAATCAGGACATGAGAGGGAGGAGATAGGGGCCAATGAAGACTGCAAGTTCTTCAGAAGTTTCTGGGTGTTAATGGCCTGTATGTTTCTATAAGTCTGGACAG
Organism: Dendrobates tinctorius; assembly: GCF_039654945.1. NCBI lineage: Eukaryota > Metazoa > Chordata > Amphibia > Anura > Dendrobatidae > Dendrobates > Dendrobates tinctorius. The sequence continues at coordinate 2,591,770 of NW_027361695.1, read as the reverse complement.
TGGGGGTGACCTGAGCAGCCTGGCAGTTCTTTATAGAGAATGAAAGAAGATTGTGGTCAGAGAGCGGGAGAGGGGAGTTTGCAAAATCATCCACTGCACAAAGCCGAGACCTATCCCTGTGTGGCAGAGCCAAAAGTTTTACCATAACCAGGTTCCCAGCATCATGTTCCCACATGCTTTATGCATCCATTAGCCCTTTGTGTCTGTACTGTTACACACTTAACATTATGGCTGGTCCATACAATCAGGGCAACTGTTACCACCCACCTTTCGTGTCTACCTCTTTCCTCATAGACTGTAAGCTTGCAAGCAGGGCCCTCATTCCTCTTGGTATTTGTTATAATCTACTGTATGTGATTATTGTTATGCTGTAATGTCTATTGTCTGTACAAATCCCCTCTGAAATGTAAAGTGCTGCGGAATATGTCGGCGCTATAAAAATAAAATTTATTATTATTATAAATTACGTACAAGTCACATTATACACACCAAACGAGCCTCACGGACCCCTTTGACTAATATGGGAGTCCTTTGGGTTTCCATTGTGTCTGATATTTAACTGGACAAGGCAGCATGTGTCTGTTTCCAGTTTTATTTGATGGAATCTGCGATGGAGGCTCCTAACGCAGATGTGAATGAAACTAGCACACACACCTCTTGAGGAAGACCCCTCCATAGACCCTACAGTATGCATCACACAAACAGATGACTAGTCTCATGGTTTGGGGGATGTATCATCTGTAAATGACTTTATTTAAAGCAATACAAAAAGGGTGGGGGAACAAGAGGCGCAATAGTGCCCTATCACTAGTGACACTACGATGTGAGTGGTGTAATGCAGTTCCACTCGCCTATTCCAGTTGTGTGACCCACAACTGGCTTGAAGACATAACACAGTATCAGCTGCTGCAGGACCTCCACCGACCACTCCAACGTGGAAAAACTGCCAGAGAATATGGGAAGCAAGGTGTGCCACAGTCCGCACTGCTGAGTCCACAAAATCACCTGGGATGCAAGATGTTGTAACAAAGTACTTCTTTATTCCTTCCTACGCGTTTCGGCGCCCTTCCTGGCACCTTCCTCAGGGATCCCTGAAGGTGCCAGGAAGGGCGCCGAAACGCGTAGGAAGGAATAAAGAAGTACTTTGTTACAACATCTTGCATCCCAGGTGATTTTGTGGACTCAGCAGCGCGGACTGTGGCACACCTTGCTTCCCATATTCTCTGGCAGTTTATTTAAAGCAGGGTTTTGTGTTACATGCATTTTTTAAAAAAATAATCCATTAAGTTTAATTAAAATGATTAACCTTGCAATTTTCATACTGGACAAAAGGACTTTTTTAGACTCATGCGTCCTGTCCTTTCAGGAAGAGTTTACAGCAGTCTCATTATCATTAGATAGTGTGTAGAAACTTAGCACTCAACTTAAGTATAAACAAGGCGGATTTATTGTAGTATGAAGTTCCTTCATACTACAATAAATCCGCCTTGTTTATACTTAAGTTGAGTGCTAAGTTTCTACACACTAACTATACGGTTTGGGAACCTAACTTTAGCACCACCCTCTAGTTGTGCTTACTGTGTATTGTTCCTTATCATTACAGGCATGATTATAGTGACAGGTAACACTGCTGATGACCCAGGATCCACAAATCAAAATAGGCAATGTCACGGTTCCCCCTTTCTTCATACGCACATCCCATTAGATGCTTCATTACAAAGGATAGGGTCGGTGTCTGCTCATTGCTCTTAATGTATGTGTGAATTTCCTGAAATGTGAAGGTAGGCTCATTGGTTGCTGTGAAAATTGCAAGATTTCTACTTTTTACTTTTAATAATGATTGTGATATGGAAAAAAGACATTGCCAAAATGTTTTAAGAGACACATGTAGCACAAAACCCTGATTTAAACAATCGTTAGTTTTTGGAAGTTAATGTACGTAGAGAAAATAATTTGATATTTTGTTCTTCAGAATGCACCTTCGGATGCTCACACATTGGATGAAAACACCACGGAGGGCTGGGAGAACAGGATCCGGCTGTGGACTGACCAGTATGAGGAGGCCTTTACTAACCAGTATAGTGCAGACATGCAGAACCTTCTGGAGAGACACGTGCGCTCTAATAAAGACCTGGTTGGAAAAGCAGAGCTGTCTGAAACCATCAAGAAGACTGAGCTGTCTTGTAACAACACAGTCTTAGGATCTCAGATGCAGGTATATGCCATTTTGCACTTGTCAAAATTTTCACTTCACTTTTTACAATTTTTTTTTTTTCTTTTTCAATATGCTAACTTTTAGACATGCACATAAGGGCTCATTTAGACGTCCGTACCAATCGGTCAGAGCATGGACCACTAATGCATGGACTGGATGCTGCTCTCCCGACCAAAGCGTGACTGCTTCATATATTTCTATGCAGCTGTCGCACTCTGCTCAGGAGACCCAAGGCCAGTCCTTGCATTGTGGATCGATCGCGGATATTTGAACAATACCCCCGTATCCCCCTCTCTCATACATTTATGGCTCGTTAACAGGATATGCCATAAATGATAGTAGAAATCAAAGATCACCTATGGCACTTGCATCTATCTCGCAAACCTGTCTGTAAAGGTCTTGTCAGGATTCCTGTTCTTTTATATTAAAGCAATCCTGTCACCAGATTTGGCTGATATGATTTACGGCCACCGCCTTTCAGGGCTTAACTACAAGCATTCTTTAAAGGGAAGGTGCCATCCAAAAAATTTTTTTTCAGCAATTGAAAAAATGTAAAGAATTAATGTTTACATTTTCTTAAATATTATCATTTGTTTTTAATTTTGCAAAATATGAAAAATAATTTTAAAAAGTTTGGCATTTCCACTTGTTAACACTAGGGGGAGCAGCTACTGAAATCTTTCACAAAAACTATGACATTTAGGAGCACAGTGAGCAGCCATTTTGATGGGGCCTGCAAAGTTACTGACTGTCTTTGCATGTAAAGTCTGGATCAGAACAGGCTATCAATCAGCAGAAATGTTTCCTGGATTTCTGTGGAGCAGACAAGCAGACGGTCCATCCATATGTATAAAACACAGCGCTCTATGTACAATCCCTGGCACGGAACAGGGCACCCCCATAGACCAGCACACTGCTCTCCTGAAATACTCTGTGCTGCTGTCACTCTGCTCCTTCCACCATATATCGGGCCCCTGTCACCTTGCTTTCACACATCGCCAGGACAGGATCTGAGGAGAGGAATGGGGTCTTCGGTCACTGAGGATGGCAGGCAGGAAGGATTCTGGGAGTAGGGTGACAGCAGCACAGAGTATTTCAGGAGAGCAGTGTGCTGGTCTATGGGGGGCACAGAGGGAGATATATTGGAGAGGAGCAGGGTGACAGCAGCACAGAGTATTTCAGGAGAGCAGTGTGCTGGTCTATGGGGGGCACAGAGGGAGATATATGGGGGAGGAGCAGGGTGACAACAGCACAGAGTATTTCAGGAGAGCAGTGTGCTGGTCTATGGGGGGCACAGAGGGAGATATATGGTGGAGGAGCAGGGTGACAGCAGCACAGAGTATTTCAGGAGAGCAGTGCGCTGGTCTATGGGGGGCACAGAGGGAGATATATGGGGGAGGAGCAGGGTGACAGCAGCACAGAGTATTTCAGGAGAGCAGTGTGCTGGTCTATGGGGGGCACAGATGGAGATATATTGGGGAGGAGCAGGGTGACAGCAGCACAGAGTATTTCAGGAGAGCAGTGTGCTGGTCTATGGGGGGCACAGAGGGAGATAAATGGTGGAGGAGCAGGGTGACAGCAGCACAGAGCATTTCAGGAGAGCAGTGCGCTGGTCTATGGGGGTCACAGAGGGAGATATATGGGGGAGGAGCAGGGTGACAGCACCACAGAAACCCAGGAAACATTTCTGCTGATTGATGGCCTGTTCTGATCCAGACTTAGCATGCAAAGACCCCATTCCCCTCCTCAGATCCTGTCCTGGCGATGTGTGAAAGCGAGGCGAAAGGCGCAGTCCGGGGTGACGCTGGGAAGCAGGCTGGGGGAAATGTAGCCATACAGTAAAGATAAAAATGAGACCCCTCTCTTCAGCTGCCTCACCAGCCCACCCCTGACTGCACCTATTACCCCTGACTCGTGTGCAGGTGCTCAGCCAGAACCACACTAGAATGCTTTTAGCAGATCACAAATAATACTGCCATAGTGTTCTAACATAATACCGCCATATACTTCACACATAATGCCGCCATATAGATCGTACACAATACCACCATGTAGATCACACATAAAACCAGCAGGGTGAGAGCAGCACAGAGTATTTCAGGAGAGTAGTATCACACGGGATAGGATTAGATACACGGCTCAGCAGTCAGTATCACACAGGAGAGGATTAGATACACGGCTCAGCAGGCAGTATCACAGGAGACAGTATTACAGATATGCCCACACTGGTGAAACTTCCAGCCCCCCCCCCCCCCAATTATACACTAGACTATGGGCTGTATATGTCACTGTCCTCCTCAGACAGCCATAAAAGCTCTCATAAAAGGGAAGGTGTCAGATTACCGGAGATCACTGGGGCTGTGTGTGAGGAGGCGGACACAGAGCAGGAGGACAGTGGAGCTGGAGCAGGAAGCACAGTGCAGAACGTGGAGCTCAGCAGATAGCACTGGGCTACAGTAAAATGGCGCCCAGCCACACCTACAGCAGTGAATGGGGCAGCCCACAGGGGTGTGCCCGGTTCACTGCTAATGAGGCTGCATGGTGGGGTCGGGAGCCAACCGCAGTCTCCTATGTCCAGGGACGGCCATATTTGCAGACTGTATTAGACCTTCACAGATCTGCAAATCAAGATGGCAGCGCCCAGTGGCTACATTAAAACATTATTACAAACAAATCATAAATCCTGGTTAGTATAACATTTGCTGAAACAACATGTTTTGTTACTTACTCTTTTTTTTGCAAATTATATAAAATTGCGGCACCTTCCCTTTAATGCTGTAGATAAGCCCCCGCCGACCTGCAAGAGAAGAAAAATTATTTATTTTCTTTATTATAGTCACCTGCAGGACGGTCCAGTCCGATGGGTGTCTCATGACTTGGTCCGGCACCTCCCATCTTCTTGCGATGCCGCCCCCTGGTTGCTTCATGGCTCCCCGACATCGTGCTCCTGCGCAGGCGTACTTATCTGCCCTGTTGCTGCAGATAAGCCCTGAAAGGCAGTGACCGTAAATCATATTGGTCAAACCTGGTGATGGGTTCCCTTTAAGAATTCCTAGCACCTCTCTAGTAAAAGCAGCGTGTGTTGGGATTCTCCATTCTCAAGATAGATGCGGGGTCGTATCAGTTGGCTGCAGGTGTACTCAGGCAACTTTAAAGTTTTACATTCGGGATCTGTGGGTGTGTTGGTTGTCGTACCTTCACCGATTTGCAAATTAACAACTATCCTTTGGAATATTATCCTTTAACACATATCCAAAGGATACGTGATTATTTAAATCGGGTGGGGAACCTCCGGCCCCAGGGCCATTTACGGCCCTCGATGACCCTTTTATCCGGCCCCTGGGCAGATTCTTAGGGACCCGCAGTGCTTTGGCAGGGAGTTGTATTTTGATTGCTACCAGCTCATTAATTTCTTCTTGCTCTGTGAGCGCACACACGCAGTGTTCACTATTGAACACTGATGGGCATTCAATGAAAGATTACATCCTGACACCAGTGCCAGGATGTACTTTGAGGGCGGGGTTTGTACGGCCTCCGAAGGATGGTATAAATATCCAAATGGCCCTTGGCAGAAAATAATAATAATATTTATTTATATAGCGCCAACATATTCCGCAGCTCTTTACAGTTTAACAGTTTCAAAACACAAGTCATAAGTAACAACGTTAGCAATACAATAATTGAAGCAAAATAAGACGAAATGAGACGACCCTGCTCGTGAGAGCTTACAATCTACCATGAGGTGGGGGAGATACAAAGTACAGGTGTGTATTTACAATTGTGTATTTACAATGAAGGTCCAGCCATCTTGAGGGAGTGAAGGATGGATGGAGATAGTGAATGGGCTACACAAGCACACTTACATAGAAAATTACTTTGATCAGTGAACGTGATAGGCCGCTCTGAACAAGTGTGTTTTGAGGGAGCGCATAAAACTATGCAAATTGTGGATAGTCCTGATTTCTTGGGGTAGAGCATTCCAGAGGATAGGAGCAGCACGGGAGCAGTCTTGGAGTCGGGAGTGGGAGGTACGGATTAGTGCAGAGGTTAGTCGAAAGTGGTTTGCAGAGCGCAGCGATCGGCTAGGCCGATAGACAGAAATGAGGGAAGAAATGTAAGGGGGTGCCGCACTGTGGAGAGCTTTGTGGGTGAGAGCAAGTACTTTGAATTGGATCCTATAATGAATGGGCAGCCAATGTAAGGACTGGCGAAGAGCGGACGCGTCCGAGTACCGATTAGCCAGATGGACGATCCTGGCCGCTGCATTAAGTATGGACTGGAGGGGGGATAGTCGAGTGACGGGGAGGCCAATTAATAGAGCATTGCAGTAATCCAGGCGGGAGTGGATCAATGCAACAGTGAGGGTTTTTGTTGTTTCCATAGTGAGAAAAGGGCGGATTCTAGAGATGTTCTTTAGGTGTAAGCGGCAAGAGCGGGCAAGAGATTGTATATGGGATGTGAAGGAGAGATGGGTGTCAAACAAAACACCCAGACAGCGCGCCTGCTGCCGGGGTGTTATTGTGGTACCATCCACGGAGAGGGAAATGTCAGATTTAGGGAGGTTATTAGATGGCGGGAGCAGAAGAAGTTCAGTTTTAGAGAGGTTGAGTTTCAGATAGAGAGTGGACATGACATTGGAGACTGCGGACAGACAGTCACTGGCGTTCTGTAGTACAGCGGGGGTGAGGTCGGGGGAAGATGTGTATAGTTGTGTGTCGTCAGCATAAAGATGGTACTGAAAGCCAAATCTGCTGATGGTCTGTCCAATTGGGGCCGTGTAGAGAGAGAAAAGAAGGGGACCAAGGACTGAGCCCTGAGGTACCCCAACAGCAAGAGGAAGAGGAGATGACGTGGAGCCAGAGAACAAAACACTGAAGGAGCGGTCAGAGAGATAGGAAGAGAACCAGGAGAGAGCAGTGTCCTTAATGCCTAGTGACTGGAGCCTAGAGAGTAGGAGATGGTGGTCAACAGTATCGAAAGCTGCAGATAGGTCAAGAAGAATGAGCAGAGAGTGGTCACCGTTACGTTTTGCTGTCAGAAGGTCATTGGTCACTTTGTTGAGTGCAGTTTCAGTCGAATGTAGGGGGCGGAAGCCAGACTGTGAAGGGTCTAGGAGGGAGTGAGTGGAGAGGTAACGGGTAAGGCGGGAGTAAACTAGGCGTTCCAAAAGTTTAGAGATGAAGGGGAGATTGGAGACTGGTCTGTAGTTGTTTGTGCAGGATGGGTCGAGAGCAGGTTTCTTTAGTAATGGAGTAACAATGGCGTGTTTGAAGGAGGATGGGAAAATGCCCGAGGAGAGGGAGAGATTAAAGATTGTAGTTAGGTGGGTTGTGACGACTGGAGAGAGAGACTGGAGGAGATGTGAGGGCATGGGGTCGGTAGTTCATGTAGTCGGACGAGAAGAAGAGAGGAGTCTGGAGACTTCTTCTGTGATGGGATCAAATGTGGAAAGTGAGCCAGGGGAGGTGCAGGAAGGGATGGGAGTCACAGCACTTGGTGGTTGGGAGCAGATTTCTTTACGGATATTATCTATTTTTTCTGTAAAGTGGGAGGCCAGGTCATCAGCACAAATGTCTGTGATAGGGGCTTGTGCTTTTGGCCTGAGGAGGGAGTGAAAAGTGTCAAAAAGTTTCTTGGGGTTGTTGGCTAGTGAGGAGATCAGGGTGGTGAAGAAGGTCTGTTTGGCGAGGTGAAGGGCAGCGTTATAGGTTCTTAACATAAATTTGAAGTGGATGAAGTCTTCTGGTGTGCGGGTTTTTCTCCATAGGCGTTCAGCACTCCTGGAGCATCGCTGGAGAAGTTGAGTTTGCGATGTGAGCCAGGGCTGTTTTACTCTGTGTTTGGGGGTTCTGAGGGTGAGGGGAGCTACTTGGTCAAGGGTGCTTCTAAGAGTGTCATTGTAGTGATGAACAGCTAGATTAGGACAGGAAAGAGAGGAGATTGGGGACAGTGATGGGTGTAGGGAATCTGAAAGCGTCTGAGGGTTAATGGCTTGTAGATTTCTGAATGTGTGATAGGTAGGAGTGTGCTGGGGTGGGTGAGGATTTGTGAGCGTGAAGGAGAGAATGTTGTGGTCAGAGAGTGGAAAAAAGATTCCCCACCCCTGATTTAAAGTATGACCCCCACCGATCCCAGGAGAAGGGCCTGTGAAAAGCCCCATTAATACCACATTGATTGCATATGGACTACCAGAGAAAGCAGAAGAGTGCACTGCGCTCTCCTAGCACAATGGCATTTGTATAGGTGATGAGATTTAGTAATGTGACAGAACAGGGCAAAATCATAATATTACTACAGGGTCAATGAGTCCCTATTTGGGGACAGTGGAGTGATCCTTAAAGTCATCACAGCCGATCTGCAACTTTTATTTCCCCTCATAAGGAAACATTGATGTCTCTTGGAAATTGCATTAAAAATTTTTACGACTTGTAGCCAAGTCTATCTTTGTCTACGGAATGAACCCCTCAGTTATTAAGACCAGTGCTTGTATCTATATTTGCTGATACCTGCTCTTTGTACATCATTGCATAAGAAAGCTGATAAATGTCTCATTGCAGTTTCACCTGGGGAGGGTGGCGCGTGTGCAGAAGCATCGTAAAATCCTGCGTGCCTCCAAGGACTTGCCAGTAAATACTCTTGTGATCGAATACCGGGGCAAAGTTATGTTACGGCAGCAGTTTGAGGTCAATGGACACTTCTTCAAAAAGTAAGTAGATAATAAGCGGTTGGAAGTTCTCGCAAAGAACTTCTGCGTTACTTTATGCAAGTTCGATTTATGGATTGAAAAAACAAAACAAACCTAAGTTTTAGAACAGCGACCGTACTAATGAGCATGAGCCCCATTTATCTAATTACAACTGTATTTAACTATACCCTTCATTGGCTTTATTTTTTTCTACAACAGACCGTACCCCTTTGTGCTGTTTTACTCCAAGTTTAACGGTTTGGAAATGTGCGTGGATGCTCGGACCTTCGGTAATGATGCTAGATTTATCAGACGTTCCTGTACACCCAATGCTGAGGTAAGAGGAAGCTCATAGGATACCACCTTCGTTTGTCTAACAGATGTTTCCAACCTTGTAGGCTTTCTAAAAGCTGAAGCCGTTCATATGCCATGCGATGACTGTTGGCCGAGCTCTCGTTTGGTTGACATTCATGTCTCCCATATGTATAAAGCAGAGTCCTCCTAATAGTTTCTCACTTTTCTTATTCCAGGTCCGGCACATGATTGCAGGTGGCATGGTTCACCTGTGCATTTATGCCATCGCTGCTATTGCGAAAGATACAGAGGTCACCATTGCTTTTGATTTTGACTACAGTAACTGGTGAGTGTGTTCAGTCCTCATTTTATAACAGCAGGTGTCACTTATTAGGCTTCAATTAATGCTACATTCACACATCTGTATAGCACTATCCAAGCACAGATGCCTTAACTGAACTTAACCAACTCTTATGCAAAGTTATCAAATTCGAGTCTGGAGACCCATGTACACACCGTGCTCGGTCCTTGATGCACTGATGTGTGAATGCAGTATTAATGAATATGTTGAACACACTATGGAGAAAAGTATTCTGACACATTTTGTTCACTGAATTCAAGTTTTACATTCAATTCCCCCTGCGCCCTTGTGCTTAACATCCGGCCTCCAAACACTGCCCCCTTCCCGCCATACAGTCTTCCTTTATTGCCATGTGACAGAATGGCTTGTGGTGCATAGCTCACTGACACCAGTCCGGTCCTGTAATAGAGAATATGGGAAGCAAGATGTGCCACAGTCCGCGCTGCTGAATCCACAAAATCACCTGGGATGCAAGATGTAGTAACAAAGTACTGCTTTATTCCTTCCTACGCGTTTCGGCGCCCTTCCTGGCACCTTCCTCAGGGATATTACACCAGCCATAGGAGCAGGGAATTTATAGCCCCTTCCATTAGCAATTATGGGTGTGTTCTGTTTACATATGATGTCATAATGGTCATCACTGGGGGAGGGGCCAGCATTTTTGGCACAATTTCACACAAATAACATAATAAAACAAGAAAATCCTTCAAAATACTTGCTAAAATGTACATAAAAATCCTACCAGTAAAATGATATAAAGACCTTCATAAAAATTGCAACGGAAACATTGCCAAAGTATCCAGACTGTCAATGCAAAAACAAAAAAATTTTTTTTTAAAAATATTATCTCCCGACTTTCAGGGTAGTAGAACCCATGTGTTTACTGGTTTCATTTTTTTCTCTTGTGACTTATGTTGAGCGCCACCGTTCTGCTGGTATCAGTGCCTTTGGAACATAGGTTCTATGAACTATTTTGTCACAAAACGATCCTGTTAAATATGTGATACTATGGTTTGTTAAAAAATTATTATAAAAAATTGCAATGAACAATTTTCTTTATTTTTGTTTTGTAGGAGGGAATCAAGGAGCGATGCCACTATTAAATAAAATGGATTATTTCTAAAATTAACTGCTTTTAAAAAACTTATTTTTATTTTCATTTTTATTTTTTATTATCAATAAAGAATTATCTAAAAATTACTATTATATAATCGTATTATTAAAAATGGCCTGAAGAAAGTATCTATCATCTTCCGTATAGTTATGGTCACTATTTTATATATTAATTGTGGTGGTGTCACCCATGAAACGTGTGTCTTTTGGTCTAGCACACCTTGTGTGCTAGACCAAAAGACACACGTTTCATGGGTGACACCACCACAATTAATATATAAAATAGTGACCATAACTATACGGAAGATGATAGATACTTTCTTCAGGCCATTTTTAATAATACGATTATATAATAGTAATTTTTAGATAATTCTTTATTGATAATAAAAAATAAAAATGAAAATAAAAATAAGTTTTTTAAAAGAAGTTAATTTTAGAAATAATCCATTTTATTTAATAGTGGCATCGCTCCTTGATTCCCTCCTACAAAACAAAAATAAAGAAAATTGTTCATTGCAATTTTTTATAATAATTTTTTAACAAACCATAGTATCACATATTTAACAGGATCGTTTTGTGACAAAATAGTTCATAGAACCTATGTTCCAAAGGCACTGATACCAGCAGAACGGTGGCGCTCAACATAAGTCACAAGAGAAAAAAATGAAACCAGTAAACACATGGGTTCTACTACCCTGAAAGTCGGGAGATAATATTTTTTAAAAAAATTTTTTTGTTTTTGCATTGACAGTCTGGATACTTTGGCAATGTTTCCGCTGCAATTTTTATGAAGGTCTTTATATCATTTTACTGGTAGGATTTTTATGTACATTTTAGCAAGTATTTTGAAGGATTTTCTTGTTTTATTATGTTATTTGTGTGAAATTGTGCCAAAAATGCTGGCCCCTCCCCCAGTGATGACCATTATGACATCATATGTAAACAGAACACACCCATAATTGCTAATGGAAGGGGCTATAAATTCCCTGCTCCTATGGCTGGTGTAATATCCCTGAGGAAGGTGCCAGGAAGGGCGCCGAAACGCGTAGGAAGGAATAAAGCAGTACTTTGTTACTACATCTTGCATCCCAGGTGATTTTGTGGATTCAGCAGCGCGGACTGTGGCACATCTTGCTTCCCATATTCTCTGGCAGTTTTTCCACTTTGGAGTGGTCGGTGGAGGTCCTGCAGCAGCTGATACTGTGTTATGTCTTCAAGCCAGTTGTGGGTCACACAACCGGAATAGGTGAGTGGAACTGCATTACACCACTCACATCGTAGTGTCACTAGTGATAGGGCACTATTGCACCTCTTGTTCCCCCACCCTTTTTGTATCGGTCCTGTAATATCATCTTCTTGGGTAATAAGTCCGTTCATGACATTTCTTCCTATTGAATCCCCCCCCCCCCATCACGTGTGATATTATTGAGATGTATAAGAAACTGCAGCAACTCAGCCATGAAATGAGACCCTGTAAAATTTAAGCGGGGGCCGAGTGTTGAGGAGCAAAGGGCAGAAATGTCATCACCGTTCTGCTGACCCCATAACTCCAGTGTCCAGACTGCCTCTGGTATAACATCAGCACAAACACTGCCGAACAGTTGCATACAGCCGTACATCACCAAGCACAGTGCTAAGTGTGGATGGAGTGGTGTAAAGCACACCTAACTTGTACAGAAATTCGATATTGCAGAAAGTTTGCTGCTTTTTAGCTGACTTGCATGCACGAAGTAGCATGGTTATCAGTAATATTTGTGATGAAAAATAAGTGACTTTTTGATTTTTTAGACCAATAGTTAATCCATATGTCTGTCTTTGCCTATTGCAGCAGTTACAAGGTAGATTGTGCCTGTCACAAAGGCAACCGGAATTGTCCCGTCCAGAAGAGGAATCCTGTCACCGGAGACTTTCCACCTCCTACTACCCCTCCACTGTCCATAGGCGCAGAGACAAGGCACCGCAAAGCTCGAAGGAGAGAGTTAGAACAGCAGGGTTTTGTGGTGGATGAAAGTGCCAATAACCAGACCGATGAAGCCTCCGAAGCTCCTGCCACCAATGCCATTACTGGTGACCATAAGGTAATGTCAGATGACCAGGTGTCCATATGCTTTAATAGAATGCACAGATTGTCAGCTCTGAATATTAGTGAGGTCTATAGTCCTACATGCGTTACCTTAAAGTATATATGCTATGTGAATCCCTTCCTTCTCCTGCTTTGGTTTTGTAGTTTGTGTGCAATAACAAGTCTAATAAAGCTTCGTTCTCTGCAGACGGACGTTGACGCGACCGTTAAATGCGAAGAAACTAAAGAGGAAGAGGTGGAAAAGGTGTCAAGGACGAGAAGGGTAAGTTGTCTCCTTTCTGCTGCCTATATTAGTATAAAATAAAGTTTTAATACTGCTTTAGTGTGCTCAGTAATTGTGTTTTTGTAAATTCTTTTAACCTATTGGTGACACTGCTGTACAATTACAGCAGAGGGCAACTTGTTAGTTCTGTGGGTAGCAATGGCGGCTCTGTGGGTTTGTATCTTTTCCCTGTGTTTGCGTACATTTCCTCCTGGTCACCGGTTTCCTCCCACACTTCGAAGACATACTGATAGGGAATGAAGATTGTGATCTCCAATGGAGGACAGTGATGATATCGGCAAAATGCTGTGGAATATGATGGGGATATATAAGCGGTTACCATAAAATGGTAACAATTATAAACTGCAGCTCATACCGCAAGAAACCATCCCTAATACAACTTTGGAGTGGGGAAAAAAAGTTAAGGGTCTCAGAGTATAGCGGCAGAAACCAGGGTGTTTTTTTTTTGTTTTTTTTTTTGTATGCAGCAAATTGAAGATCTTAAATTTAAGACCCAAAATACAATATCAAAGTTGTAAGGTTTTTTTCCTTTCCACCCCATTATGTTGTAATGTGAATGATGCCGTTAAAAACTATTAAATACTACAGCTTGCCCATTAAAGAAAGCGAGCCCTCATCCGGTGATTTCAGTGGAAAAATAATGAATAATAAACATCTTCAAAGAAGGAGGAAAGAAAAAAAAAAGCATGAAAATGAAATGCCTGCGTCTTTAAGGGCAGACATGGACTTTGCTGAAGACTGCTCATATCCATGCACTAGGAGACGGGGTCTTGCGCTGTCTTGTAGGCGCCGATCTGAAGTATGGAAGTCTGTATTACAGAATATGATGTATGTGAGACTATAGGGCTGGATTGGAGGGACCTAGGGCATACATATGGATGGTGTGGGGCATGGACAGCGGCCGGTCTGAGAAGAGAGAACCTGCAATGTATGTAAGAAGGCGATTATTGAGCACACTCCTGCTTATTTAACTGGTGGTACATGTATATTTCTGGGATATTGTGTTTCATTCATTAATGCAGGGTTCCAAACTGGACAACCACTTACTTAATGGGAGTCCTGATAGCCAGAATTTCAGTTTTTCTGAGCCTTCTCTTTGTTTTTCTTGTAGTCGAGAGATGACAAGAAATCAGAGCTTCCTCTGCTCATATCGGAAAGCATTGATCGAAGAAGGCGACGCAAAGATCATCCCGTGGAACAAGCTGCTGTCGAAAGTGAGGCGCCATCTGTTCCCGAAGTCCAGGTGACAATAGATCCTACATCCCAAACAGATGATCCAGAGCCTGAACCTGAAAGTCCCATGGATGTAGAGCCGGTTCCCAACTCTACCCCAGGTGTGAACACGCGGAGATCCTCTCAGGCACTGGTGAGTAAATGCGTTGGGATTTTTGTGAGTGCCAGTCACACTTCCTACCATATTTTACTGTCTCTAATCGTTGACTGTCACAGTACATAATTTAATAAAGTACACAAATCATTCAGTTGCAAGAATATTGCAGATTGACGTCTTGATCATTTGGGGTTTATGGTTTGCTGCATGAAACTATTTTTTATGACTGCTTAAGTTTAGCTGTGTATACATAAAATTATATTAATCTGTTCTATTTGCTTACCTAGGACGTGAACACAGAGAAACCTGCTCCTAAACCAGTACCACCAAAATCCACCAGGCCTCGCCCAAAAAGCCGCATGTCTAGGTACCGCAGCGCCTCAGCACAAAGGTTAAGAAGGCAAAGGCAAGCTGTAGCTCAACAAGTAAAGCTGGCGCCCCCAGTGCCGGAGGAGGGGACTGCAAGTTCAGCCACAACAGAGCCCGGGAACTTAGAAAATCTGGGATTAGCTGATGTACAACAAGGCTCAGAGTCCCCTGCAGTTACCCAAGCATTGACCCAGCCAACACGGTCCGGCCTTAAGTATCATAAAGCTAAAAAGGTTAGTATAACTTTTATGTTAAAGGGTTATTTCCATGATAGTAAGACATCCCATATCCACAGAATAGGGGAAAAGTTACTGATAGCTGAGGTCCGGCCTCATGGATACCTAGAACGCGGTTTTAATGGAGCTTGAATGGAGTGCAGGGGCTCATGCTCAACCTGCGCTCCGTTCAAAGTCTGTGGGACGGCTAGGAGTAGCTTAGTGCTGTGCTCGGTTTCTCTGGCTGCTTAATGGACAATGACCGGAACAGAGGTTGAGCAATCATCTAAGGATAAGGGATAACTGACTATCTTGGGAATGACCCTTTAAAATTCCATAATTGGAGTTGACCAACATCAGCAGAACTTTGAAATTAATCCTATGTCTTTCTTCTCCAGTACCTAGTTACAGAGTGGTTAAATGATAAATTAGAGAAGCAGGAAAGCCCCATTGATCACCCTTTGCGGATTACAACGGATCCCACAGTTTTGGCGACCACCCTTAACATGCTTCCTGGACTATCCCATTCCCCTTCCATCTGCACAGCCCCTAAACACTACATACGCTTTGTGTCTCCATTTATGCCAGAAAGGCGAAGACGACCTCCAAAGGTGGATGGCACTTATGGATCATGTAAAAAGGTATGTGTCATTCTTTTTTTTTGTCCAGTTTGCTTTGATCATGCTACAGGCACTTTCATTAAAACCTGCCTTTTATTTCTTCAGCGCTGGATTAAACAAGCCATGGATGACGATTTCTCACAGCCCGAGAGCTCCGCTCAGGACAATGACCAACCTTTATACCAAAGCAACGAGAACTCCACCTCTTCCAGCGATAATAGCAGAACCAATACAGGTAGGAGATTGTGATAGGAACGTGATTGTACACACAGGATATCGCCTATTAGCAGAGCAATCTGGTTCCTGAGTGTTATCTAGCCTTTATTCTCCCTTTCACAAGTTTTCTGATTACTTTTTTTTTTCTTTTTGAAGAATTTACAGCTCCTTTTAAAAAATGGAAGATGAAATATATCCTAGAAGAACATTCGGCGATGTTATCTAGTCCTGTACCGTATCCTCCTGCACTTCCTAACTCTGTGATGACAGACTCTCTAAGTCCAATGCAGACTACACCCAGCTCTTCCCTTCCCGGCGAAGAGGAATCCCGATACGGATACGGACCTGTGTTCTCTCCCATCCCGTCTCTTGCTGCTAGTCGCTGTAATACTCCACTACAGTTTGAGGTAACGGACGCTGCCCCGTCCAATGCTTGCAGATCGATTTGTGCATATCTCTAAAGAGTTATTCTCATAACTTTGCTGATCCCGAGATCGTGCCGATTAGAACACTTGCTTGGCACCACTCCTTTCATTGTCGATGGAACTACGGAGATGGCCAAGTTCTGTACTATACCATCTCTGGCAGTTTTATTCTTTGGCTTCCATTGATAATGGGTCATGATCATTATGTCGGTCAAACTACTGATCCAATTAACAACCTGTTGCTTCTCATTGAGCTCTCCATTTTTTTCACAGTGCACATGTGAGCATAGCTTAACCAATGTAGGTTATTTTATTTGCTGCAAATACCTAGTGACTAAATGTTTCATTTGCATTGCCTTTTGTTAACTTTTTTTTTCTTAAATTTTGATCCTAAGTAACAATTTTTATTTTCCTCTTAGAACATATCCTCCCCTGAGAGCTCTCCAACGCACCGGCCCGAGTCTGTGTCACCCGAGGTAGTTATATTAATCTGTCAATTGCTCACATTGGGCGCTGTTGGGGAAAGGTGGATGATTATATGTATTATTTTCCTTTCATGAAAATGAAAAATCCTAGCACTCGATCAGCATTGAGCATGAGGTCTTCAGTACTCAACTATAGAGATTCAGTGATTATAATAATATTTTGGCTTTTATTTAACATCCCCACGTGGGGCTAAAAATAAATTTTAAAAAATTCTGAAATATGTAAAAAAAAAAAAAAACAACAAAATTCCCTTAATTAATTTATTTATATATATATATATATATATATATATATAAAAAGCAATGAAGTGCTTTATTTGTATCTAGACATTTGTACTGACCCCAGCTATAAAAAGTCACACTAGTTACCCCATACAGTGGGAAAAAAAAACAGGGGCACTCATTACAAGTGGAAGAAAGGCGACTCCAGCAGCTAAATAGGAAAGGGTTCTTTACAGTAAGATCATTCAGACTGTGGAATGCCCTAATTCTAAAAACAAAAATCAGATGTTCCAGAAAACATACTAACTCGTCCAGCAAAAAAAAAAGTAAAAGTCGTCACTCATCTCTGCTAGCAATAAATGAAAAAAAAATGTAGGTCTTGGGACCGGGTGATACACACATAATTTTTTTAAATTGGATTTTATTGCATAAAAGTAAAAAAAAAAAATAAAAAAAAAAAAAAAAATATATATATATATATATATATATATATATATATGACCATCTCCTGCAAAATAAGTTTAACACGTACTCCCCAAGAAATTTGATTTGCCCTCTAAAAGCAAGCCATCGTATGAGTACATCATCAAATAAACTCCACTTTTTCTTATTAAAGAGGAATAAAAAAAAAATTCTATGTACTCAAAGCTCAAAATAACCAAGTTCTTAAAAGGTTAATATAAGATTTGGTAACTGCTTGTGATTCTCTGTTCATCATGTGTCTCTCATCTTCCAGCCTTGTCTCAGGACGGATGTGGATGTACCAAAGGCCAGTTTCTTGGAGATATCGATGGAAAGTATCCAGGAACTCCCAACCACCATCAATACCGGTCCCAGTGATCTCGCATCTCAGTCTCCAAGCGCATCTTTGCCCTTTAGTGGCACGTCAGAAGCGAGTGTTTTAGGAAAAGGAGGGGAAGGGTCAACGCTGCTAAGAAATTCAGAACAGACTTTCCGGACTGAGTTCAATTTAATGTATGCTTTCTCCCCTTTGAACGCAATGCCTCGGGCTGACGGCTCATTACGGGGGTCTCCTCTTGTAGGAGAAAGAAAGCCTTCCCAATCAGACATGTACTGTGGCTCTCCGGTGGAGGCTTATTACACCAGGCCTGTTTCTGGACTTTTGAAAGAATCCGCACAGGGATCTATGTCTCCTTGTAGTGAAAGGACTTGTGAAGGGGTCAGATCCTCTCCCCAAAATCCGCCTCAAAGGAAAAAGGTAACTGAAATTATTTTTGATTTCCACCCTGAGCAATTTTACTGTATGCTGGAGGTGTTTCCAGTCTGTATGGTGAAGCAACTAGGGTGCATTCAGACATTACAGCCAGAAATTGCTCCCAACATACAGATAAAATCGCTTGCACCAGTAATGGCCAGTCGGGAATACCATGATATGTCCGTTCACTCCTATGGTCAAAAATGATAAATGATGAAAAATGTTTTGCTGCTTTAATTCTGCACATGCGATCTGTTTTCGGACCCATCTTTGCAACAAATCAGCAGCGGGGGGCAGAGGGCTGCCTTAAAGTCAAAAGAATTAGCTCATATGTTGGTGATGTAAAATTTGCAGGGACAGCTGAAAAATCTTAAGTAAGGAAAGCGCTCCCTCAGCTTTCCAGTGACTGGTTTGACTGTTGAAAATGAGAATATTTTGGTCAAGTAAAATGCAATTATAGTAATTACCATTCTCAGCAAAAATCTCAGTTTCCAGCATTACGACGCTTCTTGTGCCATTGTGTGATGCAAGGTGCAGAATAACCCGGCATCATAGTGTGATGGTGAATGAGTGAACGGTTAACAGTTAACGGTCTGCCGAATGTTGGTTTCCTGGAAAGTCATCTCTCCCAACTTCCTCACAACTGAATGCCGCCGACCATCCCTGTGTTCTCTATGGGGAGAGTGGAGTAAGCACAGAATCATCTAGCAGCGGCTGATCTACCTGTAGAAATAGGATTGGGAGAGTCAGGAGGCCCACATACACATTAGGTGGTCGGCTGAAATTGGCAGGATTGATCGACTGTGGTTTCATAAGTTGCTTTGTAACCCACGCCCTAATTAATACACCCAAAGGTAAACCCAAAAGAAAAAGGATACAAGGTCATCACTACACAAAATCCCTAGTTTCTGACACATTTATGTGCAGTATTTTCCTGCCATATCAGCAGCTGTGTTATCATTGAAGTTGGGATTATTTCACTGACGTTCACATCTCCTAATTGTCGATATTAAAACTTAACATTGTTGCTCCCATCTGAAAGTCTGATGTCTGCCAGTGGTGCCATCACAGTACAGTTTTTTTCTTTCTGTGCCTGGTTGCTATGTTTTTGGGCTGTATTTGCTCCTGCACAGTTCGGTTTTCTTTATCGCTTCATTGGGGGACACAGATAACCATGGGTGTATGCTGCTGCTGCCAGGAGGCTGACACTATGCAAAAAAGGAAAATAAAATAGCTCCTCTCCAGCCTTGATTTATTTTTTTTCTATGTGCATCTGGATTTTCCTCTACTGACTTTATCCCTCTTCTGTCCTGGTAGGTATCTTTGGTAGAATATCGAAAGCGAAAACAAGAAGCCAAGGAAGTCACATCTTCTCCGGGCAGGGATGTCATACGCTGTATTGGGACTCCTACGCGTCAGAGCAGCAATGGCTCTATATCTGACACAGACCTGCCAAGTGCATTGCAGCTTCAAGCTCCATCTTCCCCACCAAGTGGCTTCTCTTCTCCTGTTCACCCCTCCATACCTCAGGTTGAGGACATCAGCCCCACAGAAAGAATAGTTAGCTCTTCTTCCCACTGTAAGCCAACGGAGAGCATCAGCAGCCGATGGTAAGGAGCCCACCCAATACTTGTCACATTATCTTTTAGAAGCTTTGTTTTGACCTCTTGGGGTCCAACTAAAGCTAGTGCAAAGAAAACTGTGCTGAGGCCATAGATGTATATCTGTGGGAACAGCTGACCATCAGATGTGGACAGGAGGCTCCCGAATCCCTTTTCAATCATTCGAAAATAGAGGTTGTTGATTCATAGATGTAACCTGAGAATGTTATCTAAGATAAGAAAGACCACACAGTATTGTTATTTCTAGACCATTGCTTAAACAGGTTTTGTAAAGTGGAAATGCAGATGTGGTGACCTTGGACTGGTATTGTGGCTTATGTACCTGTGCATTTATCTACAGGATGGTCCCGACGTCAGTTGAACGACTACGGGAAGGGCAGGGGTTCTTGGAGCGGGTGCTGAGAAGTGGCGTCAAGGTGTCTCAAAGAGGAGAGATGTCGCCTTCCAGAGAAAGCAGTCTGGACAGAGAGTCAGGTACAGTTAGAGTTTCAGTCTGCTGCTTTTTATTTCTCAACTTTGCCTGAATTGATCTGTTGGCTTGTAAAAGGAACCTGTCACATTGGTAAATGCTATTTACCTGCAGATATAGGGTTAATCTGTAAGTAAATTGCATAACAATGCTGCCTGGCCTCCTTACAAAAGTGCTGAAAATTAACTTTATACCTCCTAGGAGCCACTAGCTTTTGGTCATTTAGACTTGTATGGAGCTGGTATAGTCACCGCTCACGGCACCGCATACTATTCTGTGAGTGTTAGCTGTAAGCACACGCCTGTGTAGCGTTTTTTGGGGTGAAACCGCATCAAAAACGCTTAAAAGAAGCATCCCATTCATTTAAATACATTTTGGCCTTTTTGTGCCAATGGATGCGTTTTTTACCGCTAAGGAAACACTTAGCGGTAAAAAACGCAGCATGTTCATTAATTTCCACTTAGGTCCGCATTTTTGGCTATTTCCAATAGTCCAAAAGACGCGCGGAAAAAAACGCATAAAAAACGTGCGTTTTTTGCGCAAAAAAAAAGTGCAAAAATCTCGGCAAAAGCGTGTGTTTTTTGGGAAGGAAAACCCGTTTCCTGAGCATTTAAAAAACGCTATGTGGGCATATAGCCTGAGAGTTCACTCCGCAGCGCATCTGTGCAGATCTAGCTGTCAATCAAAGTGCCGAGGTGTGCGTACAGTATATTGAGCTGTGAATGTCGCTCCTCTCTGCACGTTCATTTTCTCCCAGTAGCATTGTAATGATTATATCTCCAAGTAAATGGCATTTTCCAAGGTGTCAGGTTCCCTTTTAAAGGGCTTGTCCAGTTCTGCAAAATT
Organism: Dendrobates tinctorius; assembly: GCF_039654945.1. Classification (NCBI taxonomy): domain Eukaryota; kingdom Metazoa; phylum Chordata; class Amphibia; order Anura; family Dendrobatidae; genus Dendrobates; species Dendrobates tinctorius. The sequence continues at coordinate 2,570,701 of NW_027361695.1, read as the reverse complement.
GATCGATATCAGATTGATTAAGAGTCTGGCACTAGTATCCAATCAGCTTTTTATAGGGGCTTTGTCGCGCTGCAACCTCTTCATTTTTTACATTTCTTCATACACTCTGTAGCGTCTCTGGTAAATATTGCAGCTTGTTTGGGAGTAGTGTGGAGAGTTGGAACCACATCCATCCAAAGGCGTACAAGTGAAATACAGTTGTGGCCAAAAGTATTGACACCCCTGCAATTTTTTCAGATAATACTCAGTTTCTTCCTGAAAATGATTGCAAACACACATTCTTTGGTATTATTATTTTCATTTCATTTGTCTTAAATAAAAAAAAACACAAAAGAGAATGAAGCAAAACATTGATCATTTCACACAAAACTCCAAAAATGGGCCAGACAAAAGTATTGGCACCCTCAGCCTAATACTTGGTTGCACAACCTTTAGCCAAAATAACTGCGACCAACCGCTTCCGGGAACCATCAATGAGTTTCTTGCAATGCTCTGCTGGAATTTTAGACCATTCTTCTTTGGCAAACTGCTCCAGGTTCCTGACATTAGAAGGGTGCCTTCTCCAAACTGCCATTTTTAGATCTCTCCACAGGTGTTCTATGAGATTCAGGTCTGGACTCATTGCTGGCCACCTTAGAAGTCTCCAGTGCTTTCTCTCAAACCATTTTCTAGTGCTTTTTGAAGTGTGTTTTGGGTCATTGTCCTGCTGGAAGACACATGACCTCTGAGGGAGACCCAGCTTTCTCACACTGGGTCCTACATTATGCTGCAAAATTTGTTGGTAGTCTTCTGACTTCATAATGCCATGCACACGGTCAAGCAGTCCAGTGCCAGAGGCAGCAAAGCAACCCCAAAACATCAGGGACCCTCCGCCATGTTTGACTGTAGGGACCGTGTTCTTTTCTTTGAATGCCTTTTTTTTTTCTCCTGTAAACTCTATGTTGATGCCTTTGCCCAAAAAGCTCTACTTTTGTCTCATCTGACCAGAGAACATTTTTCCAAAACGTTGTATGCTTTTTTAGGTAAGTTTTGGCAAACTCCAGCCTGGCTTTTTTATGTCTCGGGGTAAGAAGCGGGGTCTTCCTGGGTCTCCTACCATACAGTCCCTTTTCATTCAGACGCCGACGGATAGTACGGGTTGCCACTGTTGTACCCTCGGACTGCAGGGCAACTTGAACTTGTTTGGATGTTAGTCGAGGTTCTTTATCCAACATCCGCACAATCTTGCATTGAAATCTCTTGTCAAATTTTCTTTTTCATCCACATCTGGGGAGGTTAGCCACAGTGCCATGGGCTTTAAACTTCTTGATGACACTGCGCACGGTAGACACAGGAACATTCAGGTCTTTGGAGATGGACTTGTAGCCTTGAGATTGCTCATGCTTCCTCACAATTTGGTTTCTCAAGTCCTCAGACAGTTCTTTGGTCTTCTTTCTTTTCTCTGTGCTCAATGTGGTGCACACAAGGACACAGGACAGAGGTTGAGTCAACTTTAATCCATGTCAATTGGCTGCAAGTGTGATTTAGTTATTGCCAACACCTGTTAGGTGCCACAGGTAAGTTACAGGTGCTGTTAATTACACAAATTAGAGAAGCATCACATGATTTTTCGAACAGTGCCAATACTTTTGTCCACCCTCTTTTTTATGTTTGGTGTGGAATTATATCCAATTTGGCTTTGGGACAGTTTTTTGTGTTTTTTCATTTAAGACAAATTAAATGAAGATAATAATACCAAAGAATTTGTGTTTGAAATCATTTTCAGGAAGAAACTGAGTATTATCTGACAGAATTGCAGGGTGTCAATACTTTTGGCCACAACTGTACGTGGTTTTCATGGATTATTCTTATACCTACAAAAGGGAATGGGGTCATTCACAGAGACTTGTCCAATTACTCTGTCGCTTAATTGGGGGACACAGAACCGTGGGTGTTATGCTGCTGTCCACTAGGAGGCGACACTATGCATAATCTGAAAAAGATTAACTTTGGCTCCTCCTCTGCAGTATACACCCCTGGACGGCGTCAGCCTTCTCCAGTTTTTGCTTAGTGTCGCAATGACGCTCACCTTTTTTTCTTCCGTTTTTTTCCTTTTTTCGTCCGGAAATACAGATGAAGAAAAGAGGGTCTCCAGCAAGACTCCCGGCATGGCTCCCTCCTCGGTCCCCTATTAGGGGTACCCGGTTGAGGTCGAGGTGGCTATTCCCCATGTCGCTCCCTCCCCAGTCCCTCGGGTCCTGGTTCGAGGTCGAGACCCCCCTCCTTCCCCAACCCCTGTAAGGGGTCTGGGTTGAGGCGAGGATGAAGACCCCCTGACGGTGACAGACGCACCCTCCCTAATCCCCCGCAGGGGGCATTAGGTTGAGACGCCTCAGGTAGGGTCGGAGATCAGGCAGCATTCCGCAGCTTCCAGGGACCCCAGGCCGGCTGAGGGATCCTGTTGGGGCCGGGGGAGGGTGCGGACTGGATGGCACAGCAGAGACAGGGCTTTTTCTGCGTCCCTGTCTCTGCAGCAGCAGCAGCTCCATAGCGCTTCAGGGGCCCCACATACAGAAACCGCTACCCCTGCTACCCCCACCGCTATCCAGTCGACCATTCTGGGGGGTCTGGTACAAATCCGCCCCCCCCCCCCCCCCCCCCGGACTACCGCGCCGCTCCGGAGCCCTCCTGGGCATCAGGCCTCTAATTTAGACCGCGGATTTTTTCCCCGCCCCCCGGATGACCAAAATGACACGCTGGAGTGTCATAGAAGGGGCGGATTGAGGCAGAAAGGGCGCGTTTTTACACAGCCCAGCGCGCCCTTTTCAGCTCTCCGCCCCCTCCTCCCTCTCCTCAGAGTCCCGGTGGCCATTTTTTCTGGATGAGATCCAGGAGAGGAGCATCACAGCGGTCTCCGGGGGGCACAGAACTGGGATCTGTCGGCGCTGGACCTAGGGGCACACCGGTGGGGTAAGCTCACAGCTGGGTTCTCATTACTCAGCTGTGAATCTATACTTCCTACAAGGCTCTCTGTGGGTTCCCTCTGCGTAGCCACCCCTGTACGATCCCTTATAGCCAGCCTCTGTGCACTATGCCGGGCTCAAGGAAGAGAACCAGGGAGGAATGTTTCTATGCATTCTGCACAGCCTGCAAAGCCACGCTCCCTAGTGGCAGCACGTATCCGCACTGCCGGGACTGCATCCTGAACTCTGGGTCAGAACCCCAGGGAGTCCCTACTGACGCTTCAGTGTCACAGGCCACGCCGGAATGGGCAACTCAGATGTCTCAGTCCATGACACAGTCCATAGACAACCTAACTGCTACATTGCTGCAAGCTCTGCAGAGTCGGGCCCCGGCTATGGACGTTACACAGCAAACGGACAGCTTGTCTCAGGAACATGCTGCTTCCGACTCTCACAGACGTAAGTGGACCCACAGGTCTCGATCACCTGAGTCGCACTATAGCACAAGGTCGTCCCCCTCCAGGGAGAGACAGTGTCATTCCAGGTCTCCTGGGCAGTCCCCTGCCACAGACAGACAGTGCAATTTACCACAGGGATCCCCCACCACAGAAGACCCCCGCCCCAGGTCGCCCTCCAGGGATCACATTAGCGAGGCACAGGATTCGGAGGGCATCTGTGACTCCGACTCAGATAACGAAACGGACAGGTCCGTGGTACCTTCTCCCCCTAGCAATACAGCGCTAGTTGAGGACATAATTTCTGCCATTCATCGGGTGCTAAAAATTCCATAGTCGGCCCCGGAAGTCCCAGAACATAGGATTTGCTTCGAAAGTGTTCAGAAACCACCTAAGGTCTTCCCTAATCACCATGAGTTTGAGAAAATACTTACCAAACAGTTTGCGCAGCCTGAGAAAAAATTCGCTAATCGCAAATATTTGGAAGCGAAGTACCCCTTCCCACAGAAAGACACCAAACAATGGACAGATCCACCTGAAGTGGACCCTCCGGTTTCTAGGCTAGCAGCGCAGACTTTACTCTCTCTGCCGGATAGCTCAACCCTCAGGGACGCAGCAGACCGGCAAGTAGAACGCATGGCTCGTTCTATTTTCGAAGCGGCAGGCGCCTCTCTGGGCCCTGCGTTTGCTTCAGTTTGGGCAGCCAAGGCCATCCTGGCTTGGGCCAAAAAACTACAGGAGGGTCTTCAGGCTTCAAATCCTGAGCTCTCGGACCAAGCGGTCCAGATAGCAGTGGTAGCAGACTACATGATTCATGCAGCCCTGGATTCCGCCAGAGGTGTAGCGGGAATAGCATCAAACGCCATCACGATCCGACGCATCCTCTGGCTGCGAGAATGGAAAGCGGATGCGGCCTCAAAGAAGTCCCTCACGCGACTTCCGTATTTTACTGGAAGACTTTTCGGCGAAAAGTTGGACACCATGATAGCCAATGCCACTGGGGGTAAAAGTACCTCTCTCCCTCAACTACAACCGAAACGCACGTTTAAACGAAGAAACCAGATGCGATTCCGATCCTTTCGGAATTCCTCGGGCTGGTCCGTTTCGCGCCCAGTGCAAAACCGTAACCGTTCTCCACGCAGGGACAACCCACGGACGCAGCAGCGACCGGACAGGGCTTGGCAGTCGAAAGCAGGCCAAGCGAAACCCAAGGGAGGAAAACCTCCAGAACTTCGCTTCATCATGACTCGCGACCTCCGGAAGACACCCCACCAGTAGGCGGCCGACTTTTACTCTTTCAGCAAGTCTGGCTGCCTATTACAGAAAACAGGTGGGTCAGGGAAATAGTGTCTTCCGGATACAAGATAGAGTTCACTTCCGTTCCACCGAACCGGTTCTTCCTTTCTATTCCTCCAACACCACCAGAAAAGGCTTGTGCTTTCCACCAAGCGGTTTCCTCTCTCCTTCAATCAGGAGTTGTGGTGCCGGTTCCCGCGAACGAGAGATTCCGAGGATTCTACTCAAATTTGTTCGTAGTCCCCAAGAAAGGAGGCGGCGTCCGACCCATACAGGACCTAAAACAGCTCAACAATTACGTACGGGTCCGTCATTTCCGCATGGAGTCCCTCCGGTCCATCATTGCATCCATGGACCAGGGAGAATACCTCGCCTCCATAGACATACAGGATGCGTATCTCCACATACCAATTGCTCCCGCCCACCAAAGGTTTCTCAGGTTCGCGGTCAACCAAAACCACTACCAGTTTGTCGCCCTTCCGTTCGGACTCGCCACGGCTCCAAGAACGTTCACCAAAGTCATGGCGGCCACCATGGACGTCCTGCACTCAAGAGGCATTCTAGTCGTCCGTACCTGGACGACCTCCTCATCAAGTCTCCCACTTTCAAAGACTGCAAGGTCAGTGTCTCAATCACACTAGACACTCTGAGTCGCCTGGGATGGCTAGTCAACCTACAGAAATCGTCGACTATCCCAACTCGGACTCTAACATTCCTGGGAATGGTATTCGACACCGCCAGGGGCCTGGTGCTCCTTCCCAAGGACAAGACACTGGCCATCCGTCTGGGAGTTCGCACACTCCTTCGCAGTCCTCCTCGATCTCTCCGGTTTGCCATGAGAGTCCTCGGCCGGATGGCAGCAGCAATAGAGGCAGTGCCATTTGCCCAGTTTCACCTCAGGGTCCTTCAACTAGCCATACTCAGATCTTGGGACAGGAACCCCTTCTCCCTCGACAGGGTGTTCAGGTTGACGTCATCAACCAGGAGGTCCCTGCATTGGTGGCTCAACCCAACCTCGCTTACACGAGGGAAGCCATTCCTCTCAGGACAATGGAAGATCCTGACTACCGATGCAAGCCTGACAGGCTGGGGGGCGGTGCACCTACATCACAGGGCAAGTGGTCACCGAGGGAAGTGACATTGCCCATCAATGTTCTGGAAATCAGGGCCATTCTCTTGGCACTGAGAGCCTTTCATCACTTGCTTGCAGCCTCGCACATACGGATACAGTCGGACAATGCCACGGCTGTGGCATACGTGAACCACCAAGGCGGGACCCGCAGCGCCCAGGCGATGAGAGAAGTGGCTCATATCCTCCGCTGGGCGGAAGACACGAGGTCGGTACTTTCTGCGGTACACATTCCGGGTGTAGAAAACTGGGAAGCCGACTTCCTCAGCAGGCAAGGAATGGACTCGGGGGAGTGGTCTCTCCATCCCGAGATTTTTTGCCAGATCTGTCAACGCTGGGGAACCCCGGAGGTGGACCTAATGGCATCCCATCTCAATACCAAGGTCCCCAATTTCATGGCCAGGACACACGACCCGCGGTCGCTCGGAGCGGATGCCCTGGTCCAGGACTGGTCCCAGTTCCGACTCCTGTACATTTTTCCACCCCTCCCCCTAATCGCCAGGGTCGTGAGGAAGATCAAGCAAGAGGGAGTTCCGACCATCCTCATCGCGCCAGACTGGCCCAGACGTACATGGTACGCCGACATCGTCCAACTTACAGCAGACGCCCCCTGGCGTCTACCCGACCGTCACGACCTTCTGTCTCAAGGTCCGTTCTTCCACCAGAATTCAGGGGCTCTCAATTTGACGGCATGGCCCTTGAAACCTGGATTCTAACCCAGGCAGGTTTTTCACCGGCAGTCATTGCTACTATGATCAGGGCAAGGAAGCCGGCCTCCGCCAAGCTCTATTATCGTACCTGGAGAGCTTTCTTTTCTTGGTGCGAATCTCATGGACAAGTCCCACTCCCTTATTCCCTCCCGAAGGTACTAGGTTTTCTTCAATCGGGCCTAGATGTCAAGCTATCCTTAAGTTCGCTTAAGAGTCAGGTGTCAGCGCTTTCAGTCCTTTTTCAAAAGCGCATTGCTATTAAACCGCAAGTAAGGACTTTCATCCAGGGAGTTTCCCGATTGGTTCCTCCCTACAAACGTCCGCTGGATACGTGGGACCTCAATCTGGTCCTGACAGCATTGCAAGCTCCACCCTTCGAACCTCTTAGAGGAGTTCCACTCTCCATTCTGTCTCAGAAAGTGGTTTCTCTAGTGGCGATCACCTCGTTACGCAGAGTGTCGGAATTGTCAGCACTTTCCTGCAGACGGCCTTTCCTAGCCTTTCACCAGGACAAGGTGGTTCTCCGCACGGTACCATCCTTCCTTCCGAAGGTTGTGTCCAACTTTCACCTCAATGAGGAGATTTCACTGCCATCCCTTTGCCCGGTTCCGGTTCATAGAGTGGAGAAGGCTCTGCATACGCTTGACCTCGTCAGAGCATTGCGGATTTACGTGTCCAGGACTGCACCTTTCCAGAAATCTGATTCCCTCTTCATTCTTCCGGAAGGTAGTTGCAAGGGGCTGCCGGCTTCCAAGGCTACCCTTGCCAGGTGGATCAAGTCCACCATACATGAGGCCTACCGACTTAACAGTTCCCCTCTTCCGGCCGGTATCACGGCACACTCTACACGGGCAGTAGGGGCCTCCTGGGCCATTCGGCATCAGGCTTCGGCACAACAAGTGTGTAAGGCGGCCACTTGGACTAGCCTACACACGTTTACGAAACACTGCAGTGTTCATACCCAGTCCTCAGCGGATGCGAGCCTGGGTAGACTGGTTCTGCAGGTGGCAGTACCCCAAGTCTAGGGAACTGTCAACACATTATTCGTCCACTGCTTCCCACCCAGGGACTGCTTTGGGACGTCCCACGGTTCTGTGTCCCCCAATTAGGCGACAGAGTAAAGGAGATTTTTGTGTACTCATCGTAAAATCTCTTTCTCTTAGCCTTTAATTGGGGGACACAGCTCCCACCCTGTTGCCCTTACGGGCCGTTGTTTACTGTTGAGTTCTCAAATTGTTCATTGAGCTCGTACATAGTAGCCTTCTTACAGGCATGGTTATGTTATTTGATTACGTTCCTCCTTATGCTTTGGCACAAAACTGGAGAAGGCTGACACCGTCCAGGGGTGTATACTGCAGAGGAGGAGCCAAAGTTAATCTTTTTCAGATTATGCATAGTGTCGCCTCCTAGTGGACAGCAGCATAACACCCACGGTTCTGTGTCCCCCAATTAAAGGCTAAGAGAAAGAGATTTTACGGTGAGTACACAAAAATCTCCTTTTTGATCTGTCAAATTGTTAGGTTGAACAATAAGAAATGTTCACTAGTTGCCTGCTCCTGCCCCAATGGGTATTGATCACTGCGCACTAAAGAAATCACACCACACAGTCGGATGTAACCGCTCTTTGATCAATCTATGGCACAGCTGCAAGAGAGAGAGCTTTATTATTCCAAACATAGGTTCATATATCCCTTGTAAGGGGGCTCGGTTAACTCTAAAATAGGAATGTTCGGATGTATTCAATTGGTTAGTGGGTTGGGCAGTGATCTAGTCCGTGGGCGGATTCATGAGGTCATCAGGCTGGGTTGATCCATGAGGTCATCAGAGTGGGTATCATCATGGGCGGATCCATGAGGTCATCAGGGTAGGCGACATCTTGTATATCACCACATGGTCCACATGGTGTGTGTTGAAACAGGAAATGGCAGCCATCTGTAGTGTCACACTTTGATCTGAAAACGCTCATGTAAGGTGAAATAATACACTTTTGGGTAGTTAGTTCCCCTCAATCTCTTATGTCTTGAGGTTAATTAATTATTTGTTCTTAAGGCTCTCCTCAACAAAATCAGCAATTTAAGTCTATGGGTTCGTGAAAAAATCAGTCAGCGTTCGTATGCCATCCGAGTGTGGTCCGATTTTCACAAACTGATAGGAGAAAGTTGGAGAAACCTTTTTTTTTTCTTTCCATGCGTGAGAAACTTATGAAACACGGACCAAACTCTGATATAACTGACTGAAATGAATGAAACTTGGTCAGTTTTTCTTGTAAGTTTAAAAAAAAAAGTGAATAAAAAAAATGATGTGAATGAGGCGTAAAGATAAGTTATTTCATTAGGTACAAACCCCTTTTGAATGTGGTCCCCCATTTGCCTCGAACCCATCTTCAAGTACATCCAGAAAATAAGTTGTCTAAATGACGGTGGTTCAGATTTTCATAAATCTTTTTTTATTTGCAGAAGATGGTGATGCAGAGTTGCTGAACGTGGCTGTTTCTAAAGGACCAACAGTGTACAGCCCTTCCAGATACAATTATCCGGTAATTATTCCTCACATATATTAACATTTAGAAAACTAATTGATATACTATTGGCAGCTTTTTTTTATTGGTCTATTTTCTCTCTTGTGTTTTAGTTCTTGCAGTGCGATAGTCCTCAGTCGGAGCCGGTCAGTGTCCTCACCCAGAATTCATCCCCTTTCCGTGGACCCACAGCTCAGCCCGCTGGATTCAGCTACAAGACCCCGCAGAGGCCAGGACACGGCCACACAGAGACCTCTGTTATATCCTCTTCTTTCTCCAGTCCTTCCCATATTACTTCCACAGACTCTACCACTGCTCAGAGCTCTGGGTATTACAACAACCAGCAGCTTTATGGAAGCAACGCCAGCACGTGTCCACCAAGGAAAAACTTCCATCAGCGAGGCCCCAGCCACGAGGCAAGTCCAGCCCAATTGCTCAGGACAGACTCTATTTCCTCAGACTCACAAGCCAGTACTGGGGCTTCTGCAAATTCCTCCACCCCTCAGGGGTCGAGATCAGACTCGAGAACTATAAGCATGTCAGGCCCCAGGATAAGTGCTGTGTCCAGTCCGCAGCATTATTCACAGCGTGGGTCTGGCGTTCACCAGTACCGGCTGCAACAGATGCAAGCCTCAGGAGTAAAAACTCAGACTGGCCTATCTTAGGACTGCTGTGGAGGGAAATGATCTGGATAGCACTATCTACCCCCCCCCCCCCAAGCCATTCCTGCACCCTAGACATCAAGTCTAGGACTGAAACAGGCAGAGGCTAATACATTCGCTGATCACATCGGCTGCCTCACTCTCACATTGCAAGAAAAAGAGAAGAATTCTTGGGAAATCCACAAAATGAAAAAATGAAAATAATGTTTTAAAGCTATAATCATACAATTACTCGGTTTCTCTCTCTGTATCACCAGAAACCATCTGTAGTCACTCGTGCAGTAAGGACAACATTTCTATCATGTTTAAAGATAATGGGGAAAATTTAAGGCTGAATCATAAGGGCAGGGGGAAGCAGGGGTTAAAGAAGTACCTAAAATTGTAGCATCAGGTTATAACAAATTTTATTTTATTTTTTTGGAGGGGGAATGATAACATCTGGATTTCTGCCATCAGATTATGAATACAGTTATTATTTTTCTTTTTCTTTTTTTTTTTTTTTTAACCAAGGAAGAAGTGCGGTATATTTCTATTATCTGTCTCCAAGGCAGTTTTTCCCCCACAATTTGTCTCACCACCTGTTGCAAAACTACAACTCCCCACAGTGCTCGGAGTTTGCTTTGCAACTGCTGAGGAACCACAGGTGAAGTAGGGGGACACTGCTGTAGGGGGCTGTATTAAAGAAATATACCGACTGAAGCTTGAATATAGGAATCCGCATGAAATCTGGCAGTATCCTGCCGCTCAATAACATCTGGCTTCCATGTTTTATCGTAGGCATTCCAGTGCTAGCATCAAGTTGTTCCGTGTCATATATATATATATATATATATATATATATATATATATATATATGTGTATATATATTTTTTTTTTTATTTTGTGTACACCAGTGATTCTGCAGAATTGAGTTACCAGGCCAGTTATACCCTACCTTCTGTACATATAGCAGACCAGAAGCAGCACTACACGTGTGTAGCCAGAGCATGGACCCCAGGCAGATAGCTGTATATACCTGCGCTTGTGACAACTGTACACAGGATTTTCATGTTCCAGGTAAATGCTGCATTGTAATATGCTGTATAGTAATTGGCACCATAATGATATCTATATTTTTCTACTATGTGGGGAAAAAAAACCTTTTTTGTTGCTTAAGATTTTTTTTTTTAATTGTGTCCAGCGGCGTAACATCTGGAGGCCATTTAAGGTTCGGCGGTGAATATTTATGGGTGTTGGGTCATGGTCTCCTAAATTTGCCAATTTATGGCCGAGTAGATATTTGATTTCCCATGTAAATATCGCTCTAACCAAATGCAAGTGTCGATCTGGTTTATTTTTCGTATATATTGCAGCTCACCTAGACGTGTGTGTGTATATATATATATATATATATATATCTATATATATATCTCATAAGCAGTAGGAAGTCAATCACAGGGTTGCTAACCATGGATCTTGGAAACCTCAGCTCAGCTAACAGTGAAGATTACTGTATGGGTTTGTTTTGGTTTTATTTTGTGAAGATGGAGCGGACATCCAGATTATTTTCACCATGACCACTTCTGGGTACTCGTCTGCACCATCTTGGTGTTGCTCATTGAGCTTTGCACTTGAACATGTCACTTTCTCTGTCGTGCGCATTGACTAATGTGACAGTCCCGAGCAGAAGTGAAGAGGTTTAGGTCCTATACAGAGCTGCACTACTTTATTTAGGTGATCAGATTCTTATCACAGGACCTCTTTAAGACGAACTGTCACTTTCATAAATATTTATTTTTTTACTTGTATAAATGCCGCTGTTCTACGGAGTCCGGCGATGATTTTCTCTTACTGCACATCTCCGTTCAGGAGATATGGCCCTCTCTTATCTGTATACAAATCTAGTCTTGTTAGGCAAGTGGGCGTGGTCCTCAAGAAGACGCCCATGAGGAGCTTACTAACTAGACCAAAACTATTGATATATAGTTAAGTAGGAACAGAGAGGCACAGAAACAAAAGAAAAACATTGATTCAGGAGAACAGCTTCTTTTACACCAGGTAGAAATTGCTTATTCATGGCAAGTGGTAGGTCTCCCTTAAAGTGGGAAAAGAATCCTAAAAGGGTTCCTTGTGGGCCTTTAAAAAGCTGCAAGTCCTCAGATCTTCTTTAACTGCTCCATCCAATCATGTACTTGAAATATTTTTAATCCTGCAGATCTACAAGAAAGCTCCAAAAAAAAAACCTAAATTTTTGGAAATACGGTAATGTGTAATTTTGCTGCTCCTCTTCCCTTTATGGTCTGTAATGTAAGTGTCCGCCACCTGAGCGTTAAATTTATGTTTCATATTTTTTTCCCTGTGTTTTTATGTTTTAATTCTTTGTAGTGGGGGGAGGTCCGCTAGGGTCATGCCTTAAAAGTCGCCACCACCCCCCTCTCCAAGTAATACGTTTTATTCCGCCCTCCCCTGGGACGAGTAACTGAGCAGATGCTTTTATTTAATTTTATATCCAGTTATAAGCATTGTATGCTAGCTAGAAATACGGACGTTATAATCTTTGGTGCTACAGTGACTCCTTAAGATATTACTGTGAGTCTTTACCTTCTCCCAATCCCTTTGCATCCCCCTCCCCTTTCATTTTTTTTTTTTCTCTCTCCAGGTCTCTGATCAGCAGTTGTCCTTTTATTATGTTCTTCATTTCGGTTTCATTTGGTGACTGTTACAGAGTATCGACCATTGGATTAACAATTGTGTCCCTTCTAATAGCAAAATCTTACTCAAAATTTAAGCAAAAAAAAAAAAATATTTTTTTTTTTTTTGTAATTTTATTTTTCTCCTTTCTTTCAAATATTTTATTTTTTTAAATAAAAAAAATGAACTGCCTGTTTTATTTCCAGAGTTGTACAACTGTGAGACTGGTTAGGGATGGAAATCACATCACCCTTGTTTTGGGTCTTGTATACTGTATATTATGTGTGTATAAACATCACAGGGTCTGTATTGCAAACCTCCACCTTGCCTCCACCTCGCGGAGTTGGCCAAATGCCTCCTAACAGAGCCGACTGGCTGACGCGGCATTTGGCAGCACATTTATAAAGAGAGGTCCGTGGGGCGAGGTCACAGAAAGGAGCCTACCGCTATCATCACTCACGTGGAGTTTTTACACAATGATGTAACATTTGATCTTTCAGAAGAGATGTAATAATTTTGATAATAAAATACTTACCTTGAGTTTCATCTCCTGTCATTAAATGGTCGCTATTCTTTCAACAAACTTTGCATATATCAATATTACAATCGAATAAATACATTTCTTTATCGCTTCATTGGGGGATACAGGTAACCATCGGTGTATGCTGCTGTCGCTAGGAGGCTGACACTAGGCAAAAATGAAAAATAGCTCTTCAGCAGCGTACACCCACTGACAGGCACAAAGTACCTCCGTTTAAGCATGTACAAGCGAATAAATACATTTTGCAAAAGAATTCTGCATCTTTCTACACCTATGAGCCACTTCTCCTGTGCTCATCCTTCTCTATGACAAGATGATTGCAGTAGCACAGTGAAAGAAAGGAGCAGAAAGACACACACAGATTGTGCTGCTTCTAGTGAATGTGTTATGTCATCCCAGAACTGGATTTGCAGCTATCCTGCTCAATACTGCTGTAAAATATCCCACATACTGTTGCTTTCTAGTAAGTGATCATTTTGTCTCGCTCTGGTTTCACAGATACTCTGCTCAGTACCGCTGTAAAATGTCCCACATGCTGCTTTCTAGATAGTGTTTATCTTATCCCTGGATTCACAGCTACACTGCATGGTACCGTTGTATTATGTCCTCCTTGTTGCTGCTTTCTAGTAAGTGATTATTTTACTTTTTGGTTTCACAGATACTGCTCACTACTGCTGTATAATGTTTCACATGCTGCTTTTGTAGTAAGTGATTATTTCACCTCTCTGATTTCAGATACTGCTCAGTACTACTGTATAATGATGCTCATTCTGCTGTTTTCTAATTAGCATGTATCACACCCCTGAGCTGTATTCACAGCTGCACTTCTCAGTACTGCTGTATTATGTCTCCGATGCTGAAGTTTTATAGTTAATGTTTAATTCACCACAATCTGGATTCACAGATACACCAGTCAGTGCTGCATAGTGTTGCTTTTGTCTTTGTGCTACATAAAGACAGGAGAGCAGGAATCCCTCATGTCTGTGTGCACTGTGTATGGGGGAGACAGCATAGTAGCTATTGTCCAGTCATTAGCTCAGAGACCACTGAATAATAAATCCCCAGAATGGTAAACTGGTGAAAACTGCGGGGTACAAGTTATATAATGGCCAGGAATACACACACAACTGGCCTCATAAGTTATCCTCTGTAATCTGCCTCCTGTCCTTTGCAGTAACAAGTTAAGTTTGGGCGAGAAGTTTTGCCTCTTTGCTTGGAAGATATGTTTAATTTGTCATAATTTTCACATTATAAAGGCTTGAGACAAGCTGTAGAACGATGGGAGTGCGGGTCCTGAAACCGCAAGGATTACTCGAAACACTGCTGCGCAGATCCACCTGCAAGAGCGCACGTAACGCAGGAGCCGTGTACTTCAGGGCAGTGTCTTGAGCAATCGGTGGGGGTCTTAGGATCTGGACCCCCCCCCCCCAATCAGTCAGCAGCATGTTTCTGTCTGTAAAAAAAAAGATGAATAATTAGGCCAAATGATAAGTAGCCCTTAGATTCCAAAGATAAGAAAACAGGCAGGACATGGCATCATGTGTGCATTACAGCCTGAACAAATAAGGTTTTCTTTTTAAAGTCTGCAAGAATATTTGCAAATACTTGAAATTGTTTTTCTTTTTCTTTTTCTACAAAACTTTCAGCACCTGTGACTCCATAGGTGGCAGAAAAAGGTGTGAGGATTATTTAAAAGGGCCTGAGGTCTTTGTGAAAGACATAACAGTAAGGAAATGTTTGAAAATAAGGTGGCAAAGGAAACACTGAAGTATGAAGGATCCTGAATCCTTGAGTGCCTCTGAAGTGAAGGATTGAGCATAGGTGGGCTGTCAGAGAAGGGCAGGGGGTCTATTGGTGTCATGTTATGGAGGGTCCATAGTGAAATCAATGACTGAAGGAAGGGGCATTTGTTTTTTTACTCTAAGTAATAGTGCAGAAGTTTCTTTTCTTCTTCAAACTCCTCTGTTTCCGTGAATCATAGAAGATGCAGAGTAGCCGAGCTCATGTCTTCGCCACTTTGTCGGCCCGCTATAAAACTTGCTTTACAATTTGGTGGTAATTTTAAACAGTTTTTAAGTTCCAGTGACAGAATTGATGAACACACTGGCTATGCAGAAAGTTTCTGCTTCAAATCCGGACTCCTTCCCAGGAAACACGTGTTTTATTTCTGCACGTTTTCCGAATGTTTTTTGCGGAAAAACCGCGCGTTTTTGATGCGTTTTTTGTCAGCGCGTCTTCTGACTCATAGAAAATAGCTAAAAACGCAGACTTTTCTGCAAAATTAATGAGCATGCTGCGTTTTTTTTTACTGCTAAGCGTTTTTTGTGCGGGAAAAAAACGCATCAATGTGCACAAAAAGTGCAGAATTCATTTAAAATGAATGGGATGCTTCTTCTATGCCTTTTTGAAGCGTTTGACCAGGACAAACGCTTCAAAAACGTGAAAAAAAAATGAAATGCTTACTTGGGCACACAGCCTGTGCCCTACCCCTCTGGAGCCCAGTGTGTTCGGACCGGAAGCGATCATGTCCCATCCACTTGCAGACACGGCTGATGATATGCCTTCCAGTCATCTGGCTGCTGCTACAAATTGCAGGTTACAGTGGTCAGGTGATTGATAAACGAGATATCTTCTCTTCCGATCTTAATGCAGACCACCTATGGTGCTCTAAAACAGTGGTTCCCAATCTCCAGTCCTCGCGGACCCCAACAGGTCATGTTTTCAGGATTTCCATAGTGTTATACATGTGAGAGAATTCCTCATGCCTTGATGATACTTCCATCACCTGTGAAATACTAAGGAAATCCTGAAAACATGACATGTTGGGGGCTCTGAGGACTGGAGTTTGGGAAACGCTGCTCTACAACCACAGGTGTTGGAGCAGATGAGGACCACTGACCTAATGAATGTGGTGTCAGGAATCTCAAAAATCTGAGTAGAGCGGATCACCAAGCCCCCGGGCGTGTGTGTGTATGCTGCAATGTATATCCTTGTGGCATTCATCTTTATTACGGTCTCTTCAATGACCTGCTACTGCTTGACACACACAATACTTTTTCCTGTCTCTGGTTGTTGTGGGTGACACGCCACTGTTCGCATTGTCCCGTTCGTCTTAATGAGCTTTTCCCAGCTAAGTCTTCCCCGTTTTCTCATTGAGATGAATTGTCGACATACAGAGCCAAATGGCATCACTGCCTTAATGTCGACGCAAAGGACAATCTGTACGAGACTAGATCAACGCTGACACCTCGGCGGTAGTGAATGTGACAAGGACGTTTGCCGCTGCGCTGCCATTGTTATTTTTAATCAATAAGACGAGGGAATATAGAGCCACACGCTCAACAATCCGAGACGCGTGTTCAGAAATGTAAGATTAACAACAGGGTTTATTAACATTCTGCTAGAAGAGAGTCCTGAGCTTTAGTGGGGCGCCTCAATCACTGGTATATAATGGATCTTGGGAGGTCTCAGGGATGCCGAGACGTTCACCTCTCATTCTGGGTACTAAAATGTGTGGGGAGAATATTTGCATCTTGAAGCCCCGTGTCTGGGCTCTCTGTAAAGTTGGACATACAATTTGGCATCTGTTGACTTTGGATTTTTTTTTTTTTTTTAGGAACCTAGAATGTTTTAAAATAAAAGTATCTTATAGATACAGTACCAGTCACAGGAACAGACCTCCACCTATAAAATACTGAGTGCAGATGGATGATTGTTCATTCCTGGTAAAACATAATTTATATTCTCAATGAGCCACTATATATCAAAATATAGTCACTTGTACAGATACTTGAATGGAGTGGTATAAATCTGGAAAAAAAGGGGTCTCCTTATTTTCTTGTTGAACCCGCATTTCCTGTTGTTGGACTCTGCACGGTGCTGTAGCTTTGTCCTGTTCATTTCATTCCCCTGACCTATTGTAGATATTGTAGAACTGCTGCCTTGTCTTGTGATTCATACTGACATAAACCTATATACAGTGGGGAAAAAAAGTATTTAGTCAGTCAGCAATAGTGCAAGTTCCACCACTTAAAAAGATGAGAGGCGTCTGTAATTTACATCATAGGTAGACCTCAACTATGGGAGACAAACTGAGAAAAAAAAAATCCAGAAAATCACATTGTCTGTTTTTTTTTTCATTTTATTTGCATATTATGGTGGAAAATAAGTATTTGGTCAGAAACAAGCAATCAAGATTTCTGGCTCTCACAGACCTGTAACTTCTTCTTTAAGAGTCTCCTCTTTCCTCCACTCATTACCTGTAGTAATGGCACCTGTTTAAACTTGTTATCAGTATAAAAAGACACCTGTGCACACCCTCAAACAGTCTGACTCCAAACTCCACTATGGTGAAGACCAAAGAGCTGTTAAAGGACACCAGAAACAAAATTGTAGCCCTGCACCAGGCTGGGAAGACTGAATCTGCAATAGCCAACCAGCTTGGAGTGAAGAAATCAACTGTGGGAGCAATAATTAGAAAATGGAAGACATACAAGACCACTGATAATCTCCCTCGATCTGGTGCTCCACGCAAAATCCCACCCCGTGGGGTCAGAATGATCACAAGAACGGTGAGCAAAAATCCCAGAACCACGCGGGGGGACCTAGTGAATGAACTGCAGAGAGCTGGGACCAATGTAACAAGGCCTACCATAAGTAACACACTACGCCACCATGGACTCAGATCCTGCAGTGCCAGACGTGTCCCACTGCTTAAGCCTGTACATGTCCGGGCCCGTCTGAAGTTTGCTAGAGAGCATTTGGATGATCCAGAGGAGATTTGGGAGACTGTCCTATGGTCTGATGAAACCAAACTGGAACTGTTTGGTAGAAACACAACTTGTCGTGTTTGGAGGAAAAAGAATACTGAGTTGCATCCATCAAACACCATACCTACTGTAAAGCATGGTGGTGGAAAGATCATGCTTTGGGGCTGTTTCTCTGCAAAGGGGCCAGGACGACTGATCCGGGTACATGAAAGAATGAATGGGGCCATGTATTGTGAGATTTTGAGTGCAAACCACCTTCCATCAGCAAGGGCATTGAAGATGAAACGTGGCTGGGTCTTTCAACATGACAATGATCCAAAGCACACCGCCAGGGCAACGAAGGAGTGGCTTTGTAAGAAGCATTTCAAGGTCCTGGAGTGGCCTAGCCAGTCTCCAGATCTCAACCCTATAGAAAACCTTTGGAGGGAGTTGAAAGTCCGTGTTGCCAAGCGAAAAGCCAAAAACATCACTGCTCTAGAGGAGATCTGCATGGAGGAATGGGCCAACATACCAACAACAGTGTGTGGCAACCTTGTGAAGACTTACAGAAACCATTTGACCTCTGTCATTGCCAACAAAGGATATATCACAAAGTATTGAGATGAAATTTTGTTTCTGACCAAATACTTATTTTCCACCATAATATGCAAATAAAATGAAAAAAAAAACAGACAATGTGATTTTCTGGATTTTTTTTTCTCAGTTTGTCTCCCATAGTTGAGGTCTACCTATGATGTAAATTACAGACGCCTCTCATCTTTTTAAGTGGTGGAACTTGCACTATTGCTGACTGACTAAATACTTTTTTTCCCCACTGTATGTAATGGAGATTATATATATATATATATATATATATATATATATATATATATATATATATATATATATATAAATGTATCTATATAGAAAATGTTATACTCCATATTTGTCCTTATTTTCGTGGTATCACTAATTCTTCGCTGGAAGGAAAGTAGAAGATGAGTAAATTTGGCATTAACCCCTCCGATGCCGCTTACCCTCCAGTTCACCCACCTCCACACCATGTGCTGACAGAGCATCCCAGATGCCAGCATCAGCATCACTATGGCAACCACTGCAAAATCACCATGGTAACAGTATGCCTACAGCTACCTTTTTCCCCCACTTCTCAAGGTTTCTGTCCTGATTTTTATTAAACCACTCAAACGCTTACACACAATAAATATATATATATACTGGTATATATAAACACACACACGCATTATATTTATATATATATATATATATATATATATATATATATAATTAGTTTGGCCTTTAAATGCAATATTAGTTATTGGGATGGAATTTCTCAGGTTCCGTTGTCTAACATTACATTTGGATTACAAATTATAGCACAGTCACTGTATACATACAGGAGCTTCTCACTATATTAGAATATCATAAAAAAGTGAATTTGTTTCAGTTCTTCAATACAAAAAGTGACTCTCCTATATTCTATAGTCATTACTCACAGAGTGATCTATTTCACAAGTTTGTTTCTGTTAATGTTAATGAATATGGCTTACAGCCAGTGAAAACCCAAGTGTCATTATCTCAGTAAATTAGAAAACTTTATAACATCAGCTTGAAAAATGATTTTAAAATCCGAAATATTGGCCTACTGAAATGTGTGATCAGTAAATGCACTCAATACTTGGTCGGGGCTCCTTTTCCATCAATTACTGCATCAATGCGGCGTGGCATGGAGGCGATCAGCCTGTGGCACTGCTGAGGGGTTATGGAAGCCCAGGTTGCTTTGATAGCAGCCTTCAGCTCGTCTGCATTGTTGTCTGGTGTCTCTCATCTTCCTCTTGACAATACTCCATAGATTCTCTATGGGGTTAAGGTCAAGCGACTTTGCTGCCAATCAAGCACAGTGATACTGTTGTGTGTACACCAGGTATTGGTACTCTTGGCAGTGTGGACAGGGGCCAAGTCCTGCTGGAGAATGACATTTCCATCTCCAAAAAGCTTGTCGGCAGAGAGAAGCATGAAGAGCTCTAAAATGTCAAGGCTGCGGTTATCCCTGTTGCTTGTGCTCCTTTTTCTACCACACTTTTTCTTTCCACTCCACTTTCCTTTAATATTCTTGGATACAGCACTCTGTGAACAGCCGGCTTCTTTAGCAATGACCTTTTGTGGCTTCCCCTCCTTGTGGAGTGTGTCAGTGACTGCCTTCTGGACATCTGTCAGGTCAGCAGTCTTCCCCATGATTGTGGAGCTACTGAAACAGACAAAGGGACCTTCGTAAACGCTTAGGAGCCTTTACAGGGTTTATTTGTTATTCTAATTTACTGAGATAATGACTTTTGTGTTTTCATTGGCTGTAAGCCATAATCATCAACATTAACAGAAATAAACACGTGACATAGATCACTCTGTGAGTAATGACTCTATAGAATATAGGAGAGTCACTTTTTGTATTGAAGAACTGAAATAAATTAACTTTTTGATGATATTCAAATTTTGTGAGAAGCACCTCCTGTACATTACCGATTCTGAGTTACATCCTATATTATGCTCCAGAGCTGCACTCACTATTCTGCTGGTGCAGTCACTGTGTACATACATTACATTACCGATTCTGAGTTACATCCTGTATTATTATGCTTCAGAGCTGCACTCACTATTCTGCTGGTGCAGTCACTGTGTACATACATTACATTGCTGATCCTGAGTTACATCCTGTATTATACTCCAGAGCTGCGCTCATTATTCTGCTGGTGCAGTCACTGTGTACATACATTACTGATCCTGAGTTACATCCTGTATTATACCCCAGAGTTGCGCTCACTATTCTGCTGGTGCAGTCACTGTGTACATACATTACATTGCTGATCCTGAGTTACATCCTGTATTATACTCCAGAGCTGCGCTCATTATTCTGCTGGTGCAGTCACTGTGTACATACATTACTGATCCTGAGTTACATCCTGTATTATACCCCAGAGTTGCGTTCACTATTCTGCTGGTGCAGTCACTGTGTGCATACATTACTGATCCTGTACTGATCCTGAGTTACATCCTGTATTATACTCCAGAGCTGCGCTCATTATTCTGCTGGTGCAGTCACTGTGTACATACATTACTGATCCTGAGTTACATCCTGTATTATACCCCAGAGCTGCACTCACTATTCTGCTGGTGCAGTCACTGTGTACATACATTTCATTACTGATCCTGAGTTACATCCTGTATTATACCCCAGAGCTGCGCTCATTATTCTGCTGGTGCAGTCAGTGTACATACATTACTGATCCTGAGTTACATCCTGTATTATACCCCAGAGCTGCACTCACTATTCTGCTGGTGCAGTCACTGTGTACATACATTTCATTACTGATCCTGAGTTACATCCTGTATTATACCCCAGAGCTGCGCTCACTATTCTGCTGGTGCAGTCACTGTGTACATACATTACTGATCCTGAGTTACATCCTGTATTATACCCCAGAGCTGCACTCACTATTCTGCTGGTGCAGTCACTGTGTACATACATTACATTACTGATCCTGAGTTACATCCTGTATTATACCCCAGAGTTGCACTCACTATTCTGCTGGTGCAGTCACTGTGTACATACATTTCATTACTGATCCTGAGTTACATCCTGTATTATACCCCAGAGCTGCGCTCACTATTCTGCTGGTGCAGTCACTGTGTACATACATTACTGATCCTGAGTTACATCCTGTATTATACTCCAGAGCTGTGCTCACTATTCTGCTGGTGCATAATGTTGGAACTTGGATGTTTTGCGGCCAGAAGCATACAATAGTATCAGGATCGTGTGGCGATGTGTTACCCTTTGGGAGCTTTGTTGCCTCCATGTTCAGTTTTCCACCTCTGAGCCGTATTGTAACCTCTCTCCATATGTAGATATGTTCCCGGCGACTGACGCTCCCATAAAGCCTGGTCCCCGGCGTGCTGCATATGTATCTCGTGCTGCGGTGTCTTAAGGTCCCATCTCCACATACATAATGGAAAGGCATCCATATGTATGAGTGATCTCTGGATCCTGCATGCATATTAATGATGAGCACAGATTGTGAGAGTTGGAGGAATGAGCAAGTGCTGAATTATGCAAGGAGCCATTGCAACAAAAACAAATCAGCTGTTAGATAAAATGTGATATATTTATATATTACTGGGTCTGGGGGGGTCCCAGTTCTTCTGCTACTTGATATAGACTCTGAGCAAAACTAATACTTTGTGTCATGCCAGAGATTCCCATATTCCATTTATATGTATGCATGAGCTCCCCTACTGCAGAGAGAAAGCTGCCTCTCTAGTGCCACCTATTGGAGGTAGCTAATGACTTAGAGAAGCCAGGATCTCCTAAAAAGAAAAAAAAGGAAAGACATCCTTGTACAGGCTACTGTCACGGGTTCTTGCTCCTGGTCAGTACAGAGTATGGTATATTCAGTGTGCAGCGACCTCCAGCAGGTGATCACTACCTGGGGGAAAAAAAAGGTAAGTGCTTAGCGAAATCTCTTACCCAGATAACCATTACCTTGTTCTGTACTGACCGAGTACAAGAACCTGAACAGTGGTCTACACATGCGTGTCTTTTCCTGTTGGAAATAAACTCCTATTTCCTTCTGAAGAGCGGACAGATTTTTAATTCTATAAATAATTAACAGCTTTTTTTTTTCAAAGTTACCGGCTACCTCTGCAGTCTCAGCGTTGGTCGGTCTCCAGGACGATTGCATCATTTACAAACTCTTTGCAATAGAGCCTGGAGGCGCTGCTTTGAAACTGATGGACTCACTGGATCCTGAAGTTTCTCTATGCTCCTCTGATGCTGCTCGGGGTATAATATAGTTTAGCAGTATTTCCTAGTGTGCCCCTTTAATTCTACAAATGAGATTTATGGTGGTGCGTTTACAAAGCAAATCAGATACAGAAAGGTCCCTTTAAGCTATTTTTCAGCAGCGCTCATCATAATGATGCGTATGATGAATTATTTATGCCTGTTCTACCCGGGGTCACTACAGAGAGACTGCTGCAGTGTACATGGTGCGTTTCCGTCATTTGTCTTATCCTGGTGCCGACATATAACCGTACTAATGCTAAATGCAGTGTGCATGAGGCCACCAGGGTTATATTACATGGGATTTGTATCTGCAGGACATTGATCAGTGTTTTTTTTTTTTTTTTTTTTTTTTTTCTGTAGAGCAAAAAAAAAAACAACTATTCAGCAGGTAGGTTGGTTGATATTGCCATATTATTGCTTGTGTGATTGCCAAGCTGCTGCCACTGCTCCTGACCCATCTGTTTCATAAAGACTTGTTTAAAAATAAGATATCAAGCCTGAGAAATATTTTCTTAGCACTCCATGTTGTCTTGTACCTCTGTTATTCCTCCTGGCAGTTTATGAAGAAATTGATGACTCGCTATTACTAGACCCTTTGCCAATGTTGGGTTTTCCTACAGTCTGACATGCATGAGATGATGGTATCGGAGGATGTAGGGACGCGCACAGTTTAAAAAAAAAAAAAAAGAGAGTGATCAGTGAAACCCGTAGATGTCAAACATCTAATGTGTATTGGGGTCTCATCAGTTTCACTTCTCTTGACAGATGATGTAAAGTTGGATCTAGTAGATCCTTTTGTCCGTTGCCCAGAAAAGCCGCTGCCAGAATAGTCTGGAGTGGACCGGAGGGAGTCTGGGGAGGACTGGAGGGAGTCTGGGGAGGACTGGAGGGAGTCTGGGGAGGACTGGAGGGAATCTGGGGAGGACTGGAGGGAGTCTGGGGAGGACTGGAGGGAGTCTGGGGAGGACTGGAGGGAGTCTGGGGAGGACTGGAGGGAGTCTGGGGAGGACTGGAGGGAGTCTGGGGAGGACTGGAGGGAGTCTGGGGAGGACTGGGGGGAGTCAGGAGAGACGATCATCTGGTTAGTATAACACCTATTTAGACACACATTTCCAGGAGGAATAACAGAGCAACAGTATTGGCAGAGTTCTAAAAGTAAAAAAAATCTGCTCCGAAACTACTTTGCTGGTCATATGTTCAGTCTTTTGAGCATCTTTTTCTGATTTAGATTCTGTAAAAGCCTAGTGGGAGAAGAGAAGGTGCCGGTCACCTTTTTGGAGCATTTTCCATCAGGGGATGTTTTAAACTAGGCACTGTCCATCAAAATGCTGCAAAAAAAATGCCACAGGAAAAAAAGAACTCTTCCAAAACTCCCCAAAGAAGGAGCACTTACTGTACCAAATCCACTAGAAAACTTTTGAATACCTTAAAAAAAAAAAAGCAGCTCATCTCCTCTGTGTGCACATACCCTTAGTAGTGAAGAGCTGTCAACAGCAGCTTTTAAAAGGTCTCCAAGTAGAGAAAATCAGTGCGTCATTCTCAGTGTCTCTTGAATGTAGTGTAGACCTTGTTTTGTTTTTTTCTCATTTTCCTTTTTTCTGTGTTTAAAAAAAAATGCAATTTCTTTTACTTTACTTGGTTGTGTGTGCGCAGGTTCTGGTGTGATGCCCCTTCTTGCTCAGTGACGTGACTGCAGCAGCATCTCCCTCCTCTCCCTCCTCTCATTGTGGATTTCCTAGTGACTTCTCTGTTGCCGTTTCACTCTACTGACTCTGTCGCAACATCGGCAAAATAGGGGACGATGCAACCAAAACTCCATTTAAAGTCGTAGTCTGGGATTTTATTTCAATTCTTTATTTTATTTCAATCATATCAGTTACTGGCTTTTTTTTTTTTGCCTTTTTTTTTTTTTTTTTGCAACCCAAGAAATGATGAACAAGTGTCTCTGTAATATCATCTCGATAAGAAAGTAAGTCAGACCGTGTCTCTACTGACAGACGACCAGAAATACACAGGTTCTAGAGAGGACAAGACCAATAAAATACAACACCAAAGAAAAAGTACAGTACTTGGTTTTGCAGTGAAATATTTGGCACCAGCCGTAGCACAGTATCAGATAGGAGGAGACGAGACAGGGACAAGCAGAAGCATACACCAGGATTAGGGGGGAGACAGTCGCCAGGGTCAGAGAGGACAGGGTTCTGCAGAAAAGAATTATTAATGACAGTGAGGAAGTCTTTGTACAGTGAAAGTAACCACCAAATTTCCCATGAATATTGCTGCTTATGATGCGTGGCTTCTCCAGCTGTGGCCTATCATGATCTTTTATTGACTTGACCTGCAAGTGCTTCCTAGGGGTTTTAGTCCACAGAGCCACATATTGTTTAGTGCTATGCTAGTAGTTCTTAAAGGGGCCATTAAAGCTAAAGTCGGCAGCTTAGAAAAGTGCATATTAGAAAAAAAGAAAAGAAAAGAGAAGCTGCTGGTATCGATCACTCATAAACATGGAAAATGAATATATTGTAGTGACCGTGATAGAGATACAATAGATTTTAGGTTTAGGGTCCCTTTAAAGTCTGCAAATTCATGCCATGCACATTCGAAGAGGAAGGCAGGGGTGGGGTCTTGGTTCATTGCTTCAGCATGTAGGGGGTCTCCAAATTGTCCCCTGCGGCTGTCCGAGCATGCTGGGAGATGTAGTTTTGCAACAGCTGGAGAACTATAAGTTGCAGACCCCACGCTGTACGGGACGGCAATCAGCCGATGTAGTAGATATGACAGTGTCGTCCTCTGGGCATCTGCTCCTTTATGATAATGTCTGACCATAGTGGCTAAATATAGGGCCGAGCGCAGACTACTCCAGTTTACCGCAGCAGATTTGGCTCAGGTGTTCTGCTATGTGATGGAATCTGGACCTTTTGTGAGGACCTATGACAGCTGACGGAGCCGTCTTCTAGTGGAGGCTCTGGAGACGCTTTACAAGGCCATCTGTCTGGCAGGAAACGATACCATGCTGACGGCAAGGAAAGCAATAAGGAAAGACTGAGATGGAATTTTTTTTTTTTCAGAATAGCGCCACCCTTGTTTTATGGCTGTGTCTGGTATTGCAGCTGAGCCTCACAGAAGTGAATGGAGCAAAGCTGCAATACCAGACACAGCCTGTTATGGTGGCGCCATTTCTGGTAGGGAAAAAAAAATTGACTTTTTTTCTAATCTTGGACAAGCCCTTCAAGGCTTATTCGGAGACCTCTTTACTCTTTGATCCTGACTGCAGTGAAATAGACGTTTAGCATACAGCATTGACTTCCTCCACTCAATCTATAAGATTCTTAAAGGGGGTCTCCACTTTTTTTTTTTTTCTTCTTCTTGATCCCCTTAAAATATGCTGATCATAGAGGGATACCATTGCTGGTACCTCCTTCGATCAGTCAAAATGTGTGGAGGAACCCTGCGGCGCCACTGTAGGAGAAATGAAATATTACACCGACTGTGTAACGTATGGACACGTCGGGTCCTCCAGAGTGAGAGACACTCTTTGTGGCAGCCCCCCCACTCTGGTTAATAGATGACAATCCTGATCTGCGGACCCCCTAATGGTATACTAGAAAACAGGTAAAGGGGATTTAATCAGTACTATTATCAATACTGTGCCCCTCTCAGAGAACGTCTGTGAGTTACGGAGTCAGCAACAACCATAAATTGTCTCTCAAGTGTATATATATATGTATATATATACACAATTCAGTCATCTGGGGCCCCCCGAATGTATTACTATAGAGAAAGGGAGGGTGAAGCTATAGACATGCGATGGGCCCCTCTGTGAAGATGATCGCCAAGTTGGGGGGGGTGTCTTTGGAACCCTTGGAATATATCGACCAATCAGATTTCTGTTTTCCAAAATCACTGCTCTCACTGCCTTTGTTTAGGCAGTGACAGCCGTGATCCGATTGGTTGATATAAGACAAAATCCCTTCACTTCCCATCTGCACTGGTTGATACCCGAAGCCCCATGTATTTATATCAAAATCAGCCTTCATAGTAATGCGCGATTCCAGTCTCCTGCAGGCACAATCATCTCTTCATGGCACCAAAATCAGTTTTTAAAATTTCAGTGGATTTTAAAAAAAAAAAAAGCAAAATTCCCTTAATCCGGCATCTAATAATCCAGGACGTATGATATTCCATCACTTCTTTCCAGCAGTTCATTTTTATGTTGGGCTTTCTTCTTGTTTAATGACTTCTATCTACTTTATCTATGACCATCTAATAATCTAGAGCATCTGATAATCTGGCATTAAACACAAAGGATCAAAAGAAATCCTATGTAATTGTGATGACGACTAACTCACATATTCCTTTACTTATAGCAGCTGATTTTTGAGTAACATTTTGTTTTGTTGATTCCCAACCCCAACAGATAAAATATGTACAATGTAACAGACAATATATCCGATAATCTCAGATTATTCCTCCTAATTCTGGGTTAAAACAGTACAATTCCTATAATCCAGCATGCTCATGGCTGACAAGGTGCTAGATGATTGCAGGGGATTTATAAAGATAATACCCACAGCTAATATCCACTTCCCCGGTGCCAGATGCATCATTTCCTGATAATCTGGCAGAATTTCTGGACTGTGGGACAACAGACAGAAATGTATCAGTGTATGCGTGTCTGTGACATATGAAAGTATTCAGACCCCTTTACATTTTTCACTCTCTCATTGCAGTCATTTGGTAAATTCATTTTTTCTCATTAATGTACACTCTGCACCCCATCTTGACCGAAAAAAACAAATGTAGAAATTTTTGCAAATTTATTAAAAAAAGAAAAACTGAAATCTCACATGGTCATAAGTCTTCAGACCCTTTGCTCAGTATTGAGTAGAAGCACCTTTTGAGCTAGTACAGCCATGAGTCTTCTTGGAAATGATCCAACAAGTTTCTCACCCCTGGATTTGGGGATCCTCTGCCGTTCTTCCTTGCAGATCCTCTCCAGTTCCGTCAGGTTGGATGGTGAATGTTGGTGGACAGTCATTTTCAGGTCTCTCCAGAGATGCTCAATTGGGTTTAGGTCAGGGCTCTAGCTGGGCCAGTCAGGAATGGTCAGAGTTGTTCTGAAGTCACTCCTTTGTTAATTTAGCTGTGTGCTTAGGGTCATTGTCTTGTTGAAAGGTGAACCTTTGGCCAAGTCTGAGGACCAGAGCACTATGGAAGAGGTTTCCCTCCAGGATATCTCTGTACTTGGCCGCATTCATGTTTCCTTCAATTGCAACCAGTCGTCCTGTCCCTGCAGCTGAAAAATACCCCCATAGCATGATGCTGCCACCACCACGTTTCACTGTTGGGATTGTATTGGGCAGGTGATGAGCAGTGCCTGGTCTTCTCCACACATACCGCTTAGAATTAGCACCAAAAAGCTCTATCTTTGTCTCATCAGATGCGAGAATCTTATTTCTCATAGTCTGGGAGGCCTTCATGTGCTTTTTAGTAAACTCTATATGGCTTTCATATGTCTGGCACTGAGGAGAGGCTTCCGTCGGGCCACTCTGCCATAGAGGCCCGACTGGTGGAGGGCTGCAGTGATAGTTGACTTTGTGGAACTTTCTCCCATCTTCCTACTGCATCTGCGGAGCTCCGCCACAGTGATCTTAGGGTTCTTCTTTACCTCTCTCACCAAGGCTCTTCTCCCACGATTGCTCAGTTTGGCTGGACGGCCAGGTCTAGGAAGACTTCTGGTGGTCCCAAACTTCTTCCATTTAAGGATTATGGAGGCCACTGTGCTCTTAGGAACCTTGAGTACTGCAGAAATTCTTTTGTAACCTTGGCCAGATCTGTGCCTTGCCACAATTCTGTCTCTGAGCTCCTTGGCCAGTTCCTTTGACCTCATGATACTCATTTGATCTGACATGCACTGTGAGCTGTGAGGTCTTATATAGACAGGTGTGCGCCTTTACACATCAAGTCCTATCAGTCTAATTACACACAGCTGTACTCCAATGAAGGAATAGAACCATCTCAAGGAGAATCACAAGGAAATGGACAGCATGTGACTTACATATGAGTGTCTGAGCAAAGGGGCTGAATACTTATGACCATGTGATATTTCAGTTTTTCTTTTTTAATAAATTTGCAAGCATTTATACATTTGTTTTTTTCCATCAAGATGGGGTGCAGAGTGCACATTAATGAGAAAAAAAAATGAACTTTTTTGAATTTACCAAATGGCTGCAATGAAACAATGAGTAAAAAACTTAAAGGGGTCTGAATACTTTTCATACCCACTGTGTGTGTGTGTATATATATATATATAGTTATAGTGTGTGGTATTTGTGTGGAAAAGTGATTGCCCCCCTTCTGATTTCTTTTGCATGTTTATCACATGTAAATAATGTTTCAGATCACCAAACAAATTTAATGATCAGACAAAGATAAGGCTGGTTTCACATTAGCGCTTTTTAAGCGCACGCACGGCCGGGGGTAGCTCCGCCCCCGAGCCGGCTCTCTGCCCGGCGTGCCCGCCCCTTGCTTGTAGCGCCGCCTCCTAGCGCACAGCAGCGCCTGCGATCGGCGCACCCTATCTTTAGCATAGGGTGCGCAGATCGTGCGCAGGCCGTGTGCTAGTTGCGCTTTGACCTGCGCTGCGCACTTTTGACGGTGCGCCGAGCACGCCGAAATCCGAAAAGTTTGATTTTGGCGCGCACGGCGCACCGTCAAAAGTGCGCAGCGCAGGTCAAAGTGCAACTAGCGCACGGCCTGCGCACGATCTGCGCACCCTATGCTAAAGATAGGGTGCGCCGATCGCAGGCGCCGCTGTGCGCTAGGAGGCGGCGCTACAAGCAAGGGGCGGGCACGCCGGGCAGAGAGCCGGCTCGGGGGCGGAGCTATCCCCGGCCGTGCGTGCGCTTAAAAAGCGCTAATGTGAAACCAGCCTAACACAGGTAATCACAAAATGCAGTTAATAAATGAAGGTCTTTATTTAGGGAAAAAGAAATCCAAACCTATAGGGCCCTGTGTGAAAAAGTGATTGTCCGTAAACCTAATAACTGGTCGGACCACCCTTAGCAGCAACAACTGCAATCAAGCGTTTACGATAACTGGCAATGAGTCTTTTTACAACGCTATGGAGGAATTTTGTTCCCCTCATCTTTGCAGAATTTTTGTAATTCAGCCACATTGGAGGGTTTACAAGCATGAACCTCGTTTTTTTGAGGTTATGAACAGATGGCTGGACATTCTCCATCAGGATTTTTTTGTAGACAGCAGAATTCATGGTTCCATTTACCACCACAAGTCTTCCTAGTTCTGGATCAGCAAAACAGCCCTAGACTATCATAATAACACCACCATATTTTACTGTTGGTATGATGTTCCTTTTCTGAAATACTTTACTTCTACACCAAATGTAATGGATCATACACCTTCCAAAAATTTCAACTTTTGTCTTGTCAGTCCACCGAGTATTCTCACAAAAGTCTAGGGGCTCATCAAGACGTTTTCTGGAAAAACTGAGACAAACCTTTATGTTCTTATTGCTCACCAGTGGTTTTTGTCTTGGTACTCTACCATGCCAGGCCATTTTGCCCAGTCTTTTTCTTAAGGTGGAGTCATGAACACTAACCTTAACTGAGGCTTAGATGAGTCGCCGCTGTGTTCTTGAGATAATTTTGGTTGGCTGGCCACTTTTGGGAAGCTTCACCACTGTTTCTTGTTTTTGCTATTTGTGGATAATGCTGGAGTCCCAGAGCTTTAGAAATGGCTTTATAACCTTTTCCAGACTGATAGATCTCAATTACTGTGTTTCTCATTTGTTCCAGACTTTCTTTGCATCGCAGCATGTCGTCTAGCTTTTGAAGATATTTTGGTCTACTTCACTTTGTCAGGCAGGTCCTATTTAAGTGATTTCTTGATTGAGAACAGGTGTGGCACTAATCAGGCCTGCGTGTGGCTAAGAAATTTGAACTCCGTTTCCCAAACGTGTTAAACCTCAGTTAGTTTATGTTTTAAGGGGAGGGGGAATCACTTTTTCACACAGGGCCCTGTAGGTTTGGATTTCTTTTTCCCTTAATAAAGACCTTCAATTAAAGACTGCATTTTGTGATTGCTTGTGTTATCTTTGTCTAATATTTACATTTGTTTGTTGATCTGTGACAAACATGCAAAAGAATAAGAAATCAGGAAGCGGGCAAACACTTTTCATACAACTGTGTGTGGGTGTATATTAAAGAAAATAAAGTTACAAGTCTCAGAAAAGGGCATACTTTTTTCACCCCTTAAATAAAAAAAAAACTGAAAAACTGTACAAGTTTGGTATCACAGTAATCGTACTGACGTGTAAAATCATATTGAACTTTTTTCCTTATTTTATGATGCTCTCAACATTTTTTTTAAAGGAAATATGGCAGCAGGGTTTTGCTATGTAATCTGATAGCAGTATGATGTAGGGGCAGAGACTCTGATTCCAGAAATGTGTCACTTAGTTTACTGGGTGCAGCAGTTGTGATAATATCACAGTTTGCTCTGCTGCAGATCTTGCAGAGCTCTGAATGTTGAGCTGTGTATAACCCCGCCCACAGCCCTGATTGGCTTCTTTCTGATACACCGTATAGCTGCCAATCAGTGCTGGAGGTGTGGCTTGGCCAGTAGGCACAAGATACCTAGTCCTACAGTGATAATCTCCTGCTGATAAAACACTGATTGCATGTAAACAGCCTAGTAAGTGACTCATTGCTAGAATCAAGCTCTCTTCCCCTACATCATACTGCTCTCAGTCTATATAGCAAAAACCTGCAGATTCCCTTTAAAAAGTAACCCTGACCTAGGTTATTTAGATGCAAGGCTAAGCTCAGTGACTGATGGATTATCAGATGCTGGATTAAAGGAATTTTACCCTGATTGCCCTCTCTTCTTCTATTTACATAGGTAATTCTCTTCTCGGTCTATACATGTTATATTGTACATAGATTTGGCCGTACCGATCCGCAGGACATGTATTCAGACGACGATGGCGATGATGAGGCTTCATGGACGTCACTAACCCTCCTGCCGCTGTTAACCCCTACGTCGTCCCTCCCTCCACCCCTCGCTCAGCTCCCTTCCCCATAGATATAAAGACACAGCATTCAGCAGTTCTGACTCTGCCATTATATAACAAGTCAAACATTGCTTTTTTTTTTTTTTTTAAAGTTACCCTGTTGCGAGAAGTTCGTAGTGATCAATGTACATGTAAAAATAACCAATAAAATAGTTTTCGTGGCCCGGCTGTACAAAAGGCATTGGCTGAGATCATCAGGTCCAAGCACGGTGTAGCCAAACATCAGCCCGTCCGGCAGTCTTAAGAAGTTATGTACAAAGTTACTATTCCCATAGTCATGAAAATCCTCTTTTTTTTTTTTTTGCAGAGGAGGGCAGGAGGGGATCAGTTAATTCCCCGTGGGATATGGGACGGCGGCGGCGATTCATAAGAGGTATAAATGCTTCGATTTACTTTTTTTCGTCTATTCAAAATTGCGACAAGTTTTGTGATCGGTCCTTGCAGCAGCCTCTTGCGGGGGGGGTATGAAAGAGTAAAATCCCTGCGGGGTGTAGCAAACATCCTGGTTTCTGGTGAACTTTGTCCATCCTCTGTTGCAGATGAGGAAAAAAGAAGCGTGCCTTAAATACCGTCGCTGGTTATCACGGAGCAGAGAGGGGTTTTGGAGAGGGAGAAAAAGGAAGGGAGCTCGTAGTGGCGGCAGTGCAGGCACCGTCTTGGTGGAGGAAGAGTTTTCTTCAAGGCTAAGATGAAGATTTACTTGGATGGGTAATTCAAGGCAGTGTGGCGGAGGATGGCAATACAAGAAGAGGGTTAACGATACCAATAGGGTAGGATGGTGGGCAGCCTGGAGACATTCCTGCGTTGGTGAGGATAGCATGGGTCCTCTCAGGGTTTATTTACTTTATGTCATCTGTTAAAAAAAGAAAAGAGTATTGGTATTGATTTTAGCAGATCAGTATTTGCATCAGTATTCTGTATCAATAGAAATCACCTTCAAGGGGATCTGTCACTTGAAATTAATATTCATTTTTATCCCCTGGTGTAAATGCCGCTGTTCTCCTGAATCCGGCAATGTTTTTCTTTTCTTCCTGCGCCTCTCCGTTCCTGAGATATGGCCCCCTGTTCCCTGTATTTAAATCCAGTCCTGCTGCTAAGTGGGCGTGGTCTTCAAGTCTTCTCTGAAGACACGCCCACTTGCCTAACAAGACTAGACTTATACACAGGAGATAATGGTCCATATCTCAGGAACGGAGAGGCCCAGAAACACAAGACAAACATCGCCGGATTCAGGAGAACAGCGGCATTTACACCAAGGGAAGAAAATACTTGTTTATGACAAACTAAGAGATCCTTTTTAAAGTCTATATATCTTTGCTCTATTTTTTAATTTAATATATTTTATTTTTCTCTATTCGTTCATGAGATCAGGAGACACAGGGTTGATTCCGGCATTGTGGCCCATTTACGGACAAGTGAATGCAGCCATAGAGAACAGGAGGGGTAGATAATTTGGAACTATTTAGATATAAACTCTATTTAATGGTTTCTTTGTTAACAGAACAACCACCGAGGCCGCAACTTGTGCTGTGCGGCTGACTCTTTGGTCAGCAGGGAGCCATCTGTTACAATCCAGACCAGGGGTGGAGATATTATTAGTGCAGCCGCACAGGGGCCCCACAGGTCAGGGGCCACATCCACCTCCAAAGCTGGTGGAATTGTACACCATGATGTGAGCTATTGGGCTGCAGAGGGCCCATAT
Source organism: Dendrobates tinctorius (assembly GCF_039654945.1). NCBI lineage: Eukaryota > Metazoa > Chordata > Amphibia > Anura > Dendrobatidae > Dendrobates > Dendrobates tinctorius. The sequence goes on along the minus strand of NW_027361695.1, from coordinate 2,537,376 downwards.
ACTTTTCCTACTTGGGGGGCCACTTCTGTCTGTGTCCGCCAATGATCCAGACAGATGTAGCAGTGCTCATCACACCGGCATTGTAACCCTATACCAGGAAATTACAAAAAAAAAATGCAATTCTGTATCAAAATCTGTAAAGTGACTAAAAGCTGTAACAGCCTCGAATCCGTGAAATATATAACGAGATCTTAAGATGTAAAATAAATGAAGAAAACAGCATAAGCGGCAAGAAAACATGCCCACAGGGCTGACTCCAGGACAAGCTCCATCCCTCCAGAATAGTATCCATATGCAGCGTGTAATGCACACATCTGGCCACTGTGAGGCGCTGTTAGCTTAAGTGTAAGGACTACAAAGAAGTTTGCAAAGTGTTCGAGAAAATTTCTGCACCTTCTCCATTATTACAGGTGAACTCTCAATTCCCTTGCATTCTTGTCTGTTATCCTTGCAAACAAAAGGACAAATCTGATTTACGAAAAAAAAATCAAATTAAGAAATAGACTGAAGTAGCAAATATGGTTGGCCTCTGCTGGACCCTTTATTATTAGGGACGCTCTGATATGACTCAATAATTGGTCGCAGTGGACTGGAGGGAACTATGGTTTTCTTATCAGGCCCCCACCCAGCACCAGGCCGCCTCTGTGGTGCATGCACCATTGTATATGGCATCATCTCAGCTCTTTACCTTTGTTGTCCGCCTTAAGTTCTTCAAGAAGCAAATCATTCTGTCTGTTCCCCAATACGAAGGCCAGGAAGGAGAGAATGAGGGCGTTCAGTATCCCGATAATGGCCAATATGTAGGCCCAACGCACGGAGCAGTCTCCCAGGGAATATTTTCCAGTCTTGTCCCCACACATGTCCCTGATCGTCTCTGCGTCCCATCCATCTGGGAATATCATGCAGGCGAGCACCAGGCACACAGCTGAAGAAAAGTAACAAGGAAAGTGTTAGGAAGCACAGAAGTTATCGCAATGTATTCACAACGTATCCTGTTCTGATCCTGAGTTATTTCCTGTATTATACCCCAGAGCTGTGCTCACTATTCTGCTGGTGCAGTCACTGTGTACATACATTACATTACTGATCCTGAGTTACATCCTGTATTATACCCCAGATCTGCACTCACTATTCTGCTGGTGCAGTCACTGTGTACATACATTACATTACTGATCCTGAGTTACCTCCTGTATTATACCCCAGAGCTGCACTCACTATTCTGCTGGTGCAGTCACTGTGTACATACATTACATTACTGATCCTGAGTTACATCCTGTATTATACCCCAGAGCTGCACTCACTATTCTGCTGGTGCAGTCACTCTGTACATACATTACATTACTGATCCTGAGTTACATCCTGTATTATACCCCAGAGCTGCACTCACTATTCTGCTGGTGCAGTCACTGTGTACATACATTACATTACTGATCCTGAGTTACATCCTGTATTATACTCCAGAGCTGCACTCACTATTCTGCTGGTGCAGTCACTGTGTACATACATTACATTACTGTTCCTGAGTTACATCCTGTATTATACCCCAGAGCTGCACTCACTATTCTGCTGGTGCAGTCACTGTGAACATACATTACATTACTGATCCTGAGTTACATCCTGTATTATACCCCAGAGCTGCACTCACTATTCTGCTGGTGCAGTCACTGTGTACATACATTACATTACTGATCCTGAGTTACATCCTGTATTATACTCCAGAGCTGCACTCACTATTCTGCTGGTGCAGTCACTGTGTACATCCATTACATTACTGATCCTGAGTTACATCCTGTATTATACCCCAGAGCTGCACTCACTATTCTGCTGGTGCAGTCACTGTGAACATACAGTTGTGGCCAAAAGTATTGACACCCCTGCAATTCTGTCAGATAATACTCAGTTTCTTCCTGAAAATGATTGCAAACACAAATTCTTTGGTATTATTATCTTCATTTAATTTATCTTAAATGAAAAAACACAAAAGAGAATGAAGCAAAAAGCAAAACATTGATCATTTCACACAAAACTCCAAAAATGGGCCAGACAAAAGTATTGGCACCCTCAGCCTAATACTTGGTTGCACAACCTTTAGCCAAAATAACTGCGGCCAACCGCTCCCGGTAACCATCAATGAGTTTCTTACAATGCTCTGCTGGAATTTTAGACCATTCTTCTTTGGCAAACTGCTCCAGGTCCCTGATATTAGAAGGGTGCCTTCTCCAAACTGCCATTTTTAGGTCTCTCCACAGGTGTTCTATGGGATTCAGGTCTGGACTCATTGCTGGCCACCTTAGAAGCCTCCAGTGCTTTCTCTCAAACCATTTTCTAGTGCTTTTTGAAGTGTGTTTTGGGTCATTGTCCTGCTGGAAGACCCATGACCTCTGAGGGAGACCCAGCTTTCTCACACAGGGCCCTACATTATGCTGCAAAATTTGTTGGTAGTCTTCTGACTTCATAATGCCATGCAGTCCAGTGCCAGAGGCAGCAAAGCAACCCCAAAACATCAGGGATCCTCTGCCATGTTTGACTGTAGGGACTGTGTTTTTTCTTTGAATGCCTCTTTTTTTTTTTTTTCTCCTGTAAACTCTATGTTGATGCTTTTGCCCTAAAAGCTCTACTTTTGTCTCATCTGACCGGAGAACATTCTTCCAAAACGTTTTAGGCTTTTTCAGGTAAGCTTTGGCAAACTCCAGCCTGGCTTTTTTATGTCTCGGGGTAAGAAGTGGGGTCTTCCTGGGTCTCCTACCATACAGTCCCTTTCATTCAGACGCCGACGGATAGTACGGGTTGACACCGTTGTACCCTCGGACTGCAGGGCAGCTTGAACTTGTTTGGATGTTAGTCGGGTTCTTTATCCAACATCCGCACAATCTTGCGTTGAAATCTCTTGTCAATTTTTCTTTTCCGTCCACATCTAGGGAGGTTAGCCACAGTGCCATGGGCTTTAAAGTTCTTGATGACACTGCACACGGTAGACACAGGAACATTCAGGTCTTTGGAGATGGACTTGTAGCCTTAAGATTGCTCATGCTTCCTCACAATTTGGTTTGTGTTTGCAATCATTTTCAGGAAGAAACTGAATATTATCTGACAGAATTTCAGGGGTGTCAATACTTTTGGCCATGACTGTATATTACATTACTGATCCTGAGTTACATCCTGTATTATACTCCAGAGCTGCACTCACTATTCTGCTGGTGCAGTCACTGTGTACATACATTACATTACTGACCCTGAGTTACATCCTGTATTATACTCCAGAGCTGCACTCACTATTCTGCCGTTAATCCATCTTTCAGATATGAATTCGCACATCATTCCTTCCTAACTTTTCAGCATTTGTTCTGGTCGTTTCCATTCTTTGCAGGAGGCAATGTACACTCATAATATATGAAATATTTAATACCCTCAGCCGCATTATTGCAGCTCGGTTACCTGACAACAAGCAGCAGAATTATGAATGTAGCTCTAAAGTATAATACCAGACCCCCTTTAGTTTCCTGTGATATCAGGCGGTCTCATCTTTGCACTTATAGCAGGTGTTGTGATAAGATGCAAGTTTGGGTCTAAAGAAACAAGTAGTTGTTAAGGAGTCAGAGCGGAGGGGACACATTTCCCGCCCCTGTCACCTCTGATGGGCCTTCATTATATTGTATGTAGTTATTACAGCCGGTCCCCATTCACTTCAATGAGGTGCAATACCAGACACATCCTATTAACAAGGGTGGTGCTATTTCTAGACAAAGCACCAATGCCAATCATTGTATTCTAATAGAGAGAGGTTCTGCAATTTCTGAATATTTTTTATCTTTCCTACGCGCAGGACCTTATTTCCCCCCAGTCCCATATATACAGAAAAAGAAGATACTAGGATCTGTATAAGGAAAGTACGGTAACTCATCAGGCGGAATATTCCTGCAAGTTTAGTTAAAGCTCCGTTCCTCTGCTGCAAATTAGCCGATGCGGCAAAGATTAGGCTTAATGAAAAGAGCGGTCCCCAGCCGCTGGCGACGACCTGCAAACGCTTACAATCTTAGGACGCGCTGCCGCCCAGACAGAATCTGTTTACCTCTAATATCTCTCTTCCCATCAGGCTCCGCTGGGGAAGACCTCACAATTCACCGACTGTTCCTTAGAGAATGAGAATTTAGTTTCTAGAAATGCAGAGTAATAGAATATGTGAGCTATGTAAAGGTTTAGCGCCCTCGTCCTGGAACACGCTACGTGGAAAGAGTTACCGGCCTTTTAATTTCTATGTCATGAATCAATAATAAACCTGAAAATAAGTAACTGTAATAAATCTTATCAGAGAAATCCGCTTCTTTCTCCTCCTGATCTGATCAATCATTATCAGTTCAGGGGGTAACATAGTTTTGAACGCTGAAGGAAGACCTTATGTCCATCTAGTTCAGCCTATTTTTAGTGCAGCTGTTCTGCATTGTTGATCCTGGGGAAGGCAAAAAACCCACAAAGTAGAAGCCAATTTTCTCCATAGGGACAAAAGTTCCTTCCCCTAAGCTGGGTCAACCATCTACCTATAATATTCTGTTATTCGTAACCTTCTATACTGTTACTCACAAGAAAAGCATCCATTCCTTTCTTACATTCATTCAGTGAGTTGGCCATCACCACTTCCTCAGGAAGAGAATTCCAGAGCCTCACTGCTCTTACCGTGAAGAACCCTTTTCTATGCTGGTGCAGAAATTGTCTTTCCTCCAAACGAAGAGACTGCCCCTTGTTCTTGTCACAGTCCTTGGTACAAACAGTTCATTGGAGAGATCTCTGTATTGCGCTCTGATATACTTGTACATATACTGTATATATTAGGTCTCCCCTAAGTCTTCTCTTTTCTAGAGTAAATAGACCTAATTTTGATAACCTTTCTGGGTATTGTAGTGAACCAACTCCATTTATCATTTTAGTAGCCCGCCTTTGAACCCTTTCAAGTTCAGTAATGTCTTTCTTGAGCACCGGCGTCCAAAATATCACACAATCCTCCAAGTGTGGTCTGACGAGTGATTTCTACAGAGGGAGAATTATGTTTTCATCTCGTGTCCCCAGACCTCTTCTAATGCATCCCATGACCCTATTTGCTTTGGTGGCAGCTGCCTGACACTGGGCACTCCAATTTAGCTTCTTATTGACTAAGATGCCTAAGTCTTTTTCCATGTATGATTTCCCCAGCAGTTTCCCATTTAGTAAGTAATTGTAGCATCTGTTTCTCCTTCCCATGTGCATAACCTTACACTTATCTGTGTTAAACCTCATTTGCCATTTTTCAGCCCAATTCTCCAATTTACTCAAATCTGTCTGTAGTTGCAAACTGTCCTCCTTTGTGTTAACTACCTTACATAGTTTTGTATCATCTGCAAATACTGATATTTTACTGTGTAAGCCATCCACTAGATCACTAATAAATATATTAAATAGTAGGGGGCCCAATACAGACCCCTGTGGTCCCCCACTAGTAACCCTGGCCCAATCTGAGGATGCCCCATTAATAACCCCTCTTTGTTTTCTATCACTAAGCCAGCTACCTACCCATCTACACACATTTTCCCCTAGCCCAAGCTTTCTCCTCTTACTGACCAATCTTTTATGTGGGACAGTGTCAAATGCTTTAGAGAAGTCGAGATAAATGACATCCAATGATTCTCCTTGGTCCATTTGAGAGCTTACATCCTCATAGAAGCTGATCAGGTTAGTTTGACAGGAGCGATCCTTCATAAATCCATGTTGATATGGAGTTAAACATTTATTAACATTGAGATATTCCATAATGGTATCCTTAGAAACCCTTCAAAAATTTTACCCACAACAGATGTTAAGCTTATTGAAAACAATATTTCCCCATTACTAAGATAGGAGATGACAGTTGGTGCTTCTAAAATTCTATGGACAGGAGGATCTAAAGGCCGAAAACACAGACATTCTGCCGCAAGTACCATACAACTTTATGAGCACCAACTGTCATCTCTGTAATGGGAAAGTCGGTATTCACTGAAGACATATTTTACCTGTGAATTGAGACTGAAAGTCAAAGAGGAGAAAGAAGCCGATTTCTCTCGGCGCTTACTGTTCCTGGTAGAACTTCAAGTGTTTATAGAACCCTTCTAGTACTACGACTCCCATTATTATACCAATGTATCTACATATTTCTCTATCCCTCCATCCGTCCCTCTATCCTTCCACCCTTCTCTCCATCCATCCTTCTGTCCATCTCTTTATCTATCCCCCTAACCATCCATCCCTCTATTCCTGTTCATCCATATATCCCTGCCTCCGTCCCACCATCCATCTCTCCCTTCCTCCCTCTATCCCTCCCTTCATCTATCCCTCCGTCCATTCATCCATCCCTCCATCCATCCCTCCATCTATCCCTCCATCCATCCCTTCCTCTATCCCTCCATCCATCACTCTGTTCATCCCTCCCTCCATCCATCACTCTGTTCATCCATCCCTTCCTCCATCTATCCCTCCATCCATCCATCCATCCCTTCCTCCATCCATCCCTCCATCCATCCCTTCCTCCATCCATCCATCCATCCCTTCCTCCATCCATCCCTTCCTCCATCCATCCCTCCCTTCCTCCATCTATCCCTCCCTTCCTCTATCCATCACTGTTCATCCCTCTCTTCCTCCTTCCATCCCTTCCTCTATCCCTCCCTCCATCACTCTGTTCATCCCTCCCTTCCTCCATCCATCCATCCATCACTCTGTTCATCCCTCCCTTCCTCCATCTTTCCCTTCCTCCATCTATCCCTCCATCCATCCCTTCCTCCATCCATCCCTCCATCCATCCCTTCCTCCATCTATCCCTCCATCCATCCCTTCCTCCATCCATCCCTTCCTCCATCCATCCCTTCCTCCATCTATCCCTCCATCCATCCCTTCCTCCATCCATCCCTCCATCCATCCCTCCATCCATCCCTCCATCCATCCCTTCCTCCATCCATCCCTTCCTCCATCCATCCCTTCCTCCATCCATCCCTTCCTCCATCTATCCCTCCATCCATCCCTTCCTCCATCCATCCCTTCCTCCATCCATCCCTTCCTCCATCCATCCCTTCCTCCATCCCTTCCTCCATCCATCCCTTCCTCCATCTATCCCTCCATCCCTTCCTCCATCCCTTCCTCCATCCATCCATCCCTCCATCCATCCCTTCCTCCATCCATCCCTCCATCCATCCCTTCCTCCATCCATCCCTTCCTCCATCCATCCCTCCATCCATCCCTTCCTCCATCCATCCCTTCCTCCATCCATCCCTCCATCCATCCCTTCCTCCATCCATCCCTCCATCCATCCTTCCATCCATCCCTCTGTTCATCCATCCCTTCCTCCATCCCTTCCTCCATCCATCCCTTCCTCCATCCATCCCTCCATCCCTTCCTCCATCCATCCATCCATCCCTTCCTCCATCCATCCCTCCATCCATCCCTTCCTCCATCCATCCATCCTTCCATCCATCCCTCCCTCCATCCATCACTCCCTCCATCCATCCATCCTTCCATCCATCCCTCCCTCCATCCATCACTCTGTTCATCCATCCCTTCCTCCATCTATCCCTCCATCCATCACTCTGTTCATCCATCCCTTCCTCCATCTATCCCTCCATCCATCCCTTCCTCCATCTATCCCTCCATCCATCCCTTCCTCCATCCCTTCCTCCATCCATCCATCCATCCATCCATCCATCCCTTCCTCCATCCATCCCTTCCTCCATCCATCCCTCCCTTCCTCCATCTATCCCTCTATCCATCACTGTTCATCCCTCTCTTCCATCCCTTCCTCTATCCCTCCCTCCATCACTCTGTTCATCCCTCCCTTCCTCCATCCATCCATCCATCCATCCCTCCCTCCATCCATCACTCTGTTCATCCATCCCTTCCTCCATCTATCCCTCCATCCATCCCTTCCTCCATCTATCCCTCCATCCATCCCTTCCTCCATCCATCCCTCCATCCATCCCTTCCTCCATCCATCCCTCCATCCATCCCTTCCTCCATCCATCCCTTCCTCCATCCCTTCCTCCATCTATCCCTCCATCCATCCCTTCCTCTATCTATCCCTCCATCCCTTCCTCCATCCATCCCTCCATCCATCCCTCCATCCATCCCTTCCTCCATCCCTCCCCTCCTCCATCTATCCCTCCATCCATCCCTTCCTCCATCCATCCCTCCATCCATCCCTTCCTCCATCCATCCCTCCATCCATCCCTTCCTCCATCTATCCCTCCATCCCTTCCTCCATCCATCCCTCCATCCATCCCTTCCTCCATCCATCCATCCCTTCCTCCATCCATCCCTCCATCCATCCCTTCCTCCATCCATCCCTCCATCCATCCCTTCCTCCATCCATCCATCCCTCCCTCCATCTATCCCTCCCTTCTTCCCTCCCTCCATCCATCCATCCCTCCCTCCATCTATCCCTCCCTTCCTCCCTCCCTCCATCCATCCCTCCATCCCTCCCTTCCTCCATCCATCACTCTGTTCACCCTTCTCTTCCTCCTTCCATCCCTCCCTCTATCTCTCCATCCATCCACCTACCTATCAGTATCTTTTCCGTCCCGTCACATATTGTTATGTCCTGTGTTCAGTCTCAGTTTCCGCCTTCTATGTATTGGGGTCTAGCGGTGACCATGGTCGTCCTCGTTCTGTACTTTCTGCTTTCTTTTTTCCAGACCTTTAGTTTTAGATTTTCAATGTCGTCTTAAAAAAGAACCCCGGCGTCATTTATCATGGCCTATAAAGTGATGTCCCCATAAAGGGGCCGCTGCCTGATTAATGGTTCCTGGAAACGTCTCGCTTGTAACATCCGCAGACGCACAAACAAATTTGTCTTGTTCATTTTAGGACTTGGTAATTCCAGTTCCCCGGCCCTTTCTCAACATTCTCTGGGGAGGTTTTTGGGGGTTTTGTTGCAATTATTTGTGGTCATATCCTTTGAGCTTCCTCTTCAGAAATCAATAAGTTACTAAATAGCCGCAGTTTGAGTCTTGACAGAAACCTCATCATCGCCCCCTGCTGGACACTGTAGGACCTACATTGGGAATAGTCCTAGTCTGCAGATTGACCAAACGAGCAAGGAAAAAACAAATAAAAAAAATAAATAAAAAAAACCCCTTAAAGACACCTTGAATTTGCATAATAGAGAACAAATACATTAGATACGCTACATCGACTTACCATTCTCCTATGCATAAACTGCTTCCATTTGCATTGCACCACTACCAGGGCATACAATACTGCCACCAGAATACCCCCAATAAACAAAACTATCCCAGAGTGTCCCCTATAAACAATACTGCCAGCAGAATCAATTCTTCATACAACCAAAGAGTTAATAAAAATCTACCACTAGGGGGAGCTCTGTAAATACATAGAGTTCTCATTGATGTCAGTGGGAACATGTGCTGCCAGCGCCACCTAGTGGCACCCATCAGCATCATTTTTTCAGGAAATTTGCTCGCTTTTAAGATGCTTCCAGTCCAATCTGTGGAAGTAGACAAGGGAATAAAAAATTGCAAAATGTCATGGAAATTTTTTGCCATAATTTCCAGTATATTATCAGTTCTTGGCGTACCACCAGGAGAGATGGCAATCCTCAGGATGGAAATAATAAAAGGGTCTTATTCACTGTCAGCAAGAAATCATAGAATCGTAGAGTTGGAAGGGACCTCCTAGGCCATCTGGTCCAACCCCCTGCTCAAAGCAGGATTCGCTAAATCATCCCAGTCAGATGTCTGTCCAGCCTCTGTTTGAAGACTTCCATTGAAGGAGAACTCACCACTTCTCGTGGCAGCCTGTTCCACTCATTGATCACTCTAACTGTCAAAAAGTTTTTTCTAATATCTAATCTGTGTCTCCTCCCATTCAGTTTCATCCCATTGCTTCTAGTCTTTCCTTGTGCAAATGAGAATAAAGTTGATCCTTCTACAATGTGACAGCCCTTTAGATATTTGTAGACAGCTATTAAGTCTCCTCTCAGTCTTCTCTTTTGCAAACTAAACAATCCCAAATCCTGCAACCTTTCCTCATAAGACAGGGTTTGCAGACCGGTCACCATTCTGGTCGCTCTTTTCTGAACTTGCTCCAGTTTGTTGATGTCTTTTTTAAAATGTGGTGCCCAAAACTGGACACAATATTCCAGATGAGGTCTGACCAAAGAGGAGTAGAGGGAAATAATGACTTCACGTGATCTAGACTGTATGCTTCTGTTAATACATCCTAGAATTGCATTTGCCTTTTTTGCTGCTGCATCACATTGTTGACTCATATTCAGTCTGTGATCTATTAGTATACCCAAGTCTTTTTCACATGTGCTGTCACTAAGCCCTATTCCTCCCATTCTGTATATGCTTTTTTCATTTTTATTGCCCAGATGTAGTATTTTGCATTTCTCCCTGTTAAAAACCATTCTGTTAGTTGCTGCCCACTTCTCCAGTTTATTTAAATCTTTTTGAATCCTCTCTCTCTCTTCTCTAGTATTAGCTATCCCTCCCAGCTTTGTGTCATCAGCAAATTTAATCAGTTTACCCTCAATTCCTTCATCTAAATCGTTGATAAAGATGTTGAACAATACAGGGCCCAGGACAGAGCCCTGTGGTACCCCACTTGAGACATTCTTCCAACTGGATGTGCAGCCATTTACGACCACTCTTTGGGTCCGATCACTAAGCCAGCTATGAATCCACCTAACAGTTGCCTTGTCCATTCCATACTTAGTCATTTTTTCAATAAGGATTGTATGAGAGACTTTGTCAAATGCTTTGCTGAAGTCAAGATATACTATATCTACAGCATTTCCTTGATCCACCCAATCAGTGATACCGTCATAGAAGGAAATTAAGTTAGTCTGACATGACTTATTAGTTACAAACCCATGCTGACTCTGTTTAATCACTTCATTCTTATCCAGGTATTGACATACATGTTGTTTAATAATTTGTTCAAAGATCTTTCCTGGTATAGAAGTCAGACTCACCGGCCTATAGTTGCCTGGGTCCACCTTCTTCCCCTTTTTGAAGATAGGAACAACATTTGCTCTTCTCCAGTCTTCTGGCACTTCTCCTGTTCTCCAAGAATTTTCAAAGATTATGGAGAGGGGTTCAAAAATCTCTTCTGCTATCTCCTTCAGTACTCTGGGGTGTAATTCATCTGGACCTGGAGACTTGAATTCATTTAGGTTAGCTAAGTGTTTCCTCACTATCTTTCTGTTTATAGATATCCTGGATTCTTCTATTCCTTAATAGGACAGTGAAGAACAGCTGATGTTACATTTCCTTTCTGAGAGAAAACAGATGCAAAATAGGAATTTAAAAGTTCAGCCTTCTCAACATCCTGTCTTACCATTTCATCATTTTCATCCTGTAAAAATCCTATAGCATCTTTGACTTTTCTTTTACTTTTGACATATCCCCAAAATCCTTTATTATTGCTTTTGACATCTCTTGCAAGCCTCAATTCATTTTCAGCTTTAGATAATCTGATTTGTGCCCTGCAGGTTCTGCAGACAGCATTATATTCTTCTTTAGATATGCCTCCCTCTTTCCATTTTATAAACATTTTTTTCTTCCTTTTTAGCATGTGCTTAAGTTCTGTGTTCATCCATCCTGGTTTCCTTAAATGCTTCCTATTCTTCCCTCTTTTCAGAATTGTTAACAACTGTGCTTTGAGAATTTCATTTTTCAAGATTTCCCATCCTTCCTGGACATTTTTGTCTTTAAGGATATCCAGCCATTGGATCCCTCCAATTCTCTTTCTGAGTCCCTTAAAATTTGCCTTTCTGAAATCTAACCTTGATGTCTGAGTCTTCACAGGTCTTCCGCCTCTAGTTATCCAAAATTCTAAAATAGCATGGTCGCTACCTCCTAGGGTCCCAGCCACTTTTACCTCCTCAACCATTTCCTCCCTGTTTATAAGGATTAGATCCAAGGTAGCAGTTCCCCTTGTTTTCTCCCCTACCTTTTGGAAGATAAAGTTGTCAGCAAGAGAGGATAAGAATTTCCTTGACCTATTAGTTTTGCCTGAGAGAGATTCCCAACAAATGTCTGGATAGTTGAAATCTCCCATGACAACTATGTCATATTTTTTGGAGAACTTGGCCATTTGATGCATAAAGAGTTCATCCATATCTTCAGCTTGCACAGGCGGCCTGTAGTAAATGCCTACAATGGTGTCCTTTCCATTGTTCTGTCCTTGTATTCTTACCCAAACAGTTTCCACAGAACTTCCAGTCTCTGAAGCTTGGATCTCTGTGCAGATATACGCGTTTCTAACATACAATGCGACACCTCCTCCTCGTTTATCAAGTCTGTTTCTTGCAAATAAGTTGTATCCTTCTAGTCTTGTATTCCAATCATGTGTATCGTCCCACCAAGTTTCAGTGATTCCAATGACATCATATTTCTTTTCCTGTGTTAGTAGTTCCAATTCTCCTTGTTTGTTGCCCATGCTTTGTGCATTAGTATAGAAACATTTTAGTTTGTGATTGGTTTCTCTTTCTCCAATATTTTTATTAGTTAGATTCTTTTGTCTTTGTTCTTCCTTTCCACTTCTAATAGCAGAGTTCTCAATAGCATTTGTCAGGTGTATGGCTTTTTCTGGTCTTTTGCTTCCCTTCCCATGTTGTTCTAGTTTAAAGCTCTCCTTACAAGTGTAGCAAGACGACTTCCAAATACATGCTTTCCAGTCTTCGTAAGGTGCACCCCATCTCTAGCAAGTAGTCCATCGTATAAGTAATTCACTCCGTGATCCAGAAATCCAAATCGTTGCTGTCGGCACCATCGACATAGCCAGTTGTTCACCTGCAGAATCTTATTCCACCTCCTTGTTCCATGGCCATCCACTGGGAGGATGGAAGAGAAGACCACCTGCGCTCCCAGTTCTTTCACTTTCTTGCCTAAGTCTTCAAAGTCTCTGCAGATGGTTTCCAGGTCGTTTCTTGCGGTGTCATTTGTCCCCACATGTAGTAGCAGGAATGGGTAGTCATCTGTAGGTCTGAAGAGTCCTGATATCCTGTCAGACACATCTTTAATTTTTGCACCTGGAAGACAGCACATTTCTCGTGTAGTTATATCCGGTCTGCAGATAGCGGCCTCTGTTCCTCTCAGCAGGGAATCCCCCATGACCACCACTCTCCGTTTCTTCTTCACAACATTTTTCTTTCTCCATCCAGGAGGACTCTGAAGGCGTACAAGGTTGCTGTTTGTTGGCAAAGTCTTATCCTGATGTATTTCTTCATCGTTCTCCTGCGTGAGAACCTGGTACTGGTTTCTGAGCAGTATGGGTGCTGACTGCCTCCTGATCCTCCTGCTTCTCTGGGTCACATGTCTCCATTCCTCTGTTTCTTCAGGTGCACTTCGAATTTCTTCTCTTTCTGTAACATGAAGAGATAATTCTGCTCTGTCCAAGAACTCTTCACCTTCCTTAATGATCTTCAACGTAGCTAACCTCTCTTCGAGATTTTGCAACTTTTCCTCCAACAGGGACACAAGCTTGCATTTGTGGCATGTGAAGTTTGGCTCTTCCACTGGTAAATCTGTGAACATGTAGCAAGAAATGCAGCTCACCAAATGGCTCCTGGCCTCTTCCATCTTGAGATTTCTTAAAAACGATGAAAGATGAGCTAAAATTCGCGCGCCTATCGGCGCGCAGTTTTCCGATTTCCTCTTTTCAGCTGCAACGGCCAAAACCCAGTGATCGTTGAGCTCGCGGAGACTCTTCACCTATCCCAGAAGGCACTGGGAATATGCAAATGATCTCCTCAAGACTCTTCCCCTGGGAAATGGCGACAGGGGCACCAACTCAATTTTAAAAAGCTGCTGCCATCCCTTTAAAGGGGCGACAACCCCTTTAAAGCCACCGCTGCTATAGGATCTTGGTCGCCTTTCGTCCTTAGCGCTGTACACGCGCAGCCCAGGGCCCCGGGTGGATTAACCCGTAAACCTCCCAGCAGCAGAGAGAGAGACTCTATGGGATAAGCTGGAGTTTTGCAGCCATCGTCTCCAGCTCTGGGACACGCGCTCTGTCCAGCTCATTTACTCTGATGATCTGCGGAGGTTTTTCTGCTGTACACAGAGGTCCTGCGGTCATTTATTGTAAAGCAGCAGATATAACTTTGGCTGGAAGAGGACAGAGCAGAACATACATCAGAGGAGAAGGCCATTAACTCCACTATTCCTTAAAGTAACTGTATTGGCAGAAGTTTAATGCAGATGGAGCGAGCGGCGGCTGTGTCCATCCATTACTCTGCGAGACGAGACATTTGATTTCTAACCATACAGAACACGCCATTAGCGATAGGGATAGATTTACTATGGAGAAACGGAATAACCCCCCCCATCTCCACGTACTGGGCAAGCATCAATAAATACTCCAGTCTTCCAAGTTCAAGGTGGATATTCAGCCTTCAGTGTCATATTTTTTTTTTTTTATTTCATATTCATTTTCTAATATATCTTTATTGCAATCGCTGCTTTTTTTCTTGACGCAGAGCTCCAAATTCATCTACATAAACAGCGTTGTATTCTAAAAAGCCGCCACTAGAGGGAGCTCACTGCATACAGTTTACACACCTCACTCATTAATAAACCTGTATACAGTGAGCTCCCTCTAGTGGTGGCTGCTGGTATCTACCATGTGAATTCTGTGTCTATTACAGGTAAATTGGAGCTTGAAATCCGAAAAATAGTTAAGATATATTAAGAAATTAATCAGGGTAAAATTTTTATCCCATTTTGATTAAAAGAACGGTATGTTGTTCAATGGTCACGTTTGGTTGCCTAATGACAGATTGTTTTATCCTTTCAGACGCCCCCTCAAATGCAGTCCATAGTATTGGGATAACTGGGGTAAAGCGCTGATCTACCTGTCATTATATGTTTGCATGTTTCTTATTTCCACCAGGTTGTTGTTCCTTTTTCTGGCTAAAAAAGATCATTGTAAATGCTCCAAAACCTCCACAGTCACCAAAACCTCACTGTAGAGCAATAGTAAAAAGAAGATTGGGAGGAGGGGGATGCAGCTGCATAGTAGGAGCGCCTGCTGTGAGAGGGGACAGAGAGCAGCACCCATCATTAAACATTCTCAGTCTTGCAGTTCGCCTTCTGTGTTTGCAAGAAATGCCCCCAAATATCTCTCTAAATAGAAATATAGAGGAGAGGGAGGAGGGGGATGCAGCTGCAGTTTCTATTTTAATTGTTCTCATTTTTTACATTTCTGGCTTCAATTCAGAGATCATTTACCTGTTAATTAGAGAAAATATCCCCGGTCTGTATATTCTAGTCCTATGAACCGGACTGTGGCTGTCAGTGCTTGGAAAGGTCACAGTGGAGCCGCATTGATCGTTGTCATAACACGTGATGGATCTATCACTCACTGCTTCCATCCTGGCCTGAGAATGAGATGTCTCCCGCCGTCTCCGGCCTGACTTTTATAACTAATTAGCGCATTTATTACTTCTCATAGTGGAGCCTCCGGAGTCAGCGGCCTGACAGGCATAATTATCATGTAATTATCTTTGTTCTTTACCTTCAGTGACCGGACCCATCCCAACACACAGCAAAATCCATGGAGGGTGCGGATATAGCCCAAAGAATTTACAGATATATTTTTATAAAGGAACATAAAAGTTAATAAAAGTCTGACACCAAATTAGTAGAAATTCTGCAAAATGGCTCCATAGTTCTATCTGATAAGAAAACTGGAAAACAACAGGCGACTGCCGCCTAAGTATCATCCATCTATCCATCCAATATCTATCAATCTATCCATCTAACTATCCAATATCTATCAATTATCTATCACCTATCCATCAGAATTGATGCGGTTTTGATGTGATTGAGATTTCTCTTTTGTTCGCTTTGAATTTTTTTAATTGATAAAAATAAACTATTTCCACCTCTCTTTTTGAAAGCTTCTTACTTTACTTCCACACCTGTCTAAATCTTTTGTATAATACTGTATGTATATAGATTCCTAGACAGACAGATATAAATGGAAAAGATATAAGATAGATAAATGCATAGATAGAGAAATATAGTAGGGTAGGAATCATGTTTGATAGAAATGGGTCCCATCAGAGGAAAGCTTGCCTCGCCTTGTCGTGGCTGGTGGGCTCAAACAAATGGGCCAATTGGGCGCTAAATCCCTGCATTTTATAAGTATATTCTATATAGCTTTAATGAAGTTTATATTTCACATATTCAGTGTTTGCAGACATCTTAGCTCGGTCTGAGATCGGATCACTAATGTACAGACTGGCTTCATGTATTTCTACTGCTCTGGTCGGGAGAGCCCGCCGGCCAGTCCAAGCATTGCGATTGGATCTCAGACTGAAGCGCAGAGACATCTGAATGAACCTTACAGCTATTTTTAATTACTGCTCTTTATATTTGTAGCTTTTGGACCAGGGGAGGGCCATCTGATAAATATTAGCTATAACTGTAGAAGAAAAAAAAAAACGACTTCACCATGATGTGGCAGCGGCTTCATACAGTCTGATCAGCTAAGAACCTCATGTCCAGGTTTGTAAATTTTTGCTCATCCTGGAGTGAATGAATGTGTGATTTGTGGATGTGCGGTTCTTGTCTTTTATAGAATTAGAGAGAGGTCGCCTTGTTGTGGCCGGTGGGCTCTCATGAATTGGCCAATTTGTGCGCTAAGTATCCCCATTTTATAAGTCTATTCTATACAGCAGTAATGCAGTCCGTAGTTCATATATTCCACGTCTGCACATCGCAGCACTCACAGACGCTGCCGTAGGCTTGATTTTATAGATTGATATTTTGGTCGATTTGTAAATTTCAGTCATTTTCTCTGCAATCTCTTGTGTTTCTATTGCATTTTCAGGCGCATCGGGGGGTCTTCCATTCCGAGTAGAGCCCGACACTTTTACAATAACTTTACTTTGCTATATTATCTGTGTTCATACAATTGTACGCAAATTGGAGTAAAACTGTCCCATTGCATGGAAATGTGAGCGCTCAGGAGCTAAGATGAGTAATTAGCAGTCTGCCGATGCCTCGCGCCTCTACAGCTTAGGCTATAAAGCCACAATAATATACCCCATTAAACAGCAGGGCAAGAAATTTCCTTAAGGCTTAATAACGTGTATCAGTCAGCCTGTCAGATGTGCCTCTTACCAGGCAGGCAATGCAACCTAGGCAGCAATACAACTTGTACCACAAAGATCCCATTTTATTATAGACCTATGAAGATGGTGACAATAAAGTTCTTAGTGTAAATGTGAAAACTATTTTTTTTTTTTTTTTTTTTTTTAAATCTTAATAAATCCATTTTTATTTTTATTTTTTTAGAATTGATTCATTTTTTTTTTCCACTCCATTTTCTGTACATAGACAGATCTACATTTAATATTTCCCACTACCGGCAATCGCCACTAGGAGGAGCTCAAGTGCCTACTATTCATACATTGAACTCAATAATAAGACCGTATAGAGGGAGCTCCCTCTAGTGGTGACTGCAGGTAGGGAGAACTTTTACATGTAACAGTCTGTGCTGTAGATTTGGAGCTCTGTATCAGAAAAACTGAACTCTGGGTGCTAAAAAACAGAACCTAAAAAAGCTGCCCAACTGGATACACCCTTAAATTTAACCTCAATGCGCGCTCCATGAAGAAGCCTTAACAATAATGATTGGAGCTAGCTCCGCTCACTCCTACTTAACCCCTTAAATTCCACTGCCCATCATTGACATCAGCATATAAATTGTACAATCTCGGTGTCATGTCAGATAGGGTGTACAATGCCACCCTCCCTCAAAATGAACGCAGGGTGTCGATGGTTTGCCATAGCAGCATTGGACCTGCAGGAGACCCCTCTCACTGCCATATTGGGCCTAGTTAATTGTAATTTTCAATATATTTATATAATGTAATTTTGCAGTGTATAGAAAAAAACAAATCTCATGTTCAAGTTTCCAATGAGGACTATAAAGTGAAAAAGTTTAAAATATATGTATAAATAAAAGATCATTACATTTTGAATCACTCCTGTTCCCCAGTTAAAAAAAAAAAAGAAAAAAAAAGTATATTCAGTAAGACTCCGTCAATAAAATTGCAATCTATCGAAATACAAATTCTGTTTAACTCATAAGCTATTAAAAAAAGTTGAAAATACAAAATTACATTTTTTGAGTCTTTGCACTGCCCTGAAAAAGGCAACAAAAGGAGGTCAAAATGTTCTATGTACCCCAAAATGGTACCAATAAAATACTCAAAATCGACACTTAAAAAAAAAAAAAAAAAATCTCACACAAAAAAAGCTGAAATTTCTGGGTTGTCAAAAATGGTAACACAAACCAATTTTTTTTTTTCTTTACAAATATTTAAAAAAAAAAAAAAAATGTAAAAATGGCAAAAAAAAAATAAAAACAATAAAATCTGTATAAATTTTGGTATCGCTGTAGATCGTACTGACTCGAAGAATTAATTTACCGGGTGATTTTCACTGCACTATAATGATGCTGTTAAAATTAAATGCAGAAAACAATGGTGGAATGGCGGAACTATAATACATCTATGTCAATGAAAAAAAATAAATAAAAAAACATTACGGCTCTTGGAAGAAAGGAAGGAAAAAGCAAAAAAGAAGACTGGCTGCGATTTTAAGGTGTTATACCAGGCATAACCTATGGACAAGGTCGGGCGCTGTTTCTGAAACTTTTTTTTTTCTCCATCCTGGACAACCCCATAATAAGGCAACAAGTAAAAAGAATTACCATTACAATTCTAACCCGGCTATATTGGAAACCTAAAGGCACGTTTGCTTGCCTCATTATTAAAAAGCGAACAGAGCAAGGGATAGCCCTACTGTTTAGCCTTCCTGGTCTAAAAAAAAAATCCTTTTTGGTCCTCTTCCATTTTTATTTTTAACATTTCAATGTTGCTCATATAATGATGCAACACGCTCCCTAAATAATACCGCCATATAATGCCAAATAAAATCACCACAGAAGATCAGATAATTTATTATCAGAGGAGTCTAATAATTTAAAATATGCAAGAATAAAATGGCACATGATTGCTCAAAAAAAAATAAAGTAAGACAGAACTGGAATATTACCGCCAAACAGTGCAAAACAAGTCCCATAGGAGATCCAAATAATCTATTAACAGATTAGATTAAGATCCAAATAATAGAGTATTAGAAAAATAATCTATAAAAAAAAATCCTAATAATAGAGGGAATATGATATCATTTTGCTGAAATAATAATGTAACACAGTATCTAAATAATGCCGCCATACAGTACCAGATAGAAATACAATAGAAGAGCTAAATAATCGATTATTAGAAGGTCCAAGTATCCTAATATGTGAGAATAATAAGGTAGAACATTGTTCGAGTAATAATAAAACAAGCTTAAACAATACCGCCATACGATGCCAACATAGAAGATGGAAATAATATTGCTAAACCTTGTCTACAGTATATAGCAGCAAAGCTTTATTAATAATGTGCCTAAAAAGGGATGGTGCCATGACCTCATTCTAACACAATGGTGGAAGATTAGTGGGGGGCAGCATAGACCTTTTGTCCCTAAATAACTCATCGTCGGCCACATAAGGTGTAATGAGCGCTACCGCTACCCCGCAGCATCTATTGATTATCTGAAATGCTTTACCGTCATGACGGGGAAACCAGTGAGCCGCATCTCTAAAAGTAAAGTAAAAAAACAATCAATATTAATGAAAAAATTGTTATTATATGCTATAGATTTTTTTTCAAAAGTATATGAAAGTGGACTCACTCTTTAATTAAAGACACAGTCTTGGGGTTTGTTCACACTGGCGAGTAGCCAGCATATAACTCGGAGAAGTTAAAAAAAAAAAATTATATAGCACTCTGACCAATGTTATGGTGCAGATCTGCGAGTTTTTCCTCGGCTCTAATCGGACTGAGGAAAAAAAGAAAAAAAAAAAAATTGCAGCACACTGCAAGCGGACGCATTTATTGGCAAGTACCGTCCGATATAAGTCTATGGGTGCAAGAAAAAGAAAAAACACACGACACACAGACCATGCATATGCCGTCCGATTTTTACACACACATCTCAAAAAAGGAAATGTAAAATTTAATCAGCCAAGTATAGTAAATTCACAGCCAGAGCCGTAAGAATAGAGAGATAGAATAGATACATAGACTATAGATGTCATGTAAATATATAATTTCACAAGCCCCCTACAAATAATAAACTAGCACATTTTAGTGCCTTTTGTGTGGCACTAAAGGGCGTTTAGCTTTGTTTAACCTAATAAATAATTTAAAATTATATGGGATCCCCCTTATTTTTTTTTATAACCAGCCAAGGTAAAGCAGACAGCTCAGAGCTTATATTATCAGGCTGGGAAGGTCCCTGATTATTTCAACTTCCCAGCCTAAAAATACCAGCCTGCATCTTCCCCACAAGTGGAAAATTACATGAGCTCAGTGATAATAATAATAATAATAATAATAATAATAATAATAATAATAATAATAAAAAATACTTTATTTGATAAAACACTCCCCCACACTTTCCCTGGTGCACCAATTTATTAAAAAAAGAAAAAAAAGCCATGCAGGTCCGTCGTAGTCCACAAATGTGTACCCAAAAAAAATAAAAGGAGAGAAATAAAGATAAGACACTGTCTCTTGTTCACCAATCTATTAGAAAACAAAAAGTTCCCCGAATCCGACGTCCAAAGTCTATGGATCCTCATGCAGAGAACGAAGCTCATTGGATGTAGCAGCAGCCACTCCGGGTCCCGCTACGCCCCGTGATACCGGTCGGCACTGAAAAGTGGTGGTGTCAGTAACTGTAACCGCTGACTGCCTGCAGATTCTGAGTTCCTAACAGTGGTCTCCAACTTGCAGCACTACAACTGCTGCAAAACTACAACTCCCAGCACATTGACCTCCTGCCATTTTGGGTTACTGTCTTCCTATAGAGTAGTGGTCACCAACCTTTGGCTCTCCAGTTGCTGAAAAACTACAACTCTCATTATACCGGGACAGTCTGTGGATTTTGGGTTCTTACCTTTCTAGCCTGATGAAGAGACCTGAGTAGTCTCGAAAGCTTGCAATGTATTACCATCTTTTCAGTTAGCCATTAAAAGGTATCAACTACTGAGGACTCTCAATCCTGAATATTTTTCTATCCACTGGCTAACACGGTACAAAGATATACATCTTTCCTGTATCCTATTTGACTCGACAGCTAAGGAGGCAGTCTGAGTCAGAGGATGTCCGGAGACTATCGGAGGACATTTTATTCACCTTGTCCCTGCCTCTCCCACTCAAAAAATAGAAGGAGTGATTCCTGACACTATTGCCTCATGTGCCTACCCCAATCAGGCCTTTGTGTCACCCTTTGTTTTGAGATTTACCATACAACTTCCCATTAGACATGAATAAGACCAAACTGTGTGTTATAAATTTATTTGAAAAAAAGATGCTAAGTTTTCAGTTTAGTGGGCCCCAGTACAGATAAATTTTATTTGACAATAAGAATATTTTTAGCAGTAACACACTTTACCCGGTTTCACAATTCACTCCAGGACTTGTACATCACATAGTAAGCTATCATTCAGACAAAATTCTCGTCTACATCTGTACACTCCAGAATGTGGACCCCACAAATGTTCTTGAAAAGTCAGCTCATCTGACAATTCCAGGACTTTAACTCACTTAAACATTGACCATTCATCTTAGCTTAACTAAGGTTTAAGGTTTATGACTGTCTTGCTTGCAAAACTCGTGTTTCCATTTATATTACATACGATATATATTTTTGTCAGTGAGGATGTTCTGTACTGACACACTATGGGCTTTACTGCATGGTTCTTGACAAATGTCCTGCACCAGACAATACTTTACAGATTCTGTAGGGAATTGGTTGTTTCGAGCATATAGCAGTTCCTACCTTGTTGGACAGGAGTCTGCTATGGTGTACTACGTTTATAGGCACAGTTGTCTCTCATACAGGGATTGAGGGAGCTAAATGGACGTTGGGCGACCAGTCCCTCAGAAAGATAAACCTGTCATTCTAGTTGTGGCAATGTCCTTTTCATATTTGGAACAAACTCCGCTTTGCCGCACACAGTTGGCTGCATTTTCCTCCACATTTTTCCCTTCATTCCAGTAATTTGTTCTCCTGCTATAAAATGCACAATTGCAGGACAACTGTTTTGTTAGCAAGATCAAGTTTTATAATCAGCCAGTGTGGATTTAGGGGCATGCCGCCCTCTGAGTAATAATTCCTGGAAGGAAGGATTTTGTTTGCCTGATCTGTGTAAGCTTTGAATGGCTCCGGGTGGAAGGGCTGCAGGATGGGCAGAAAGGGGAAGGTTGACCTGAAGACCACTTACTTTAAAGGTTGAGTTCACTCGTAGCGTTTTGTTTTCGCGGCTGTTTTAAACGCGCGATTTTGCCGCAAAAAAGAAGCATCCCATGCATTCCTATGGGATTCCGCAATGCTGCGTTTTTTTCCGCGGCGGAATCGCTTCGGGGTAAAAAACGCAGCATGCTCATTAATTTAGCAGAATCGCGGCAATCCCGCACCCATAGGAATGCATTGTTCTGCTTACTTTCCGCATGTGGCTGTGCACACCATGCGAAAAGTAAGCAGAACATTTGCGGATGGTACCAACGGTCCGGAGGAGAGGAGACTGTCCTCTTGGCTCTGGGTACCATATTCCTGTAAAAAATAGGATTAAAATAAAAAATATTGCTATTCTTTCCTTCCCGCCTCTCTCCACGCTCCCGGTCCCAGTAATCCTTTGTGATAATGACCGTGATGGTGTCCGTTCTCGCGGGATCGCGACGTCTCGGTCATTCGCGATGACGTCGGAGCTCCATGATAGGAGCAACAGCGCGCTGAGAATATGCGGTCGAAGACGAGGGGGGGTGGGCCAGGTGAAAGCAGGAGAACCTCTGTCCCAACAAGACCTGCTATTGATGGAAAAAGAGCACGTAATTCAAACACACGGTGGAGACTGGCCGGGGAGGTGGGCAGGAGATACGGTGAGGAATAAAGGGGGGGGGGGTGAGCTCTGGGACCAGCCAGAGAGAAATGGCCGCGGCTCTGCAGGGAATATTGCATTAAAGGGAATCGGTCTTTTTTTTTGGACTATGAGCTGCCGGCATTGATGTCCTGTAATGCTGTAGATAAGCCTCCGATGTAACCTGAAAGAAGAAAAAGGAGTTATACTATACTCACCGGTGGGCAGTCCGGTCTTGGTCCGATGGGTGTTGTGGTCCAGCGCCTCCCATCTTCATACAATGCAGTCCTCTTCTTCCCTTCCTGTTGTGGCTCCTGCGCAGGAGCACTGCTCTGCCCTGTTGAGGGCAGAGCAGAATATTGCAGTGCGCAGGACCTCTCCCGGCGCCTGCTCAGGGCAGGACTCTGCTCTGCCCTCAACAGGGCAGAGCAGTGCGCCTGCACAGGAGCTACGACAGGAAGAGAAGAGGACGGCATCATATGAAGATGGGAAGCGCCGGACCGGACGGCGACACCCACCGGACCAAATGCCAGGCTGAGTATAATCTCTTTCTTATATTTCAGGTTACATCGGAGGCTTATCTACAGCATTACAGAATGCTGTAGATAAGCCCCTGATGTCGGCAGCTCATAGTCTAAAAAAAAAAAAAAAAGGGGTGACAGATTCCCTTTAAAGCCGCCCTGTCCCATTGCCTGAATAGGACGAAAAAACTGCCGTGCGCCGCTGTGGGGGTAGGGGAGAACATATATACCTGCAAGGTGGGTTCACGGTTCCTCTTCACCGGTGAGGATGCCTTCAGGATCCCTCAGATGGATGAGGGTCCTGGTATGATAGATCCTCCTTTCCACACCATCTCCAGATGGTGCAGAAGACACCGTCAACCCCTTACATGAAGAGGGGAAGCCACCGCTGGTGACCACCATCTTACTCCCAGCCCTCTCCGAGGAGAGGGGTAGGGAGGGGAAAAGGCTAGGACCGGCCACCGAGAATCACCCGTAAGTGTGAAAGGGAATAAGATCCTTCCTGCGGGTCTGAGAGTGGGCGATGTGGGGAACACCACACTGCTCTGTCGCATAGGCACGGGAAAACAGGGTGAAAAGTTACACTCTCTTACCCTAAGGAAGAAGAACCTGAAAGACAGAAAAGAAATAGAACACAACAAGAAACCTGAAAAGGAAAAAATGCGGATCTGGGATCAGATCCAGGTCCGCCTCTTACAAATCTTACAGACACTAAGCTTAAAGGGAACCTGTCACCTCTTTTTGCCACTTAACGATGCGGCCACTGCCTTTCAGGGCTTATCTACAACATTCTATAGTGCTGGGTGACAGGTCTGGGCCCGGCGCCTCGTGTCTTCTTGTGTCGCCGCCCTCCTGCTTGCTTCATTGCTCTCCGGCATCGCGCTTATGCGCAGGCATACTTCTCTGCCCTATTGAGGATAGAGCAAAGTACTGCAGTGCGCAGGCGTCGGGAAAGGTCAGAGAGGCCCAGCGCCTGCGCACTGCAGTACATTGCTCTGCCCTCAACAGGGCCGATGGCTGGGAGTGACAATGCAAAGAGGACAGCGTCGCAAGAAAATGGGAGTTGCCGGACCCACACCTGCGACACCCATCGGACCGGACCGTATCAGACCCCCCCCACGGTAAGTATAATAAAACTTGTTATTCTCATCTTTCAGGTCGCACTGGAGGCAGATAAAAGGCATTATAGAATGCTGTAAATAAGCCCTGAAAGGCAGTGGCCGTATTTTATAGCGGCCAAGACAAGTGCACTTTAAACTGAGGTACTTATTGCCTGTTGGTGGGTGTATACTGTGGAGGAGGAGCCATTATCCTTTTTTGCCTAGTGTCAACCTCCTAGCAACAGAAGTATACATCCAGGGTTACCTGTGTCCCCCAATGAAGTGATAAACACTAATTATGCAAATCTGTGAGAACGGTCAGTCTGGCCACTTTGATGTCAATCAGCTCTGATGTATGGCACCTTTATCTGTGCAAGAGCAAGCTCAGATGGACATAGAAATCAGACCAAGTACCGAACCAGTGCAGACTGGACAGCAAGTTGCCCGACCCGAGCTTGACAGCTACAAAGAAATACACAAAGTTGTCAAGCTTGGGTTGTGAGAGCTTTCAGACAAATTCAGGTCACTTGTGTGGCCCAAATGAGTTCTGGGCATCAGAACGCAATTAAACTCAGGAGAATTGGCTATTTGCCCACTTTGATGGCAGTTTGAGACCCAGAACTCAAACCAAGCTGTAGCAACTTTATTTTGATGCGATCACTAGCAATGGTGTTACATCAGTGGTCCAAAGTAATTTAAACCCCTGAAAAACTCCAGTTACTTATTCAAATCTGTGAAAAGTGGCTATTTGCCAGCGTTGATGCCCAGAACACATTTGAACTCAGCTAATGCAACATGAAATTGATGCAAGCTATCACTATCTATGTAATGGTGGTGTGAGCTCAGTGGCCCAAAGTCATTTAACCCTTCCATTAATATCCTTTGGTGCCCATTTTGTGCCACGTTTACATTTTTTTTGTAGCTGCTTTCAAAAGTAGCACCACATTGTATTTGATCATTGCAATTATTAAACATATAAATAAGCCGGATTACCTACCGGTAGAGTTGAGCGACTTTGGTCGGATCGGGTTTCGTGAAACCCGAATGAAACAAAATAAGTTTCAGATGAAACTCGTCCGACTAGAGCAAAACAAAGTCGGAGTTTCGTCCGAAACCCGACCCCAATGCAAGTCAATGGGAAATAAAAGTTGGACGAAACTCCGACTTTGTTTTGCTCTAGTCGGACGAGTTTCATCTGAAACTTATTTTGTTTCATTCGGGTTTCACGAAACCCGATCCGACCAAAGTCGCTCAACTCTACCTACCGGTAATGCTCTTTTAATGAGTCCACGACAGCACCCACTTGGAGAGAGGGTTCTGCCCATAGGAACAGGAAACCTACAGAGATAAAAGAGGGCGGTCCACCTCTCCTCAGTTGGATTTCAGAGTACCCAGTGGACCGCCAATTATTTGGCCATTTCAATATTTTAGTTTATCAGTGTTATATCTAATAAGGTATATACATTATGTTAACTTCTAGTGAGGGTAGTGAGCGGGTGATGTCGTGGACTCATTAAAAGAGCATTACCGGTAAGTAATCTGGCTTTTTACCCTTCGCCACGACAGCACCCACTTGGAGAGACTGAGACCTTCACCTGGGAGGGACCACCGTGCTGAGGACCTCTCTACCAAAGGCTAGGTCAGATGGGCATGATAAATCAAGCCTATAGTGGTTATAAAAGGTAGAGGGCGTTGACCAAGTTGCAGCCTTACATATAGACTGTATTGCGACGTCTCCCCTCTCTGCCCACGAGGATGCCATAGCTCTGGCGGAATATGCCCTGATCCCCTCCGGAGGAACTTCATTTCTCGCGGAGTATGCCAGACAGATCGAGTCTCTGATCCACACAGACAGGGTACCCCTTGTGACCTCATATCCCTTCTTTTGGCCCTGAAAGGAAATAAACAGAGCCCTACTCTTCCTCCAGCTGCTAGACATCTCGATGTATTGTAATACTGCTCTCCTAACATCTAGTGTATGGAATTTTTCTTCCTCTGGAGTAGAAGGGTTACTGAAAAATGAAGGGAGGTGGATCTCTTGCGACCTATGAAATTTCCCCGCTACTTTTGGCAGGGTCTGGTTTTATTATCAGCTGATCCAGGAATGTTAATAGGAACGGAGGTTCTATTGAAAGTGCCTGTATGCCGCTGACCCTTCTGGCTGAAGTTAGTGCTACTAGCAGTACCGTCTTAAGAGATAGGTGCTTAAGGTACTGTATTTTTCGGACCATAAGACGCACTTTTTTCGGCACGAGATCTGAAGCTGCGCATGCGCAGTCCCCGGGCCGGCGGCCATCTTGCCGGCGTCCATGCTCCCGGAGGCCACCGCAACATGGCGGCGCCCAGCAAGGGGTGTGCGGGGGCCTCCGGGCTGCGAAGAAACGCCGGCGGAGCACAGCCGCCCCTGCACCGGAGCACAGCCCGCTGCCACCACCGCACCGCAGAGCGCCGCCCGCTGCCACCACCGCACCGCAGAGCCCACCTGCCACAGCACAGCTGCCCCAGCCCACCTGCCCCAGCCCCAGCCCACCCGCCCCAGCACAGAGCCGCCGCCACCGCACGAGCCTGGACCACTGAATGACCCCTGTGACTACTTCTCCACGTGTGCCGGATCCCTTCCCAGGTAAGCTGAATTCGGACTGTAAGACGGACCCCCATTTGACACATTTTTTTTCCCTATTTTCCTTCTGAAAATAGGGGTGCGTCTTATGGTCCGGTGCGTCTTATAGTCCGAAAAATACGGTATATTGAGTCTAACGGTTCAAAGGGGGAGCGTGTTGTCTGAAAGGATTCTATTGTTCCCCTTGTAACTGTGCAAAGAAGTGATCTAACGCATGACTAACCACATTCAGTTCTTTTAAGTTTAAGGAATCTTGTCTCTCGCTTATATCCCACTGGCCTTGGGAGAAGGTCCCTCCCATATGAGCCCACCATCCTGTAGGGCTGGCACCAGTAGTACCTATACGGGAAGGTGTTCTTACCCATGGTACTCCTCCCGAGAGATTATCGTCATCAAACCACCACGCTAGGGAAGTTAGGACTGTTTGGGATAAGGTGATTTTCTTTGCCAAATTTCCTCTGACACCAGCCTCTTCTAGGAGAATTTGGTTTGCAGTTCCCTGGTGTGGAACTGGGCCCACTGAACCGCTGGGATGCAGGAGGTAAGGGACCCTAGGAGTGACATTGCTTCCCTCAAGGACATGCATGGTTTGTCCATTGCCAACGTGATCTTTGTTTTGATCATTGCAATCTTTACCTGTGGTAGCAGACATATTTGGTTTATGGAGTCTAATTGGAGACCTAGGAAGGACTGGACGGATTGTGGCTCGACTCTGGACTTCTTGAAGTTTATTATCCATCCTAAAGCCTGTAGGGATAAGATTGTCGAGTTGAGTTCCCCATTATTAAAAAGGTGTCCAGATAGGGTATTATCAAGGTGTCTTTGTAGGAGAGCGCGCGCAAGAGAGCGAGCGCGAAAGAGAGCGAGCGCGAAAGAGCGAGCGCGAAAGAGAGCGAGCGCGAAAGAGAGCGAGCGCATTTAATCAGCTTGATAGGCAGCGAGTCATCCACTCACCCAGAGAAGCTGTAGGTACCGGATCAGGAGGCTGAGATGAGGGCTTGTTGGCGTGGCTTCTGTCCGAGGAACCTCTGCCAGAGTGGTCCTTGGATGCCGCCGTGTCATACGCCAGGGGGATGCGTGCTCTGTCCTGGGGAAGACATGCTTGCACGCCGTACCCCCTGCAGCAGGGTTTCTTATATGATCCACCATCTTGCCAGTACCTCCCCCCTTCCCCGGGTGCGCCTCCTCGTGGTAGGCACGGCTAATTTTCATGTGCTCGGCCTGGTATACAGCCGCCAGGCCGCGCTGCTGAATATCGCCATCTGTTTTTTTTTCTCAGCATCTTCTGCGGGGAGGGGAGCGCTTTCCATGCTTATGCGCGGTCTCACGATACTCTCGGAACCGCGCGTGCGCCCTGCCGCTGGGGATCCTCCGGTGACCCGGAAGTTCCCCCTTACTACTTCCGGTATCGGCGCTGCATGCGTGTCCTCCTTCTGGGCGCTGAAGCCATAGGAAAAATGGAGGCTGCATCTGTTCCCTCCGGTTCCACGCTCCCACACGGACCGGGATGGCCATCTCGGGACTCCGGTGGCATGTAGATGTGCAGGGGAACCCCGGGCGGCCTCACCCGGACCCGTTGTTTCTGCCAATGCTGCTGCGGCTGCTCAGTCGAGGAGGGAGCCAGATTACAGCACTCCCGTTGCTGCTTCTGGACCGGAACCCCTGCCGTTCCCACAGAGGCTGCACAGGCGGTTCCTTGGCGCAGGTATGTCTGTAGAAGAATCCTGCGGTCTCCCATAGGAACAGGAAACCAACTGAGGAGAGGTGGACCGCCCTCTTATCTCAGTAGGTTTCCTCTTCCTATGGACGGATCCCTCTCTCCAAGTGGGTGCTGCTGTGGCGAAGGATAAAAAAAAAATTATATATATATACATACACACACACACATATACACACACACACACATATATATATACATACATACATATACACACACAGTACAGACCAAAAGTTTGGACACACCTCATTCAAAGAGTTTTCTTTATTTTCATGACTATGAAAATTGTAGATTCACTCTGAAGGCATCAAAACTATGAATTAACATATGTGGAATTATATAGTTAAGAAAAAAGTGTGAAACAACTGAAAATGTGTCTTATATTCTAGGTTCTTCAAAGTAGCCACCTTTTGCTTTAATGCTTTGCACACTCTTGGCATTCTCTTGATGAGCTTCAAGAGGTAGTCACCAGAAATGGTCTTCCAACAGTCTTGAAGGAGTTCCCAGAGATGCTTAGCACTTGTTGGCCCTTTTGCCTTCACTCTGCGGTCCAGCTCACCCC
Source organism: Dendrobates tinctorius (assembly GCF_039654945.1). Taxonomy (NCBI): domain Eukaryota; kingdom Metazoa; phylum Chordata; class Amphibia; order Anura; family Dendrobatidae; genus Dendrobates; species Dendrobates tinctorius. The sequence goes on along the minus strand of NW_027361695.1, from coordinate 2,507,852 downwards.
ACACCATCTCAATTGGGTTCAGGTCTGGTGACTATGGAGGCCAGGTCACCTGGTGTAGCACCCCATCACTCTCATTGGTCAAATAGCCCTTACACAGCCTGGAGGTGTGTTTGGGGTCATTGTCATGTTGAAAAACAAATGATGGTCCAACTAAACGCAAACCGGATGGAATAGCATGCCGCTGTAAGATGCTGTGGTAGCCATGCTGGTTCAGTATGCCTTCAATTTGGAATAAATTCCCAACAGTGTCACCAGCAAAGCACCCCCACACCATCACACCTCCTCCACCATGCTTCACGGTGGGAACCAGGCATGTAGAGTCCATCCGTTCACCTTTTCTGCGTCGCACAAAGACACGGTGGTTGGAACCAAAGATCTCAAATTTAGTCTCATCAGACCAAAGCACAGATTTCCACTGGTCTAATGTCCATTCCTTGTGTTCTTTAGCCCAAACAAGGCTCTTCTGCTTGTTGCCTGTCCTTAGCAGTGGTTTCCTAGCAGCTATTTTACCATGAAGGCCTGCTGCACAAAGTCTCCTCTTAACAGTTGTTGTAGAGATATGTCTGCTGCTAGAACTCTGTGTGACATTGACCTGGTCTCTAATCTGAGCTGCTGTTAACCTGCAATTTCTGAGGCTGGTGACTCGGATGAACTTATCCTCCGCAGCAGAGGTGACTGTTAGTCTTCCTTTCCTGGGGAGGTCCTCATGTGAGCCAGTTTCTTTGTAGTGCTTAATGGTTTTCACCACTGCACTTGGGGACACTTCCAAAGTTATCCCAATTTTTCGGACTGACTGACCTTCATTTCTTAGGCCTGTTTCACACTTCAGTTTTTTGACGTCAGTCAAAATCCGCCACTTTGAGAAAAATGGATCCGCCCTTTTTTTGGCGGATCCGTTTTTTCCCCATAGACTTACATTAGCGGCGGATTTTGACTGATGTCACCGTTGCATCAGTTTTTTGACGAATCCGCTAAAATTTTAGCGGTTCCTGGGCGGAGCAGACGGACAGTGAAACTTTTTTTTTTACACTGGCAGACCGCTTTTTCTGACTGCGCCTGCCCGGGAGAATTTCTCTGTGATGCATTTTAACCCTAAACGCCGTTCTGGAAGCGGCAAAAAAAAAATCTCTCTCCCCTTTTCCAGGCCATGGTTCCTTTAAATTTCCAAACCTTTCCTACTTCATGGGATCCGTCAAAAAAAACCGGCCCGCTGACATCCGTTGGTGTCACAACGGAAGCAGATCCATTTTTCCCCATCTTTGGCGGATTGCAACTGAACAAAAAAAAAAACAAAAACTGAAGGGTGAAAAAGGCCTTAAAGTAATGATGGCCACTCGTTTTTCTTTACTTAGAATTTGAATTATGGCAAGAAAAAAAAGCAGCTAACAGTCTATTCAGTAGTACTATCAGCTGTGTATCCACCAGACTTCTGCACAACACAACTGATAGTCCCAACCCCATTTATAAGGCAAGAAATCCCACTTATTAAACCTGACAGGTCACACCTGTGAAGCGAAAACCATTTCCGGTGACTACCTCTTGAAGCTCATCAAGAGAATGCCAAGAGTGTGCAAAGTAGTAATCAAAGCAAAAGGTGGCTACTTTGAAGAACCTAGAATATAAGACATACAGTATTTTCAGTTGTTTCACACTTTTTTGTTAATTATATAATTCCACATGTGTTAATTCATAGTTTTGATGCCTTCAGAATGAATCTACAATTTTCATAGTCATGAAAATAAAGAAAACGCTTTGAATGAGAAGGTGTGTCCAAACTTTTGGTCTGTACCATATTATATATATACATATACACACACACACACACATATATACATACATATATACATATACACACACACACTTGTAAGCCTTAGCCACAATAGCTACAGAAAGTTTTCACTGAGTACAGTCATGGCCAAAAGTTTAGAGAATGACGCGAAAAATAAGCATCCCATGCATTCCTATGGGATTCCGCAATGCTGTGCTAATGCTGCGGTTTTTACCGCGGCGGAATCGCTTCGTGGTAAAAACCGCAGCATGCTCATTAATTTGCGGAATCGCGGCGATCCCACACCCATAGGAATGCATTGTTCCGCTTATTTCCCGCATGTGGCTGTGCACACCATGCGGAAAGTAAGCAGAACAATTGCGGATGGTACCCACTGTCTGGAGGAGAGGAGACTGTCCTCCGGGCTTTGGGTACCATATCCCTGTAAAAGGAGAGGAGACTGTCCTCCGGGCTTTGGGTACCATATCCCTGTAAAAAATAGAATTTAAAATAAAAAATATTGTTATTCTCACCTTCCGGCGTCTCTCCACGCTCTCGTTCCCAGTAAGCCTTTGCGAAAATGCCCTCGATGACGTCCGTTCTCGCGGGATCGCGAATGACCGCGAGACATCGCGATCCCGCGAGAACGGACGTCATCGCGGGCATTTTCGCAAAGGATTATTGGGAACGGCTGCGCGAGACGTCGGAAGGTAAGAATAACACCATTTTTTATTTTTTTACATTCTATCTTTTACTACTGATGCTGCATAGGCGGCCTCAGTAGTAAAAAGTTGGTCACACTCGTCAAACACTATGTTTGACAAGTGTGACCAATTGCACGGCGAATAAGTCTCCTTACCTTGACAAGCCACAGCTGGCATGTCACTCTCCGCAAGGAGAAACCTTACTTCTTAGACCCTAGTCCAGAGCCTCTCACCTTGCCAAATCAGATCTCATACTTTTGCACTGACGAGAGCCAACAGCTCGAAACACCGTGTCTGCAAATTGAGATTCTGATTTGGCTTGTATCCTAAGTCATACTACAAGACTCGTTAAAGGGTTGATTGTGACTTGTAGGATCGCTACTACCAATAGGTGGCGCTGTAGAGTAAAAGTCCTCTTTCTTTCTGAAGAGGCAATTTGCATATTATTTTCCCAGAGGAGCATTGCACGGCGAATAAGTCTCCTTACCTTGACAAGCCACAGCTGGCATGTCACTCTCCGCAAGGAGAAACCTTACTTCTTAGACCCTAGTCCAGAGCCTCTCACCTTGCCAAATCAGATCTCATACTTTGCACTGACGAGAGCCAACAGCTCGAAACACCGTGTCTGCAAATTGAGATTCTGATTTGGCTTGTATCCTAAGTCATACTACAAGACTCGTTAAAGGGTTGATTGTGACTTGTAGGATCGCTACTACCAATAGGTGGCGCTGTAGAGTAAAAGTCCTCTTTCTTTCTGAAGAGGTAATTTGCATATTATTTTCCCAGAGGAGCATTGCACGGCGAATAAGTCTCCTTACCTTGACAAGCCACAGCTGGCATGTCACTCTCCGCAAGGAGAAACATTACTTCTTAGACCCTAGTCCAGAGCCTCTCACCTTGCCAAATCAGATCTCATACTTTGCACTGACGAGAGCCAACAGCTCGAAACACCGTGTCTGCAAATTGAGATTCTGATTTGGCTTGTATCCTAAGTCATACTACAAGACTCGTTAAAGGGTTGATTGTGACTTGTAGGATCGCTACTACCAATAGGTGGCGCTGTAGAGTAAAAGTCCTCTTTCTTTCTGAAGAGGCAATTTGCATACCTTTCTACAGAGGATTTGTCTCCAACATGCGGCTTTTGAGTGTTGCAAAACTACAACTATCAGCCTGCCCTGACAGCCTGCAGATTTTGGCCATAAAACAGCGGACATGAACCCCAACACTACTGCCCCACTTGCTACTGCCACAGGATAAGTGGGAAGAGTGAGGCCAAGCGCCTGATTTGGCGCATCTTATGGGGCAGCTGAGTGTTGAGATGGGGGGACGGACAATATCTCTGACCCCATCCCAGGTTATTAATATCAAACCACAGCTGTCTGTTTAGCCTTTGCTTGTTTGAATTTATAGGGGGGACCCTACGTCATTTTTTTTCTGGGGTCCCCTGTAAATTGACCAGGAACTGCTAAGCAAATAGCTGTGAGCTGTTACTAATATCCTGGGAACCTTTTGGGATATTGTACCTTTTCTAGATTTGTAACATCTGCCCCCAGCAGTCAGCTTTCCCTCTGCTGGTTATGAAATTTACACGGGAGCCCATTCAGTTTTTTTTATTTTACACAGGAGGAACACAGAGGGTGCTGAATACAACTCCCATCAGTGCCGTCTGGTCGAGCAGATCACAGGGAGAACAGGTGACACTCATGAGAGCTGCCTTCAGCAGCCGGCGCCTGGTATCACCGCGAATTGTACCACTTCTTCCCAGGCGCCGATACATGTCACACGGACAGCAAACGGATACACGGATATCACATACGCATGTGTCCGTATTTGCGTCCCTTAAAAAATGGACTCGTGAAGGGGGACAGAGTACTTGTCTAGTACTTGCACCTTTCCAGCTGTTGCAAGACTACAACTCCCATCATACCCCGACAGCCTTCTATAGCACTGATCTCCAACCTGTGGCTTACCTTTGAAGCTACAGCTGCCAGTATGCCCTGACAACCTGCAGATTTTGGGTCCTACTTGCCACTAAATGAAGGCAAAACTATTTTACCGCAATTTGTGGCTGTCAGGCATGCTGGGAGTTGTAGTTTGGAGAACACTGCTAGGTAGCAGTATATACAATGAAGAGAACCTGTACATTGATCCAGGGGCATAACACTGGTGCAACCTGTTCAGGGGTCCAATAGGTCAGGGGGTCCCTACCACAGAAGATGGAATTGTGCGCTATTGGGCGACAAGGGGCCATATATCGTTCTTGCACAGGGGTCTCTTCTGTCTGTGTCCGCCACTGCAGTGGTCTATGGGTATTAAATTGGAGCAAGCCCCCTTTAAGACAGACAACCCTTGCAATTGGTCTTTGCAGCCAGTTGTCAGCAGTGATTTGGTTTTCTTGTATAATTGTCCATGATGCTTCACAGTGAAGCCCCACAAAGCCGGGGATCAGAGGGCTCCTTCAGGTGCGCTATAAAGTAACCCATTTAATGGACAGTGTTAATGAGAGAAGTTTTCTATGGCTTCCAGTGATTAATCCCACACGTAACCACTGAGCCGGTTCTGCTGCGGCTATGAGGTTCGCTGTGTGCTTGCAAGATAAAAATGAATACTCTTCACCCACTGCGAGAGCAGAAAAGGAGGCAAAGCTTCTTCCCACGCATGGCCAATCTCAGGCAAGGCTGAATGCTCCTGGCATCAAAGCCCGGGATTAGATCCATGAATGCTCCAAATCTATATGAGCCTTTTGCAAAGCGATGATGATTAACCCCTCGGCTCCGGGCTTCAAGCCGCAAAGCGAAGCTCTTTTACATCAGGTTCTGGCAGAATGGCCTGTGCAATCCTGAGAAAAGTAATGGATCCTTCCTCGCTTCCTTCATAGAAAGAGTATTAGGAAGAGGAGGAGGAGGTTGGAGCAGTAGACAAGCGTTGTGCAAACCATAGAAAGTACAACTCCCATCTTCCTTGGTTGGGAGGTGATGGCTCTCATAGCATCCTAAAAGTTGTACATACAGTTGGTGGCCGAAGGCTGCTCATCACTGCACTACGCTCATATATGTGGACTTTATACATTACATGATGTCCATATTAAAGTTGAAATCCTTTTTTTTTTGTTTAACGTACATCGGTCCATCATTCAGTCCAGATCCATAACATAATATAATATACTAGCTGAAGAGCCCGGCGCTGCCCGGGCATAGTAACTAACTGTGGTTAGTTATAGCAAATTATAATTATCCTCCATCCCATAGTCCCGTGCCCATATACCCATCATACATATCCACGATCCCATAGGCCCGTGTCCATATACCCATCATACATATCCACGATCCCATAGGCCCGTGTCCATATACCCATCATACATATCCACGATCCCATAGTCCCATGCCCATATACCCATCATACATATCCTCCATCCCATAGTCGAGTGCTCATATACCCATCACACATCCTCCATCCCATAGTCCCATGCCCATATACCCATCATACATATTCTCCATCCCATAGTCCCATGCCCATATACCCATCATACATATTCTCCATCCCATAGTCCCATGCCCATATACCCATCATACATATTCGCCATCCCATAGTCCCATGCCCATATACCCATCATACATATTCGCCATCCCAAAGTCGAGTGGGATATACCCATCACACATCCATCATCTCATAGTCCCATGCCCATATACCCATCATACATATCCACCATCTCATAGTCCCGTGCCCATATACCCGTCATACATATCCTCCATCCCATATTCCAGCGTCCATATACCCATAACACATCCTCCATCCCATAGTCCCGTGCCCATATACATATCCGCCATCCCATAGTCCCGTGCCCATATACCCGTCAAACATATCCTCCATCCCATAGTCAAGTGCCCATATACCCATCATACATATTCTCCATCCCATAGTCCAATGCCCATATACCCATCATACATATTCGCCATCCCATAGTTGAGTGCCCATATACCCATCACACATCCTTCATCTCATAGTCCCATGCCCATATACCCATCATACATATCCGCCATCTCATAGACCCGTGCCCATATACCCATCATACATATCCTCCATCCCATAGTCGAGTGCCCATATACCCATCACACATCCTCCATCCCATAGTCCCATACCCATATACCCATCATACATATTCTCCATCCCATAGTCCCATGCCCATATACCCATCACATATTCGCCATCCCATAGTCGAGTGCCCATATACCCATCACACATCCTCCATCCCATAGTCCCATGCCCATATACCCATCATACATATTCTCCATCCCATAGTCCCATGCCCATATACCCATCACATATTTGCCATTCCATAGTCGAGTGCCCATATACCCATCACACATCCTCCATCCCATAGTCCCATGCCCATATACATATCCGCCATCCCATAGTTCCGTGCCCATATACCCGTCAAACATATGCTCCATCCCATAGTCCAGTGCCCATATACCCATCACACATCCTCCATCCCATAGTCCCATGCCCATATACCCATCATACATATCCTCCATCCCATAGTCCCATGCCCATATACATATCCGCCATCTCATAGTCCCGTGCCCATATACCCATCATACATATCCTCCATCCCATAGTCCCGTGCCCATATACCCATCACACATCCTCCATCCCATAGTCCAGTGCCCATATACCCATCACACATCCTCCATCCCATAGTCCCGTGCCCATATACATATCCCCCATCCCATAGTCCCATGCCCATATACCCATCATACATATCCTCCATCCCATAGTCCCGTGCCCATATACCCATCACACATCCTCCATTCCATAGTCAACCATTATGACATCATAATGAGCGGCGGCGGGGCTTGCAACCTTTGATGACATCAGCGTCGCCATGGCAACCATTGTGACATCATAATGAGGGGCGGGGCTTGATACGCACACACTGCTTCCCCAGTATGCAAATAGGGGCATTGTGACATCACAATGAGGGGCGGGGCTTGACACACACACTTTCCCCCAGAATGTAGATAGGGGCAAAATTATTTGGTGAACTGGAACGCGCGGGGTTAAAATTTCGCCTCACAACATAGCTTAGGACGCTCTCGGGGTCCAGACGTGTGACTGTGCCAAATTTTGTGGGTGTAGCTGCGACGGTGCGGATGCCAATCCCGGACACACACACACACATACACACACTTTGAGCTTTATATATTAGATATATATACACACACATATACACATACAGTGGGGAAAAAAAGTATTTAGTCAGTCAGCAATAGTGCAAGTTCCACCACTTAAAAAGATGAGAGGCGTCTGTAATTTACATCATAGGTAGACCTCAACTATGGGAGACAAACTGAGAAAAAAAAATCCAGAAAATCACATTGTCTGTTTTTTTTTCATTTTATTTGCATATTATGGTGGAAAATAAGTATTTGGTCAGAAACAAGCAATCAAGATTTCTGGCTCTCACAGACCTGTAACTTCTTCTTTAAGAGTCTCCTCTTTCCTCCACTCATTACCTGTAGTAATGGCACCTGTTTAAACTTGTTATCAGTATAAAAAGACACCTGTGCACACCCTCAAACAGTCTGACTCCAAACTCCACTATGGTGAAGACCAAAGAGCTGTCAAAGGACACCAGAAACAAAATTGTAGCCCTGCACCAGGCTGGGAAGACTGAATCTGCAATAGCCAACCAGCTTGGAGTGAAAAAATCAACTGTGGGAGCAATAATTAGAAAATGGAAGACATACAAGACCACTGATAATCTCCCTCGATCTGGTGCTCCACGCAAAATCCCACCCCGTGGGGTCAGAATGATCACAAGAACGGTGAGCAAAAATCCCAGAACCACGCGGGGGGACCTAGTGAATGAACTGCAGAGAGCTGGGACCAATGTAACAAGGCCTACCATAAGTAACACACTACGCCACCATGGACTCAGATCCTGCAGTGCCAGACGTGTCCCACTGCTTAAGCCTGTACATGTCCGGGCCCGTCTGAAGTTTGCTAGAGAGCATTTGGATGATCTAGAGGAGTTTTGGGAGAATGTCCTATGGTCTGATGAAACCAAACTGGAATTGTTTGGTAGAAACACAACTTGTCGTGTTTGGAGGAAAAAGAATACTGAGTTGCATCCATCAAACACCATACCTACTGTAAAGCATGGTGGTGGAAACATCATGCTTTGGGGCTGTTTCTCTGCATAGGGGCCAGGACGACTGATCCGGGTACATGAAAGAATGAATGGGGCCATGTATCGTGAGATTTTGAGTGCAAACCTCCTTCCATCAGCAAGGGCATTGAAGATGAAACGTGGCTGGGTCTTTCAACATGACAATGATCCAAAGCACACCGCCAGGGCAACGAAGGAGTGGCTTCGTAAGAAGCATTTCAAGGTCCTAGAGTGGCCTAGCCAGTCTCCAGATCTCAACCCTATAGAAAACCTTTGGAGGGAGTTGAAAGTCCGTGTTGCCAAGCGAAAAGCCAAAAACATCACTGCTCTAGAGGAGATCTGCATGGAGGAATGGGCCAACATACCAACAACAGTGTGTGGCAACCTTGTGAAGACTTACAGAAAACGTTTGACCTCTGTCATTGCCAACAAAGGATATATCACAAAGTATTGAGATGAAATTTTGTTTCTGACCAAATACTTATTTTCCACCATAATATGCAAATAAAATTAAAAAAAAAAACAGACAATGTGATTTCCTGGATTTTTTTTTCTCAGTTTGTCTCCCATAGTTGAGGTCTACCTATGATGTAAATTACAGACGCCTCTCATCTTTTTAAGTGGTGGAACTTGCACTATTGCTGACTGACTAAATACTTTTTTTCCCCACTGTACATACATACATACTGTATATACATACAGCACTTATTCATGGACATCCCTTCCGCTCCCCCTAGTGGTGGCCACAGTTAGCCAGAGTTTTCTTAACCCTCCATGTAATCCCCCCCTCCCCTTGTTTCCCAGTATTTATTCTGGAGTCCATGACTGGTTCACCGCATCCAGTAGCAAAGAGGATGGGAACAGGCAAAGCCGGATGCAGCTTCTCCAAGTGCCCACAGTATTGTCTAGTCCTGATGCTCTTGGCCATGGGGGGGGGGGGGGGGTACGATCATTGATCCCATTTGATGTCCCAACTTTCTAGAAAGTCTCTGCCTGGAGAACACAACCGGCTGCTGACATTTACAGAGGCGTGTTTGTCTGTTTCCTTCTGATCCTGAAGATCGGTAATAAGCAGACGGTGAGGAGTTGGTTCGGCCTCTGCCCCCGGCCGCTCGTTATTATATAGCGATCGCTTGATCTGCTTTCCTTGTGTGGTTTTCGGCGAGACCTTTACATCTTTTAGACAGAGACGTCTCTTCGCGTTGTCATGGAGACCGCACAGCTAGAATTCTTGTGCTGGATACAATTGTATCATCGGAGTGATCAAAGGAGAAAAAAAGAAGATGATACCTACCACAATTTTGGGGCAGCCTTGAAGTTCAAAGTGGTCATTATCTAATACAGTGGGGAAAAAAAGTATTTAGTCAGTCAGCAATAGTGCAAGTTCCACCACTTAAAAAGATGAGAGGCGTCTGTAATTTACATCATAGGTAGACCTCAACTATGGGAGACAAACTGAGAAAAAAAAATCCAGAAAATCACATTGTCTGTTTTTTTTTCATTTTATTTGCATATTATGGTGGAAAATAAGTATTTGGTCAGAAACAAAATTTCACCTCAATACTTTGTGATATATCCTTTGTTGGCAATGACAGAGGTCAAACGTTTTCTGTAAGTCTTCACAAGGTTGCCACACACTGTTGTTGGTATGTTGGCCCATTCCTCCATGCAGATCTCCTCTAGAGCAGTGATGTTTTTGGCTTTTCGCTTGGCAACACGGACTTTCAACTCCCTCCAAAGGTTTTCTATAGGGTTGAGATCTGGAGACTGGCTAGGCCACTCCAGGACCTTGAAATGCTTCTTACGAAGCCACTCCTTCGTTGCCCTGGCGGTGTGCTTTGGATCATTGTCATGTTGAAAGACCCAGCCACGTTTCATCTTCAATGCCCTTGCTGATGGAAGGAGGATTGCACTCAAAATCTCACGATACATGGCCCCATTCATTCTTTCATGTACCCGGATCAGTCATCCTGGCCCCTTTGCAGAGAAACAGCCCCAAAGCATGATGTTTCCACCACCATGCTTTACAGTAGGTATGGTGTTTGATGGATGCAACTCAGTATTCTTTTTCCTCCAAACACGACAAGTTGTGTTTCTACCAAACAGTTCCAGTTTGGTTTCATCAGACCATAGGACATTCTCCCAAAACTCCTCTGGATCATCCAAATGCTCTCTAGCAAACTTCAGACGGGCCCGGACATGTACAGGCTTAAGCAGTGGGACACGTCTGGCACTGCAGGATCTGAGTCCATGGTGGCGTAGTGTGTTACTTATGGTAGGCCTTGTTACATTGGTCCCAGCTCTCTGCAGTTCATTCACTAGGTCCCCCCGCGTGGTTCTGGGATTTTTGCTCACCGTTCTTGTGATCATTCTGACCCCACGGGGTGGGATTTTGCGTGGAGCACCAAATCGAGGGAGATTATCAGTGGTCTTGTATGTCTTCCATTTTCTAATTATTGCTCCCACAGTTGATTTCTTCACTCCAAGCTGGTTGGCTATTGCAGATTCAGTCTTCCCAGCCTGGTGCAGGGCTACAATTTTGTTTCTAGTGTCCTTTGACAGCTCTTTGGTCTTCACCATAGTGGAGTTTGGAGTCAGACTGTTTGAGGGTGTGCACAGGTGTCTTTTTATACTGATAACAAGTTTAAACAGGTGCCATTACTACAGGTACCTCCACTCATTAGTGGAGGAAAGAGGAGACTCTTAAAGAAAAAGTTACAGGTCTGTGAGAGCCAGAAATCTTGATTGCTTGTTTCTGACCAAATACTTATTTTCCACCATAATATGCAAATAAAATGAAAAAAAAACAGACAATGTGATTTTCTGGATTTTTTTTTCTCAGTTTGTCTCCCATAGTTGAGGTCTACCTATGATGTAAATTACAGACGCCTCTCATCTTTTTAAGTGGTGGTACTTGCACTATTGCTGACTGACTAAATACTTTTTTTTCCCCACTGTATATAAAGCTCAATGTGTGTATGTGTGTATGTATGTACAGTATGTATGTGTGTGTGTGTGTGTGTATGTGTGTCCGGGATTGGCATCCGCACCGTCGCAGCTACAGCCACAAAATTTGGCACAGTGACACGTCTGGACCCCGAGAGTGTCCTAGGCTATGTTGTGAGGCGAAATTTTAACCCCGCGCGTTCCAATTCACCAAACAATTTTGCCCCTATCTACATAATGGGGAAAAAGTGTGTGTGTATCAAGCCCCGCCCCTCATTATGATGTCACAATCGTTGCCATGGTGACGCTGATGTCATCATAGGCTGCAAGCCCCGCCGCTCATTATGATGTCATAATGGTTGACTATGGGATGGAGGATGTGTGATGGGTATATGGGCACTGGACTATGGGATGGAGGATGTGTGATGGGTATATGGGCACTCGACTGTGGGATGGAGGATGTGTGATGGGTATATGGGCACTCGACTATGGGATGGCGAATATGTATGATGCGTATATGGGCATGGGACTATGGGATGGAGGATGTGTGATGGGTATATGGGCATGGGACTATGGGATGGAGGATGTGATGGGTACATGGGCACTCGACTATGGGATGGAGGATGTATGATGGGTATATGGGCACAGACTATGGGATGGAGGATATGTATGATGGGTATATGGGCATGGGACTATGAGATGAAGGATGTGTGATGGGTATATGGGCACTCGACTATGGGATGGCGAATATGTATGATGGGTATATGGGCATGGGACTATGGGATGGAGGATGTGTGATGGGTATATGGGCATGGGACTATGGGATGGAGGATGTGTGATGGGTATATGGGCACTCGACTATGGGATGGAGGATGTGTGATGGGTATATGGGCACTCGACTATGGGATGGCGAATATGTATGATGCGTATATGGGCATGGGACTATGGGATGGAGGATGTGTGATGGGTATATGGGCATGGGACTATGGGATGGAGGATGTGATGGGTACATGGGCACTCGACTATGGGATGGAGGATGTATGATGGGTATATGGGCACAGACTATGGGATGGAGGATATGTATGATGGGTATATGGGCATGGGACTATGAGATGAAGGATGTGTGATGGGTATATGGGCACTCGACTATGGGATGGCGAATATGTATGATGGGTATATGGGCATGGGACTATGGGATGGAGGATGTGTGATGGGTATATGGGCATGGGACTATGGGATGGAGGATGTGTGATGGGTATATGGGCACTGGACTATGGGATGGAGGATATGTATGATGGGTATATGGGCACGGGCCTATGAGATGAAGGATGTGTGATGGGTATATGGGCACTCGACTATGGGATGGCGAATATGTATGATGGGTATATGGGCATGGGACTATGGGATGGAGGATGTGTGATGGGTATATGGGCATGGGACTATGGGATGGAGGATATGTATGATGGGTATATGGGCATGGTACTATGGGATGGAGGATGTGTGATGGGTATATGGGCATGGGACTATGGGATGGAGGATGTGTGATGGGTATATGGGCACAGACTATGGGATGGAGGATATGTATGATGGGTATATGGGCATGGGACTATGAGATGAAGGATGTGTGATGGGTATATGGGCACTCGACTATGGGATGGCGAATATGTATGATGGGTATATGGGCATGGGACTATGGGATGGAGGATGTGTGATGGGTATATGGGCATGGGCCTATGGGAAGGTGGATATGTATGGTGGGTATATGGGCACGGGACTATGGGATGGAGGATGTGTGATGGGTATATGGGAATGGGACAATGGGATGGAGGATGTGTGATGGGATATGGGCACGGGCCTATGGGATGGAGGATGTGTGATGGGTATATGGGCACGGGACTATGGAATGGAGGATAATTATAATTTGCTATAACTAATCACAGTTTGTTACTATGCCCGGGCAGCGCCGGGCTCTTCAGCTAGTGTATTTATATAGCGCCGTCACCTTCATGGCGTCGTACAAGTAGTTGCTCATGCCTCATCCATAATAACGTGTAGTAACATACAGCAGGCACAAATCCTACTGCTATACAGCACTCGCTTATGTTACTACCACATAACAGGGCTACATAGTGACCTACTAATACCGCCATACAGTGCCTAAAGAATACTAAAGCCAAGCAAGAAGTTGAGGGCAGAAGTTGGAAGCTCTGGAGAAAGTTTTCCCTTCACTCATGGCACCAAAGTATCCACATAACAGTACAATGTGGTGCCCGAGTTAGAATATTGCCGTAGAGCGCACCAATGACAAAACCACCATACCCTGCCCAAATACAAAAATAGTGCCCCTAGTGATGACTTTCAGTGAAAGATACCCCTTTCATGGCCCTCACACAGTAGGATACCTACCCTTATAGCTCCTCATCACAGGGGTGGGGCCGCTCACTGCATAACTTAAATCATATTACTCAGTTCTACTCCGATCTGGTCTCCCCAGGAATCAATCTGCTGCTTGTCACATGTAGCGAGATCGCTGGCGAGGTTGCTGTTGTGTCACAAAATCGGTGACACTTCTGTGATCTCGCTATGTGAGACGGGGCTTAAGGGACCTTTATAAACACTTAGGAAGGCTTTGCAGATGATTTTTGTTAATTATTCTAATTTCCTGAGATGATGACTTTTGGATTTTCATTGGCTGTAAGCCATAATCATCAACATGAACAGAAATAAACACGTGACATAGATCACTCTGTGTGTAATGACTATAGGATGCAGGAGATTCACTTTTTATATTGAAGAACTGAAATAAATTCACTTTTTGACGAGATTCTAATTTTGAGAGAAGCTCCTGTATATCCACTGCTGTGTACAATGTATATATTTGTATTCTAATGGGAGAATAAGATTTTCTCATCCTATAAAATTGCTAAAAAAATAATAAATCGAAAACCCTTGATAATGAAAAAAAAATAAATGTAATTTTCAATGTGTTAAAAAAAAAAATGAATTAAAAAAATAAATGACAAATCCGCAAATAATACAGACATAGTGTCCCTGGAATCGCAACAACCCGGACAACACGGTGATCAGATTATTTACGGGAATCGGTAAATGACGTAAAAAAAAAAAAAAATTGTGTATTGATATTTTTCTCTATTAAACCCATGAAAAACAGCAGTAAAAATGGAATGCTGAGGCCGTGTTCGCACAGAGTTAATGCTGCGTTCTTTCCGCACCGCACAACGCAATAACGGTCTTCTCTGATTATTGCGCGTTTGCTGTCTTTCTTTTATGCGTTTTCCCCTTTGTATGATGTGATTTTCTGGCAGATACGAAGCAGAGTTTTTAAGGTTTTTTTTATGCTACAGAAAACCTTTGATTCTGCGCTTGAAAATGTAACAGCATCTTTTTGATGCTTTTTTTTTCTTTCCAGAAGACGCCTATAGAGAAAAAAAAATGGACCAAAACTGCAGAGTTCAGCAGCGTATTCAGACAGGGCGGAGAGTTCATGGAATTACATCCACTTTGCTTCTAAAATTTTGACCCTGTCCACAAGTAGCGGAAATGCTGCGTATCGTCTGCTGCTTTTTTTTTTTTGCACAAAAATTCGTCTGTGTGCCTTTTTGTGCCTTTTTTCCTCTCTTGTCTTCTATGTGGAGTCTAAAAGGACTGACCCGGACGCTGGACCAGGGACCAGAGACCCGGGAATCAATCTGCTCCTCTCTAGTCCCGACTGTCCAGATACAGCGGGCAGTCCTGGATTTGGGTTTGCACCCTGCAGCGTCTGCTGAATTTCCCTCACAACCACCACCCCTCTGCCAGGGGAGAAAGATACGGTAAATGGGTGTAGATTGGGGTGTGGCGAGGGGCGTGACCAAAATTTGCCGCGGAGCGTGATACACATGATGTCCCTCTTTCCGATGTTCAAAAGTTGGGAGGTATGAGGAATGTCCAGTTGGATCAGGGATGGATAGGACAACAATAATAACCACTGAGCCAACGTACCACACATACAGTTGGATAATATAGAGGAGTCATGCAGTTTATGTAGTTCATTGGCAGTGAAAGTGTTAAATGAAGGCGAGGAGAGGACTGGCCCGCGATGAGTGCACTCTGCAATGTACCGGATCAGTTTGTTCCGGAGAAGCCACTCAGCACATTAATAGGAAAATACATTTCCCCCTCCCAGTAACAAGACTTGTGTGTAAAAGTGGTCCCTGAGTGGCGGCCGCATCCAGCAGGTAAATCAGATTATTGTTTCCTCCTGGAGTGTTCCTACAGATGATAGGTCCGGATCAGGCAGATGCTGGTGCTCAACTAACTTGAAACTGACCTGCTGGGAGGACAGAAGTGCAGAAAAAGCTTTTTAGAATTTCCGGACATAATTACGTATTGCCACATAGGGACGGCTAAGAGCCGCCAACTGCTGGATGGATCACTCCACAATCAATTGTCCGTCCCTGACATCATATCTCGTGGCTGGCTCAGCGGCTCTTCACTCAGTTTTCCAGAGTTCAATTATTTTTGTTCGGATGAGAAGACATAAATGTTTTTCCATCTAAGACTTAAAGGTGAAGTAGAGTTTGTTGCAGGCCTTTGTTTCACTTGTCTGCATCTCCTCACATTGTTCCTGATATTCTACTTCCTTCTCTTCTTTGTTGCAGTGGTTCTTTGCACTTGTCTTCCTTCCTTCTCTCTTTCTTGTTTGTTGCAGTGCTTCTTTGCACTTGTCTTCCTTCTCTCTTCCTTGTTTGTTGCAGCGCTTCTTTACACTTGTCTTCCTTCTCTCTTCCTTGTTTGTTGCAGTGCTGCTTTACACTTGTCTTCCTTCTCTCTCTTCCTTGTTTGTTGCAGTGCTGCTTTACACTTGTCTTCCTTCTCTCTTCCTTGTTTGTTGCAGTGCTTCTTTGCACTTGTCTTCCTTCTCTCTTCCTTGCTTATTGCAGTGCTGATTTACACTTGTCTTCCTTTCTTCTCTCTTCTTTGTTTGTTGCAGCGCTTCTTTACACTTATCTTCCTTCCTTTTCTCATCCTTGTTTGTTGCAGTGCTGCTTTACACTTGTCTTCCTTCTCTCTTCCTTGTTTGTTGTAGTGCTTGTTTACACTTGTCTTCCTTCTCTCTCTTCCTTGTTTGTTGCAGTGCTTCTTTGCACTTGTCTTCCTTCTCTCTTCCTTGTTTGTTGTTCTTTACACTTGTCTTCCTTCTCTCTCTTCCTTGTTTGTTGCAGTGCTGCTTTACACTTGTCTTCCTTCTCTCTTCCTTGTTTGTTGCAGTGCTGCTTTGCACTTGTCTTCCTTCTCTCTTCCTTGTTTGTTGCAGCGCTTCTTTACACTTGTCTTCCTTCTCTCTTCCTTGTTTGTTGCAGTGCTGCTTTGCACTTGTCTTCCTTCTCTCTTCCTTGTTTGTTGCAGCGCTTCTTTACACTTGTCTTCCTTCTCTCTTCCATGTTTGTTGCAGTGCTTCTTTACACTTGTCTTCCTTCTCTCTCTTCCTTGTTTGTTGCAGTGCTGCTTTGCACTTGTCTTCCTTCTCTCTTCCTTGTTTGTTGCAGCGCTTCTTTACACTTGTCTTCCTTCTCTCTTCCATGTTTGTTGCAGTGCTGCTTTGCACTTGTCTTCCTTCTCTCTTCCATGTTTGTTGCAGTGCTGCTTTGCACTTGTCTTCCTTCTCTCTAACTTGTTTGTTGTAGCGCTTCTTTACACTTGTCTTCCTTCTCTCTCTTCCTTGTTTGTTGCAGTGCTGCTTTGCACTTGTCTTCCTTCTCTCTTCCTTGTTTGTTGCAGCGCTTCTTTACACTTGTCTTCCTTCTCTCTCTTCCTTGTTTGTTGCAGTGCTTCTTTACACTTGTCTTCCTTCTCTCTCTTCCTTGTTTGTTGCAGTGCTTCTTTACACTTGTCTTCCTTCTCTCTTCTTTGTTTGTTGCAGTGCTTCTTTGCACTTGTCTTCTTTCTCTCTCTTCCATGTTTGTTGCAGCACTTCTTTACACTTGTCTTCCTTCTCTCTCTTCCTTGTTTGTTGCAGTGCTGCTTTGCACTTGTCTTCCTTCTCTCTTCCTTGTTTGTTGCAGCGCTTCTTTACACTTGTCTTCCTTCTCTCTCTTCCTTGTTTGTTGCAGTGCTGCTTTGCACTTGTCTTCCTTCTCTCTTCCTTGTTTGTTGCAGCGCTTCTTTACACTTGTCTTCCTTCTCTCTTCCTTGTTTGTTGCAGCGCTTCTTTACACTTGTCTTCCTTCTCTCTTCCTTGTATGTTGCAGTGCTGCTTTGCACTTGTCTTCCTTCTCTCTTCCATGTTTGTTGCAGTGCTGCTTTACACTTGTCTTCCTTCTCTCTTCCTTGTTTGTTGCAGTGCTTCTTTACACTTGTCTTCCTTCTCTCTTCCTTGTTTGTTGCAGCGCTTCTTTACACTTGTCTTCCTTCTCTCTTCCTTGTTTGTTGCAGCGCTTCTTTACACTTGTCTTCCTTCTCTCTTCCTTGTTTGTTGCAGCGCTTCTTTACACTTGTCTTCC
The DNA here is from genome assembly GCF_039654945.1 of Dendrobates tinctorius. Lineage (NCBI taxonomy): Eukaryota > Metazoa > Chordata > Amphibia > Anura > Dendrobatidae > Dendrobates > Dendrobates tinctorius. The sequence continues at coordinate 2,489,759 of NW_027361695.1, read as the reverse complement.
TTCTCTCTTCCTTGTTTGTTGCAGTGCTTCTTTGCACTTGTCTTCCTTCTCTCTTCCTTGCTTATTGCAGTGCTGATTTACACTTGTCTTCCTTTCTTCTCTCTTCTTTGTTTGTTGCAGCGCTTCTTGCAGTGCTGCTTTACACTTGTCTTCCTTCTCTCTTCCTTGTTTGTTGCAGTGCTTCTTTGCACTTGTCTTCCTTCTCTCTTCCTTGCTTATTGCAGTGCTGATTTACACTTGTCTTCCTTTCTTCTCTCTTCTTTGTTTGTTGCAGCGCTTCTTGCAGTGCTGCTTTACACTTGTCTTCCTTCTCTCTTCCTTGTTTGTTGCAGTGCTTCTTTGCACTTGTCTTCCTTCTCTCTTCCTTGCTTATTGCAGTGCTGATTTACACTTGTCTTCCTTTCTTCTCTCTTCTTTGTTTGTTGCAGCGCTTCTTTACACTTATCTTCCTTCCTTTTCTCATCCTTGTTTGTTGCAGTGCTTCTTTACACTTGTCTTCCTTCTCTCTCTTCCTTGTTTGTTGCAGTGCTGCTTTGCACTTGTCTTCCTTCTCTCTTCCTTGTTTGTTGCAGCGCTTCTTTACACTTGTCTTCCTTCTCTTTTCCTTGTTTGTTGCAGTGCTGCTTTAAACTTGTCTTCTTTCTCTCTTCCTTGTTTGTTGCAGTGCTTCTTTGCACTTGTCTTCCTTCTCTCTCTTCCATGTTTGTTGCAGCACTTCTTTGCACTTGTCTTCCTTCTCTCTTCCTTGCTTATTGCAGTGCTAATTTACACTTGTCTTCCTTTCTTCTCTCTTCTTTGTTTGCTGCAGCGCTTCTTTACACTTGTCTTCCTTCTCTCTTCCTTGTTTGTTGCAGTGCTTCTTTACACTTGTCTTCCTTCTCTCTTCCTTGTTTGTTGCAGTGCTGCTTTGCACTTGTCTTCCTTCTCTCTCTTCCATGTTTGTTGCAGTGCTTCTTTGCACTTGTCTTCCTTCTCTCTCTTCCTTGTTTGTTGCAGTGCTGCTTTACACTTGTCTTCCTTCCTTCTCTCTTCCATGTTTGTTGCAGCGCATCTTTGCACTTGTCTTCCTTCTCTCTCTTCCTTGCTTGTTGCAGTGCTTCTTTGCACTTGTCTTCCTTCTCTCTCTTCCTTGTTTGTTGCAGTGCTGCTTTACACTTGTTTTCCTTCCATCTCTCTTCCATGTTTGTTGCAGTGCTTCTTTGCACTTGTCTTCCTTCTCTCTCTTCCTTGTTTGTTGCAGTGCTTCTTTGCTCTTGTCTTCCTTCTCTCTCTTCCTTGTTTGTTGCAGTGCTGCTTTGCACTTGTCTTCCTTCTCTCTCTTCCATGTTTGTTGCAGTGCTGCTTTGCACTTGTCTTCCTTCTCTCTCTTCCTTGTTTGTTGCAGTGCTGCTTTGCACTTGTCTTCCTTCTCTCTTCCTTGTTTGTTGCAGTGCTTCTTTACACTTGTCTTCCTTCTCTCTTCCTTGTTTGTTGCAGTGCTGCTTTGCACTTGTCTTCCTTCTCTCTCTTCCTTGTTTGTTGCAGTGCTGCTTTGTACTTGTCTTCCTTCTCTCTTCCTTGTTTGTTGCAGTGCTTCTTTGCACTTGTCTTCCTTCTCTCTTCCTTGTTTGTTGCAGTGCTGCTTTGCACTTGTCTTCCTTCTCTCTCTTCCTTGTTTGTTGCAGTGCTGCTTTGCACTTGTCTTCCTTCTCTCTCTTCCTTGTTTGTTGCAGTGCTGCTTTGCACTTGTCTTCCTTCTCTCTTCCTTGTTTGTTGCAGTGCTGCTTTGCACTTGTCTTCCTTCTCTCTTCCTTGTTTGTTGCAGTGCTTCTTTGCACTTGTCTTCCTTCTCTCTTCCTTGTTTGTTGCAGTGCTGCTTTGCACTTGTCTTCCTTCTCTCTCTTCCTTGTTTGTTGCAGTGCTGCTTTGCACTTGTCTTCCTTCTCTCTTCCTTGTTTGTTGCAGTGCTTCTTTGCACTTGTCTTCCTTCTCTCTTCCTTGTTTGTTGCAGTGCTGCTTTGCACTTGTCTTCCTTCTCTCTCTTCCTTGTTTGTTGCAGTGCTGCTTTGCACTTGTCTTCCTTCTCTCTCTTCCTTGTTTGTTGCAGTGCTGCTTTGCACTTGTCTTCCTTCTCTCTTCCTTGTTTGTTGCAGTGCTTCTTTGCACTTGTCTTCCTTCTCTCTCTTCCTTGTTTGTTGCAGTGCTGCTTTGCACTTGTCTTCCTTCTCGCTTCCTTGTTTGTTGCAGTGCTTCTTTGCACTTGTCTTCCTTCTCTCTTCCTTGTTTGTTGCAGTGCTTCTTTGCACTTGTCTTCCTTCTCTCTCTTCCTTGTTTGTTGCAGTGCTTCTTTGCACTTGTCTTCCTTCTCTCTTCCTTGTTTGTTGCAGTGCTTCTTTGCACTTGTCTTCCTTCTCTCTCTTCCTTGTTTGTTGCAGTGCTGCTTTGCACTTGTCTTCCTTCTCTCTTCCTTGTTTGTTGCAGTGCTGCTTTGCACTTGTCTTTCTTCTCTCTCTTCCTTGTTTGTTGCAGCGCTTCTTTACACTTGTCTTCATCCAGTCATCAAATTATTTCCTTCCTTCCTCACCATAAGGGCTCATGCACACGATCAATTTTCTCACACGAGTGTGATCCATGGTTTTCACTGATAGCAGTCATAGCCATGATATTCTATGGTGCTGTGCAAATGTCCGATTTTTTTCTCCAGGCAACAGTTAAAAAAAAAAAATATCAGAGGCATGTCCAGTTTAGGTCCAAGTGTCGGATCAAAATCAGCAAATGCAAGTTTGTGACATCCATGTGCTGTCCAATTTTCACAGACTGACAGAATGGAGAAGGTGGAGAAACTTTTTTTTTTCTATCTCCATGTCCGAGAAAAACTGAGGTCACTCAGACCAAACTCTGATCAGAATGGGACTGTTTTTCTCGGCTGTGGACGCATTGGTGTTGTGAACCCATCCTATATAAGAGTCACTGGCCACATGACCAATTACAGAACATTCTACACTAAAGAAGAAATCACCCGTAGTTCCAGGTCACCGAGTCTGTGCAGTTGTTCATAAATACACTGCAGACATTTTTTGGTTAGGCTATGTTCACACGCAGCGTTTTTTTGTGTGTGTTCAAAATGCAGATTTTATGATATTTTGCAGCTTTTTTATGAATTACATATGCGATTTGTCTACAGTACTTGTTTAGTAAAGTTAGTTTTACACACCAAAGAAACGCATGTTTTGCAGCGCCTTTACACTTTCTCATTGTTATCGGCGAAAAAAACGCTTAAAGAATTAAACAAGCGGTAGGTTTAAAAAAACGCTGCAGTTCTCAAATTCAGTCTGGAAAGAAAAGAATCGTGTGCATGAGATTTTTTTAAATCTCGCTTTTGCCGATACTGCAATACGCAACTTCTTTTTGCATAAAAACAGCAGACAAAAAGCAGTACGTTTTTAGAGCTTAAATCTGGGGATACTGGATTGTCTGGGTAATGCATTCCAAACAAGTGGTGCAACACGAGAGAAGTTTTGGAGACGAGCGTGGGAGATTCGACAATAGGAGAGGTTAGTCTTGGGTTATTAGTGGAATGGACAGCATGTGATAGACAAAGATGAGGGAGGAAGTGTAGGGCAGGGAAGCGCTGTGTAGATTTGTGGGTGAAAGTGATATGTTTATATTATACTCTGTAGTGGATGGGTAACCAGTGCAATGGCTGGCACAGGGCGGATGCAACAGTGTAGCAGCTGGACAGAAATATGACCCTGGCTGTTCAATTCAGGGTGGATTGGAGAAGGGAGCATCTAGTAAGAGGGAGACGAATTAGTAGAGAGTTGTTGTAGTCCAAATGAGAATGAATCAAATCAACAGTAAGAGTTTGTGCAAAATCAAAGGCAAGAAAAGGTTGAATTGTTGACATGTTTTTGAGTTAGGGGCACTGGGACCACATGGGTAACAGAGTGCAGCTACTACCTCTGAACTCTGTATGGCACATCCTGTAGGAATCCCGCTGTGTTTTACTGTATACATTTCCCCTTCAGTGCACGTCCAGACCTGCGGCTTATTCTGCTCCCCCTAATGCATCCTGGTCACTGAAGCAGAAACTATTCTGTACAAACAACCGGAACAGCACGATCTATCATCAATAAATAATTACCAGGACCGGCTCCATGATTGTTCTCCACAGCCGCTGGACGTTCCCTCTAATTGTAATACTTGTCGCAGGGGATGAGACTAAACTACAACATTATCTCAGTAGTTGTAAATTAGCAAAACGAACACAATAACCTCCATGATTACCCTAATATTACTTCCTGACAGGGGAGACAGGTGCTGGGAGGGTCTTTAAAAGCTACACCTCATATGGTCGGAGAATTGGAGCCGATTATGCGAATATTACTTGGATCAAACAACACCTTAGCGTGATCAGATTCTCTCACATGAGGAGCTGTAGAGAAGATGGAGAATTTAATTTCTTCATCTTTTCCATTCTCTGTGTCCACGGTAATCGGACTGCACTTGGATGACATCTGAGTGCAGTCCGATGTTTCACAAGCACCTGTAGACTGGTGCGTGGGAGCCGATATCGGATGCACCTGCAGCATGAGAATCGGTATAGTAAAAACCCTCACATATCTGCACTGCCCCATAGTGTAACATTGGGCCGAGTGCTATCCGATAAAGCACGGAAATATGTTTTTCTCTTTTTTAGGCATGGTTTTAAAATAATAAACGGAGGCATATTCACCTTCCAGCAAGAGCAGGTTGCTCCGGAGGTCTGCGTTAGCTCCAGAGGCAATGCCTGCACCATTTCGAAAGTCACAACACCGCTGCAGCCTGTGATTGGCTGCAGCTGTCTGGAGACTAGAAGAGTGCACTATCAAAGAAACATCCGATGACACGCTCTTCTCTGTGACCTACATAGACCGCCGCAGCTTCCTGAGCTTGATTGGTGGGAGCACTGGTACGGAAGTGCGCCTCCATTTATTATTTTAAAACCATTCATGCTTATAAAAAATGATTTTGGCGTCATACAACCCCTTTAAATATCTGTTGCCTGTTAGAAACCTTTTAGACAATGTTTGCAATAGGCAACCCAAGATGAGCCTGAGATCTGATGACATAATACCAGGATTAGTGAGGTCCAGAGGATGACATTGGCAATTACGTTTTGCTTCCTTTACCATTTGGACTACCCTTTCTCTAAATACAGTCCAGTTCAAGATTAACGGATTGCTCAGGTCCAATAAGTGAAACCCCCTCAAAAATCCAATAAGTGAAACCACCTCAATCACTTCTGATCACTGGGGAGGAGCTCTGAAGACTTGCACAAATCTTCTGCAGTGGCCACTACAGGAGAAATATGGCATTACATGACATATTTAACTAAATTGGGGCTGCTCTACCTTAAACAGGGGGCCATAATCAGGGGCCAATCAACTTTAAATCATAATTGGACAACCCTTTCAACATTGACATAATTCTCATATATAATTTTAGGTTAAATAAAGGTTTAATCTACCGATGTATTATCTGGCACCGGTCACACTGATATATTATCCAACACCACTGATAGTTATAAAGGATCATAATGAACATATTACCCAAAAGCCATCTCTCATAGAAAAAGAGGGTAATATTCCATAATAGTGAAAACTAGAATGATCCTCTGGAAATTAATCACATAAGGATCAAGAAGTGTATATCCAACAATATTTAGCTATTTCGCAAAAAACAATTCTTTATTGATTACAAATACTAATCAGATACAAAAATATTCTAAAAGGGTGCCTCAAACTAAAAAAAAAAGGAGTACACAGCTCAATGAATGAACATCTCTCAGTCCATATGATTAAACAATACTTATAGGCCATCAGGAAGAAACGCGCGTCGGGGTGAGGGGGACGCATCATGGTCTCTCTTCCTTATTTGGCCATCACTATTGAATATGCAGGTAATATATTGACATACATTGATTTTGTCATCTGGCTATTCCCACATTTAGTTCATGGTAACAGTGTCTACAAAGTACAACGGTGCAATTGCATTGGATCTGTTGAGATAGAATCCATAGGATTAGGGTATAGGCATTTGCTATGGTATTGGAGATGTTGCTATGTGAATTGATTACATAGATATCATTGATGGTTTTGTGAGCACTTTAGTACTTGATATTTTTCAAAGAAATTATATACAAATCAGTTTCGGTTAATCCTTTTACTTAATGATAACGATGTAATTTTGGCAAATAATTAATAGTTCAGTACCGTACCCCTCCTGTGTCTCATTAATTTCATCTAGGCTGAAATTTCTTACCTGTACTTAATAAATCCAGTTCGCTACAACAGTTTACGGATCTCCGCTCCCTTTGTGCTTTTTTTTTTTGTCGTCTCCGTCATTTAAAGCGACGCGCAAAAAAGGAGAACTGCAACGGATGCGCAAATGAGCAGAAAATGAAGAGATCGCTCCTGCTCTCTCTGCCCGGATGCCCCAGTTCCCAGCAGAACTTCATCTATGGATGCAAATCAAAGTGAACTCTGCATTTTCTCAGAAAACGCACACGGATTAATGAAGAAGGAACGCAAATGTTGATTTATCTGGATTGCGACCCGCTGGCAGAGCTCAGTTATTTGGATGCTCTACTGCAGTATTTTGCATAATAGTATCACTGCACAGCATCGGCCAAAAATCCAGCACCTCTGGTGCACCAGGACTAGAATATATTACACACTCAGCTAACGCCTGGCGCGGTAAGAGGCGAAAAAAGTCTCCCACTGCCCAATTTATTCCTAACCTCTCAAGATTTTGGAAGAATGAAAAAGACCCATAAAAGTAAATCTTCATATTTGGGTTAATTTAGCTTGAAATTGGCGGTGCTTTGACTTTTACAACCATTTGCGCCAAAGCATCACAAATATAAATTTAGTTGTCTTTTTTTTTAATTATTCTTGATTAAAAATTTCCTACCGTTTTGTGCATACAGCGCCGATGCAGACCTATGTGTCACCATGTTTACAGGCTGCAAAGAAACCCTGTGTGCAGCCTGATCCTACAGATTTATTACTCCGGTTTCCATACCTTTTTTACTTGTAATCCACAGAATAAGATGGGAGATGTTGTGGAGGAATCAATGACAGCAGGATCAATGAATATGAAAGATTTGGAGATGAGAAAGTTGAGGACAACTGCAAACACACTGCCTTATATAGGGGAGTGGAGGTGGGCAAAATAGACCCTCATTCGTGGGGATCACAGATTAGAGACTCCTGCCTGTTAGCCACCACTAGAGGGAGCCGCTAGGAGCTTACTACATATTCACTGAACTCAGCTCCCTCTAGTGGTGGCTGCAGGAGGCAATATTTTTCTCACCTCTATGTCTATGCTGAGGAGATGGGGCTCTATCAGCAAAACGATTTCAAAGGCGTTTTTGATGTTCTGGGCAGAAATGTGAGAGAGCAGGAGCGACAGAAGATTAAAATGTAACACTGGGCCATTTCTATAAAAACCATTTAGCTTTGCTGATGACAATGAAAATGACAGAATGAAAGTGACTGTATCAAAAAGGTGTTTACACAGATGACTTGTAATAAAAGTCAAGGACAATTCTGGCTTCCAGCTCCGGATGCGCTGCCATTTAATCCACCAGCGATTCATCTCTCTCTCTCGGATTCTGATTCTCAAGCTTAAAGGCGACATAAATAACGATGCAAATCATACGGCTCCTACCCGGAATGACGGCCGCGCTTCTCCTGACGTGATAAAGCTCCAAATAATGAAAACGCTCAATGATTTATGTATTAAAGAAAACAACGTCTGCAACCGCTGTGGCTCTCCAGCTGCCAGGGAACTACAAATCCCAGTTTGCCCTGACATCTAGCAGAATAGGATGTGCAGTTTCTCAACAGCTGTAGAGCTACAGGTTGCCGATTACTGTTTTATGGTGTCCTCAAGAACCTTAGTAGCCATGGCAACAAAGCATTCCAATAATATTTGAACATTCTACTAAACATTTGTTTACAGTTTGTCACAATGTTGCAGTTTTCCGGCTATTAAACAATGTGTAACGAGAAGTTCTGCCATTTTTTAATACTTTGTGCCTGTTTTTAAGAACCTTGCATGCTGTCAGCAAAAAGAGAACGTACTTGCTTATGGTCAGATGCAATTTAGTCTCCAGAATAGCAAAGAGAAGTTAAGGAAGTATATTGCTACATCTTGTAATTCAGGAGTATGGGAAAGGTGGGTGACAACCCAAGGTAGAGTAGCTCTAGTAATAACTTTATTGGTTGTCAACAACACTTTCTGCAGTGTAATGTATGCATCAGGGCAGCATGGTGGCTCAGTGGTTAGCCCTGCAGCCTTGCTGGGGTCCTGAGTTCAAATCCCACCAAGGACAACATCTGCAAGTTTGTATGTTCTCCCCGTGTTTGCGTGGGTTTCCTCTGGGTTCTCCGGTTTCCTCCCACATTCCATAGACATACTGATAGAGAATCTAGATTGTGAGCCCCCATGGGGACAGTGATGATAATGTGTGCAAACTGTAAAGCGCTCGAAATGGGTTAGCGCTATATAAAGGTTATTATTATCATAATACAAGAGACTGGGAAATTGTGTGACAATCCTATTGGTGGCTTTAATGGTGTCAAGAGTAGATTTTAACCCAGCTTTCTCAGACTCCTGAATGGCGAACCTATACAGAAATTAGGTGTCTAGCTTTTAATATTGTGCAATAGATTTAGAACTGTCAGACGAGTGGGGAAAAAATAGCGCTAACACCCGGAGATCTCCAGGAAATGGATTCAGCCGCTCGCACGTCGGGGAAATATTATCTTTTGTGAAAATTGGATTTGTCGCAGATCCATAAACTCCTATTCCTCGTCATCACACGGCTTCATTTTCATCACGACGTGACTCACAGATTGCTATTGTTATGGCAGAGAAATTAGATTTGGAAATTATGATTGAACTGGGAGCAACCAGAAATGGAAAGTGGCATCCAGCTTTCCAATCTTGAGAATACAGCAATGTACACACTTGGAAGAAACAGCGCTGCCCCTGTCCATAGGTTATGTCTGGTATTGCAGCATAGTCACATTCAATTTAAAAGAGCGGAGATGCAATCCAAGATACAATCCATGGACTGGACAAACACACCTCTCCAGTCGTAGAACAGGAAGGATCCAGGGCGTCATCGGAGGCTTGGTGCAGGAGGCGCAAGGACATCACAGCAGAGAGCAGCGCAGGTCCTTTCTGCTTATAGTGGGAATGGGGCTGGATGAGAATTCAATTTTAGAATTGTGGGGGGATCATAATGTATGAGGAGGCCCTTTTGGGGTATTATAATGTATGAGGGTCACTGTGGGAGCGGCATACTGTAGTGTGTGGGGCATCATGGGAATGTAATACTGAGTGGGGAGGTATCATTGTGTTGGCAAGCATCATCATATTCCAATTATTATAAAGCCCCACTCTTGCCTATTTAAACGCCTGCAATGCCAGACACAGCCTACAGTCAGAAGTGGCGCTGTTTCTGTAATAAATCAGTCTTGTTTTTTCTAATATTACAGTACAGCCAGTGCCTCTCTTTAGTATGATAGCCCCTCCATGTCCGCCGAGAGGAGAAGGTCTATCGATCAGTATATCTTGACGGACGGCACGTCTTACGTCGTCTCCATTTACTGTTGTGGCCGAGGAGCTGCAAATATCTAATTTATATTCAAATTGCTCCGTGTAGCAAGGTCACTGCATGACTGCTGCAGGTTGTGTGCAATTGACTTGAAGTGTAGTCGCAGCAGTAGTGCCCGGAATAGTTAATGAGGGAGAAAAGAAATGGAGAGCTGAAGAGACACATAGCAAGAATCAGGCGGTGATGTCAGTGGAGAAGTATGGGCTCCGCTATGGGATACACCCAGGGCCCCAGCTCTGGGGCCACACTTTACCTGTGGTCTTCTTACTCTTACATCTGTATCTCTAGGACTATACAGACTTATAAAAAAGACCCCTAAATAGGTGCTGCCAGAGCATGCTGGGGGTAGTAGTATCACAACCACAGGAGAACCACAGATTGGAGACAAATGACTTAAAGAATTATTGGCTCAAAAGTTGTAGAACGATGAAGGAAAGGAAGAGATGATTGAAGAGGAGGAAACAAAGGAAACCACGGCTGTCAGAAGTCCGGGAAGACGCCAGCGTCCCCCCCTATATTAATTAGTGATGTGATTGCGGTGCCCACAGGTGGGTGTCCTCAGCAGGGTGGGCGCCGGAGAGAAAAAATTGCAGAAATTGTAGTAGAATATTCATGACGGGGAGGACAGAGAGCGATCCACAGGGAGTGTACACAGTGTCAGACTGAAGGACATTGGGCCCACCGGAGGATTTGATTCTGAGGGCCCACCTTTCTCCTCCACTGAAAAGCCCCATAGCAACTGCAAGGTTTGCACTACGAACTCTTCTGAAGGAGAAGCCAGGGCCCACCGGAGGATTCTCCGGTTCTCTGGTGGGCCAGTCCAACCCTGTGTGTACATGAGCTGCAGGCGAGGGGACCCGAGACATATGGGGGTGCCTGGGGGGACCCTAATAATACAGATAGAGGCAGCTGTCTGACACACGGAAAGAATGGAACATTTATCTCTCTTTGTCTCCGAAGCTCTCTTGTAGTATGAAGTATATGAATACCTATCACATCTGCCTCATAATCCCGGTGCCAAATACCCCGACACTAGATCCCCAGCTATGCTCGTACCAATACCCCGACACTAGATCCCCAGCTATGCTCGTACCAATACCCCGACACTAGATCCCCAGCTATGCTCGTACCAATACCCCGACACTAGATCCCCAGCTATGCTCGTACCAATACCCCGACACTAGATCCCCAGCTATGCTCGTACCAATACCCCGACACTAGATCCCCAGCTATGCTCGTACCCAATACCCTGACACTAGATCCCCCCGCAGTGCTCGTACCCAATACCTCAACACTAGATCCCCAGCAATGCTCGTACCAAACACCCTGACACTAGATCAGCAGGGATTCTCGCACCCAGTACTTCGACAATAGATCCCCAGCGATGCTTGTACCCAATACCCCAACACTAGATCCCCAGCGATGCTTGTACCCAGTACCTGACACTAGATTCCCGCAGTGCTCGTACCCCGTACCTGACACTAGATCCCCAGCGATGCTCATACCCAGTACCCGACACTAGATTCCCGTAGTGCTCGTACCCCGTACCTGACACTAGATCCCCAGCGATGCTCGTACTCAGTACCCGACACTAGATTCTCGCAGTGCTCGTACCCCGTACCTGACACTAGATCCCCAGCGATGCTCGTACCCAGTACCCGACACTAGATTCCCGCAGTGCTCGTACCCAGTACCCGACACTAGATCCCCAGTGATTCCCATACGCAATACACCAATACCAGGTTCACAGCAAAGCTTGTACCCAATACCCCAACCCTAGATCACCAGGGATCAGAAGTGATCTGTGAGGGAACCCAGTCACAATTGTTCATTTCTCCTCAGCGCCCCCCACAGGTGATATGAAGCATTACATGGTCCCGCTATACACCCATAATCTGTCCTCATTGTGTATGGATTGAGCGGATCCCCAGACGGAGGGAGACTCTTTGTAGCTGGCCTCAGCTGAGGTTTTAGATGAGGGTCCTGGACCCCTCTATGGCAGAATCCCCCCTATTGTTTCCCTATCTGTGGCCGGACAGGGGGTGACTTTATTATGACTGGCACAAGGTCTGATATCCAGGTGACGGGCTCCACATCTGATCGGCCTTCATCTCGACCTTATTCTCCTGGATTTATTTTAATCTTCCTTTCTGACCCTCTCCTCCCCATGGAGACCCCTCACAGAAGAGAAAAGCAGAGAATCAGACGCTCTTTACGCCTAAGTTGGTTGATTCTGGATTCCGGTTGCTATGGAAACTGTGCAGCGACGGCACTATGAAATCAGCTGCACTCGCCCGCCTCCCGCTGCCACATTCACTCCTCTCCCTCCGCTCCGGCCTCCATTTATCTCCGTGTCTCCTCCGCTTCTGTTCCGCCTTCTAATTTCTCTGTTCTATTTCATTTGATTTGATTGGGAATAAACCGCCATATAAATGTCAGGAAATAAACCGCTAACAGGTGGGAACTGCGGCATGTGGCGCAAATGGCGGCACGTGGTGCGAATACTGCCAAAAATAGGGCAGGTCATGGTGTGCCTATCCGTTTGTCCGTATCTAGCCTTCCAGACCATACACGAGATCTCCTAAATATCTTGGCCTCCATTCCAGACCCCCCCTTATACAGACCCCACACCAGCCCCTATAAATATATATTTTAGCTGGCGGATAGATATTTTCTAAGCTGGACCCATAGCGATCACATTGATCAGCTTATCCAGGCATGCATTTTCCCTGCAGTGGCCTCTACAGTTGAAAAACAGTATTACATGCAAGCCTTTTAAATCAAACGGACTACAATGTAATACGTCAAATATACGGATACAACTTTTTTGAGCAGTTCAGACCCCCCTGTAAGGCGTTTATGTCCCCTTAAAGGCATATTAAGGAGATGTGTGAGCAGAGGTGCTGCATTTACACGGCACGATGATAGATCTTAGTGGCAAGTTGTCATTTTCTTCCAGTTTTATTATAGTTTATGATATTTTTAGTAGGTTTCTACTAGGGATTAAGTAAATCTCCACAGCTGTGCGACGTGCACACTTTATCAGAAGGTTATGTCTGTCACAAGCTGTGTGTGCACCCAGAGGGGTCAGGATGGGGAGGAACACAAAGCCACCGAGAGAACTGTGAGAGGTGCAGCCTCTTGGATGGCAAAGTGATCCCCACTCTCTACCACACTACAGCATCACAGCGGAAAACAGTGGCCGAAAACCCATAAGAACCCGCTGTGCTGCCATATTGTGCTTCCTCAGTGCTTGCACTTCGATCCTATGTACTAGTTTAAAAAAAAAAAAAGTGGAGAGAGGGCGTCTTTGGAGTATACTAAGTGATGTAACTCAGGATCAGTAATGTATGTACACAGTGACTGCACCAGCAGAATAGTGAGCGCAGCTCTGGAGTATAATACAGGAGGTAACTCAGGATCAGTAATGTAATGTATGTACACAGTGACTGCACCAGCAGAATAGTGAGTGCAGCTCTGGGGTATAATACAGGATGTAACTCAGGATCAGTAATGTAATGTATGTACACAGTGACTGCACCAGCAGAATAGTGAGTGCAGCTCTGGAGAATAATACAGGATGTAGCTCAGGATCAGTAATGTAATGTATGTACACAATGACTGCACCAGCAGAATAGTAAGTGCAGCTCTGGGGTATAATACAGGATGTAACTCGGGATCAGTAATGTAATGTATGTACACAGTGACTGCACCAGCAGAATAGTGAGTGCAGCTCTGGGGTATAATACAGGATGTAATCACAAAACTCAAGATAAAAAGCGGACGGCACCGCTGTTACCGTGTGACTTCAAATGATGTGTGGCATACAGAAGCCCAGCAGCTGGGAATCTCGGGTGCCAGACCTGGAAACAGTCAATCCTGGGAATCCATGCAAAGAGAAAAGGTCGCACTCATCGAGATGGAAGTTTCACTGATTTATTGACATATCATAAACATGTCAAGTCGGGGGAGTGACATAAGGAGTGCAAGAAAGGCTGACAACGGCCGTTTCGCGCTGCTCGAGCGCTTCAACGGGTCGAGCAGCGCGAAACGGCCGTTGTCAGCCTTTGGAAACTTCCATCTCGATGAGTGCGACCTTTTCTTTTTGCATGGATAATACAGGATGTAACTCAGGATCAGTAATGTAATGTATGTACACAGTGACTGCACCAGCAGAATAGTGAGTGCAGCTCTGGAGTATAATACAGGAGGTAACTCAGGATCAGTAATGTAATGTATGTACACAGTGACTGCACCAGCAGAATAGTGAGTGCAGCTCTGGAGAATAATACAGGATGTAGCTCAGGATCAGTAATGTAATGTATGTACACAATGACTGCACCAGCAGAATAGTAAGTGCAGCTCTGGAGTATAATACAGGAGGTAACTCAGGATCAGTAATGTAATGTATGTACACAGTGACTGCACCAGCATAATAGTGAGTGCAGCTCTGGAGTATAATACAGGATGTAACTCAGGATCAGTATTGTAATGTATGTACACAGTGACTGCACCAGCAGAATAGTGAGTGCAGCTCTGGAGTATAATACAGGATGTAACTCGGGATCAGTAATGTATGTACACAGTGACTGCACCAGCAGAATAGCGAGTGCAGCTCTGGAGTTTAATACAGGAGGTAACTCAGGATCAGTAATGTAATGTATGTACACAGTGACTGCACCAGCAGAATAGTGAGTGCAGCTCTGGAGAATAATACAGGATGTAGCTCAGGATCAGTAATGTAATGTATGTACACAGTGACTGCACCAGCAGAATAGTGAGTGCAGCTCTGGAGTATAACACAGGAGGTAACTCAGGATCAGTAATGTATTGTATGTACACAGTGACTGCACCAGCAGAATAGTGAGTGCAGCTCTGGAGTATAACACAGGAGGTAACTCAGGATCAGTAATGTATTGTATGTACACAGTGACTGCACCAGCAGAATAGTGAGTGCAGCTCTGGAGTATAACACAGGAGGTAACTCAGGATCAGTAATGTATTGTATGTACACAGTGACTGCACCAGCAGAATAGTGAGTGCAGCTCTGGGGTATAAAACAGGATGTAACTCAGGATCAGTAATGTAATGTATGTACACAGTGACTGCACCAGCAGAATAGTGAGTGCAGCTCTGGAGTATAATACAGGATGTAACTCAGGGTCAGTTATATAATGTATGTACACAGTGACTGCACCAGCAGAATAGTGAGTGCAGCTCTGGAGTATAATACAGGATGTAACTCAGGATCAGTAATGTAATGTATGTACACAGTGACTGCACCAGCAGAATAGTGAGTGCAGCTCTGGAGTATAATACAGGAGGTAACTCAGGATCAGTAATGTAATTACCAAGGAAAACTCAACCTGGATCTCCCCAAATTTACTCAACATATAAACTGCTTCACGAGAGAGAACAATACGCTTGATCACTGCTATACAGTCATAAAAGGGGCCTACAGGGCAGTGAGGAGAGCTGCATTGGGCTTTTCAGATCATTGTCTAATTCATTTAATTCCAGCCTACAGGCAAAGGTTGAAAACATCCAAACCTACAGTTTATACAAAGAAGACATGGTCTGAGGAGGCAAAATTGCAACTACAAGCATGCTTTGAATGCACGGACTGGGAGGTATTCCAGGAAACATGCTCGGGTCTGGATGAATGGGTTGATGCAGTGTCCTCATATATCCATTTTTGTGAAGACACGTTTATTCCATCCAAATCTGTCCACTTTCGGGGAAACAACAAGCCGTGGTTTACAAATAAAGTCAGGTTGATCCGTAAGAGAAAAGAGGAGGCTTATAAAGCAGGCGATATTACTGAATTCAAGAAACTTAGGAACTCGCTATCTAAAGAGATCAAGTTAGCCAAACACGAGTATGCAAAGATTCTGGAGGAAAGGTTCTCATCAAAAGATAATAGATCTGCATGGAGAGGATTAAGAGAGGTCACCAATTATAAAAGCCACCCCACTATAGTGAACCCCAGCAGAAGTCTGGCAGCAGAGTTAAATGAATTCTACTGCAGATTTGAGGCAAGCTCTACACACAGTGGCAATTCATCTCTAAGCTCCTCAGTCTGTTCATATAAAGATCATTCATTGTGCAACACCCAAGTAGTGATCTCCGAGGCAGAGGTGATACGCATCCTGAAGAGACTTAAGGTCAAAAAGGCACCTGGCCCTGATGGTGTATCTCCAATGTGTCTGAAAGTATGTGCTACCCAGCTTGCCCCTATACTGACAAATATATACAATGTGTCACTGAAAGAGTGCGTTGTACCTCAGTGTTGGAAAAATTCCACAATTATCCCTGTCCCCAAGAAAGTGGGATCCCCTGAGTTGAACGACTATAGACCAGTAGCACTCACATCTGTAGCTATGAAAGTCTTCGAAAGAATTATGATGTCCCACCTGATAAAATTCACGCAGAAGCTATGGGACCCGCTTCAGTTTGCCTATAAGGAGAATCGTTCGGCAAACGACACTGTCAATCTGGCACTGAAGTACATTTTGGATCATACAGATGAACTGCACTCATATGTCCGGATTGTTTTCATGGACTTTAGCTCAGCGTTCAATACCATTGATCCGAATTTACTTCATAAGAAAATGGTAGCTCTTGGAGTCCCTCTTAACTTATGCTTGTGGATTTATAACTTCCTGACAGCCAGGATACAGAGTGTAAAAGTTGGACCATTCACTTCAGACACCTTGGTCACAAACATCGGGGCACCTCAGGGGTGTGTTTTGTCCCCGTTACTGTTTTCTCTCTATACGAATGATTGCATCTCTTCAGCAGACTCAGTAAAAATCTTGAAATTTGCCGATGATATGACACTGATTGGTCTCATCAGGGGAAATGCTGAAGACTTGTATCGGAGTGAGGTGGAAAGAATATGTGACTGGTGTAAAGCCAATAATCTTGTACTCAACACTAAAAAAACTGCTGAGATGGTTGTGGATTTTAGGAAAGATCAACATGAGATACTTCCAATCTACATCCATGACGAAGTGGTTCTTAGGGTCACAGAGACCAAATTCCTTGGTGTTATCATCTCTCATGATCTTAAATGGGGGAAAAACGTGGATGCTGTTATAAGAAAAGCACAACAGAGGATGTTCTTCCTGCGTCAGCTGAAAAGATATGGTTTGTCTAAGAATCTGCTGATCTTATTCTTTAATGCTGTCATCAGATCTGTGATTTGTTCCTCTCTGATAGTCTGGTATGGGGGAGCCACTGCGCATGACAAACTCCGCTTACAAAGGACTTTCAGAACAGCAGAGAGAATTATAGGTTCCCCCCTGCCTAAAATCCAGGATCTTTATGATAAGAGTATTCGATCCCACGCATTGAAAATTTCATCCGATCCCTCTCACCCGGGACACTCCTCATTCCAACTACTCCCTTCAGGACGTCGCTTCAGAGTCCCCAAATGCAGCACCAACCGCCATATGAACAGCTTCTATCCACTCTCTGTTCAACAATTAAATCGTCATGTGTAGACTATATACTGTATCTGTCTTGTTAGATGTTACTTGTTGTATCTGTTGTTATATATTATGTTGCATCTTTGCCACAAAGAATTCCTTGTATATACAGTGGGGCAAAAAAGTATTTAGTCAGTCAGCAATAGTGCAAGTTCCACCACTTAAAAAGATGAGAGGCGTCTGTAATTTACATCATAGGTAGACCTCAACTATGGGAGACAAACTGAGAAAAAAAAATCCAGAAAATCACATTGTCTGTTTTTTTTTCATTTTATTTGCATATTATGGTGGAAGATAAGTATTTGGTCAGAAACAAGCAATCAAGATTTCTGGCTCTCACAGACCTGTAACTTCTTCTTTAAGAGTCTCCTCTTTCCTCCACTCATTACCTGTAGTAATGGCACCTGTTTAAACTTGTTATCAGTATAAAAAGACACCTGTGCACACCCTCAAACAGTCTGACTCCAAACTCCACTATGGTGAAGACCAAAGAGCTGTCAAAGGACACCAGAAACAAAATTGTAGCCCTGCACCAGGCTGGGAAGACTGAATCTGCAATAGCCAACCAGCTTGGAGTGAAGAAATCAACTGTGGGAGCAATAATTAGAAAATGGAAGACATACAAGACCACTGATAATCTCCCTCGATCTGGTGCTCCACGCAAAATCCCACCCCGTGGGGTCAGAATGATCACAAGAACGGTGAGCAAAAATCTCAGAACCACGCGGGGGGACCTAGTGAATGAACTGCAGAGAGCTGGGACCAATGTAACAAGGCTTACCATAAGTAACACACTACGCCACCATGGACTCAGATCCTGCAGTGCCAGACGTGTCCCACTGCTTAAGCCTGTACATGTCCGGGCCCATCTGAAGTTTGCTAGAGAGCATTTGGATGATCCAGAGGAGTTTTGGGAGAATGTCCTATGGTCTGATGAAACCAAACTGGAACTGTTTGGTAGAAACACAACTTGTCGTGTTTGGAGGAAAAAGAATACTGAGTTGCATCCATCAAACACCATACCTACTGTAAAGCATGGTGGTGGAAACATCATGCTTTGGGGCTGTTTCTCTGCAAAGGGGCCAGGACGACTGATCCGGGTACATGAAAGAATGAATGGGGCCATGTATCGTGAGATTTTGAGTGCAAACCTCCTTCCATCAGCAAGGGCATTGATGATGAAACGTGGCTGGGTCTTTCAACATGACAATGATCCAAAGCACACCGCCAGGGCAACGAAGGAGTGGCTTCTTAAGAAGCATTTCACATATACTATAAAACAGTGTTCGTTGGTGGACTTCACCTTGAATTGATTGTCAAAACCATCTAGAGGTCTCATTATCACCTTTATTTAATGCAATCTGTATCATCTCAGTTTCCTTTTCTTCCGTGTGGTTGTTTGTGCTGCTCCGATAACATCACATTATTATCTCAGGGACCTCATCCATATTAATTCATCTCCATTTTGTCCTCAGATGTAATTGCAGGATCTCATCTTCAATGTGGGGAGCGATTCTGCGTCTCCTGCCTTTATACACAATGCCGATCCTCGCTCCCACCTCCCTCGGTGCCCGGAGCAGAGAGAAACCCAATTAATTTGATACATTATTTTATCTATTGAGGTTGTTGTAGTAAAATTGTAACAAAATATTCCTTGATGAAAGTTGAATAATCCAGCGTATCGTACGTCGCCGTCTGGGGATTGCTCTTCTCCTATAGTAGCCACCAAAGAAAATAGTGCGTGTTTTATGAAGATGGAGAAGATGGCAGCAGAAGAAATTAACCTGGAGATTTGCTCAGATTTAAAATAAAATCCAATCTGATGTAGGAAGAAGTTCCTCTGTCCTGATAGAGTATCAAGGTCCATCCGTCATGTAATATGGAGTGGCTTTCCTTGGTAAAAGATATTTGGGCCCCTGTGGCACCAGGATCCCCGGACGGTGAACCCTATGCTTATCAATTCTCTCAGAAAAAAAGGAAACTTCCCAAAGTACCGGGAAAATCAGAACATCCCCTTGTCCCTGCCAATTGCAGAAGATCTCCCGGAAACCAGCAATTCTAGCTTTTTTGTTCTCCACAGCCAATCATAAAATTAGGGAGGAGGAGGAGGAGGGTGTGATGGGGAACAGGTGCAGAGGACATGGCCACTAAAATGAGCGTGGTCACAGAACAGCAAAGGTCTTCCATATTAAAATCTGGAGAAGTTGACAAATATGCCTGTACTAGTTAGGATTGCATTAATAATGCAGAGGTGGGGAACCTCCACCCCACGATGACCTCAAACGTAAATGGCCCGTGATGTCCCTTTCTCCGGGCAGATTCCCAGGTACTGCATTGCTCAGGCTAGCGGCAAGAAAAATACTTTAATTGCCATTTACAAAAGCGAGCACACGCATGTAGCGTTCACTAGTGACTGATGCAGCGCATGCAATGAAGGATTACATCCTGATTGACTTTGTGGGCAGAGTCAGTGCGCTCTGCGCTCCAGTCCCATCGATTAACTACTAATATCTACTACATGATGCTTCAGCCCCAGGGTCTCCTGTGATGTATATGCTCCAGCCTCCCCTATGTGATGTACATGCTCCAGCCTCCCCCTATGTGATGTACATGCTCCAGCCTCCCCCTATGTGATGTACATGCTCCAGCCTCCCCCTATGTGATGTACATGATCCAGCCTCCCCCTATGTGATGTCTATGCTCCAGCCTCCCCCTATGTGATGTACATGCTCCAGCCTCCCCTATGTGATGTATATGCTCCAGCCTCCCCTATGTGATGTATATGCTCCAGCCCCCCCTACGTGATGTATATGCTCCAGCCTCCCCCTATGTGATGTATATGCTCCACCCTCCCCCTATGTGATGTACATGCTCCAGCCTCCCCCTATGTGATGTACATGATCCAGCCTCCCCCTATGTGATGTACATGATCCAGCCTCCCCCTATGTGATGTACATGATCCAGCCTCCCCCTATGTGATGTATATGCTCCACCCTCCCCCTATGTGATGTACATGCTCCAGCCTCCCCCTATGTGATGTACATGCTCCAGCCTCCCCCTATGTGATGTATATGCTCCAGCCTCCCCCTATGTGATGTATATGCTTCAGCCTCCCCCTATGTGATGTACAGTCATGGCCAAAAGTATTGACACCCCTGCAATTCTGTCAGATAATATTCAGTTTCTTCCTGAAAATGATTGCAAACACAAATTCTTTGGTATTATTATCTTCATTTAATTTGTCTTAAATGAAAAAACACAAAAGAGAATGAAGCAAAAAGCAAAACATTGATCATTTCACACAAAACTCCAAAAATGGGCCGGACAAAAGTATTGGCACCCTCAGCCTAATACTTGGATGCACAACCTTTAGCCAAAATAACTGCGACCAACCGCTTCCGGTAACCATCAATGAGTTTCTTACAATGCTCTGCTGGAATTTTAGACCATTCTTCTTTGGCAAACTGCTCCAGGTCCTTGATATTTGAAGGGTGCCTTCTCCAAACTGCCATTTTTAGATCTCTCCACAGGTGTTCTATGGGATTCAGGTCTGGACTCATTGCTGGCCTCCTTAGAAGTCTCCAGTGCTTTCTCTCAAACCATTTTCTAGTGCTTTTTGAAGTGTGTTTTGGGTTATTGTCCTGCCGGAATACCCATGACCTCTGAGGGAGACCCAGCTTTCTCACACTGGGCCCTACATTATGCTGCAAAATTTGTTGGTAGTCTTCTGACTTCATAATGCCATGCACACGGTCAAGCAGTCCAGTGCCAGAGGCAGCAAAGCAACCCCAAAACATCAGGGAACCTCCGCCATGTTTGACTGTAGGGACCGTGTACTTTTCTTTGAATGCCTCTTTTTTCTCCTGTAAACTCTATGTTGATGCTTTTGCCCTAAAAGCTCTACTTTTGTCTCATCTGACCAAAGAACATTCTTCCAAAATGTTTTAGGCTTTTTCAGGTAAGTTTTGGAAAACTCCAGCCTGGCTTTTTTATGTCTCGGGGTAAGAAGTGGAGTCTTCCTGGGTCTCCTACAATACAGTCCCTTTTCATTCAGATGCCGACGGATAGTACGGGTTGACACTGTTGTACCCTCGGACTGCAGGGCAGCTTGAACTTGTTTGGATGTTAGTGGAGGTTCTTTATCCAACATCCGCACAATCTTGCGTTGAAATCTCTTGTCAATTTTTCTTTTCCGGCCACATCTAGGGAGGTTAGCCACAGTGCCATGGGCTTTAAACTTCTTGATGACACTGCGCACGGTAGACACAGGAAGATTCAGGTCTTTGGAGATGGACTTGTAGCCTTGAGATTGCTCATGCTTCCTCACAATTTGGTTTCTCAAGTCCTCAGACAGTTCTTTGGTCTTCTTTCTTTTCTCCATGCTCAATGTGGTACACACAAGGACACAGGACAGAGGTTGAGTCAACTTTAATCCATGTCAACTGGCTGCAAGTGTGATTTAGTTATTGCCAACACCTGTTAGGTGCCACAGGTAAGTTACAGGTGCTGTTAATTACACAAATTAGAGAAGCATCACATGATTTTTCGCACAGTGCCAATACTTTTGTCCACCCTCTTTTTTTATGTTTGGTGTGGAATTATATCCAATTTGGCTTTAGGACAATTCTTGTTGTGTTTTTTCATTTAAGACAAATTAAATGAAGATAATAATACCAAAGAATTTGTGTTTGCAATCATTTTCAGGAAGAAACTGAGTATTATCTGACAGAATTGCAGGGGTGTCAATACTTTTGGCCATGACTGTATATGCTCCAGCCCCTCCTGTGTGATGAATATGCTCCAGCCTCCCCCTATGTGATGTACATGCTCCAGCCTCCCCCTATGTGATGTACATGCTCCAGCCTCCCCCTATGTGATGTACATGCTCCAGCCTCCCCCTATGTGATGTACATGCTCCAGCCTCCCCTATGTGATGTATATGCTCCAGCCTCCCCCTATATGATGTATATGCTCCAGCCTCCCCCTATGTGATGTACATGCTCCAGCCCCTCCTGTGTGATGAATATGCTCCAGCCTCTCCTATGTGATGTATATGCTCCAGCCTCTCCTATGTGATGTACATGATCCAGCCTCCCCCTATGTGATGTACATGATCCAGCCTCCCCCTATGTGATGAACATGCTCCAGCCCCTCCTGTGTGATGTATATGCTCCACCCTCCCCCTATGTGATGTATATGCTCCAGCCCCTCCTGTGTGATGTATATGCTCCTCCCTCCCCCTATGTGATGAACATGCTCCAGCCTCTCCTATGTGATGTACATGATCCAGCCTCCCCCTATGTGATGTACATGATCCAGCCTCCCCTATGTGATGTACATGCTCCAGCCCCTCCTGTGTGATGTATATGCTCCACCCTCCCCCTATGTGATGTATATGCTCCAGCCCCTCCTGTGTGATGTATATGCTCCACCCTCCCCCTATGTGATGAACATGCTCCAGCCTCTCCTATGTGATGTATATGCTCCAGCCTCCCCCTATGTGATGTACAGTCATATGTTAAAGTTTGGGCACCCCTATTAATTTTAACCTTTTTTCTTTATAACAATTTGGGTTTTTGCAACAGCTATTTCAGTTTCATATATCTAATAACTGATGGACTCAGTTATATTTCTGGATTCAAATGAGGTTTATTGTACTAACAGAAAATGTGCAATCTGCATTTAAACAAAATTTGACTGTTGCAAAAGTATGGGCACCCTTATCATTTTCTTGATTTTAACACTCCTAACTACTTTTTACTGACTTCCTGAAGCACTAAATTGGTTTTGTAACCTCATTGAGCTTTGAACTTCATAGCCAGGTGTATCAAATCATGAGAAAAGGTATTTAAGGTGGTCACTTGCAAGTAGTTCTCCTATTTGATTCTCCTATGAAGAGTGGCATCATGGGCTCCTCAAAACAACTCTCAAATGATCTGAAAACAAAGATTATTCAACATAGCTTTTCAGGGGAAAGATACAAAAAGTTGTCTCAGAGATTTAACCTCCTGTCAGTTTCCACTGTGAGGAACATAGTAAGGAAATGGAAGAACACAGGTACAGTTTTTGTTATCAGAAAGGCAGAGAAGAAGAATGGTGAGAACAGTCAAGGACAATCCACAGACCACCTCCAAAGACCTGCAGCATCATCTTGCTGCAGATGGTGTCACTGTGCATCGGT
Organism: Dendrobates tinctorius; assembly: GCF_039654945.1. Taxonomy (NCBI): domain Eukaryota; kingdom Metazoa; phylum Chordata; class Amphibia; order Anura; family Dendrobatidae; genus Dendrobates; species Dendrobates tinctorius. The sequence goes on along the minus strand of NW_027361695.1, from coordinate 2,466,439 downwards.
CAACAATACAGCGCACTTTGCACAAGGAGAAGCTGTATGGGAGAGTGATGCGAAAGAAGCCGTTTCTGCAAGCACGCCACAAACAGAGTCACCTGAGGTATGCAAAAGCACATTTGGACAAGCCAGTTACATTTTGGAAGAAGGTCCTGTGGACGGATGAAACAAAGATTGAGTTGTTTGGTCATACAAAAGGGCGTTATGCATGGAGGCTAAAAAACAGCATTCCAAGAAAAACACTTGCTACCAAGAGTCAAATTTGGTGGAGGTTCCATCATGCTTTGGGGCTGTGTGGCCAATGCCGGCACCGGTAATCTTGTTAAAGTTCAGGGTCGCATGGATTCAACTCAGTATCAGCAGATTCTTGACAATAATGTGCAAGAATCAGTGACGAAGTTGAAGTTACGCAGGGGATGGATGTTTCAGCAAGACAATGATCCAAAACACCGCTCCAAATCTACTCAGGCATTCATGCAGAGGAACAATTACAATGTTCTGGAATGGCCATCCCAGTCCCCAGACCTGAATATCATTGAACATCTGTGGAATGATTTGACGCGGGCTGACCATGCTCGGCGACCATCAAACTTAACTGAACTGGAATTGTTTTGTAAACAGGAATGGTCACAAATACCTTCATCCAGGATCCAGGAACTCATTAATAGCTACAGGAAGCGACTAGAGGCTGTTATTTTTGCAAAAGGAGGATCTATGAAATATTAATGTCAATTTTATGCTGAGGTGCCCATACTTTTGCACCGGTCAAATTTTGTTTAAATGCAGATTGCACATTTTCTGTTAGTACAATAAACCTCAATTGAATCCAGAAATATAACTGAGTCCATCAGTTATTAGATATATGAAACTGAAATAGCTGTTGCAAAAACCAAAATTGTTATAAAGAAAAAAGGTTAACATTCATAGGGGTGCCCAAACTTTAACATATGACTGTTCATGCTCCAGCCTCCCCCTACGTGATGTATATGCTCCAGCCTCCCCCCTGTGATGTATATGCTCCAGCCTCCCCCTATGTGATGTATATGCTCCAGCCCCTCCTACGTGATGTATATGCTCCAGCCTCCCCCCTGTGATGTATATGCTCCAGCCCCTCCTGTGTGATGAATATGCTCCAGCCTCCCCCTATGTGATGTACATGCTCCAGCCGCCCCCTATGTGATGTATATGCTCCAGCCTCCCCTATGTGATGTATATGCTCCAGCCTCCCCCTATGTGATGTATATGCTCCAGCCTCCCCCTATGTGATGTACATGCTCCAGCCTCCCCCTATGTGATGTACATGCTCCAGCCTCCCCCTATGTGATGTCCATGCTCCAGCCTCCCCCTACGTGATGTATATGCTCCAGCCTCCCCCCTGTGATGTATATGCTCCAGCCTCCCCCTATGTGATGTATATGCTCCAGCCCCTCCTGTGTGATGAATATGCTCCAGCCTCCCCCTATGTGATGTACATGCTCCAGCCTCCCCCTATGTGATGTATATGCTCCAGCCTCCCCTATGTGATGTACATGCTCCAGCTTCCCCCTATGTGATGTACATGCTCCAGCCTCCCCCTATGTGATGTATATGCTCCAGCCTCCCCCTATGTGATGTATATGGTCCAGCCCCTCCTGTGTGATGAATATGCTCCAGCCTCCACCTATGTGATGTATATGCTCCAGCCTCCCCTATGTGATGTATATGCTCCAGCCCCTCCTGTGTGATGAATATGCTCCAGCCTCCCCTATGTGATGTACATGCTCCAGCCTCCCCCTTTGTGATGTACATGCTCCAGCCTCTCCTATGTGATGTATATGCTCCAGCCTCCCCCTATGTGATGTACATGCTCCAGCCTCCCTCTATGTAAAGTATATGCTCCAGCCTCTCCTGTGATGTATATGCTCCAGCCCCTCCTGTGTGATGAATATGCTCCAGCGTCCCCCTATGTGATGTATATGCTCCAGCCCCTCATGTGTGATGAATATGCTCCAGCCTCCCCTGTGATGTATATGCTACAGCCTCCCCCTATGTGATGTATATGCTCCAGCCTCTCCCTATGTGATGTATATGCTCCAGCCTCCCCCTATGTGATGTACATGCTCCAGCCTCCCCCTATGTGATGTACATGCTCCAGCCTCCCCCTATGTGATGTACATGCTCCAGCCTCCCCCTATGTGATGTACATGCTCCAGCCTCCCCCTATGTGATGTACATGCTCCAGCCTCCCCCTATGTGATGAATATGCTCCAGCCTCCCCTATGTGATGAATATGCTCCAGCCTCTCCCTATGTGATGTACATGCTCCAGCCTCCCCTATGTGATGAATATGCTCCAGCCTCTCCCTATGTGATGTACATGCTCCAGCCTCCCCCTATGTGATGTACATGCTCCAGCCTCCCCCTATGTGATGTACATGCTCCAGCCTCCCCCTATGTGATGTACATGCTCCAGCCTCCCCCTATGTGATGTACATGCTCCAGCCTCCCCCTATGTGATGTACATGCTCCAGCCTCCCCCTATGTGATGTACATGCTCCAGCCTCCCCTATGTGATGTATATGCTCCAGCCTCCCCCTATGTGATGTACATGCTCCAGCCTCCCCCTATGTGATGTACATGCTCCAGCCTCCCCCTATGTGATGTACATGCTCCAGCCTCCCCCTATGTGATGAATATGCTCCAGCCTCCCCTATGTGATGAATATGCTCCAGCCACTCCTGTGTGATGAATATGCTCCAGCGTCCCCCTATGTGATGTATATGCTCCAGCCCCTCATGTGTGATGAATATGCTCCAGCCTCCCCTGTGATGTATATGCTACAGCCTCCCCCTATGTGATGTATATGCTCCAGCCTCTCCCTATGTGATGTACATGCTCCAGCCTCCCCCTATGTGATGTACATGCTCCAGCCTCCCCCTATGTGATGTACATGCTCCAGCCTCCCCCTATGTGATGTACATGCTCCAGCCTCCCCCTATGTGATGAATATGCTCCAGCCTCCCCTATGTGATGAATATGCTCCAGCCTCTCCCTATGTGATGTACATGCTCCAGCCTCCCCCTATGTGATGTACATGCTCCAGCCTCCCCCTATGTGATGTACATGCTCCAGCCTCCCCCTATGTGATGTACATGCTCCAGCCTCCCCCTATGTGATGTACATGCTCCAGCCTCCCCCTATGTGATGTACATGCTCCAGCCTCCCCCTATGTGATGTACATGCTCCAGCCTCCCCTATGTGATGTATATGCTCCAGCCTCCCCCTATGTGATGTACATGCTCCAGCCTCCCCCTATGTGATGTACATGCTCCAGCCACTCCTGTGTGATGAATATGCTCCAGCGTCCCCCTATGTGATGTATATGCTCCAGCCCCTCATGTGTGATGAATATGCTCCAGCCTCCCCTGTGATGTATATGCTACAGCCTCCCCCTATGTGATGTATATGCTCCAGCCTCTCCCTATGTGATGTATATGCTCCAGCCTCCCCCATGTGATGTACATGCTCCAGCCTCCCCCTATGTGATGTCCATGCTTCAGCCTCCCCCTATGTGATGTATATGCTCCAGCCTCCCCCATGTGATGTATATGCTCCAGCCCCTCCTGTGTGATGAATATGCTTCAGCCTCCCCTATGTGATGTACATGCTCCAGCCTCCCCCTATGTGATGTACATGCTCCAGCCTCGCCCTATGTGATGTACATGCTCCAGCCTCGCCCTATGTGATGTACATGCTCCAGCCTCCCCCTATGTGATGTATATGCTCCAGCCTCCCCCTATGTGATGAATATGCTCCAGCCTCCCCCTATGTGATGTATTTGCTCCAGCCTCCCCCTATGTGATGTATTTGCTCCAGCCTCTCCCTATGTGATGTATATGCTCCAGCCCCTCCTGTGTGATGAATATGCTCCAGCCTCCCCCTATGTGATGTACATGCTCCAACCTCCCCATGTGATGTATATGCTCCAGCCTCCCCCTATGTGATGTACATGCTCCAGCCTCCCCCTATGTGATGTACATGCTCCAGCCACTCCTGTGTGATGAATATGCTCCAGCGTCCCCCTATGTGATGTATATGCTCCAGCCCCTCATGTGTGATGAATATGCTCCAGCCTCCCCTGTGATGTATATGCTACAGCCTCCCCCTATGTGATGTATATGCTCCAGCCTCTCCCTATGTGATGTATATGCTCCAGCCTCCCCCTATGTGATGTACATGCTCCAGCCTCCCCCTATGTGATGTACATGCTCCAGCCTCCCCCTATGTGATGTCCATACTTCAGCCTCCCCCTATGTGATGTACATGCTCCAGCCTCGCCCTATGTGATGTACATGCTCCAGCCTCCCCCTATGTGATGTACATGCTCCAGCCTCCCCCTATGTGATGAATATGCTCCAGCCTCCCCCTATGTGATGAATATGCTCCAGCCTCTCCCTATGTGATGTATATGCTCCAGCCCCTCCTGTGTGATGAATATGCTCCAGCCTCCCCCTATGTGATGTACATGCTCCAGCCTCCCCCTATGTGATCAATATGCTCCAGCCTCCCCTATGTGATGAATATGCTCCAGCCTCTCCCTATGTGATGTATATGCTCCAGCCCCTCCTAGATGATGTATATGCTCCAGCCTCCCCTATGTGATGTGCATGCTCCAGACTCCCCCTATGTGATGTACATGCTCCAGCCTCCCCTATGTGATGTATATGCTCCAGCCCCTCCTGTGTGATGAATATGCTGCAGCCTCCCCCTATGCGATGTACATGCTCCAGCCTACCCCTATGTGATGTACATGCTCCAGCCACTCCTGTGTGATGAATATGCTCCAGCGTCCCCCTATGTGATGTATATGCTCCAGCCTCCCCTATGTGATGTCCATGCTCCAGCCTCCCCCTATGTGATGTATATGCTCCAGCCTCCCCGTGTGATGTATATGCTCCAGCCCCTCCTGTGTGATGAATATGCTTCAGCCTCCCCTATGTGATGTACATGCTCCAGCCTCCCCCTATGTGATGTACATGCTCCAGCCTCCCCCTATGTGATGTACATGCTCCAGCCTCCCCCTATGTGATGTATATGCTCCAGTCCCAGCATCTCCTGTGTGATGCATATGCTTCAGACCCAGCATCTCCTGTGTGATGTAAATGCTCCAGTCGCAGTGTCTCCTGTGTGATGTATATGCTCCAGTCGCAGTGTCTCCTGTGTGATGTATATACTTCAGCACCAGGCACTTCTCCGAAAGGAGAGCCCTACAACAACTACAATATCTAGAGAGTGTGGTCATCAGGTTCCTCACCCCCTCCAACCTCTTGATCTCCCTCTCATGGGCAGAACTGACCTCTACTATTGACGAACTTTAGAATGGCAGTCCAGGTGGAAGTAAAACACATTTCCACCCAAGCTTTGGAGAGAGCAGACCATCAATTCCCAGTTCTTGCTGTAGTCTTGTGGTCCAGAAGAATGAAAAAATATTTTGGGGGGGGACTTGTGATAGACAGTGCATTTTTGTGTGCACTTGGATGAAGAAAGCGATGATTTTGGGCTTTAAAAATAACAAGGGAGAAAAAAAGCAGCAGACTGGCATTGAGCTTACAAGTAGCAAAGAGCAGTTGCTTTTTTTTGCATGGCTCAATACGGATACATCAGGGGTGAATGTATCACAATGAGTGGTGCCAAATAACCACTCGGCTCTTCTCCAGCTGTGCCTGCGCTCGTCTTTATGTATGATGTAAATATAATCGCAGTTCTTTAAGCTCTGGAGGACAACACTATATGTGGAGCAATAGTCTGTCTAGCAAACCTGACATCAGAGAGGGGCAGCCTGTGCGTGGGCGGATAAACATGGGTTCAGCCATATCCACTTATAATAGACTTTCCTCCCTCGGATTCATTCCTCTGCTGAGAGCCGGCATCAAAATGAGCAACTCTTTATTCCCGCAGCATTGTCTCACTCTCGCCATCTTAATTGTCCTATTACTTCTGGGTAATAATAGTGCCGCTCGCCTTTACTGAGGATTCACCATCTTCCAATCACACTAAATAACAGGCTACGGACACAAGTATACGGGGGGCACAGATTGTGGATTTATGGGGTCAATTAATATAGATAGCAAATCCTATAAGCAGTGAGGAAAATAAGTATTTGGTCCCCTGCCGATTTTGCAAATTTTTCCACTCTGTAATTTATATCGTAGGTACACTGCACCTGTGAGAGAGAGAATCTAAAAATCAAACCCCCAAAAAAATCACATTGTAGGATTTTTACATAATTAAATTGCATTTTATTGCATGACATAAGTATTTGATCACCGACCAACCAGCAAGAATTCTGCTCTCACAGACCTGTTAGTATTTCTGTTAGAAATCCTCCTACTCTGCACTCATTACCTGTATTAACTACACCTGTTTGACCTCGTTACCTGAATAAAAGACACCTGTCCACACATTCCAACCTCTCCACCATGGCCATGACCAAAGAGCTGTCTAAGGACACCAGTATCCCCACGTCTGGGACCGATCCGCAGTGGGAATTTACAGCATAGATTGATATGTTGAGTCATTTGATGCAGCGACACAGGTTAACATCAGCTCCGGATTTACTCCAAAATATGTGGAGGAGATTTCTTAAGAGGTGTATTCCCAAGATCGTACGTTATCCCTGATATAGAAAGGGTAAATTACTGAAATCTCCGCTCCATTTATTGTGTATGGGACTGCAGGCAAAAGCCGAGTCCAGCGTTCCGATATTTCAGAAGATCCCACTGACAATAAATGGTGTGGAAGTGGAATTTGGGCACCTCTGCTCCATGCAAGACCCCAGGCAAAGTTCCATCCCAGGTTCCAGAGCCTCATTCTCAGGACTGTTGGGGGTCCGGCCTTTAGAACTCCCAGCAATCAGTACGTTATACCCCATCTCATTGATAGGGAATAACTTACCATCTTTGGAATAATCCTTGAAAATGATCTTCTGCAGGGAATATTTGCATCAGAAAATCCGCTGTGTAGCTGTCCGTGTGGATGTTCCTTTCCAGAACGATAGGTGCCGTTCCTACATTAGGTGCAAAGTAGACAGCACCGCCCTGGAACATGTGGCACAGAAGAGCCCCTCAAAAGGCCCTACAGCTGATAAAATGGCACTATATAAAAATGTGGGCATGTTTCTTTAAGCCCTCCACCTGAAGACCACATACTCCATCTCCTACTGTTGCTATAATGGTGCCTCTCTAGAAGATCGCCAGAGAGGGACAATCTTCATTTGGCACAGAGCAAAGAAGCCACCGCAGTCCATGATTAATCGGCATAGCCGGATAATAGGGCCGTGTTTGCTCCAGCAGCGAAAGCTTTATCTTAGAGTTTGAAGCCCCGCTGACTCCGTGTCACCGCATCTATTCTCAGGAGCTGCCGCTTCGCTGTAAATGCTGACGACGGCTAATTCCGAATTTATTTTTTTTCAGTGCTTGCCCAGTATAATGTACGAGTGCAACACCGTGCACACCGACAATGCAGTGCCGGATATGCGAGGCCTCCGGGTGTACAGTCATGGCCAAAAGTTTTGAGAATGACACAAATAGTAATTTTTACAAAGTCTACTGCTTCATTTTTTCTAATGGCAATTTGCATATACTCCAGAATGTTATAAAGAGTGATCAGCTTAACAGCAATTACTTGCAGAGTCAATATTTGCCTAGAAAATTAACTTTATCCCCCAAAACACATTTCAACATCATTGCAGCCCTGCCTTAAAAGGACCAGCTAACATCGTTTCAGTGATTGCTCCATTAACACAGGTATGGGTGTTGATGAGGACAGGGCTGGAGATCAATCTGTCATGATTAAGTAAGAATGACACCACTGGACACTTTAAAAGGAGGCTGGTGCTTGGCATCATTGTTTCTCTTCTGTTAACCATGGTTATCACTAAAGAAACACGTGCAGTCATCATTGCACTGCACAAAAATGGCCTAACAGGGAAGAGTATCACAGCTAGAAAGATTGCCCCTCAATCAACAATCTATCGCATCATCAAGAACTTCAAGGAGAGAGGTTCCCTTGTTGCCAAAAAGGCTCCAGGGCGCCCAAGAAAGACCAGCAAGCGCCAGGACCGTCTCTTAAAAGTGTTTCAGCTGCGGGATCGGGCTACCAGCAGTGCAGAGCTTGCTCAGGAATGGCAGCAGGCAGGTGTGAGTGCATCTGCACGCACTGTGAGGCGGAGACTCTTGGAGCAAGGCCTGGTCTCAAGGAGGGCAGCAATGAAGCCACTTCTCTCCAGAAAAAACATCATGGACAGACTGATATTCTGCAAGAGGTACAGGGAGTGGACTGCTGAGGACTGGGGTAAAGTCATTTTCTCTGATGAATCCCCTTTTCGATTGTTTGGGACATCTGGAAAACGGCTTATTCGGAGAAGACCAGGTGAGCGTTACCACCAGTCTTGTCTCATGCCAACTGTCAAGCATCCTGAAACCATTCATGTGTGGGGTGGCTTCTCAGCCAAGGGAATGGGCTCTCTCTCAGCCTTGCCTAAAAACACAGCCATGAATAAAGAATGGTACCAGAATGTCCTCCAAGAGCAACTTCTCCCTACCGTCCAAGAGCAGTTTGGCGATCAACAATGCCTTTTTCAACATGATGGAGTACCTTGCCATAAAGCAAAGGTGATAACTAAATTCCTCAGGGAACAAAACATAGAGATTTTGGGACCATGGCCTGGAAACTCCCCAGATCTTAATCCCATTGAGAACTTGTGGTCAATCATCAAGAGACGGGTGGACAAACAAAAACCTTCAAATTCAGACAAAATAAAAGCATTGATTTTGCAAGAATGGACTGCTATCAGTCAGGATTTGATCCAGAAGTTGATTGAGAGCATGCCAGGGAGAATTGCTGAGGTCCTGAAGAAGAAGGGTCAACACTGCAAATATTGACTTGCTGCATTAACTCATTCTGTCAATATAACCTTTTGCTACTCATAATATGATTGCAATTATATTTCTGTATGTGATAAAAACATCTGACAAACACACATAAAAACCAGAGGCCAGCAGATCATGTGAAAATATAATATTTGTGTCATTCTCAAAACTTTTGGCCATGACTGTAGTGCAGAGCCGTAATGGTGGGGGGGGGGATTTCCTTCTGGTATAATCCAGACCATTCATTACACTCATGCAGCCCTGGACTAGAGCACTTAGAAGAGGAGGACGCCCCCTCGCCCTTACAGTTATGGGGCATTGTATGGGATTTCCTTTTAGAAACTGGGGTGAATAATTTATTTGTTAAAATATATATATATATATATATATTTGCCTTAAATTGTCCATCATCCACTTCCGTCTGGATGTCCCCGAATCCCACAATCCACCGCGCCGCACCGGAAGTACGCTGACCGCCATATTGGAATACCCAAGTGATGGGTATTCCAATATGGCACCCGCTGGTAGTACCAGGCCCTTCCACAGGACCACCAGCGGGACACCGCCGGGACCACCCCGCCGCTGCCTGCCCACCTACCTCCGTCACAGCTGGCAGGAAAGACCGTGGCTTGCAGCCTGTGCTGGAGATGGGGTGTGGGTGGCGCCGCACCCCATCTCCAGCACAGGCCACCGTCTTTCCTGCTGGCTGGCCGCCGCCGGGACCCCCCGCTGCTGGATCCGCCGCCGCTGGCCACGCCGTCAGACCCCCCCGCTGCCTGCCCACCATGTCCATACACACGTACTCACATACACACACTCACATATACACACACGTACATGTACTCACATCTCCAACACAGGCCGCAAACCACCCTCTTTTCTGCCGGCTGTGACTGCACGGAGGTGGGTGGGCAGGCAGCTGTGGGACACACACACACGTACGTACACACACACACACACACTTCCCTCCCGATGCGATGGCATCGGGCACACCTCTAGTATCTTTATAAAGACCAGAACAGTTTTTTTCCCCAAATTCTCTGCACAGTCATAAAATAATAAAATTGTGTTTACCAGCGGCCTCCACTAGGGGCAGCCCAGGAGCTTACTGCATACTGTTTTCTTATACTGATACAAGTATTTAAAGGGAATCAGTCAGCAGGTTTTTGCTATGTTGATGTTGGAGCTGAGAGCCTGATTTCAGCAATGTGTCACTTATTGGGCTGCTTGCTGTAGTTTTGATAAAATCCATATTTTCTCTGCTGTAGATGTAGCAGATTTCAAAATGACGGGTCTTATATAACCCCGCCCCCCCCCACTGATTGGCAGATTCCTGTGTACACTGTCAGCAAGCTGCCAATCGTTAGAGGAGGCGGGGTTACACACATTAGCTGGACTGGCCTGCATGTGACACTTAGTCCTACAGTGATAATCTCCTGCTGATAAATCACTAATTGTATTGAAACTACAGCAAGCGATACATCGCTGGAATCAGCGTCTCTGCCCCTACTTTATACTGCTCTCAGATGAAATAGCAAAAAGCCTAATGACAGATTCCCGTTAAATGGGGTCTTTCTACTGATGACCTGTCCTTACTAAAGGCCATGACTATCAAATTAGTGGAGAGTGGATTTCCAGCATCTGATTAATCAAATAATTAGAGGAGCTGCATCGCACAAGCCTCCTTATTGTAGTGGCTGCATCTGGTACTGCAGTCATACTTTAGTGACTGGTACTGCTCTGCAGTACCAGATGCAGCCACTATGCAATGAATGGTGCTGTATCTGTTAAACTATGAAGAGGCTGCAGCCCTCTGTGGTCCCTTCAACCAGCTGATCGTGGCAGGTGCTGGGGGTTGGCCCCCCCTCACTTATCAAAAGTGATAATCTATTCTAAAGTTAGGCCATCATTGTCAAAGTCTTAGGAAAAAAAAAAAGAAAAACTTTAATTCTGTATGCAGTGAGCTCCCCCTAGTGGCGGCTTCAGAAACAGAATTTTCTCCCTCTGATACATAATTTTGCAAATTACGATTCTGCCTAAAAATATCTATATGCAAATGCTAGGATTAAAGGGTTGCAAAAAAAGACTATAACGGAGAAACTATAATTCTAGAGGGAATACTTTTACTTTCCTGAAACTTAATTTCAATTTCCAGTCAGTTAGATAATAGTTTAGCGGTAGACCCCTGACGAGTTGCCCGGTAGTTATGAGAGCAGGCAGAGCGTGTATGGTGGAGTCACCGCCTTTCAGTTCTAACCTTTGTCAAGCACCGGACGGCCGCACTGGCAGAGTGCGGATAACGTCTAACTAAAGGTCACACACGTAGCAAAAGTGGCAGCTAAGAGTCAGCGATGTCCACGGCGGCGAGAACCCAGAGTGACTGGAGAACAGATCCTGACCTAACAAGTGTCACAGGCGTGTTATTCGTATTGCATAAGTCTTCACGCCTCAGTCCATTCATGAACCTCTCCCCCGAAGACGAGAACTGATAGGAAGAGCTGAAAATGAATACTGACAGCAACTAAAAGGAGACCGATGAGATTTTCTACATCCATGGACCCAACATTGCGAATATATTCAGTCCCGGATGAAATATTGATTGCATAAAGAGGCTCTGTCCGCTTTCCTGACATGTCAGTTTTGGGAAATATGTATATCTTACATAAAATAAAGATTCTCGAGCATTCTTTCTTGAAACTCTGTACTGTGCGGTTCCTCTGTTATTCCTCCTGGAATTATTAAAAAAGAAATGGAAACTGGGTATTACCCCTCCACACACTTACTGCACATTATAACACTATCCAATCAGTGCTGAGGATGTAGCGGCGCCCTCTATTGACAGGGAAGAGGGTCAATGTTCCCACGGTCAGTAAACGCTGCGGGTTGGACGCTCTGTACCTCCGCAGGGTCAAACCCGCAGCGTCCAGATGTTACAGCATAGTGGATGGGATTTCATGAATTCCGATCTCCACTATGCGACCTGAGACGCCTCCGGCTTCCCTGCGGAGACGGACATGCGGCGCGTCTTTCCAGACGGCAGCATGTCAACTTATGAAGCGGAGATGCTCCGTTTCCACTGCATAAATTACCCAGACACTATCATTAGATGCGGTAAATCCACATTATCTTAGTCACATGCGTATTAAGTGCAGGAACACAGCTTACTACTGCAGTTTTCGCAATGAGTTGACCGCGAGAACTGCCGTGCACGTGACCGCCGAGGACGGGGTTATCTCCAGTGGTCATCAGCTTAAATCTCCGCTGTGTCTGGATGTCAGGCTGAGTGATGGCATAATGCCACCGTTCAGCCAAAGGCATCCAGATGTAGCAGAGCTGGACTCCTCGTAGGACAAGATGTATATCTTCTTGGCGGACAGGTATGGTATACTGTAGCTTTTTTATTTTATTTCTCTTACAGGAAATTAAGGGCTTTGGTGGAATAGGCGACGCAGAAAGTATGGTTTAATTAAGATCTATTAAAAGGAGTCTGTGTCATTTCAATTAAAGGACATTATTCTGGCTGTCTTTATTTACCATGTAACTATAGGATTAGTAATTGACAGGTGTATTATACAGTAGATGCCTCTCCATTACCAAGCCGTGGGCTTGATGTCACCTGACAATACAAAGGTGACATCAACCCCACAAATATTACCCCACTTGGGCAAGTGTGAAGAACCGGGCAAAGTGCCACAATTGGCGCATCTCTGGATGTGCCAATTGCAGGGCGGCTATTTTTAGGCTGGCGAGGGCCAAGATCCATGGGCCTCACTAGCCTGAGGATATCAGGACGCAGCTGTCTGCTTTTTCCTTGGCTGGTTAAACAAAAAATAGGGGAACCCCACGCTATTTTTTCTGGAGGGGATCTCACTATTTTTGCTAACCATCCAAGGTAAGCAGACTGCTGCAGCCTGGTATTATCAGGCTGGTAAGGTTCATGGATAACGGACATTTACCAGCCTGAAATTCCAGCCCCAGCAGTCTGCTTTACTCTGGCTGGTTAATAAAGATAGGCGGGACCTCACACCATTTTTTTTTAAATTATTATTTATTAAAAAGGAGGGGACCTCTCTCTGTGCTTACATCCACTTTGAAAAACACAAAAAATGCCAGTGACCTCAGATGCAGATTTGGTGCAGATTTCACCCGCGTCAAATCCTGAGCCAATCCTGAACGTGTGGACATACCCGAACAGAGGCTGTCTGTAACACCGTGTTATGGCAGCCGCAACGCTTTTCTCCTCTGCTACCTCTATAAATATGACTTGGATTTTAGTTACCCGTAAGCCCAGACATATTCTACGCGTTTCTGCAGTGATCTAGTAATGGTGGAACTTCCTTCTGGGCTCAGCTTGTAGTTTCCGATGTGAAGTAGAGAGGCATTAGCGGGCCGATATCGTGGCGGTCGCTCCCACGGCGGAGGACGTGCAGCCTTGCTACATTAGGAAAAAAAAAACTGGTCCTGTCTGCTCAGGTGAAAACAATTGGAGATCATGAAATATCAGCCCGAGATTAATGGATTGTGGGTTTTTTCGCTTTACATTGGGGAAAAAGATGGAAGAAAGAAAGAAAAGAATAAAATATTTTGATCCTTAAGGATGGGCAATAGAATTTGTGGGGGCAGGCATCATATTATTTTATCCATGTCCCTGCAGTTCTAGAACTGCCCACTCCGCACCCAGAGTCAGAGTTTACGTGAATGCCCTACCATGACCTTCATTTCCCCTGCAGCGCCCCCGCAGGTGAAATGAAGCATTACATGTACATAGACATGCTTGGTCTGCTCTTGTCTATTAAATCGGGGTCCTGAGTGTAGGACCTTCATCCATTGACCCAGAATTCCCTAATAGGTTATTTAATAATGGCTTTTATAAAAGGGGAATTACACCGATCCTGGGAAACCCTAAATTATAGGCTCCAAACAATCAGTCATTGCCCCGAGCGGCCTGTAATTGGTTGAGTCGTGGAATAAAAGTGTCAGGAGCAGTGTTATGTCATTGATTTGTATAATTTTATTCGCCATCCGCACTGACTTTTCGCTTGAAGTCGCATTATGAGCTATTGATCGCCCGACTTGTAAATTATTTTATGAATTAGTCGATGGCTATTTACGCAAATGTGTCTTGATACAAAAAGTTAGATGTAAGTGTGATGGCGCCCCGCGTCGGTCGCGTTAGTCGGGGCTCGTTAGCCTGGACCGATATCAGGGTTGTGACTTTAAAAACTTTTTAGGACTTAATATGATTTGATTTTGGTGCAAAATCAACCTTAAAATTAATGATCCCAGCACAACGGCGTCATTATATAGCCCATGGCAACGTTAACCACCCAGCCTGGTAAAATCCAGGCACTTCTGCCAGCCACTGCCAACTCCTAGTCTCAACTGCAGTCAGATAAAAGGACATTCATTTATGTGGCTGGGTAAAATTATGTGAGCATGCATGTGTGAGCATACATGTATGTGATCACAGCACTCTGGTGAGGCACTGTAATGACATATGCTGAGAAAGAAGCTTCAGAATTAACAATAAAGGCAAAAAAGCAGAATATATATCTGGCCCATATCTATCTCTTCTCTATAAAGTTGTGTGAAAAAGTGTTTGCCCCCTTCCCGATTTCCGATTCTTTTGAATGTTTGACACACTTATATGTTTCAGATCACCAGAGAAAATGTAAATATTAGACAACACAAGTAATCACAAAACGCAGTTTATAAATGAAGGTCTTTATTATTAAGGGGAAAAAAAAATCCAAACCTACAGGGCCCTGTGTGAAAAAGTGATTGCCCCTAAACCTAATAACTGGTTGGGTCAGCAACAACTGCAATCAAGCATTTGCGATAACTGGCAATGAGTCTTTTCCTCTCTGGAGGAATTTTGGCCACTCATCTTGCAGAATTGTTGAAATTCAGCCACATTGGAGAGTTTCCGAGCATGAACAGCCTTTTTAAGGTCACAGCATCTCAATCGGATTAAGGTCAGGAGTTTGACTAGGCCACTTCAAAGTCTAAATTTTGTTTTTCTCTAGCCAATCAGAGGTGGACACTTGCTGGTATGTTTTGAATCATTGTCCTGCTGCATAACCCAAGTGCTCTTAAGCTTGAGGTCACAAACAGATAGCTGGACATGCCCCTTCAGGATTTTTTGATAAACAGCACAATTCATGGTTCTATTTACCACAGCAAGTCTTCCAGATCATGAAGCAGCCTCAGACCATCACACTACCACCACCACCACCACCATACTTTACTGTTGGTATGATGTTCCTTTTCTGAAATGCTGTGTTACTTGTACATCAGATGTAATGGGACATTCACCTTCCAAAAAGTTCAACTTTTGTCTCGTCAGTCCACAGAGAATTCTCCCAAAAGTCTTGGTGATCATCAAGATGTTTTGTAGTAAAGCTGAGACAAACCTTTATGTTCTTATTGCTCAGCAGTGGTTTTGATCTTGGAACTTTCCCAAGGAGGCCATTTTTGCCCAGTCTTTTTCTTATGGTGGAGTCATGAACACTGACTTTAACTGAGGCAAGTGAGGTTTGCAGTTCTTTGAATATTGTTGCCGGGTCTGTTGTGACCTCTTGGATGAGTCGTCGCTGCGCTCTTGGGGTAATTTTAGTCGGTTGGCCACTCCTGGAAGCTTCACCACTGTTCTATGTTTTTGCCACTTGTGGATAATGGCTCTCACAGTGGCTCGCTGGAGTTCCAAAGCTTTAGAAATGGCTTTATAACCTTTTTCAGACTGATAGATGTCAATTACTTTGTTTCTCAATTGTTCCAGAATTTCTTTGGGCATGATGTCTAGATTGAGGATTTTTTGGTCTACTTCACTTTGTCAGGCAGGTCCTATTTAAGTGATTTCTTGATTGAGATCAGTTGTGGGAGTGATCAGGCACGCATGTGGTGAGGGAATGTGAACTCAGCTTCCCAAAGATGTGATAAACCACAGTTAATTTATGTTTAGGGGGGGGGAACCACTTTTTCACACAGGGCCCTGTAGGTTTGGATTTCTTTTTCCCTTAATAATAAAGACCTTCATTTATAAATTGCATTTTGCGATTACTTGTGCTATCTTTATCTAATATTTACATTTGTTTGGTGAACTGAAACATTTAAGTGTGACCAACATGCAAAAGAGGAAATCAGGAAGGTGCAAACACTTTCACATAACTGTATATCCATGTCATATCTATCTTATAAGGCATCTAACATCCATCCATCACTCATATTTATAGCTATCTCAAAAGGCATCTAACTGATTTAATATCTATTTCATTATCTAATTTTCTATTTATCATTTATCCATCTATCCCATAATGTATCCGTCCATCTATCCCATAAGGTATCTAGAGGTGCATATTGTTAGCAGTTACCGAGGGTGCGACAGCGACCGGGCTTTGCAGGAGGAGGGATTGCAGATGCCAGCGTCAATTTCACCTGGATTTGTGTCCTCGGACACACATTCAGCTGAAACGCATTGAGGCACCGCTGTGTGACCCACCAGCTGTCCGCACCGCAATACATGCTGCCGGCCAATTAGAAGCCAGCAGCAGACATCGGCTTTACCATATAACCTTTTTGGTAGCCTAAATGAAAAGAAGGGTACCACACAATGGTATATCCATTAAAATATTCACTTTTATTAAACAATTGATACAAGGTTAAAAAGAAAGGTGCTGGACCAATTAGGAGGGACTCAACACTCCATAGGAGCATCCACTACAGTATTCAAGTATGTGATTAACATTAAACACACAATCCATTGCATAGAGGGAAAAGCACACAATTGTTTTATCCACCTATATTATAACCAACCACCCTTAGGCATGTTGTGCTGCTAATGAAAAGTAACTAGTGTGCAATAAACTCCCTTATGTCTCCTCTGTATATGCTGTGTGTCAAAGTTAAGAAGGTATGCGGGCATTAGCAATTGCTACCTATCACATACGGCTGGTGGAATTCCCTGGGTGTCCCTCTGCCCCGACGCGCGTTTCGCATTGCTTCTTTTTAACCTTGTATCAATTGTTTAATGAAAGTGAATATCTTAATGGATATACCATTGTGTGGTACCCTTCTTTTCATTTAGGCTACCATAAATGCAATATTGTTGTACTGTGGTATGTCACCCTTTATTGGGGATTAGTAATTTAAATTGGGCATTTTTTTGTGAGGATATCGGCTTTACCATGACAGTCACATGGGCAGTGATGTCATGAGCTGCCCATACCGGCACACCAAAGTCAGCTGCCGGCATCTGTGCCAGCTGTAGAGGATGCCACATGGCATGTAAGGTAAGAATATATATATTTTTTCAAATGTGCTGGAAAAGAGCAGAAGGGAACCAGGATGGGGGGGATTATACCAGAAATGGGCACTGGATGGAGGACATTGTTATAGGATGGGGGGGCATTACTACTGGAAAGAAGTCCAGGATGGGGGACATTATTATTGACAGTTGCCCAGGATGGAGGACTTTATTATATGAAGGGGCCCAGGATGGCGGACATTATTAAATAATGGGGAACATTATACCAGGAAGGGGAGCACAATGGGGGGGCATTAATACTGGAGAGGGCCCAGGATGGGGGACATTATTACATGATGGGAAACATTATACCAGGAAGGGGCCCAGGATGGGGGAGATTATTACAGGAAAGAGCCAGGACGGTGGACATTATTACATGGTGGTTGAACACGCATGTCTTTATAGGATTTAGAACGGTACAAGGGCCCATATATCTGACCAACATGCAGGTGGGGGCCCAGGTCCAAATTTTGCACTTGGGCCCATCAGACTCTAGTTACGCCACTGGGTATCTATCCGTCTCCTATATACTGTACATCTACATAGGAAGTCAAAGATCATGTCTTTCCTGCAACTGATGCCAACCGGGGACCAAGCTGACCTTGAAGATGGAGGGTGGGGTGGGCTAACCATCCATATACTGGGGGGAGGTGGGGCCAACCATCCATATACTGGGGGGAGGTGGGGCCAACCATCCATATACTGGGGGGAGGTGGGGCCAACCATCCATATACTGGGGGGAGGTGGGGCCAACCATCCATATACTGGGGGGAGGTGGGGCCAACCATCCATATACTGGGGGGAGGTGGGGCCAACCATCCATATACTGGGGGGAGGTGGGGCCAACCATCCATATACTGGGGGGAGGTGGGGCCAACCATCCATATACTGGGGGGAGGTGGGGCCAACCATCCATATACTGGGGGGAGGTGGGGCCAACCATCCATATACTGGGGGGAGGTGGGGCCAACCATCCATATACTGGGGGGAGGTGGGGCCAACCATCCATATACTGGGGGGAGGTGGGGCCAACCATCCATATACTGGGGGGAGGTGGGGCCAACCATCCATATACTGGGGGGAGGTGGGGCCAACCATCCATATACTGGGGGGAGGTGGGGCCAACCATCCATATACTGGGGGGAGGTGGGGCCAACCATCCATATACTGGGGGGAGGTGGGGCCAACCATCCATATACTGGGGGGAGGTGGGGCCAACCATCCATATACTGGGGGGAGGTGGGGCCAACCATCCATATACTGGGGGGAGGTGGGGCCAACCATCCATATACTGGGGGGAGGTGGGGCCAACCATCCATATACTGGGGGGAGGTGGGGCCAACCATCCATATACTGGGGGGAGGTGGGGCCAACCATCCATATACTGAGGTGGGGTGGGGCTAACCATCCATATACTGGGGTGGGGTGGGGCTAGCCATCCATATACTGGGGTGGGGTGGGGCTAGCCATCCATATACTGGGGTGGGGTGGGGCTAGCCATCCATATACTGGGGTGGGGTGTGGCTAGCCATCCATAAACTGGGGTCGGGGTGGGGCTAGCCATCCATATACTGGGGGGGTGGAGCTAACCATCCATATACTGGGGGGGTGGAGCTAACCATCCATATACTGGGAGGAGGTGAGGCTAACCATCCATATACTGGGGGGACGTGAGGCTAACCATCCATATACTGGGGGGGTGGAGCTAACCATCCATATACTGGGGGGTGGTGGGACTGGGGGGTGGTGGGGCAAACCATCCATATACTGCGGGGTGGTGGGGCTAACCATCCATATACTTCAGGGTGGTGGGGCTAACATCCATATACTGTGGAGTGGTGGAGCTAACCATCCATATACTGGGATAGAATCATAGAATCGTAGAGTTGGAAGGGACCTCCTGGGCCATCTGGTCCAACCCCCTGCTCAAAGCAGGATTCGCTAAATCATCCCAGTTAGATGTCTGTCCAGCCTCTGTTTGAAGACTTCCATTGAAGGAGAACTCACCACTTCTCGTGGCAGCCTGTTCCACTCATTGATCACTCTAACTGTCAAAAAGTTTTTTCTAATATCTAATCTGTGTCTCCTCCCATTCAGCTTCATCCCATTGCTTCTAGTCTTTCCTTGTGCAAATGAGAATAAAGTTGATCCTTCTACAATGTGACAGCCCTTTAGATATTTGTAGACAGCTATTAAGTCTCCTCTCAGTCTTCTCTTTTGCAAACTAAACATTCCCAAATCCTGCAACCTTTCCTCATAAGACAGGGTTTGCAGACCGGTCACCATTCTGGTCGCTCTTTTCTGAACTTGCTCCAGTTTGTTGATGTCTTTTTTAAAATGTGGTGCCCAAAATTGGACACAATATTCCAGATGAGGTCTGACCAAAGAGGAGTAGAGGGAAATAATTACTTCACGTGATCTAGACTGTATGCTTCTGTTAATACATCCTAGAATTGCATTTGCCTTTTTTGCTGCTGCATCACACTGTTGACTCATATTCAGTCTGTGATCTATTAGTATACCCAAGTCTTTTTCACATGTGCTGTCACTTAGCCCTATTCCTCCCATTCTATATATGCTTTTTTCATGGATGAGGTGGGGCTAATCATCCATATACTGGGGGGTGGAGCCAACCATCCACATACTGGGAGGAGGTAGGGCTAACCAGCCATATACTGGGGAGGAGGTGCTAACCAGCCATATACTGGGGGGTGGAGCTAACCATCCATATACTGGGGGGGTGGGGCTAATCATCCATGTACTGGGAGGAGGTGGGGCTAATCATCCATATACTGGGGGGAGGGGCTAACCATCCATATACTGGGGGGAGGTGGAGCTAACCATCCATATACTGGAGGAGGTGGAGCTAACCATCCATATACTGAGGGAGGTGGAGCTAATCATCCATATACTGGGGGGAGGTGGGGCTAATCATCCATATACTGGGGGAGGTGGGGCTAATCATCCATATACTGGGGGAGGTGGGGCTAATCATCCATATACTGGGGGGAGGTGGGGCTAATCATCCATATACTGGGGGGAGTGTTGTGAGTTCATTTTCCCCTTCACTACTGAGGCCCGAGGAACTCCCTCTTCTGGTGAAGAAAGGTAGTGAGCCTGATTGTCAAACACCTGGGGCTGATGATGATGACTGGCTGAGTGGAGTTAATGACTGGATATAAGGCTGCCGACGCCCTTCTGGCCTGCGGGTGAATTCTCTGTGGACTTCTAGGAAACCAGTCTGATTCCTGCTCATCTAAAGCTAAGATTTCTGCTTTGCCTTTTTGCATTAGTTTTTTGTTTTCCTTGCTTTTCTGGATTCTGCCATTCCCTGCTGGGGTTAGCTGAATCTCCTTTTGCCTGTTGCTCTGTCTTCAGAATATTCCTGAGTACTGACATAGCTTTTTTGAAGCCTAGCGTCTTCAGGGCCTTTTTTACTGTCAGTTTGTTGGCTCTTATTTTCATAGGGCTTTTCACGGATTGCAGACAGCAGCCTTCCTGTCCTTTCCTATCTAAGCTAGCGTGGGCCCCATCTGTGCTCAGTCTATCTTTCTGTCTGTGTTTTGTTCTTTCTTCTTGCTTCACCGTCATTATATGTTGGGGGCTGCCTTTTACTTTGGGGTCTGCTCTGGGGCAGTTTAGATTTCCCCTTTCTGTCTTTAGGCTATGTAGTCCTCCGGCTGTGATCGAGGGGCCTAGGGCATCGTAGGAGCCCCCCACGGCTACTGCTAGTTGTGTTGATAGGTTCAGGGGTCTGCAATCCGATAGCTGCCAACTTCTCTGGCTTTCTGGACTTAGCTAGCATTACTATTTTTGCCTCCTACGGTGACTCAATCATAACAGGGGAGGTGGGGCTAACTCTCCATATACTTTGGAGTGGTGGAGCTAACCATCCATATACTGGGAGGAGGTGGGGCTAATCATCCATACACTGGGGGGTGGAGCCAACCATCCACATACTGGGAGGAGGTGGGGCTAATCATCCATATACTGGGGGGAGGTGGGGCTAATCATCCATATATTCTTGGGGGAGGTGGGGCTAACCATCCATATACTGGGGGAGGTGAGGTTAACCATCCATATACTGGGGGAGGTGAGGCTAACCATCCATATACTGGGGGGAGGTGAGGCTAACCATCCATATACTGGGGGGAGGTGAGGCTAACCATCCATATACTGGGGGGAGGTGAGGCTAACCATCCATATACTGGGGGGAGGTGAGGCTAACCATCCATATACTGGGGGGAGGTGGGGCTAACCATCCATATACTGGGGGGAGGTGGGGCTAACCATCCATATACTAGGGGGGTGGAGCTAACCATCAATATACTGGGGGGAGGTGGGGCTAATCATCCATATACTGGGGGGGAGGTGGGGCTAACCATCCATATACTGGGGGGAGGTGGGGCTAAGCATCCATATACTGTAGCCTTGGACATCCCCTCTATCTTCTAACAGATTCCCTCTTCTATAAATGAATGAAATCTGCAATTAATTCTTTCTCCACAACTCTCCGCACACATTAGAGGAGAGTCTGGTGTAATTACATCTCACGGACGTCTGATACTTAATACAGAAACATTACCAGGAAGAATCCCAGATATCTAATAATGGTGTATGAATTATTTCCTAGGGCAGAATGATTAGTTTTATCATTTTTTTTGCAAATCCTTTAAATCATTTGTTTCCACTTAGTAGCGGCAAGGTATATTGATGAAGTAATGAAGTGAAGGCAGCGGCCAGCGTCGGCCAATTAAAAAACATTTTGCTTTTAATGTAATCGCTGTCTGGAAAGTGGAGCGGCTCTGTATGAGGCGTCCTCCTTAAAGCTCCATCCCAGCTGTCGCTTTTCCACTTCTTGGGGTCAAATTTGACTTAGAACATTAAATGTGCAGTCTTTTCGCATTTTTCTTGGGTTAAAGAACATACTTTTCCAATTTTATATTTCTTCATTTGTTTTACTGTTTTTTTTGTTTGCAATTCCCAAATCTATTCATTGGCCTCATGTTTCTGTTAATATGTATATTTTACAATTGTTTTGTTTATTTTTAGCTATTAATTTTTATGTTGTTGTTTTCGCTACATTGTATCTAAAGCAAAACATAGGGCAACAATCAAAATCTGCTTCTATTTGAGGCTACAGTTCCTACACAGACCTATGTGTTTACTAGTCACCCGCTTAGAGTTACAGTATTGGCCCATAGTAGTCCATGGGCACAATATTACATATCTGTACAACATGGATCCCATAAAAAAAAGGGAGCTGTCTAGGTGAGCGATTGATTTCTGCAGGTCCTTGATTTCTATAATGTAAGTATATGGCCGACCATGTAATGTAAAAAAGGGGTAATCACCACCCCTACAGAGTCCAAATCCCCCAATAAGAAATGTGGTCAGGTGTCTTCATCAGGAGCCAATCCCTTTAATAAACCCCTATAATTGGATCCTATAGGGCAGGATCTAATTAGAGCAGAAACCGATGACAAAAATGGAAAAGGGAATCCAAAAAGTTTTACAAAGCAATATTTACAGACATTAGAGGGATCCCTCCCCCGCGTTACAGTCAGTGCGGAGCGGAGGAGGGTAGCGATGCGTGATTCCTGGTAGAGCCAGCGGATGCCTCCGCTGTGTCCAGCGTGTCATTATTAATCCCCCCGCTGCTTATGTTTCTTTATGCATATTTAGTGCCACACCGTACACCACTAATGAGCTGCAATCTATTCCCACCGGAGAGAACAGACACAAGCGCAGGTTCAAGGGAAGAAAAAAAAATCAAGGATTTCAGATGCAAACTCTGAGATTTGCTGCTGGTGAAATGCACATTTTACATTGTGCTACTCCTGTACGGGCCCTTAATCAACCAATACAACGTCATAGAAAGCTTCTTCTATGACTTAAAGGGAATTATCATGAATTTCATTTTGCCTCAATTCATTAAATGTAAGTCTGTAGAACAAGAAGAATGTATTATTTAAGCATTTTTTTTGTAATGTAGCAAACTATATTTTATTTTTATAAACTTTACTGGAGGTAGCCATATTGGAGGCATCTCCTTCCTTACAGTTTTGCCTATGTAGACAGTGCCGCAGGGTGCCAATGAACAGGAGCTAATGGTCAGAAAAATATCCATCGAGCCCCTTTTATACTCCCTTAATGGCATTGCTCTAGCATGGGGGCTGCATACAGATCATTCCCTGTGCGTAGTGTTGCTTCTTTGCAATTTCTGAGAACTTTCCATCAAAAATTCTATCACCCTCTAATGATAACGAGCCTCCGGCCATGGTAACATGACCGTTTTCTCTGCATCCAAGAAAATCGGTCCGATGCCAATTACAACCAGCGTACGACCAGCGTACGACCAACGTACGACCAACGTACGACCAGCGTACGACCAGCGTACGACCAGCGTACCACCAGCGTACCACCAGCGTACGACCAACGTACCACCGGCGTACCACCGGCGTACCACCGGCGTACCACCAGCGTACGACCAACGTACGACCAACGTACGACCAACGTACCACCAGCGTACCACCAGCGTACCACCAGCGTACCACCAGCGTACGACCAGCGTACGACCAGCGTACGACCAACGTACCACCGGCGTACCACCAGCGTACGACCAGCCTACGACCAACGTACGACCAGCGTACGACCAACGTACCACCAGCGTACCACCAGCGTACCACCAGCGTACAGCCAGCGTACGACCAGAGTACAATCTTATTTTCTCAGCGGTGGAGAGGAAATTAAAAAAAAAAAAGTTTCTCCACCTTCTCCATTATGTCAGTCCTTGAAAATCAGCAGCACTCGGATGTCATCGTAGCACTGTTCGATTTTTGTCACAGATCCATAGACATGAACGGGCGAGTGCCAGCCGATTCTCATAGGCAAATTGTACATGTGCACAACCCGAAAAAATAACGTGGGTACGAGTGTGATCTGTCAAACCCACGGACAGCACTTGTACAAATTAAACGGCTGTCTGCACCTAACCTTATAATGATAAGGAGATGACTCAGCCGACCCTGTCCCACCCTACACAGCAAAGCTGAACAGAATTCCACAGAAACCAGGAAATGTCGGCCTTTTGAGTTTGTGCCTCACTGGCTTCAAGGAGTTATTTAAGATTAGAAAAATATGACTGCTTTGTTCCAGAAACAGCGCCACCTTTCTCTATAGTCCGTATTTGGTATTGCAATATTGAAATAAATGTAATACCAGATATAGTTTAAGAACAAGAGTGGCGCGCTTGCTAGATAAAAAAAGTCATGTTTTATTAAAGGGAGAATAGTAGATTACTTGAACGGACCACGGCTTTAACCCTATAGTGACTGCAGATGATGTACAGGAAGAGAGTGAAACAATAAATAAATAAAATTAAAAATCATATATATTATTTTCCAACTAGATGGAAAAACTATGTTTTTATTGCCCCCATCTGTAATAAATTGGATTAGCCTCATAGTGCAGCTCATCACCGGGAGGAACCCAGGACCACCACGCCACCGGGGTCACGTCTTAATGCAATGGAGTGGGAGCCAATTCAATTATCTCCATTGTTCAAGATGAATAAATGTATTTCATTTCTCGCAGAGCAATAAATGTCTCCCCGATATTTCAGTGCTTCGGGGATAATATCAGCAGATTTTAATATATTCTTTGTGCGTGGCTCGATTCAATTCTCCCAATGTGGAAGTTTATTGGTGTGCGAGGTGGTAGGCGTCCCGTGACCTTGAGATTTTGGGAATGTTAATTTTTTTTCAGGATGGATTTTTCCCTGAGAATGAAGTTTAGGGCCACACGTGGCCCCTTGTGTGACAGAGGAGCAGTCAGCACTACGGTCAGCCTCTCCCCAGGCTGCAGTGCCTGACAGCAGAGAACAATAGATTGCGCTTTCCTACAACGTGGTTACATCTAAGACTCGCTACGCTTTCTTTCTTGGTTTGCCTTCCTTTATGATGCATCACACAAAGGTTAAGGAGGAAATCCTATTTATAAATTTGAAAAAGGTTCAAACATTTTGGAGACGTCCTTACCTGATGAGCGACGCTGTTCACAGCGAAGGCGCCTTTTTGTCTCATCTCAGCCGTGACTTGGGCTTGTATCTTTAATTGGGAGCGGTGGGTTAGCAGGAAGCAAAGCCTTCACTGTGAGGGAGGTCAATAGTAAGACTTACTCTACCCTAGACCACCAGGGCAGCAGACATTACCACTACACTACCCTAGACCACCAGGGCAGCAGACATTATGAATGCACTACCCTAGACCACCAGGGCAGCAGACATTAGCACTGCACTAACCTAGACCATCAGGGCAGCAGACATTAGCACTAGACTACCCTAGACCATCAGGGCAGCAGACATTACCACTACACTACCCTAGACCACCAGGGCAGCAGACATTACGAATGCACTACCCTAGATCACCAGGGCAGGAGACATTAGCACTGCACTAACCTAGACCACCAGGGCAGCAGACATTACCACTGCACTAACCTAGACCATCAGGGCAGCAGACATTACCACTGCACTAACCTAGACCATCAGGGCAGCAGACATTAGCACTGCACTAACCTAGACCATCAGGGCAGCAGACATTAGCACTAGACTACCCTAGACCATCAGGGCTGCAGACATTACCACTTCACTACCCTAGACCACCAGGGCAGCAGACATTACGAATGCACTACCCTAGATCACCAGGGCAGGAGACATTAGCACTGCACTAACCTAGACCACCAGGGCAGCAGACATTACCACTGCACTAACCTAGACCATCAGGGCAGCAGACATTAGCACTGCACTAACCTAGACCATCAGGGCAGCAGACATTAGCACTGCACTAACCTAGACCATCAGGGCAGCAGACATTAGCACTAGACTACCCTAGACCATCAGGGCTGCAGACATTACCACTACACTACCCTAGACCACCAGGGCAGCAGACATTACGAATGCACTACCCTAGACCACCAGGGCAGGAGACATTAGCACTGCACTAACCTAGACCACCAGGGCAGCAGACATTACCACTGCACTAACCTAGACCATCAGGGCAGCAGACATTAGCACTGCACTAACCTAGACCATCAGGGCAGCAGACATTAGCACTAGACTACCCTAGACCATCAGGGCTGCAGACATTACCACTACACTACCCTAGACCACCAGGGCAGCAGACATTACGAATGCACTACCCTAGACCACCAGGGCAGGAGACATTAGCACTGCACTAACCTAGACCACCAGGGCAGCAGACATTACCACTGCACTAACCTAGACCATCAGGGCAGCAGACATTAGCACTGCACTAACCTAGACCATCAGGGCAGCAGACATTAGCACTGCACTAACCTAGACCATCAGGGCAGCAGACATTAGCACTAGACTACCCTAGACCACCAGGGCAGCAGACATTACGAATGCACTACCCTAGATCACCAGGGCAGGAGACATTAGCACTGCACTAACCTAGACCACCAGGGCAGCAGACATTACCACTGCACTACCCTAGACCACCAGGGCAGCAGACATTACCACTGCACTAACCTAGACCACCAGGGCAGCAGACATTACCACTACACTACCCTAGACCACCAGAGAAGCAGACATTATGACTATACTACTCAAGACCACCAGGATAGCAGACATTACCACTAAACTGGATCATCGAACAGCAGACATTACCACATCACTATGCTGAAAAAAAAAAAGAACATACCGCGCCTCCAAAAAAAAAAAAAAAAAAATCTCACATTGATCTAGTACCACTAGGAAAAAACAGATAACAGAACATGAGGCTCTTAGTTTCACATTCTGATGAGACTGTATGGAACCGCTCAGTGGGTCCTAACTTTTATTGCTTTAAAAGAGCTGCCTCATGTGCTACCACCGCCGCAGCAACCACCACACAAGCGCTAAACCACAGCAACAATGGCCACCACACTGCACCAACACCAAATGAGAGGAGCATTGAATCTCACCTTCCCCAAGATCACAAATGAGAGCAAAAAAAAAATAGGCTGCACCCTTTTGCAGTCTCCTGCCAATTTAAATCACCTGTGCCAAATGGGAGGAGTGCACATCCGAAAAAAAAGGACAGATCATGCAATATGCTAAAAAAGAGAATGGGCCACACCTCCAAAATCATACACTGATATAATGCTGCTGGGCAAAAATATATAGAGATCAATGTATGATGTTTTGGAGGTGCGGTCCATGGTCTTCTTTTAGCGTGTTGCATGCTTTGTCCCCTTTCTTGGATTCCTACCATTTGGCACAGGTGATTTTAAATTAGCAGGAGACTGCAAAAAGGAGGACGCACATGGCACCCATCTCTCCTGGTCTCATGATGGATGCACAGCGCACCCGTGTGTCGTGGTCTTGCGATGGATGCACAGCGCACCCGTGTGTCCTGGTCTCGCAATGGATGCACAGCGCACCTGTCTGTCCTGGTCTCACAATGGTCTCACAGTGCACCCCTGTTCTGGTCTCACGATGGACACAGCGCACCCCTGTCCTGGTCTCACAATGGATGCAGAGCGCACCCCTGTCCTGGTCTCACGATGGACTCACAGCGCACCCCTGTTCTGGTCTCACGATGGACACAGCGCACCCCTGTCCTGGTCTCACAATGGATGCAGAGCGCACCCCTGTCCTGGTCTCACGATGGACTCACAGCGCACCCCTGTCCTGGTCTCACGATGGACTCACAGCGCACCCCTGTCCTGGTCTCACGATGGACTCACAGCGCACCCCTGTCCTGGTCTCACGATGGACTCACAGCGCACCCCTGTCCTGGTCTCACGATGGACTCACAGCGCACCCCTGTCCTGGTCTCACGATTAACTCACAGCGCACCCCTGTCCTGGTCTCACGATTAACTCACAGCGCACCCGTCTGTCCTGGTCTCACGATGGACACAGCGCACCCCTGTCCTGGTCTCACAATGGATGCAGAGCACACCCCTGTCCTGGTCTCACGATGGACTCACAGCGCACCCCTGTCCTGGTCTCACGATGGACTCACAGTGCACCCCTGTCCTGGTCTCACGATGGACTCACAGCGCACCCCTGTCCTGGTCTCACGATTAACTCACAGCGCACCCCTGTCCTGGTCTCACGATTAACTCACAGCGCACCCGTCTGTCCTGGTCTCGCAATGGATGCACAGCGCACCTGTCTGTCCTGGTCTCACAATGGACTCACAGCGCACCCCTGTCCTGGTCTCACGATGGATGCACAGCGCACCTGTCTGTCCTGGTCTCACAATGGACTCACAGCGCACCCCTGTCCTGGTCTCACGATGGATGCACAGCGCACCCCTGTCTGTCCTGGTCTCACGATGGACTCACAGCGCACCTGTCTGTCCTGGTCTCACAATGGATGCACAGCGCACCTGTCTGTCCTGGTCTCACAATGGATGCACAGTGCACCCCTGTCCTGGTCTCACGATGGATGCACAGCGCACCCCTGTCTGTCCTGGTCTCACGATGGACTCACAGCGCACCTGTCTGTCCTGGTCTCACAATGGATGCACAGTGCACCCCTGTCCTGGTCTCACGATGGATGCACAGCGCACCCCTGTCTGTCCTGGTCTCACGATGGACTCACAGCGCACCTGTCTGTCCTGGTCTCACAATGGATGCACAGTGCACCCCTGTCCTGGTCTCGCGATGGACGCATAGCGCACCTGTTTGTCCTGGTCTCACAATGGATGCACAGCGCACCTGTCTGTCCTGGTCTCACAATGGATGCACAGTGCACCCCTGTCCTGGTCTCACAATGGATGCACAGCGCACCTGTCTGTCTTGGTCTCGCGATGGATGCACAGTGCACCCCTGTCCTGGTCTCGCGATGGATGCACAGTGCACCCCTGTCCTGGTCTCACGATGGACTCACAGCGCACCCCTGTCCTGGTCTCACGATGGACGCATAGTGCACCTGTCTGTCTTGGTCTCGCGATGGATGCATAGCGCACCTGTCTGTCCTGGTCTCGCGATGGATGCACAGCGCACCCCTGTCCTGGTCTCACGATGGACTCACAGCGCACCTGTCTGTCCTGGTCTCGCGATGGATGCATAGCGCACCCGTCTGTCCTGGTCTCGCGATGGACACACAGTGCACCCGTCTGTCCTGGTCTAGTGATGGACACATAGCGCACCTGTCTGTCCAGGTCTTGTGATTGATGCACAGCGCACCTGTCTGACCTGGTCTCGCGATGGATGCACAGTGCACCCGTCTGTCCAGGTCTCGCGATGGATGCACAGTGCACCCGTCTGTCCAGGTCTCGCGATGGATGCACAGCGCACCCGTCTGTCCAGGTCTCGCGATGGACGCACAGCGCACCCGTCTGTCCAGGTCTCGCGATGGATGCACAGTGCACCCGTCTGTCCAGGTCTCGCGATGGATGCACAGCGCACCCGTCTGTCCAGGTCTCGCGATGGATGCACAGTGCACCCGTCTGTCCAGGTCTCGCGATGGATGCACAGTGCTCCCGTCTGTCCAGGTCTCGCGATGGATGCACAGTGCACCCGTCTGTCCAGGTCTCGCGATGGATGCACAGTGCACCCGTCTGTCCAGGTCTCGCGATGGATGCACAGTGCACCCGTCTGTCCAGGTCTCGCGATGGATGCACAGTGCTCCCGTCTGTCCAGGTCTCGTGATGGATGCACAGTGCACCCGTCTGTCCAGGTCTCGCGATGGATGCACAGTGCTCCCGTCTGTCCAGGTCTCGTGATGGATGCACAGTGCACCCGTCTGTCCTGGTCTGGCGATGGACGCACAGCGCACCCGTCTATCCACCACATGCCCAGGACCAAGTTTTTTCCCTGGAACAAATCAATTAAGCTTCCTTAGAACCATAACAAGCAGAGATCTATGAAAATTGTTGGCGACTTGTATTACGTTTTATTACACATAGATAAAGCTTTATTTTCAGGCGCTGGATACCCCTTTGACTGCGCCTCTACACAATCACGGAGATTAATAAGTCACATATTTGCCTTTGCAGCTTCAGCTAAAATCTGATCATACAACTAATTAATTCACCCGCATTCAGGCAGGAGCATCGTTTCGCCGACCTCCCTGGGGGCCATTGAGAAGTGGAACCAAGAGCCACCGAGGCTTGGAGCTGGTGAGATTGATCTCGCATTCAATAGCTTCATTTACCTCGCCACCTAATTGCCATTACATTCAAATTAAAAGCAATATGCTCGCTGTAATTAGCTACCTGGCTTATTCCCCGAGCTGGGTCTCCATGATTTTCACAGTCGATGGTATATCATGTGAAGATTTTTTTTTTTTTTAAACTTTTCCAAACTTTTCTCATTGCATTTCTTACCTAGGGACCCGCGCTTCACGCCGACGCCTCGTCCTAACCTTCTCTCCAAAACAGTCAATATAATCACTTATCCCAGCAGACAGCGTGCGGCTCATTACGCCGGCCACATCTTCCAATCGCTCTGCTTACTGGCAGGTACGTCTCCAAAATGTAATTAATCTTTCTGTCCTCTACGTAAGTTCCCATAGCGTTCCTATCTATCAGGAAGTACGTGGAGAACAGGCACTTAAAATGCCAACACCAATTAAGACGGAGAAGCTTAGCGGCTTGATTAACATATTCTGTGATAAGTTTGTGACTGGCGGATGATACATACGTCGCGCGGTTGCATCGGGGGCCTAGTTGGGTACATGTCAAACTGGCTGGGATCTAGAATGTGGCTTTGGAAATTTATTTAGATTCCGATCAACAGATTGTGCAGCGACCGTTCAGGAGCCACTTACCGTGCCGTCAAGGTGAATCGCAGACCTTAAAGGAGACCTCCAGTCCACAAGGACAAATTGTGGATTTGTGTTTTCCTAAGGCTGGATTCACACATCCGTGTTTTACGTGCTGCAAGAACCGGCAACAGGTATCCTGACCCAACCTTCATAGGCGTATGTGAGGGTGTCGAATTCAGATCAGTAGGGATTCGAAAACCTTGCCTACTACCCTAGACCACCAGGGTAGAGGATATTTACCCATTACCAAAGACCTAGGAAATGGAACTAATCCCCTCCGTTACCATAGGTCAGAAAGAATACGGGCAATAACCTCTCATCTACCTCAGATCACTAGGGAGTGAAAAATTTGCATACCCACGACCCTAGACCACCAGGGTAGAGGAAATGTATCCATCCTTCGCCCTAAATCACCAAGGAAAGCTAAATAATCTTTTACCCAGACCTGTTACACACCTGGCCCTGATCCGGGCTTTGCTCCCCTCATCACAGTCCTCTGAACTCTGTTGTGCTCTATGTCGGGCTTTGCAGATGGCCCGGCTCCATCCCACGTGATCATCTGCATCAGTCTATATAAGGCCCACCAAGAAATGCATCTGTGTCTTGGTATTAAGACTTTCTAGGTGCTCATGAGTTTTTTTTCTGCTTCCTGTTTCTAGTCTTCCAGGACCTTGGTTACATATCTGCCTGCAGCTTCCAGAACATCTCCTGCCTGCAGCTTCCATGACCTCTGCTACCTGTTCCCGGTCTTTCAGGACCTCTGCTACTTGTTCCTGGTCTTCTGCCCGCTTGAAGATTTCAGAACCTCTGCTACTTGTCTGCGGTCTCCAGGACCTCTGCTACCTGTTCCCAGTCTCCTGTCTGCCTGAAGCTTCCAGGACCTCTGCTACCTGTTCCCGGTCTTTCAGGACCTCTGCTACCTGTTCCCGGTCTTTCAGGACCTCTGCTACCTGTTCCCAGTCTCCTGTCCGCCTGAAGCTTCCAGGACCTCTGCTACCTGTTCCCGGTCTTTCAGGACCTCTGCTACTTGTTCCCAGTCTCCTGTCCGCCTGCAGCTTCCAGGACCTTTGCTACCTGTCTGCGGTCTCCAGGACCTCTACTACCTGTTCCCAGTCTCCTGTCCGCCTGCAGCTTCCAGGACCTCTGCTACTTGTCTGCGGTCTCCAGGACCTCTGCTACCCGTTCCCAGTCTCCTGTCTGCCTGCAGCTTCCAGCACCTCTGCTACCAGTCTGCTGTTTCCAGGACCTCTGCTACCTGTTTTGCGATTCCTGCCTGTCTTCAGCCTCCGGAACCTCCACTAACTGTTTCCCGCGAGCCTCGTCTGGCTGCAGCACTGACGCTCATGGCCCATGTGCCACCCGGACCTTGAGTTTTGGGGATCCACCTCAACTAGCAGCCTGACAAGCTGCAATACCAGGCTCTGCTGTAGCCCAGAGTGGCAGTGTTGCTGGAAGAAAGCAGTAATTTTTTTTAGCTAATTTCCACATACATGTGATCCTTTGTAGCTTCTGCTTCGTGTGATTCGCTCTTGTGTTTAGTAATAACCGTATATTTTATGTACGGTATTTTATAATAAACTCAGTAAAAAGCTGAGACTGGGGAATTATTCTGCTTCAATGATCGCCCTGGGTATTGTAAAAAGCTTGTGCTTATTATCTAATTTTGCTCTGCAATTATTTTTCTCCATAAAAACGCTGCTTCATTAGCGACCACACAGGCACAGGGCAGCGGCAGTTCTCCGCTGTGATATGGCGTGCCGCCCTCCTACAGGTAAGACCGTGGGTTCAGGTGTAGACTACATTTTCCTCCTCTTCTGATAGGCCTAACAATCAGGGGGGTTAATACTGACTATGGTAGTTGGGGGTACACTCATGGACGCATAGATATGGCCCCTCATCTGTAGGTTAATCCTTTGCCTTTGAAAACATGGTACAAATTCACCTTAAAGGGGCTGTCTATTTCTTGAGATCTGACCTGCAGTACCCAAAAATGGACACTACTCATATTACACAGCTGTGGTGTCCGGCTCCATATACTGTGTACTGGTAACAACTGATCTGTTAAGGGGTAACTTTCAGACCTATCCTACCTATCATATTTATCTTATCTGAACAACCCCTTTAAAAAAATAATGTTTAATCCACCTTACCAAACTCTTTCAATCTTTGATCACTCACCCCTGTGTTTAGCTTAAAACAGAGATATGTGGTATCTCCCCTATAACCAGTATGACCTTCCCTTCTTTTCTACTGTTCCTCGGGGGCGGGGCAAGATCTTTGAAAAGTTCCTTAATTGGGTTATTCTAGAATGTAAATGTTTTTATCCAAACTCCTGTACATCCTAAACTTGTTTTTTCCTACAATTTCTTTGAACAGACCCCTCTGTTTCGGTACTTGGCCTGTTTCGCATCACATGTAAGAAACTATATTTCCTAGATATTTCCTCCAGGCTTCTGGATTCTCCCTGTGCTACAGAGATATGAATAGTGCTGTGCAGAGATTATGATTGTCCTACAGAAAATGGAATTACTGGAGGACACAGGTGAAAACAACCACATAGAATGGGGTATTTTGGGGGCTTTATTACAGAAAATCCTTTTGTTTAAAAATTGGAGTCAAAGTGTCCACAAGTCTCCCAGTGTGGCCACAGAACCAGGGTCTCCTGCAAATCTATGTGCTCAACATAACATGTCCCAGCTTTACAGCACCCACAGGAACGAGGACCAACATGGGTGCCATGTAAGGTTTATACTATGCCTGCGCCAACAGGGAGACAAGAGAGATGGACTGCAGGAAGAAAGCAGATTCCACCGTCCTCGCAGACCCTGTCAGGAGGGTATATCTGCAAGTCAACTGTAGAGGACTGAGAAACGTAGCCTAAAACAGAGAAGTCCCTAAAATCTGTCCTGCTCCTGATTATCACTGAGCAGGACTAATACTGAGGAAGACTAATACTGAGCAGGACTGAGCAGGATTAATACTAAACAGGACTGAGCAAGACTAATACTGAGCAGGACTGAGCAGGACTAATACTGAGCAGGACTAACACTAAGCAGGACTTACTAAGCAGGACTGAGCAGGACTAATACGGAGTAGGACTAATACTGAGTAGGACTAATACTAAGCAGGACTAATACTGAGCAGGACTAATACTGAGCAGGACTAATACTGAGCAGAACTAATACTAAGCAGGACTGAGCAGGACTAATACTGAGCAGGAGTAATACTGAGGATGACTAATATTGAGGCTAAAAAAAGAGTAGTCCCTAAAATATGCCCTGCTCCTAATACTGAGAAGGACTAATACTTAGCAGAACTAATACTGAGCAGGACTGAGCAGGACTAATACTGAGAAGGACTAACACTAAGCAGGACTGAGCAGGGCTAATAATGAGCATGACTAATACTGATCAGGTATAATACTGAGGATGACTAATACTGAGGCTAAAAAAGAGTAGTCCCTAAAACATGCCATGCTCCTTATACTGAGCAGAACTAATACTGTGCTGGACTGAGCAGGACTAATACTGAGAAGGACTAACACTAAGCAGGACTGTGCAGGAGTAATACTGAGTAGGACTAATACTAATCAGGACTGAGCAGGGCTAATACTGAGAGCATTTGCTCATAAATGTTTTACACCGAGCTCCGTGTCTTTGTGATGTTGCCTGCAGCTAATAATAGTCCGCTAAGCACTGGAAGAAGATGCGCTTCACAACGTCTTGGACAGGAGAACAGATGGCACGTCAGAAGCAGCTGATATTTGTGCGCCAACATATCTGTTTGGCAGATATTTCTAGACTAAATTAAATCTTTAGTCAATATGATAGAGATACATGTTCCCCATTCGAGGTACGCTGGGATTAGATAACAGGGCCTGGCTTTTTGGTTCTTGATATAGCACCACTCTTGTCCATGAGCTGCAATTCCACACACAGCCTGTGAGCAAGAGCGGCGCTGTTCCTTAAAAAAAAAAAGTTTCTTCCTTGGGTTGGGTAACGTCTTGATGAATTGACTATTGGTTCAGGATTGAATATGGCTCCAATTTTGCACGGATTTTGGAAGTAATAATATAATTCAGGACTTTGCATAAAGATACAGTGTAGCAGCAGTGATGATTGGTGCCTGGTCCTTGTTAGGGATGGCGGTAGTATTACTTTTCCAGGATGATGAGGTTGGAATCCGCGCTTCTCTACCTCTATGACTCATGATATAACAATGGGGAGGCGATGAGAAGAGCCGCTATCTCGCTGTTACTACGCCTCGATGGCGCGTTACTCGGGATGCATTTGATGTGTGAAGCGGTTAACCCTCCAGTGGCCGGGTGCAGAGCCACATTTGGAATACTAATACTGATAAAAAAAAAGGTAAATGACGATCGCTGGTGATAAATGCAAGAAAAACCTATGAAAGCTGCAAAGCCGTGCTGCATCCACAATGTGTGCACGAAAGGGGAGTCAATAGGTCCATGCAGCACCTCAAATAATAATAAAAAGGTTTCCTTATTATTAATGGGGACTTCTCCTTAAGGCAGCAGACCCCTTTCTACATACCTGATTAGGACATATGGATGCCATATAGAAGCCCCATTTATTAGCCTTGGTGGAGAGACACTCTGGGGGACTCAGCGTCTTTAGGCATTACATATCTGGCCATTGATTTGAAAGGCTTGATTGTAGTACCGCACTTCTCCAGTAGTGGCCACTTCAAGCAAATGGCAAAGCTGATCTCTGAAGCCGCACCTGCAGCGATCAGAAGATTGAGGGGGCTGGCTTCAATTTTAAGAGGGGGTTCTGTTCATGAGATAACCACTCTGACACAGTCACAGTCGTAATCTTATGTGATGTCCCCTCCGAATAATAGGTCGTGTAGGTTAAGTAGACGCTAAACGTGGTAATATACATATGATATACGGACGTCATTGAGTTGTGTTCCCTCCTTTTAAGTGCCAAAAAAAGAGATCCTCCTTTTCTCTGGCGCACATGGAATAGATGGGAAATTCATTAGAATGGGAACATGCAATTCTACTTTTAACCTGCAGTGGTCACTGTGACTTCTAGTAAGAGACACAGGATCGGCGGCGATCGGCTGATCATCTCATTGACTTGTGATGGAATAAAGCTTTAATGTAAAATGGTAGAACCAGGACCAAAAATGTAACCTACTGACCTGACACCCGCTGATAAAGAACACGTGTTCCAGGCTATTCTGAAAAGCCAGCTCCCACGGGTGACCATCCAGTATTCATCCCCATAAGACGGAGCATGTCGTATGTAGGATCTTCTGCTTTATTTATAGTCGGAGTGACCTCATTTTTCCAGTGGAGAGATTCCCCGTTACGACGCTTCCTGCAAATGCGGTGTTTACACTCGATCCTAATACAATCAGGGGATTTGGTAAAAAAAAACCTCCGCACTTAGGTGTATTTAGGAACGATTATCTCAGCGACGGTGGACAAAAGATAAGCTTTCCACATTTTGATTGCTGCCTTAGCCTTGTGTGTATATACCCCAGCAATGTCCGGAGACTGATGTCAGAAGGAACCAAAATGTTTATATATTAGGCTGACGTCGTGCATTTATGATGTATGTTCTCTGAAAAGCTACTATATATACGCACCTTTAGGCGACCCTCGGATAGTGGGGGAATCCTGATCTATTAGCCCAATCTGCATCTAGCATAGTATTATTCTCAGGGGACTGATGGCACCAGCACTCAATGAAACCAGTAGATCCTTACCGGTCCTAATGGGAGGGGGAAAAAAAGCATTTGAATTGGGATTTCACCACTGATGGTGTCTGACTAGGTGCAGGACCCATCTCTGGGGGGCAGTAGCAAAACTATAGGGGGTCCAGGGGTAGAATTGACTCCTGGGCTTGGTGCAAGCGCATGATTTGAACTAATGCAAAAAAAGAAAAAAAAAACCCACATCATCCTATGCTGTAAAGATGTGCATTACTCCAATGCTACATTAAAAATGCATGCGCTTCTATATACGCTCCAAATTAGTCAATAAGGGAATCCAAGCAATTATTCATGCTGTATAGATTATGAGTTTCCATTGTACGTGACTCTGATGCCACCTTGTAAAAAAGCAGCTCTGTACATCATAGCGGGCAATGTTTGGATGCCTATTCTGATCTCTAGATGGGGGGTATATAGCACTAACTTTTGGAACCAGGTGTCCATTAGAAAAAAAAACAAACAATAACCGGAATTATTAATGTCCATATGGATTTTCAAGAGAAATAAGTCACTTATGATTCAGTCTTCACTGCACTTCTGGAATTCTATTCATGTATCAGGAAGAATACCAGAGTGATACCGGCCGGAGAAAACTGGGGTTTCCCTTTGAAAACCAAGGTCTTTTTCTTTTCTTTTTTTTCCTCTCTGCATTGCTAGGCAACCCTATGAGTTAAGGCTTTTTACAAAACGTAGCTCCCTTTTTTTTTAAGAAAAAAAAAACAAACATTATGGAATGAAATAGCAACTTGTCATCTTTGGTAATTAATGCTAAGACAGGAAAGCTGTAAATCAATTTACATGTGAAATATGAAATAGTCAGATGTCATTGCTGGGTTCGCTCTGTCATTTGTCACTCTGTAGCCACTGAGTCAGTCCTGTACTCTCTGAAGGTAATACCTTGCATTTACATTAGAGTGCACCTTTCATTTTCTTTCCCACTGACTCTATATGACTAATGACTGATTCCAGACACAAGAAGGGGCTTTTACTAGAACTCTGCACCTTGTCTCTATACCAAACCTCCTATAATGAAAACCATCAATCAGCCGCAATCCACGCTGCCATTCAACTTCCAGCCAAAATGACTCTTTGCAGACTCCAACTTCGGAGTGGTGGTATACGACCGGATAGATGCATGCACTTACAATCGATAAATAGTATTAGCGCTTGTAAAACTGGCCAAAAAAAAAGGATTATGTCACCATTTAGCTGCCAGGGGGGGTTGCATTTTTCTTAAGCCATCCCCAGTCCTATGCCTCCCCTGTAGGCACATCATTCAATGCTGCAGAAGAAAGGAACAGGAAAGTAAATGATCCTATGAGAAGAAACCACCATATTGTGACTTCCTGCATCCAACATAGAAGTAAAACCTCATCAACCGTTGACTACTTTGTCATCAAATCCCCAATGGGTTCACTTTTCTGATCCGTAAAAACCAACATGATTGCACATAAAATAAACCAATCTGATAAGAACTTTGAACTTGTTGGCTATCGTAAGTAAATAAAAGTTGACCATGAAATATTAGAGAAGTCCTGATACCTGCAGGTGCATATGGAGAAGAATTAACCAGCTCAGGAGCAGCAATCATAGGACCGTAGGCAAGAGAATTGTGGATTTAAGGAAATCCTTGACGGAATCTTATTGCATTGTTTACAAATAATAAATACAAGTAAATAAAGAGCTGGAAGCCATTTCCACCAAAGCCCTGGCCATCAATTCGAGGGTAATTGTAGCCATTGCAGAGTATAGATAGTGAACCCCTTCTTCCCATTGACAGCCATAGTGGATGTGGCTCCCCCCTTACCTGCAAACAGCTGCATCCAGGCGCAGATCTTGTACACAGTGGCTGTGTTGCAGAAGAAGAAGAGGGCAAAGCAGGTGATGCAGCCCAGGATCAGCACCATGGACAGCAGCACAAAAAACGCAGCTGCCTTGAAAGCTCCTGAAGGAATGGTGCTGAAATCTGTGAAGGATCCCCTGCAGGTGAACTCTCTGTTACCTGCTCCATTGCCTACACAATAGTGGAAAAGCCCAAAGTAGCCAGGCTTGGGTGTATTGACACTGTCCCCTATCCAGTAGGGTTGTATGAAGACCACCACATTGATGATGGCAAAGCAGATGGTAAAAATGGCCCATAGGACGCCTATGGCTCTGGAGTTCCTCATGTAATTGTCATGGTAGAGCTTGGAGGCTTCTTGGGAAGGGAGCATCTTGGCAGGAGATCTCTGGACACAACAACCCTAGGACAAGTGGCTATGCAGATTGCCCATGCGACCTTAGCCTTGGCATGCAGTTTGCTGGAGATGGAGATGATCCCCAGGTGGAGGAGCAGGATTCCAGCACTAGACTCCTGGAGAGGATGGAGAGAGAGGTACCCAGCTATTCAGACATAGCAGAGTCCCTGGGAGCAACATAAATGACAGATGCCCTGGGTAGCAGAGCTGGAGAGAAGCAGAGTAATGCTTAGTGATGCCGCAGACCCTTGCCATCTGTGGGGGGAGGTGGGAGAGAAAATAGCAGTGTCAATGCAACAGCAGAGACTTGGCTGACTTCATCCCTCCCTGCAGCTGCTGGGACTCCATCTTTGCTGTGCTTTCCTTCTGCTGCCTACTGCGCGCTCCCGAGCCTGTGCGCGCCCCCGCTATAATGCAGATTTGGGCAGAAGGGAAAAAAAGAAAAGAAAAAAGGGGGGACTATTTGCCAGGCAGCCCTGAGCTTTAAAAGCTCTGATCTCATCTGTTTTCTGATCAAATCATTGGCACAATAAGAATGCAACCAAAGCAGATAGCATTGCATTCACACAGAGCATAATAACAAGCCCTGGAGCCTTCCTCCATCCATCACCCCCCCCATATTCAGTGCAATAATAATAATCCTCCTGGCAGGAAGAGGCAGGTAGTATTAGATCACAGCAAGGAGTCTCCTATAATAATTACATCTCCTGCCAGACACAGGGTGGCCAGACTGACTGTGACCAAGGCATTGGCTGCTCAGCTGTGCTGCTCAGACAGCCCTCTCTCACTGTGCAGTGCCAGACTGGTGATGTGATGTGGCATATGCCCACTAGGGGCCAGGAAAGACCACTGATCCTGTTCATCTTCATTAGACATAAATACATAGAATTTCACTCCGGTGTCTGACAATTATTCCATCTGGATTCATCTTCCTAATGATGTGGACTGGCATAATATTTGGATATCTCATTATATAAAGGCACCAGGAATGAGAAGGCTAGAAAAAGCCTTGGATGGCATCAAATACATTGCAACTGCATCATTTATGCAAATATAAGTAAGGACAACCACCATCCCCCCAAAAAAGGCTTAGGATTCCAAACATTTGCATCAAATCTTCATCTACTTAGTGTGGTTCTTCCAGGTTATCTTCTAAGCGGTGTGGTCAAAGTTGCATTCTTGGGTTCCCCACTGAAAAGCTGCCTTCCCTAAATTCATCGGTTGGAGCTATAATTCAGGTCTGGTGACTGGGGGAAGGGCAAGGACAACTCATCAACTCCCCTAACCCCCTACCTGATCTATCTATGACAATAAATGACATCGCACTTTCCACTGTACCAGAAGTCCGTTTCCTCGGAGTGACCCTCGACTATATCCTGTCCTTCAAAACACATATCCAAACTCTCACCACCTCCTGTAGCCTCCAACTGAATAATATCTCCAGAATCTGTCTTTTCTCCAACCCTGAATCTACCAAAATGTTAGTACATGCCCACACCATCTCCCACCTCGACTACTGCAATATCCTCTTCTATGACCTCCCTACTAACACTCTCGCACCCCTCCAGTCCGTCCTTAACTCTGCTGCACAACTAATCCACCTTTCTTCCCATTACTACTCCACTTCTCCAATCTGCAAATTCCTTCATAGACTTCCAATTACCAATTCAAACTACTAACATTGACCTACAAAGCCATCCATAATCTGTCTCCTCAGTATATTTCCAAACTATTCTCCCGCTACCTTCAAACATGTAATCTCCGGTCCTTCCAAGACCTCCTTCTCTCCCCCACACTTATACATTCCTCATCCAATTGCCTCCAAGACTTCTCCC
Source organism: Dendrobates tinctorius (assembly GCF_039654945.1). Lineage (NCBI taxonomy): Eukaryota > Metazoa > Chordata > Amphibia > Anura > Dendrobatidae > Dendrobates > Dendrobates tinctorius. The sequence continues at coordinate 2,425,636 of NW_027361695.1, read as the reverse complement.
AAATTCTCTGGAATTCTGTCCCCAACCCATCCGATTATCCACCACATTCGGTTCTTTCAGATGGAACCTGAAAACCCATCTCTTCAAGAAAGCTACAGCCTGCAATGACCCTGCTGCCACCTCACCACCATTTGAGCTGTCACCTCACCACCACCAGAGCTGCCACCTCACCACCACCACCAGAATTGCTACCTCACCGCCACCAGAGCTGCCACCTCACCAACATTGGAGCTTCCACCTCACAACCATCACCAGAGCTGCCACTTCACCACCATCGAAGCTGCCACCTCACAACCACCACCAGAGCTGCCACCTCACCACCACCACCAGAGATGGCACCTCATCATCAGCAGAGCTGCCACTTCACCACCATTGAAGCTGCCACCTCACCACCATTGGACCTGTCACCTCATCACCATCAAGGCTGCCACCTTACCACCATTGGAGCTGCCACCTCACCACCACCAGAGCTGCCACCTCTCAAACACCACCAGAGCTGCCACCTCACCACCAGGGCTGCCACCTCCCCACCACCACAAGCTGCCACCTCACCAACAGAGCTGCCACCTCGCCACCAGCAGAGTTGCCACCTCACCACCATTGAAGCTGCCACCTCACCACCTTTGGATCTGCCACCTCACCACCATCAGAGCTGCCACCTCAACACCATCGGAGCTGCCATCTCACCACCATCAGAGCTGCCACCACACCACCATCAGAGCTGCCATCTCACCACAATCGGAGCTGCGGCAACCCCCTACCCTACTGTCTTCTTCCCATTACCCTGTAGACTGTAAGGCCACAAAGGCAGAGCACTCTCCTTTCTGTACCAGTCTGTTATTGAGTTAATGGTGTTCTAAAAAATAATAACAGCTCTGGAAATCACAGATATCTGACAGAAAAGTTGTCAGTTGCATTTGTTCCCCTCCTCTTCCTTCTTCCTGGTGTAATATCTGTGCAATTTCCTGAAAGCGTCCATTCCTGTCCATTTCTGTTACATATCGAGGTTGCATTAGTCAATTAAACCCATTGATTAATTTTCTGTTGGTAGTAGACAATGATCAGTATTACATAAAGGACTATAAAGCTTACAGTCAATTATAAACGGGCTCCTATTATTTCATCTCTCATACGCTGTTTATACTTTTACAAGCAATATTGATTGGAAATGTTCTAATATTTTGTGTATACAGCTCCTATGCAGACCGGTATGGCCCTATGGTACAGGGGCGGACATATCATTGGTGCCAAGCTCAGGTCAGGAGAGGTGCCGGCCAGGGCAAGTTTTACGATCCGATTCTCGGACGAAAAATTCACCAGTGTGTCTCTGCCCAAAGAATAAATGTAGCAGCAGTCAGGTACTCCATCCCTCGTTCTGACGATCGGTGGCGGTCCCAGCTGTCAGACCACAATTGATCAAAAAGTTATAACCTATCCAATAGTGGAACTTCCAACAGAATACCCCTGTTGCTCCATTCATTGATACTGACCCCATTAATCCCATAGAGTTTGGACGGAGGAGTTACAGCATGCTCAGCCACTGCTTCGTTAAGCTCTCCATCTCTGCGGTTGCTCTCTGCACTCCGTCCCCTGATCAGTAGATGTCCCAGCATTGTGATCCTTTGTGATCAGAGATTTATCACAAGTGAAAAATATCAATTTATTGGCGTGATTATCATATGATCCGATTTCACATTTTTTATTAGATCAGGCAAAACAGAGTAATTTTCCGATTGGAATAGTTTTATAAAAATGCTCCTTTGTGTAGATATCACTATTGAATACTAGCTCTGGCGCCCCCTGCTGTTCTTTTCATTCTCTCTCAGAACGACCACCAAGGTGGTCACACATGCTCAGTAGCGCTGTCTCTCGTGATCTACAGGCGGTGGAGTATTTCCTACTATTGTGCATGCAGCCAATAAGAATCTGAGCTAGAAGCGGATTTTTCTGACTAATTACTCAATATTTGTCCATTTCAGGTGCAGGTCATCATTCTAATTTTTTGTATTTTTTTTTTATTTAGCTTGTACTATTTCCTATGCATTAAATATACAAAGGATTTTCCCTCCTTATTTTAGGGCAGGGGACTCCGCGTTGTTAAAGTCATTCTGGGTAAAAGACACAAAGCCATCACAAAAAAAACGAAGCCGTACAGTGCTGGGACTGCAGGGGAACAGAACTGGACAGCGGCCAAATCCATCAGTTCTCCTCTGTTCTGCTTTCCAGAAGCCGCAGTCACCGTGTCAGCAACTTTGTTGCACAATTTTTAGTAATGCGATTACATTCTCGGCTGGCTCTGACTACCTCTGTTAAATTAGTTGTTACATTGATATCTTTATTTAACGAAAACCAGTGGAGGGAATACAGACCATCACACCGCTGCCAATCCCATTGTCTACACCGGCCAGGGAAAGCGGAAATCGGGAGCAAATTAGCTCCTGAATGGTCACTATTTTGCAACCAATGGTGTCCTTGGATTATGGGGGCCCAAAGCATGGATCAAAATGGGCCCTCATTATGGCGCCGCGCTTTGCAAGCCTTGAGAAGTAGGGACTTGGGTTTGTTTCCTCCTTTCCATGACATTTGGGCCAATCCACCCAATACTTGCTAAAATATAGTCCTCCTGCACATTCTCTCGTCATCTAATATACTTCTACTTGGAAATTTGACCTTGATCCACGCTTTAAAGGAATTGTCCACTTTGGACAGTCCCTCTCAGTTCCAGATAAGTTGATCTCAGCTGGAATATGAGGGAGATCCTGGCAATAAGTGTTAAAAATAGCAAGTTATCCCTTATGCAAAGAATAGGATAGGGGAAAATTTGCAGATCACTGGGAGTCCGACTTGGCTTGGCTTTCTCCATCAGTCCCATAGACAATGAATGGAGCAGAGCTCGAGCATGCACTCCTCCACTCAATCCTGTTTTAGGATTGGGGTTCAGCAAATTATCCCCTAACTTATGGATAGTGAATAACTTGTTATTTTGGGAATAACCCTTAGGCTATGTGCCCACGTAGCGATTCTGAAGCAGAATAAACCTGAGCAGAATCGCACACCCTGCTCCTGGGAAAACGCATGCGTTTTTTGACGCGCTTTTGTAAGCGTTTGTCAAGCGGTTTTGCCCATATAATTGATGGTATGCGGAATCGTATGCGATTCCGCAAAATTAATGAACATGCTGCGTTTTTAATCGCTAAGCGATTCCGCAGCGGATAAAAACGCACCATTGGCACAACATGTGCGTTTTTCATTAAAAATCAATTGTATGCTTTCCTTAAGCGTTTCTGCAGCAGAATCGCTTGTCTAAAAGCGCCGCAGAAACGCTTAAAAAACGCTACGTGGGCACACAGCCTTACATTTCTAACTTAATGCCCTTAGAGGGTAAAACAAGCAAAACACTTATAATGTCCCTTTATAAATCCATGGGCTTGTTCATCAATTCATAGACATGATGCCCTTTGCAACCTGTAAGGGGAACTGCCTTCTATTAAATCCTACTACACAGAAGGCTAGAATTGGAGACATGTGGAAGGCAGGCATGGATATCAGGCAACATGAGAGGACCGTGACGTTGCATCTAATGGTTGTCAACGGTGTCCCACTGTAACCAACATTCACCGCAAAAATTACAGACCAACTGGATTTTCAGTCTTAGACTTGCTGCTAATCTATACATGAGGTCGTGTAGTCCTAGCCTTAAGTGCCCCTCCAGGTTAGTGTTACAAGGTTGACGCTGATCCTCCAAATTGGGCATGGAATATTATATGAGCCGTTCTGCGGACGGGGGGCAGGAGATCAAGCAAAAAAAAAAATAATAATAGGAATCAACCCATTAGAGCGTTATATATATGAAATATCTCCAGGAGATGGCGAGGAGAGACTACAAAGGTAAGAGACAGATGTGGGATATGAGTCAGAGATGAGTCAGGTCGGCCAGAATATAATATAATATCTCCATCCCGTAATCATAGATTCTGTTCTCCAAGTAGCAAGAATAGGTAAGAATATAAGAATATGTCGGAAGATCGTTATCATCGAATGGAATCCCCCTTTTCAGCATGGCTGGAGCATATATATCAGGGATTGTTTTTTGCATGGCGAGCTGAAAGCTTATTCTACTGCTAGAAATAAATCGAAAGGAGAAGACAAAGGTACTGTAGGTTTTTGGCATTTGCTGATAACTGAAAAGTCACATCAGTGAGAGAAGAAAGTGATGCACCAAATCTCTTAATGTAGTATAATGCTCTGCTCATAGTCCTCCATATAGCTTAATAGTCTTTCATATAGCATAATGCACTTCCCATAGTCCTTCATATAGTATGTTACCCATAGTCCTCCATATAGTATAATGCACTCCCAATAGTCCTCCATATAGTATAATGCACTCCCCATAGTCCTCCATATAGTATAATGCACTCCCCATAGTCCTCCATATAGTATAATGCACTCCCCATAGTCCTCCATATAGTATAATGAACTCCCCATAGTCCTCCATATAGTATAATGCACTCCCCATAGTCCTCCATATAGTATAATGCACTCCCCATAGTCCTCCATATAGTATAATGCACTCCTGATAGTCCTCCATATAGTATAATGCACCCCATAGTCCTCCATATATTATAATGAACTCCCCATAGTCCTCCATATATTATAATGAACTCCCCATAGTCCTCCATATATTATAATGAACTCCCCATAGTCCTCCATATAGTATAATGCACTCCCCATAGTCCTCCATATATTATAATGAACTCCCCATAGTCCTCCATATATTATAATGAACTCCCCATAGTCCTCCATATAGTATAATGCACTCCCCATAGTCCTCCATATATTATAATGAACTCCCCATAGTCCTCCATATAGTATAATGCACTCCTCTTAGTCCTCCATATATTATAATGAACTCCCCATAGTCCTCCATATAGTATAATGAACTCCCCATAGTCCTCCATATATTATAATGAACTCCCCATAGTCCTCCATATATTATAATGAACTCCCCATAGTCCTCCATATAGTATAATGCACTCCCCATAGTCCTCCATATATTATAATGAACTCCCCATAGTCCTCCATATATTATAATGAACTCCCCATAGTCCTCCATATAGTATAATGCACTCCCCATAGTCCTCCATATATTATAATGAACTCTCCATAGTCCTCCATATAGTATAATGCACTCCTCTTAGTCCTCCATATATTATAATGAACTCCCCATAGTCCTCCATATAGTATAATGCCCTCCCCATAGTCCTCCATATATTATAATGAACTCCCCATAGTCCTCCATATAGTATAATGCACTCCTCTTAGTCCTCCATATATTATAATGAACTCCCCATAGTCCTCCATATAGTATATTGCACCCCATGATCCTCCACACAAAATCCCTTACCGTATATCTCACACCTTTTATTTAGTGAATGCCTCTAATCAAAGGCATTCACCCTTTATCATACCCTCAAATAAATCCCGATCCCAGACCAGACCGCTGACTCAATGCAGACCCTCCAATAAATACAGACACCTGAAACAAATGCAGACCAGATAAATAAATGTACAGCCATAGTCGATAAATACTTAAAGATCCCACGCCAGACCCCTAACTTAATACGGACAAAAGCCCAGACCCTGTAAAGTAATACAGATCACAGATCAGACTTCTGAAATAAATACTGACCCCAAAGGCCCCCAATTAATACAGACCAAAGACAAGACCCCAGTGTAGGATCACAACTCTTCTGGAAGCTTCAAGGCACAGTCAGTGGTAGCAATTGAACCAAGGCCTAGGGTCCTGGGGACTCAAAGACCCCACTGCCACATAAGAAGCCACAAATGAACAGTCTCTAGAGCATATGGGGTGCGGGAACAGGCGACCACCTTTGAGTCTGAGCTGCCAGGTCTCTGAATGAACGTAAAGATCACGTCCTAGATAAGTGTCTTATTAATCTCCCCAAAAATGACATATCCTAACATGAATGATGTATGACAGCCGAGTTTCACATTTTGCATGATGTTCTGTGATCGTGCAGTAGATTTTCATAGGACTTCAAGTAAACTTACGAACAGACTTTTAGTAGAATCACTTAGAACACAATTTCAGCTCTACTACATCTACATCTACTATGTGCTGTATGGCCACAGTGAGAGCCCTCTGCTGGCGGGATCCTGCACTGCTGACTTCAGGATACACCCTGATATGTGAGAAATCCAGATGAGCTGTCTAGTAATGCTGCCGAGTCTAAGGCGTAGCAACAGTGATAAAAAATATCACCGTCAGCAGGACACGGCGTGTATCTAACCCGCGACCTGGCTGGGATACCCGCCGACATCTGTAGTGAAAGCATAAAACATTGTACATACCCTAGAATAGTATTGATAACATTTTCACCTCGCCATGAAAGAAAGTCCAGGCGGCTCCGACGATGGAAAAATAAAAAATGGCGACACAAACTTCTTTTTTTACAAATTTTTTAACATAATTTAAACCATTAAAATGCATATATATATCTAATATATAAAGCTCAATGTGTGTATATATGTGTGTGTGTGTGTGTATGTGTGTGTCTGGGAAATTTTAACCCCACGCGTTCCAATTGTCCAGTTGTCATGGCGGCACTGATGTCATCATAGGTTGCAAGCCCCGCCGCTCATTATGATGTCATAATGGTTGACTATGGGATGGAGGATGTGTGATGGGTATATGGGCACTGGACTATGGGATGGAGGATATGTATGATGGGTATATGGGCACGGGCCTATGGGATGGAGGATATGTATGACGGGTATAAGGGCATGGGACTATGGGATGGAGGATGTGTGATGGGTATATGGGCACGGGACTATGGGATGGCGGATATGTATGATGGGTATATGGGCATGGGACTATGGGATGGCGGATATGATATGTGTGATGGGTATATGGGCACGGGACTATGGGATGGCGGATATGATATGTGTGATGGGTATGTGGGCACGGGACTATGGGATGGAGGATATGTATGATGGGTATATGGGCATGGGACTATGAGATGAAGGATGTATGATGGGTATATGGGCACTGGACTATGGGATGGAGGATATGTATATGGGAACGGGACTATGGGATGGAGGATGTGTGATGGGTATATGGGCATGGGACTATGGGATGGAGGATATGTATGATGGCTATATGGGCACGGGCCTATGGGATGGAGGATGTGTGATGGGTATATGGGCACGGGACTATGGGATGGAGGATGTGTGATGGGTATATGGACACTGGACTATGGGATGGAGGATATGTATGACGGGTATATGGGCATGGGACTATGGGATGGAGGATGTGTGATGGGTATATGGGCATGGGACTATGGTATGGAGGATATGTATGATGGGTATATGGGCATGAGACTATGAGATGGAGGATATGTATGATGGGTATATGGGCATGGGACTATGGGATGGAGGATGTGTGATAGGTATATGGGCATGGGACTATGGGATGGAGGATATGTATGACGGGTATAAGGGCATGGGACTATGGGATGGAGGATATGTATGACGGGTATAAGGGCATGGGACTATGGGATGGAGGATGTGTGATGGGTATATGGGCACTCGACTATGGGATGGCGGATATGTGTGATGGGTATATGGGCACGGGACTATGGGATGGAGGATATGTGTGATGGGTATATGGGCACGGGACTATGGGATGGAGGATATGTATGATGGGTATATGGGCATGGGACTATGAGATGAAGGATGTATGATGGGTATATGGGCACTGGACTATGGGATGGAGGATATGTATATGGGAACGGGACTATGGGATGGAGGATGTGTGATGGGTATATGGGCATGGGACTATGGGATGGAGGATATGTATGATGGCTATATGGGCACAGGCCTATGGGATGGAGGATGTGTGATGGGTATATGGGCACGGGACTATGGGATGGAGGATGTGTGATGGGTATATGGACACTGGACTATGGGATGGAGGATATGTATGACGGGTATATGGGCATGGGACTATGGGATGGAGGATGTGTGATGGGTATATGGGCATGGGACTATGGTATGGAGGATATGTATGATGGGTATATGGGCATGAGACTATGAGATGGAGGATATGTATGATGGGTATATGGGCATGGGACTATGGGATGGAGGATGTGTGATAGGTATATGGGCATGGGACTATGGGATGGAGGATATGTATGACGGGTATAAGGGCATGGGACTATGGGATGGAGGATATGTATGACGGGTATAAGGGCACGGGACTATGGGATGGAGGATGTGTGATGGGTATATGGGCACTCGACTATGGGATGGCGGATATGTGTGATGGGTATATGGGCACGGGACTATGGGATGGAGGATATGTGTGATGGGTATATGGGCACGGGACTATGGGATGGAGGATGTGTATGATGGGTATATGGGCATGGGACTATGAGATGAAGGATGTATGATGGGTATATGGGCACTGGACTATGGGATGGAGGATATGTATATGGGAACGGGACTATGGGATGGAGGATATGTGATGGGTATATGGGCATGGGACTATGGGATGGAGGATATGTATGATGGCTATATGGGCACGGGCCTATGGGATGGAGGATGTGTGATGGGTATATGGGCATGGGACAATGGGATGGAGGATATGTATAATGGCTATATGGGCATGGGACTATGGGATGGAGGATGTGTGATGGGTATATGGGCACTGGACTATGGGATGGAGGATATGTATATGGGAATGGGACTATGGGATGGAGGATGTGTGATGGGTATATGGGCATGGGACTATGGGATGGAGGATATGTATGATGGGTATATGGGCATGGGACTATGAGATGAAGGATGTATGATGGGTATATGGGCACTGGACTATGGGATGGAGGATATGTATATGGGAACGGGACTATGGGATGGAGGATGTGTGATGGGTATATGGGCATGGGACTATGGGATGGAGGATATGTATGATGGCTATATGGGCACGGGCTTATGGGATGGAGGATGTGTGATGGATATATGGGCACGGGACTATGGGATGGAAGATGTGTGATGGGTATATGGACACTGGACTATGGGATGGAGGATATGTATGACGGGTATATGGGCATGGGACTATGGGATGGAGGATGTGTGATGGGTATATGGGCACTCGACTATGGGATGGAGGATATGTATGATGGGTATATGGGCATGAGACTATGAGATGGAGGATATGTATGATGGGTATATGGGCATGGGACTATGGGATGGAGGATGTGTGATAGGTATATGGGCATGGGACTATGGGATGGAGGATATGTATGACGGGTATAAGGGCATGGGACTATGGGATGGAGGATATGTATGACGGGTATAAGGGCATGGGACTATGGGATGGAGGTTGTGTGATAGGTATATGGGCATTCGACTATGGGATGGCGGATATGTGTGATGGGTATATGGGCATGGGACTATGGGATGGAGGATATGTGTGATGGGTATATGGGCACGGGACTATGGGATGGAGGATATGTATGATGGGTATATGGGCATGGGACTATGAGATGAAGGATGTATGATGGGTATATGGGCACTGGACTATGGGATGGAGGATATGTATATGGGAACGGGACTATGGGATGGAGGATATGTGATGGGTATATGGGCATGGGACTATGGGATGGAGGATATGTATGATGGCTATATGGGCACGGGCCTATGGGATGGAGGATGTGTGATGGGTATATGGGCATGGGACTATGGGATGGAGGATATGTATGATGGCTATATGGGCATGGGACTATGGGATGGAGGATGTGTGATGGGTATATGGGCATGGGACTATGGGATGGAGGATATGTATGATGGGTATATGGCACGGGACTATGAGATGGAGGATGTGTGATGGGTATATGGGCACAGGCCTATGGGATCGTGGATATGTATGATGGGTATATGGGCACGGGACTATGGGATGGAGGATGTGTATGATGGGTATATGGGCACGGGACTATGGGATGGAGGATGTGTGATGGGTATATGGGCACGGGCCTATGGGATCGTGGATATGTATGATGGGTATATGGGCACCGGACTATGGGATGGAGGATGTGTATGATGGGTATATGGGCATGGGACTATGGGATGGAGGATGTGTGATGGGTATATGGGCACGGGACTATGGGATGGAGGATAATTATAATTTGCTATAACTAACCACAGTTAGTTACTATGCCCGGGCAGCGCCGGGCTCTTCAGCTAGTATATATATAATAAAAACTATAGTTTGGTGTCGTAATGGTACTGACCTGGAGAATTGTGTTACCGGGTCATTTTTCCAGTAAAATTAATGCCGCAAAAACTAAACTAAAAAAAAAAAATGACACAATTTTTCTCTATTTGTCACCATTTCTCAACAATTGGAATATGTTTTTCCCCTATTTTCAGCGCATTATATGGCAAAGTGAATAATGTCATTGAAAGTTACATCTCATCCTGCAAAAAAAAACCGTCATGTGACTATTTTGATGGAAAAATAAAGAAAAAAAAGTGATGGCTCTTCGAAGGAGGGAGGAAAAAAAAAAAAGAAAGCATAAAAAAATTAAATTCTCCAGAAAATATGGGGTTATATGAGATAGAAGTGATAACTTTATCTCAGATGAACACTTTTAACACCTCCTTTTCCCCTTAATAAAGATGTCACAATGTCTAGAAGAGAAACGATCTTTGTTTCCCATAGCAACCAATCACAGTGCGGTTTTCATTTCAAATTATGCTCTTGAAAAATGAGAGCTGAGCTCTGATTGGTTGCCATGGGCGACGTGGCCTGCTTTTCTTTAAGACAGTTTTCTAAATCTGCCCATTGGGGCAATTTATTAATACAGTAATAAGAACTGTAATATCGCGGTCGTGACTTAACAATGGATCCTTAGAGGAACAGAAATCGCAAGTGATTATGAAATATTGACAGTTCAGGCCTAGCCTTCACGGAACTTCAATGGTGGTCACCCAGTCGGAAAGGCGAGAAGTTGCTAGGCAACACATACATTAGACCTGAAGGGGACCCGCGTGCTGACTGGTGGTTTTATGGATTTTTAACGGAATTTTTTTTTTTATTAATGTGCGTCAAAGGAAAATTGTAAGAATTCTCTCACGAGAGTAATTAATCACCCAAATTGTTTTCTTTCTTGCAAATGAGTATTTCATGGCCGAAATTACCTGAAATCTCTTGGGAAGAGCGATAACTCTCATAACCCAATTAGACATGATAGACCCAATTAATCACCAGAATCTAATGCAGAACCATTAGAGGCAACATTCAGAAGGAAACCGCCATAACGTCCCAACTACCACGTGATGGAACTATGGGATATGGACATGTAGGGGGCATCATGGCTGAAAGGAGGGGGCTGGCCATTTCTAGTACTTGGTTGAAAACCCTTTGTTGGCAATGACTGCCTGAAGTCTTGAACATCAGCAGACGCAGTGTTTCCTCCTTTTTGATGCTCTGCCAGGCCTTCACTGCGGTGGTTTTCAGTTGCTGTTTGTTTGTGGGCCTTTCTGTCTGAAGTTTCATCTTTAACAAGTGAAATGCATGCTCAATTGGGTTGAGATCAGGTGACTGACTTGGCCATTCAAGAATATTCCACTTCTTTGCTTTAATAAACTCCTGGGTTGCTTTGGCTTTATGTTTTGGGTCATTGTCCATCTGTAGTATGTGTGACGACTCCTGGAGTGGACCCCTGGGTCGTGACACCAACCCTCCCAGGGCGAGCTGACTTAGTGAAGACCACCCCCTGTACAGGGAGTGTCAGGGGCAAGCCCCAGGGGGTGAGGTACCATGACTGCTGGCACCAGGCGGCCGGCTCACAGGAGACACGAGTGGGTGAGTGTGTCTGCAGGAACGTGTAAAGCGTGGACACGGGAACACGTGGTATACAGAGACTTCGTTCGTCCGGGTGTGAGTGAAGCAGGATGCGTGCAAGGAGCACGTCAGAGCACTGAGTCAGGCAGCAGGTGTGCCAGGAGGTGTAACAGAGTACAGAAGCAGGGTGTGTGCCAGAGGGCACAACTGAGCATAAGACAGAGCACAGGATTGGTACGTGTGCCAGGAGGCACAACAGAGTAAGAGACTGAGTACAGGATCAGAGCATGTGCCAGGAGGCACAACTGAGTATGAGACAAAGCACAGGCTCCGAGTGTGTGCCAGGAGGCACAACTGAGTATAAGACAGAGCACGGAATCAGAGTGTGTGCCAGGAAGCACAACTGAGGATGAGACAGAGTACAGGGTCAGAGCATGTGCCAGGAGGCACAACCGAGTACGAGACAGAGCACAGGGTCAGAGCGTGTGCCAAGAGGCACAACCGAGTATGAGACAGAGTACAGGGTCAGAGCATGTGCCAGGAGGCACATCCGAGTACGAGACAGAGCACAGGGTCAGAGCGTGTGCCAAGAGGCACAACAGAGTGCAAGGAAGGGGACCCGAATACAGCGCACAGCCAGGCAGGGACACGGCAGACCAAGCCAGGAAGCACAACAATAATCAGGCACCTCCCCTAGGGGGAGGTCGTCTGATACAGCACATGACTACCACTGGTTCCGGATCAGGACCTAGCCAGAAAGCACACGGGTCCTCCATTACCATAGAGAGGACCGGCCCTATACAGCACTGACAGGAGCACGCAAGTGCAAACGTGACATGGAGGAGGAGACCCGGGGACGAGAGCTGCGCGTGCGCACCCGACGGGACCCCCAGAGTGACCGCGGCTCCGGAAGAGATGACGTCGGGACCGAGGTCCCGCCCCCAGGTGAGCGCGGCGTGACAGTACCCCCCCTTTACGCCCCCTCTTTCTAAAACTGGAGAGGAACAAAGACAAAATCTGGGGTGCGTGGATATTCTCCCTGGGTTCCCATGACCTCTCCTCGGGGCCAAAACCCTTCCAATCGACCAAGAACATGGTTCTCCCTCTTACCTTCTTCATGGCCAAAATGTCAATCACCTCAAACTCATCCCCCAAGCCAACAGGCTGGGGTGTGTGGCCTGGAGAAGGATGAAATCGGTTAAGAACCACAGGTTTAAGGAGAGACACATGGAAGGAATTGGGAATACGGAGTGAAGGAGGCAGCTTCAATTTGTAAGCAACATCATTAATCTGCCTGAGGACCTCAAAAGGACCAATGTAACGGGGACCCAGTTTGTAGGATAATACCTTAAGGCGGACGTATTTGGTGGAGAGCCACACCTTGTCACCAGGGAGAAATGGAGGAACGTCCAGGCGCCTCTTGTCAGCGTGTAATTTCATTCTGTCCCGTGCTTTATCGAGAGCGGTTTTGGTCTCCTGCCATACCCTGGAGAACTCCACAGACAGAGGATCGGCAGCAGGTACCCCCGAGACAGGAAGTACCGGTAGAGGCACACTGAGATGTTGCCCAAAGACGATGAAGAAAGGAGACTTGGTAGACGATTCACTGGAGTGATTATTGTAGGCGAACTCAGCCCAAGGAAGTAGACCGACCCAGTCATTCTGATGAGCATTAGAAAAATGCCGGAGGTAGGATGTAAGGATCTGGTTGGTACGTTCCACCTGCCCATTGGTTTGGGGGTGATAGGCGGAAGAGAAATCCAATGACACTTTCATGAGTCCGCATAGAGCTCTCCAGAACCGGGAGGTGAATTGGACCCCTCTGTCTGACACGATGTGCTGGGGGAAGCCGTGAATCCTGAAGATATGGGAAATGAAGATCTTCGCCAAGTCAGGAGCAGAGGGTAGACCGGGAAGAGGAATGAAGTGGGCCATCTTTGAAAATCGGTCTACAACCACCAAGACCACAGTACAACCAGAACAAGGCAGATCAGTAATGAAATCCATGGCTATGTGCTGCCATGGAGCCGACGGAACGGGAAGAGGGAACAGAAGACCGGAGGGTGGTTGTCTGGGTATCTTGCTCTGGGCACAGGACGGGCAAGATGCTACAAAGTCTTTAACATCCTGGGAGAGTGAAGGCCACCAATAATGGCGAGAGATTAAGTCCAAAGTCTTTTTGACACCAACGTGGCCGGCAATCTTGGACGAATGTCCCCAATTTAGCACTCGCTTTCGGTTATTCTAAGCCACAAAGGTTCTTCCCGGAGGTAACGTGGTTAACTTGACAGGAGCCACAGTAATTACTTTGGATATATCAATGATATGAGAGGGTTCTTCCTCTGCATCAGACGACAGGAATGATCTTGACAACGCATCCGCTCTAACGTTTTTATCGCTGGGCAGAAAATGTAGCTCAAAGTCAAAGCGGGCAAAGAATAGATACCACCTGGCTTGCCGAGGATTGAGCCTCTGTGCAGACTGGATGTACGCCAGGTTCTTATGGTCCGTGAAGATCTTGAATGGATATATGGCACCTTCCAGTAAGTACCTCCACTCCTCCAAGGCCAACTTAATGGCCAATAGCTCTTTGTCGCCAATGGAGTAGTTCTGCTCAGTGGAGGAAAATACTTTAGAAAAGAAGCCACAGGTGACAAAACGTCCTGAAGAGGATTTCTGCAGAAGGACTGCGCCAGCCCCGGTAGAGGATGCGTCCACCTCGAGGGTGAAAGGTCTACTAACCTCAGGTCGGTGAAGCGCCGGAGCAGCGGCGAAGGCTTGTTTCAATGACTGGAAGGCCTCTTCAGCCTCAGAGGGCCGAGCCTTTGGGTTAGCTCCCTTGCAGATAAGGGACGAGATGGGGCGAACCAACGAGGAGAAATGAGGAACGAACTGTCGGTAGTAGTTCGCAAAACCAAGGAAGCGTTGGATTGCCTTCACCCCATGGGGCTGTGGCCAATTGAGGACGGCGGACACCTTTGCCGGATCCATGCGTAGACCTGATTCTGAGATAATGTACCCCAAGAATGGCAGGGACGTTTGCTCGAAGGCACATTTCTCGAGCTTGGCATAAAGGCGGTTCTCCCTCAGGCGCTGGAGGACTTGACGCACGTTCTTTGCTGGGGCATTGCAGAGGCCGAAGCGCATGACCAAGTACTCGTAGTGATCATCTCTGGTGTTAAAGGCGGTCTTCCACTCATCCCCGGAACGAATGCGGATCAAATTGTAGGCCCCACGAAGATCCAGTTTGGTGAAAATTCGAGCTCCTCTAAGTCGGTCAAAGAGCTCCGGGATCAATGGCAATGGGTACTTGTTCTTGACCGTGATATTGTTCAGGCCTCGGTAGTCTATGCAAGGACGGAGGGAGCCGTCCTTCTTTTTTACAAAGAAAAATCCCGCTCCCGCGGGCGAGGAGGACTTACGGATAAAACCTCTCGCAAGGGTCTCCTGGATATACTCAGACATAACTTGGGTCTCAGCAGGGGATAGCGGGTATATCCTACCCCTGGGTGGCGTAGAACCAGGAATGAGGTCAATCGGACAGTCATATGGCCGATGGAGGGGCAGAGTCTCGGCCTCCTTCTTGTCGAAGATATCTGCAAAGGACCAGTAAGCCGACGGCAGACCTGTAGGTGCCAGGGATGGATCGGCAGAGTTCATCGGACAGACGGGCAACAGGCACTTCTCCTGACAGAACGGTCCGGTCCCCACCGGAGTATCTCGCCCGACCGCCAGTCCAGGGTTGGCTCATGAGTCCGTAGCCAAGGGAGGCCTAGGAGAAGTGTGTAAGACATGGTAGACAAGACGAAGAAGGAGATCTTCTCCAGGTGCAGGGCTCCGATCTGCAGCTCGATCTCTTCGGTGGCTTGATTATACTGTGACGACTCCTGGAGTGGACCCCTGGGTCGTGACACCAACCCTCCCAGGGCGAGCTGACCTAGTGAAGACCACCCCCTATACAGGGAGTGTCAGGGGCAAGCCCCAGGGGGTGAGGCACCACGACTGCTGGCACCAGGCGGCCGGCTCACAGGAGACACGAGTGGGTGAGTGTGTCTGCAGGAACGTGTAAAGCGTGGACACGGGAACACGTGGTATACAGAGACTTCGTTCGTCTGGGTGTGAGTGAAGCAGGATGCGTGCAAGGAGCACGTCAGAGCACTGAGTCAGGCAGCAGGTGTGCCAGGAGGTGTAACAGAGTACAGGAGCAGGGTGTGTGCCAGAGGGCACAACTGAGCATAAGACAGAGCTCAGGATTGGTACGTGTGCCAGGAGGCACAACAGAGTAAGAGACTGAGTACAGGATCAGAGCATGTGCCAGGAGGCACAACTGAGTATGAGACAAAGCACAGGGTCCGAGTGTGTGCCAGGAGGCCCAACTGAGTATAAGACAGAACACGGAATCAGAGTGTGTGCCAGGAGGCACAACTGAGGATGAGACAGAGTACAGGGTAAGAGCATGTGCAAGGAGGCACAACCGAGTATGAGACAGAGTACAGGGTCAGAGCATGTGCCAGGAGGCACAACCGAGTACGAGACAGAGCACAGGGTCAGAGCGTGTGCCAAGAGGCACAACCGAGTATGAGACAGAGTACAGGGTCAGAGCATGTGCCAGGAAGCACAACCGAGTACGAGACAAAGCACAGGGTCAGAGCGTCTGTCAAGAGGCACAACAGAGTGCAAGGCAGGGGACGTGAATACAGCGCACAGCCAGGCAGGGACACGGCAGACCAAGCCAGGAAGCACAACAATAATCAGGCACCTCCCCTAGGGGGAGGTCGTCTGATATAACACATGACTACTACTGGTTCCGGATCAGGACCTAGCCAGAAAGCACATGACCACTACAGGTTCCGGGTCAGGTCCTCCATTACCATAGAGAGGACCGGCCCTATACAGCACTGACAGGAGCGCGCAAGTGCAAACGTGACATGGAGGAGGAGACCCGGGGACGAGAGCTGCGCGTGCGCACCTGACGGGACCCCCGGAGTGACCGCGGCTCCGGAAGAGATGACGTCGGGACCGAGGTCCCGCCCCCAGGTGAGCGCGGCGTGACAGTATGAAACAACGCCCAATCAGTTTGGCTGCATTTGGCTGGATCTGAGCACACAGTATGGCTCTGAATACCTCAGAATTCATTCGGCTGCTTCTGTCCTGTGTCACATCATCAATAAACACTAGTGACCCAGTGCCACTGGCAGCCATGCATGCCCAAGCCATCACACTGCCTCCGCCGTGTTTTACAGATGATGTGGTATGCTTTGGATCATGAGCTGTACCACGCCTTCACCATACTTTTCTCTTTCCATCATTCTGGTAGAGGTTGATCTTGGTTTCATCTGTCCAAAGAATGTTCTTCCAGAACTGTGCTGGCTTTTTTAGATGTTTTTTAGCAAAGTCCAGTCTAGCCTTTTGATTCTTGATGCTTATGAGTGGCTTGCACCGTGCAGTGAACCCTCTGTATTTACTTTCATGCAGTCTTCTCTTTATGGTAGATTTGGATATTGATACGCCGACCTCCTGGAGAGTGTTGTTCACTTGGTTGGCTGTTGTGAAAGGGTTTCTCTTCACCATGGAGATTATTCTGCGATCATCCACCACTGTTGTCTTCCGTGGGCGCCCAGGTCTTTTTGCATTGATGAGTTCACCAGTGCTTTCTTTCTTTCTCAGGATGCACTAAACTGTAGATTTTGCCACTCCTAATGTTGTAGCAATTTCTCGGATGGGTTTTTTCTGTTTTTTGCAGCTTAAGGATGGCTTGCTTCACCTGCATGGAGAGCTCCTTCGACCGCATGTTTCCTTCACAGCAAAACCTTCCAAATGCAAGCACCACACCGCAAATCAACTCCAGGCCTTTTATCTGCTTAATTGAGAATGACATAACGAAGGGATTGCCCACACCTGTCCATGAAATAGCCTTGGAGTCAATTGTCCAATTACTTTTGGTCCCTTTAAAAACAGGGTGGCACATGTTAAGGAGCTGAAACTCCTAAACCCTTCATCCAATTTTAGTGTGGATACCCTCAAATGAAAGCTGAAAGTCTGAACTTCAACTGCATCTGAATTGTTTTGTTTAAAATTCATTGTGGTAATGTCTAGAACCAAAATTAGAAAAATGTTGTCTCTGTCCAAATATATATGGACCTAACTGTAACTACTATCATACTGCCACCCTACAGTGGCTTACAAAGGTATTCACTCCCTTGTCATTTTTTGTGTTTTGCTACCTCACAACCTGGAATTTCATTTAGTTTTTTGTTTTGAGGGTTTGCATCAGTTCATGTAAAGAACATGCCGACAACTGTGAACATTTGGTTTTCTTTTTTTTTTTTTTTTTATGAACAAATAGGATAAAATAACTGAAAACTTCAGTGTGCAAAACTATTCACATCCCTTAAAGTCAGTACTTTGTAGAACCTCCTTTAGAGGCAATTGCAGCTACATGTCGCTTTGGATAAGTCTCTATGAGCTCTCCACATTTTGCCACTGGGATTTTTGAGCGTTCCTCAAGGCAAAACTTCTCCAGTTCCTTCAAGTTAGATGGTTTCCTCTGGTGAACAGGAATCTTCAAGTCTGACCACAGATTCACAATTTGATTAAAGTCTGGGCTGTGAGTAGGCCACTCCAGAACATTTACACGTATCTCCTTAAACCAGTCGAGTGTTGATCTAGCAGTATGCTTTGGGTCCTTTACTTATTTGAAGGTTAACCTCCGTCCCAGTCTCAAATCACTGATGCACTGAAACAGGTTTTGCTCAAGAATATGCCTGGATTTTGCACCATCGATATTCCCCTCAACTCAGACCATTTTTCCTGTCACTGCCGACGAAAAACATCCGCACAGAATGATGCTGTCACCACCATGTTTCACTGTAGGGATGGTGTTCTTGGGTTGATGAGCTGTGTTTATTTGGCGCCAGTTTACCTTGGTGGGTAAAAAATTAAATTTTGGTCTCATCTGACCACAGCCCCTTCATCCATATATTCGGGAAGTCTCCTACATGTCTTTTGGCAAACTCAAAATGAGCCTCACAATCTTTGTTAAGTAAATGCTATTTTCTGACCATTTTTCTATAAAGGCCACCTATATGGAGTGTACGGCTTATTGTGGTTGTATGGACAGATACTCCAGTCTCTGCATGGGAACTCTGCAGCTCCTTCAGGGTTACCTTTGGTCTCTGTGGTGCCTCTCTGATTAATGCCCTCCTTGCCTGGGCTGAGAGATTTGGTGGGCGGCCCTCTCTTGGCAAGTTTGTTGTGTTACCGTGTTCTTTCCATTTGATGATAATGGATTTGATGGTGCTCAGGCGGATCATCAGAGATTGGGATATTTATTTATAACTCAACCCTGACTTGTACTTCTCAACAACTTTGTCACTGACTTGTTTGGAGACCTCCTTCATCTTTATGGTGTTGTTTGGTTAGTGGTGCCTCTTGCTTAATGTTGTTACAGGCTCTGTGGCCTTTCAGAGAAGGTAAAGTGAATATACTGACAGCCATGTCACACTTAGATTGTACA
Source organism: Dendrobates tinctorius (assembly GCF_039654945.1). Classification (NCBI taxonomy): domain Eukaryota; kingdom Metazoa; phylum Chordata; class Amphibia; order Anura; family Dendrobatidae; genus Dendrobates; species Dendrobates tinctorius. The sequence goes on along the minus strand of NW_027361695.1, from coordinate 2,406,254 downwards.
CAGGGGGACGTCCTGTCACTAAGCATGGGAATTACGAAATGAATATCTTGCACCAGAAATTTTCATGGGCTTCATACCAAAAGGAGTGAATACATATGCACATGCCAATTTTTAGTTATTTGATCCCAATAATTTAATTTATGCCTATATTTTTCTCTCTTCACCAACTTAGACTATTTAGTTCTGATTGATCACACACAAACTAGATTACAAAAATATTTAAACACAGGTTGTAATGAACAAAATAGATAAAAAGCGAAGGGGGTGAACACTTTTGCAAGTCACTGTATATACAAGAATATAAGTACTATAATACTACCCCCTATGTACAAGAATATACTGTAACTACTATAATACTGCCTCTATGTGCAAGAATATAAGTACTATAATACTGCCCCTATGTACAAGAATATAACTACTATAATACTGCTCCTATGTACAAGAATATAACTATTATAATACTGCCCCTATGTACAAGAATATAACTATTATAATACTGCTCCTATGTAAAAGAATATAACTACTATAACACTGCTCCTATGTACAAGAATATAACTTCTATAATACTGCCCCTATGTACAAGAATATAACTACTATAATACTGTCCCCTATGTACAAGAATATAACTACTATAATACTGCTCCTATGTACAAGAATATAACTACTATAATACTGCTCCTATGTACAAGAATATAACTACTATAATACTGCTCCTATGTACAAGAATATAACTACTATAATACTGCTCCTATGTACAAGAATATAACTACTATAATACTGCTCCTATGTAACTATAATACTGCCCCTATGTACAAGAATATTACTACTATAATACTGTCCCTATGTACAAGAATATAACTACCAGCGTCGGACTGGCCCACCGGAGAACCGGTGGATTCTCCGGTGGGCCCTGGCATCTGGTGGGCCCTGGCACCTGCAGGCATACAGGGCCAGCAGTTGCCTAGGGCCCTCGCTGCTCCAGGGGCCCCCAGCCAGTGGTGTGTCGCACACCATGCAGCTGCTATGGGGGCCCCTGCCAGCGGAGCAGCAGCGGGTGTCAGGAAGCAGGAGCCCCTGTCCCCGCTGCTAAAGAGAAATGAATATTCACTGTGAATATCATTTCAGGTCTCCACACCCCCAGAGGCCCCGCCCCCAGAGGCCCCGCCCCCAGCCCAGTAAGCCGCTCTGCAGACTACAGCTGTAAATCAGGGCCGGCGCCGCCCTCAGTCCTCTCTGCTCCTGGCTCACAGCCAGTGCGCGATGACGTCACTACATCGCGCACCCGCTGTGTGTCTGGCAGAGGGGGCAGCTCCTGACACTGAAGCCGGGATCAGCGTGGGAGCGAGGAGGAGAGGTGAGTATTGTGTTTTTTTGTTTTTTTTTTATATCTCTCTCTCTATCTATCTATCTATCTATCTATCTATCTCTATATCTCTATATATCTCTCTCTCTCTCTATCTCTCTTATATCTATCTATCTTTCTATCTCTATCTATTATCTATATCTATCTATCTCTATCTATTATCTATATCTATCTATTTCTATATCTATCTCTATCTATCGCTCTATCTTTATATCTATCTTTCTATCTCTACATCTATATCTATCTATCTATCTATCTATCTATCTCTATATCTATCTATCTATCTCTATATCTATCTATCTTACTCTATCTCTATATTTATTATCTATCTAGCTACCATCTATATCTATCTATCTTTATCTATATATATATCTCTATCTAATATTTATATCTATCTATCTCTATACCTATCTATCTATTTATCTATCCGTTATCTATCTCTATATCTTTTCTCTGTATCTATCTATCTCTATATCTTTTCTCTGTATCTATCTATCTCTATATCTATCTCTATATCTATCTCTATATCTATCTTTATATCTATATCTATATATCTATCTCTATCTATCTCTATATCTATCTCTATATCTATTTCTCTCTATATCTATCTCTATATCTCTCTCTATAGCTATCTATCTATATATCTCTATCTATCTCTATATCTATCTCTCTGTATATCTATCGCTCTATCTTTCTATCTCTATATCTATATATCTATCTACCTTTCTCTATCTATTTATCTCTATATCTTTTCTCTGTAGCTATCTCTCTCTATATCTATATCTATCTCTATATATATCTATATCTATTTCTCTCTATATCTCTCTCTATATCTATCTATCTATTTATCTCTATCTCCATATCTATCTCTCTGTATATCTATCTATCTTTCTATCTCTATATCTATCTCTATATCTATCTATCTTTCTCTATCTATCTATCTATCTCTATCTATTATCTATATCTATCTCTATCTATCTATCGCTCTATCTCTATATCTATCTTTCTATCTCTACATCTATCTTTCTATCTATCTCTATATCTATCTATATCTATATCTATCTATTATGTCTATCTATCTAGCTATCTCTATTATCTATATCTACCTATCTCTATATCTTTCTATCTTACTCTATCTTTATATCTATCTGTTATCTCTATATTTATTATCTATCTTTATCTATCTATCTCAATCTATTATCTATATCTATCTCTCTATCTATTTATCGATCTCTGTATCTATCTCTCTCTATATCTATCTCTCTCTCTATCTACCGCTCTCTCTATCTCTATCTATCTTTATATCTATATCTATCTATCTCTATATCTATTATCTCTATATCTATCTATCTCTATATCTATCTCTATATCTATATCTGTTTCTCTCAATATCTATCTCTATATCTCTCTCTCTATAGCTATCTATATACTATCTATCTATCTATATATTATCTCTATATCTATCTATCTATCTCTATATCTATCTATCTATCTCTATATTTATCTGTTATCTCTATATCCATATCTATCTCTATATCTATCTATCTCTATATCTATCTATCTCTATATCTATCTTTCTATCTAACACTATATCTCTATATCTATCTCTATATCTCATTATCTATCTATCTCTATCTCTCTCTCTTTATCTATCTATTGATCTATCCATCTATCTCTATATCTATCTCTATATCTATCTATTACATCTATCTATTATCTCTATTATCTATATCTATCTATCCATCTATCTATCTAGCTATCTCTATCTATCTCTATATCTCTCTCTATATCTATCTATCTTTCTAACTCTATCTATCTATCTCTATACATATCTCTATATCTAGCTATTATCTCTATATCTATCTCTATATCTATCTTTCTATATCTATCTCTCTATATCTATCTCTATATCTATCTATCTCTCTCTATCTATTATCTCTCTATCTCTATATATATCTCTATATCTATTTTTATTTATAGCCATCTATCTATATATATTTATCTCTATATCTATCTATATATGTCTATATTATTATTATTATTATTATTATTATATCTGTATATCTCTATCTATTATCTATCTCTATCTATTATCTATCTCTATCTATATATCTATCTCTCTATATCTTTCTATCTATAGCTATGTATCTCTATATCTACCTATCTATCCATTATCTATTTTCTATCTATCTCTATATCTATCTACCTATCGATCTATCTATCTATATTTCTTTCTATATCTATCTTTATATCTATCTCTATCTCTATCTATCTCTATGAATCTTTCTATCTATATCTATCCATTATCTACTATCTATCTCTATATCTATCTATTTCTACATCTATCTTTCTATCTATATCTATCTAACTCTATATCTATATATCTATATAGCATTATTCCCTATGAGGGGGGCAGCATTATACCCTATGAGGAGGCAGCATTATACCCTATGAGGAGGCAGCATTATACCCTATGAGGAGGGCAGCATTATTCCCTATGAGGGGGGTAGTATTATACCCTATGAGGAGGGCAGCATTATACCCTATGAGGAGGCAGCATTATACCCTATGAGGAGGCAGCATTATACCCTATGAGGAGGGCAGCATTATTCCCTATGAGGGGGGTAGTATTATACCCTATGAGGAGGCAGCATTATACCCTATGAGGAGGGCAGCATTATTCCCTATGAGGGGGTAGTATTATACCCTATGAGGAGGCAGCATTATACCCTATGAGGGGGTGCATTATACCCTATGAGGAGGCAGCATTATACCCTATGAGGAGGGCAGCATTATTCCCTATGAGGGGGGCAGTATTATACCCTATGAGGAGGCAGCATTATACCCTATGAGGAGGCAGCATTATACCTTATGAGGAGGGCAGCATTATACCCTATGAGGAGGGCAGCATTATTCCCTATGAGGGGGGCAGTATTATACCCTATGAGGAGGCAGCATTATACCCTATGAGGAGGCAGCATTATACCTTATGAGGAGGGCAGCATTATTCCCTATGAGGGGGTAGTATTATACCCTATGAGGAGGCAGCATTATACCCTATGAGGGGGCAGCATTATTCCCTATGAGGGGGGCAGTATTATACCCTATGAGGAGGCAGCATTATACCCTATGAGGGGGCAGCATTATACCCTATGAGGAGGCAGCATTATTCCCTATGAGGGGGGCAGTATTATACCCTATGAGGAGGCAGCATTATACCCTACGAGGAGGGCAGCATTATTCCCTATGACGGGGTGCATTATTCCCTATGAGGGGGTGCATTATACCCTATGAGGGGGTGCATTATTCCCTATGAGGGGGGCAGTATTATACCCTATGAGGGGGCAGCATTATACCCTATGAGGGGGTGCATTATTCCCTATGAGGGGGGCAGTATTATACCCTATGAGGGGGCAGCATTATTCCCTATGAGGGGGGCAGTATTATACCCTATGAGGAGGCAGCATTATACCCTACGAGGAGGGCAGCATTATTCCCTATGACGGGGTGCATTATTCCCTATGAAGGGGGCAGTATTATACCCTATGAGGGGGCAGTATTATACCCTATGAGGGGGCAGTATTATACCCTATGAGGGGGCAGCATTATACCCTATGAGGGGGTGCATTATTCCCTATGAGGGGGGCAGTATTATACCCTATGAGGGGGTGCATTATACCCTATGAGGGGGTGCATTAAACCCTATGAGGGGGTGCATTATTCCCTATGAGGGGGGCAGTATTATACCCTATGAGGGAGGCAGTATTATACCCTATGAGGGGGTGCATTATACCCTATGAGGGGGTGCATTATACCCTATGAGGGGGTGCATTATACCCTATGAGGGGGGCAGTATTATATTCTATGAGGGGTCTACATTATATTCTATGAGGGGGCTGCTTTATATTCTATGAGGGGGCTACCCCAACTCCTGCTACATAATTAAGACATGTACAACCTTATATTATACCCGGATATTAGCGTGTTTTACCGCACAATTGGTGGTCTGGTATTTAACTCTATGCAGCTACATAGTGGGCCCCAAGAATGATTTTCTCTGGTGGGCCCAAGGTGTTCCAGTCCGACGCTGATAACTACTATAATACTGCCCGTATGTACAAGAATATAACTATTATAATACTGCCCCTATGTACAAGAATATAACTACTATAATACTGCCCCTATGTACAAGAATATAACTACTATAATACTGCTCCTATGTACAGGAATATAACTACTATAATACTGTCCCTATGTACAAGAATATAACTACTATAATACTGCTCCTATGTACAAGAATATAACTACTATAATACTGCCTCCTAGCTGTGAGGTTGTGTGTCAGTGGTTCTCCTCATGTCTGGAGCAAGCCCAGGGAGGGGCCACCCTGGGCGGGGAAGCTCCCCTGGCAAGGCCCAGGCTTCCCGGCCTACACTGGGACTAGCCTCCCAGGTTTCTACTAATGGGAATGTTAATCCCAAAGCCACTGTGAGTCCAGTGAATGCAGCGAGTCAAAGCTGCAGCAGTTCTGTGAAGGAGGAAAAGGCTTTGACTAAAGTTTTGGGAGGAAAACCAGCTCCAGTTCCAGCAAAGAAACAAGAAGGAAAAGTCTCTGTGAGTGATGGATTCCAGCTGAATGTGAAGTCTCGTAGCTCCCCAGTCGGTAAGCAGCTCCTGCCAGGTGCACAGGTGAGATCGGCCCCAGCTGTGCAGATCACCTCTCCTGCTTCCAGGCAGAGACGGACGTCTTTGGAAAGACAGACAATGCAGGAGAACCTACAGCAGCATGGCAGTATGGCGCGGTCAGGACGCACACGGTCACAGTCAGGTGGCAGCGATAAACCTGCTGCGGAGCCTGCATCCAGCCAAGGGGCCACAAAACCATCCGTGGTGGACCCGCACAAGACTGTCTTCAAAACCCCTGTACCCGTGGTCAAGACTAAACCTGTGGAGCCGGCGCGTGCACCCGAGCTGCAGCTAGCGGATGAGATACCGGGACTTGTCCGAAAACTGGGTGAGTCACAGCAGCAAAAAAATGCGCTGCAAATGGAGGTAGACTTCATCTACAGTCTAAAGACCACTAATCCTGCCAGTAATGACGCCTATGACCTGAGACTGAACACACTGGGTGTACAGCTGGCGAGTGTTGTGCAGGACACTGAATCTGTGCTGGAGAGCATGGGGCCCCTGGCAGAGACCTACAGGAACCGGGAGCGGTTCGCCTCCTATAAGCAGGACTGTGCTGTAGAGGCCAGGACACCTGATGTTCACGACGGGACCCCCCAGCAGCGGACACGGCCAGTGTTACAGGCTGCCCGCTTCTGCTTCCAGGAGGGAAAACAGCTGCAGCAGCAGGCAGCTCAGTGTGAACAGGAGCATACACTTCAGACTCCAGCAGAGGCACCACAGGTCCCAGAATGCCCCACACAGGAGCAGGACAGTATTTGTGAGACTGTTTGTGCTGATGAGGCAGCCGAGTGTGAACAGGAGCACACACTGCAGACTCCAGCAGAGGCACCACAGGTCCCAGAGTGCCCCACACAGGAGCAGGACAGTATTTGTGAGACTGTTTGTGCTGATGAGGCCGAGGCTGAGGCTGAAGCACAGACTGTGGCTGGGGATGCTGTGCCCATGGGTTGGGGGGTTGGAGGGGTTTCACACTCTGTATTGGACGTCGCACTGTCTGATGATAATGATGCTGCTCATGATAATGTGCATGATATGTGTGACTATCCCCCTTTGCCATCTAGTCCACAAGGTGTGACAGCCCCCCCTGCTGCAGGCCCTCTCCCTGTCAGTCAGCCCAGTGTGACCCGGCAGGTGCCCCCCAGGAATGCCTGGAGCCGCGGCGCCCCATCCTTCACTTCCAGCGCCAGGTATACCGGCCAGACATTCAAACGTATTAATGTGGTGCGGTTTAAACACATAGGTGCCAAGGAGGATCTGCCACAACGCAGGTATGTGGTGAGAGAGCTGCTCTGCGGCCAGATGGGGTTTGTGGCAAATGAGATACTGGCAGTGTCTAATCTTCAGGACAGGCAGGGCTACGAGGTCAGCTTCAAGCTCATGTCTGACCTGGATAGATTCTGGGCCAATTACCCCAAGTTCAGAGATGCTGAGGGCTGGAATAAGTTTGTGTTGGTTCCTATCTCCAGGCCGGACACTGTCACAGTGAATATCACCTTCTGGAATGAGGCCGTTCCTCCACAGGACATCGAGGTGTGGCTCCGGAGACACTGTGACCTCGTCTCTGGACTCACCAAGGTCAGAGATGAGGATGGTATCTGGACAATGGGGTGGCGGGTCTTGGTAAAATTGCGGCAATGTAATAACATCACTGACCACTTACCCAACTCCTTCTTCATTGGGAGGGAGAAGGGAAGGTGTTATTATCCCGGTCAACCCAGGAAGTGTTTCAAATGTGGTGGGAAAGGTCATCTGGCTAACGCCTGTGCTGTGGTGAGGTGCAGTCTGTGTGGGGCAATCGGCCATGTCGCTGCAGACTGCCGGGACGTCAGGTGCAACCTCTGTGGTAGGATGGGCCACCCTCACAGGGACTGTCCAGACGCCTGGCACAACATCTGCAGAGTCTTCTCTGATGAGTTAGTGATGGCAGGGGCAGAGGCTCAGGAAGATGAGGATGTGGTGGCAGGGACACATGAGGAGGAGTATTTAATGTCAGGAGAGATGTTGACCAACTCAGATGCCCACCAGGAGTCCACTCAGGCAGCACCAGAGAAGCAGGGTGCAGAGGGGAACATGGAGATCGTCCATCAGGTCCAGCAGCCTCAGATACCCCCCCCTTCAGCATCGCTGTCTGTATCTGATGACTGGAACCTTAATAATAATAAAAGGAAGAAAAAGAACACATCCTCCCGTAAACCTGAGGAAGAATATGACACCGGTCAGAGTGCTAGTAAGAAGGTTCAGAATTCTGCAGGAGTGATGGTCGTGTCCAACAGGTATGGAGTTTTATCTGACTCCAATGGTGACGATTATGAGGAAGAATTGAGGAAAGTTGATGCTGAGTGTGACAGGGACATAGAGGACCATCCCCCGCCAAAGCGGAAGCCCTTATCTGTAGACCCTCAGGTAGAGTCTGACATGGACACCAGTGGTGGACAGAACATCTCTGACTCATGATGATGGCTGTTACTCTGCTCCTTCTATATTGTGTTGTGATGGCGGGGTTCTCATTGACAGTGACCTCGAGCAATGTGAATAGCATTAAGCTGAGGAGAACTAGACACGCGGTGTACGAACATCTCAAATATCTGGACACAGATGTCATCTTCCTGCAGGAGACACGACTGACATCTCTGGGGCTTATGAGAGAGGCTGAGAGGGAATGGCGGTCCGGTCCTTCTTTCTGGTCACTGGCTGTAGAGCCTTACGCCGGGGTCGCTGTCCTGTTTAACACCAATGATGTGACTGTGCATAGGATGACGGAGGTGGCCATGGGAAGATGCCTGGTCCTGGAAGTCACTATCCATGGGAGGCGACTCCGACTTATTAACATTTATGGGCCACAGACAGTGACTGACAGGATCCAGCTGTTTAATGACGTCAAGCCTTACCTCTTCACTTCTCTTCCAGTGGTGATGGCGGGGGACTTTAATGCCATAATGACATCAGGTGACAGCTCCTCAGGCAGGGCAGTGACCAGGGACGGTAAGGTCCTGCATAACGTCATAATGCAGGCAGGACTGACTGACGTTTTCACGCAGGGTGGGCGACAGCCAAAATTCACATATTCATGTTCCAACAGGAGCAGTAGGATAGATTTTGCTTTTGTCAGTCCTACTGAGGCTGTCGGCGCCCTGAGTGAGAAGGTCGTCCCTTACTCTGATCACCTTGCCTTGTGCTTCTCTTTGGGTTCCTCTAACCGTCCGGACATTGGTAGTGGGCTGTGGAAGCTCAATTCCAGTCTCCTGGATGAAGCCTATGTTCAGAGCCGTGTTCACTCCCTTATCCAGCTTCATCTAGACAGGGTTGACTTCTATGACAACATGACCGACTGGTGGGAGGACGTCAAGGAGGATATCAGATCCCTCTTAAAGAGACTGTCAGTTAATAAAGGGAGGAATAAGTACAGCCAGTACCTAAAGCTGCGCAAAGAATTGGAGTCACTGTATTCAACGGGCGGGGATGACAAAGTGAAGATCGACCGGCTGAAATCTGAGATAAAGCAGTATCAGTATAGCAGGTATACCTCCCTGGTTCTTGAACGGGATTATGGGTCCTTAGGGGCCCCTGATCCCTTTGAGAATTGCAGGGAGAGGGTGGCCAAAAAAATGGTCACGGGTCTCACAGACTCCCAGGGTGTATTGCAGGATTCACGGGAGGGTATCCTGGAGGTGGTGAGATCTTACTATGCTGACTTGTTTCAGAGGAAAGTTTTGGATAAAGATAAGATGGCTCAATTCTTGGAGGCAACTCCAGTGCCTGATACTAATGATCTGGACTTTTCTCCTTTGACAGCAGAATTAACGGTGGAGGAAGTTAAGGAGGCTATTGATAAGTTACATCTGAAGAAGGCACCAGGTCCAGATGGTATAACGGCAGAATTTTATAAGAAATTCAGAGACCTCCTGGCTCCAATTCTCGTGGATGTGTATAGAAATTGTCTAGAAAATCACCTGATGCCTCCATCCATGAGAGTGTCCTCGTTAATTTTGCTGTCTAAAGGTAAAGAGCCGAGCGACATCAAGAACTGGAGGCCGATTGCCCTCTTGAATGTGGATAGGAAGATTCTAGCAAAGATCCTATTTTCTAGATTAGTCTGTTTGTCCCCGGCACTGTTGGCAGGCTCTCAGTTTGGCACGGTAAAAGGGCGGAACATCTCTGGAGCAGTCATCTCGATACGAGAGATGTTTGAGAGATGTAAAGCTCTGCGGTGTGGGAGATATGTTGTTAGTCTGGACCAGGCTAAAGCCTTTGACAGGGTTGATCATGACTATCTGTGGGCCACTTTGTCAAAGTACGGTATTCCGGGACAATTTGTGGATTGGCTGAAGACGTTGTACAGAGAGGCGGTGAGCTTTCCTCTGATTAATGGTTGGCAGGGTGACACTTTTGGAGTTGGGACGGGGGTGAGACAGGGCTGCCCAATGAGTCCGCTCCTGTATGTTTTTGCCCTAGACCCGTTTCTGAGGTCACTGCAGGAGTGCGATTTTCAGGGGGTGCCGGTCCCCCACTGCCCGCCTCTGAATGTTGTTGCCTATGCAGATGATGTGACGCTGGTGATCTCCAATCCTCGTGAGGTGCAGATGTTATCTGCTTCCATCAGAAGCTACTCAGAGGCCTCCGGGTCTCTGGTTAACCTTGAAAAGAGCCAAGCTCTGTGGACATTAGATACTGAGCCCAGCTTTGATCTGCCGCAGTTTTCCAAAGCCTCCACCCATATTAAGATCCTAGGGGTTAAATTTGGGAGGGATGATAATGCCATGCTAAATTGGGAGGAGAAATTGGAAACCGGAAATGCAAAGGTTCAGCGATGGAAGAACTGGAGGCTGACCTACAGAGAAAGGGTCACAATGTTGAAGACGTACCTGGTCCCCGTTTTCTTGTATGTCTCTGTCGCTTTCCCTTTGCCAGAATCTTTCTCAGCGAGGCTCTTCAGCCTGTTCTTCCAGCTCTTGTGGGGGAATAGGTTGAACCTAATAAAGAGGGGAATAACGTACCTACGGCGGAGAGAGGGTGGGCTGGATATGTTGAATCCAAGGGTTTTCTTTGACTCCTTGTTTCTAAAGGTGAATTTTGGGAACATGGACTCAAACAGTAGCTCCCTGTGGGTAAATAGTATCAGGTACTGGATATTGCCTTTTGCAGAATCTTGGGTGCGAGGCGGCAGTCTCAAGAGGAGGAGATGGACAGGTGACCACCTTCCCCAGTATCTGGACTATGGTCTGAAGTGTGTTAAGAGGTGGGGACTGGAGAAGTCTTACATTGAGAGCAGTACGAGAAGAGACCTGTATGCTCGTGTATGTAGGACTTTCTTCTACTCTCCACTGGCCCTGAGAGATTGTGTCACCACCACCCTGCAGGAAAGCCTTAGGTTCCTAAACGGGAAACGACTTCCTCCTAAACTGTTTGATGTCACTTGGGTTTCACTGCATAGTCGGCTCTTTGTCAGAGGGAACCTGAAACATCTGTGTGTCTCTGATCGGAATTGTCCCCTTGGTTGTCAGCAGGAGGAAACTATGGAGCACTTTATATGTGATTGCTGGGGAGGGAGGAAGATCTGGGAGGAAGTGTCAGATAATCTAAAAATCCCCAGACTGCGGACCCTAAAGTATCCCGACATTATCTATGGTGTCCCCTCCACTGTTAGTGACATCAACAGAGAGACGATGTACATTATAATCAGTGTCATCAAATATTATCACTGGCACATGAGAACCCGGGTGTCACTATACAATGAGCTGTTCGATCACACCGCTGCCGCCAATCAGGTTATGTCAGAACTCCGGTGGATAAAATCACTGGAAGTTGGAAGGAGTCCGAGAAACTTAACGTTATGGAGAAACGTAAAATTCAGTTAGAAAAATATGATAATTTTTTTTTTTTTTTTTCTAACTTTCTTTTTCTATCCCCAGGTGTGGACACTTTAATTTATTTATGAATATGATCTGATTATGTAGTGCTGTGTATATATTACCTAAGTGGTTTGTGTTTTGTAATACTGGATGATTTTTGTTTTATTATAATTGTTTTATGTTTGGTTTATAATAAAAATTGCCCCTATGTACAAGAATATAACTACTATAATACTGTCCCCTATGTACAAGAATATAACTACTATAATACTGCCCCTATGTACAAGAATATAACTACTATAATGCTGCTCCCTATGTACAAGAACATAGCTACTATAATACTGCCCCCTATGTACAAGAATATAACTACTATAATACTGCCCCTATGTACAAGAATATAACTACTATAATACTGCTCCTATGTACAAGAATATAGCTACTATAATACTGCCCCCTATATACAAGAATATAACTACTATAATACTGCTCCCTATGTACAAGAATATAACTACTATAATACTGCCCCTATATACAAGAATATAACTGCTATAACACTGCCCCCATGTAAAGGAATACAACTGCTATAATACTATTCTATAGATATGAATAAGGCAGGATAATTTTCATTTCTGAAGAAATTGCTTTTAAGCTGCAGTATACGGAGGGCAGACAGATTGGTTTTATTTGGGTAAATGACGCTTTAGATTTGACCTAATTAACATGTAGAGATATTCAAGGTCAGTACAGAGAGTTGTCTGATGAAATTTTCATATCTGTCACAGTGCAATTGAGAAGAAGAAAGGAGACAGAGACGAGAAGCTTCGGCATCTGAATAGGAATCGGGGGTTTCGTTATCATTGTAGTCGGGGGACAGGACCGGCCACTAATAGAGGTTCTGGGAACGGAATTACTCACGGGATTTAATGATGTTGCAATCGCTTTCAAAGCTTCAATAAGGATTTCATCTGTTCGCCATTTACATGGCCAATGGGAAGTAGGGGTGTGAGGTGCGACTAATCTAATAGGACACTAAAATCAAAATATTAAGCAGAGAGGGGTCATAGACCATCATTGTTTATTAAGACACAGCGCCGTCCATATGATTGTGGCTGTGACTGGTACTGCAGCTCAGTCTACACGACCAAACAAGACTGCATGGGGCTGCATTACCAGTCATATGGACATCCCACTTACTGGATGAATAAAACAAAATGCTGCTTGTTTGTGTAATCACAGGAGTATGGGAAAAAAGCTCCTGGACTACGATATTCTGATTTTTTTGACCACCATATTGGTCTCTTTTTCATAAGTAATGAATATGTTTTTTAGATAAGATCGGTCTGTTTTTTCTTTAATCTGGTATGTCTGTTTTGGAAAATACTTGTATTTTTTGCCGGGTCTGTGTTATACTGTTCCTCTTTTATTCTTCCTGGAATTGAATGATAAATTGATAACTCAGTTTTCATTCGCATTGTCGATAAGGTATACAGCATATCCACACACAATGGGGCCTTCTTCACATGTACGTTTTTTATGCCCGTATGGGGGGGGGGTCCGTTTTTTAACCCCTTCACAACCTAGGACGTCCTATGATCAGTTGACATGTGCCCCTAACAGCCGCCGGTGGAATCATGCCTCTCCATTACTAACTCGTGGGCTTGATGTCACCATCACCAGACAATACAAAGGTGACATCAACCCCACAAATATTACCCCTTTTGTCACCACCATAGGGCAAATGGAGTGAGGCTAGGTGCCTGATTTGGCGCGTATTGTGGATGCGCCACTTCTGGGGTGTCTGAAGGCTGATGTTGGTAGCCTGGAAGGAGGGGGGGGGCAATATCTGTAACCCCTTCCCAGGCTATTAATATCAATCCACAGCTGTCTGTTTAACCTTTACTGGTTTGAATTTATAGGGGGTCCCTACTTCATTTTCTTTCTGGGGTCCACTGTAAATTCACCAGGAAAGACTAAGCAAACAGCTGTGAGCTGTTATTAATAGCCTGGTAACTTATGGTATATTGTCCCTTGTCCTAGATTAGGAAAATCAGTCTCCAGCCATCAACTTTTCCTCTGCTGGATATGAAAATTGCGCGGGAGCTAATGCCTTTTTTTATTTAATTCTTTATTCTACACAAGAGGGACACAGCGGGTGGTGAGTACAACTACCAAAAATGTCTCCTGATCGCGCTGATCTCAGGGAGACCAGGTGACAATGATGAGAGCTGCCTTCAGCAGCCAGCACCTGGTATAAGGGTGAACTGTACCGCTTCTTCCCAGGCGCCAGTATGTGTCACACGGACGGCACATGGACAGCGCACAGATGCAACATGGATGTCACATATGTACAGACGAATGGCACACGGATCTCCCCAGTACTGTTTTCTCCTGTACAGGAATCATCAGGACGTGTGAACACTGTGAGCACTGGTGCATGCTGTGTAGAGATTCGTGTAAACGCCCAGTTGTCAATTTATACATGCCTTTCCCAGAAGAGTTACAGAAGAACAGAATAGTTCTGGAGAAAAAAAAGAATGTCAAAAATAGGAAGCTGAATTTCGCACAGAGGGCTCCGAGTTCTTCCTAAGGATGACGTCACGTCCAGATATTCTCCTTGGCGCTGCTTGTTCTGAACGTATTCACACTGCAGCCTCAGCAGACTGACGGGTCTGGAATGAATCTATGATCCTCAAGGGAAAACCTTTTTTTAAAGCATATGCAGAATTATCTATCTATTTGCACAGCAGATTTTGGCAGCGCAGTGTAAGCCCGATCAGCAGTATGCAGCTCAGTAATGCACACTGCAGGCTCATGTAACCGCCACCTACAACGCCTCCTGTCAATCAGAGCTGTCATGCGGTAGACAGGGGGTTAATAACGACAGATTGATCAATTACTTTGCAGCAAAGTAATATTTATATGGAGATTGTATCATATTCAGAACCAGGCTATGGCAACACTGTGATGGGTCACTCAGAAACAGCGCCACTCTTGTCCATAGGCTGTGTCAGGTATTGCATATTGACATGTAAGTGACGCTACCCGCTGTTCCCGTTCAGTTAGATCTAATGTCTTCCTTGCTGGGAATTGTAGTTTGATTTTCCACCATGTTGTACAGATGTGGCGGTGCTCCGGCAGTATCATGGTGCGCCATCTGAGATTACGTCCAATGCCTCGGAGCTGTGAAGATGCTATACTGAATCCCTTGATTAATCAGACACCACAGGCACAAAAAATAAAGGGAATCATGTAATTTTAATGCAATCAGGAGCTCCCTGATAAATACATTATATATAACTTGCCCTTCTGTTCCCGGCCTCTAATTGATCAGGTCGGCTGCCTACAGGCATCAATGTGAAGTGACTGCAGCAAGGTCATAAAGCAGCAAAAAAGATGTGTTACTAGTACCAAGTATAGTAGGCAATAACGTATTGATTGCTGGAGTTCTGAACCCTACAGATTCCGAGAATAGGGCTCTGAAGAGTACTGAATGGCACACCTGATTATTTATAGGGCGATATTCCAGACTTTATCCAAATTCTTTGCTACAATCTAACTGCAGCCAGACTCATCCATGTGTCCAACTGCTACACCGGTGCCTCCACCCTGTGCCAGTCACTGCACTGGTTGCTCATCTGCCGTGGAATTCATTATAAAATTATCACCCAAATATGTGGCTTTTCTGCTGTTGAGGATTCATAAACTGAACCTCTCTCTCTTGTCTCCAAGACTTCCCAGGTTTTGTTTTCTTTTTAATTCACTATTCTAGAATATTAAGTCCAAAATCCACAGTTTAACATGTATGCTAAAAACACGTAATATCAGACATCATGGTTAATGAAATGACTCAGCTCCTATTTGTTACTCAGCTTTCCTAGAGCCAGCATCATGAACTGCTTCTTTCTCCTGCTGTTGGCTCTCTGTTCTTTAATGCATCAGGATGACAAGGCAACCTGTTGCACACTTCTGGCATCATGCCCTCTGCTCACATAGGTTGATTCAGGCAGAGGATGGCTGCCTGAGTATTCAGGTGGTTAAGTAGTTGGCATCCACGCCTTTACAGTGGACTGTTTCCCTGCTCCTGCAATGCCAGTGCCTCTAATACTTCTCCAATTCTGCTACAACTCTCTGCTATAAATGATGATCTGCACAGAACCTCCTGACATATCCAGCACTGCTACATGCTGAACTCTACTGTTTAACTCTATGTTTAGCCTCCTGAACTAATCAACTCTGCTACATTGCTGGGCTCTGCAACATTGCTCAACTCTGCTGGTAATAAGGCTGGTTTCACAATAGCGTTGAAACAACGCTGCGCACTGCGTCGGTAAGCCCTGCCCCGATCCGGCTCCCTGCCCGCCCCATCCGGGATCACCGCCTACTATCGCATTTGCACGCATGCGATCGGCGCACCCTATCTTTAGCATAGGGTGCACAGATCATGCGCTGCCAGTGTGAAAGTAGCGTGCTGCGCACTTTTGACGGTGCGCCGTGCGCGCCGAAATGCAACATGCTGCATTTCGGCGCGCACGGCGCACCGTCAAAAGTGCGCAGCACGCTACTTTCACACTGGCAGCGCATGATCTGCGCACCCTATGCTAAAGATAGGGTGCGCCGATCGCATGCGTGCAAATGCGATAGTAGGCGGTGATCCCGGATGGGGCGGGCAGGGAGCCGGATCGGGGCGGGGCTTACCGACGCAGTGCGCAGCGTTGTTTCAACGCTAATGTGAAACCAGCCTTAGTGATGAGCGAGTATACTCGTTGCTCTGGTTTTTCCGAGCATGCTCGGGTGTCCTCCGAGTATTTTGGCGTGCTCGGAAATTTAGTTTTCGTTGTCTCAGCTGCATGATTTGCGACTGCTAGACAGCTTGAATACATGTGTGGAATGCCTGTTTGTTAGGGAATTCCCACATGTATTCAGGCTGTCTACAAGTCGCAAATCATGCAGATTAGATGAAAACTAAATCTCCGAGCACGCCAAAATACTCGGAGGACACCCGAGCATGCTCGGAAAAACCCGAGCAACGAGTATACTCGCTCATCACTACTGTTTATCTATCTATTTAGCCTCTTGTCACACCCAGTTCTGCTTTATCTCTGGATTCTGCAATGCCAGCTTACTATAGTTCTGCATAGGACTCAATTACATACTCTACTAGTCTATTCTTCATCAGTCTCCCTGCGCTCAGTCTCCGCAGTGGACTAATAATCATCTCCTCCAGTTGAAATCCAGTCTCTACAGACTCCATTTTTCAAACCTGGACCACCCTGCTACAACAACGTCAACTCTGCATGCAGCATAACAAGTGCTCTTTCGGACCAAGGACTTTCAGAATCCCTCCACAAGTCACTACTGTCACCATTATCCCTCAGAACCTCCTCCTGTCATCATACAATATCTCTACTCCAAGTCTCGTTGCGATGTAATGACCAATTATTGCAATTCTTTAATAGTATTGGTCTTTTCATATAGGCCAACAGGACTTTTTGGACCCCCTAGTCTCCAGGGCTCGGGTGCGATTTGCAACCCCTGCTCTTATTGTAGTTACTGGCTGGACCAGTGTACAAACTTTTACCTCTTAGGTCATCCCTATTCCTTTAGACTCATTACTCTAATTATTTTGTTACTTTTGTATTTTCTTATATACTGTATATCCTCTGAATTATAAAGTTGCATAATGTGCTGGTGCTGCAAATAGATAAAGAGCTATAAAGACATTTACTATTATTACTGGTGAGTCGGTCGATTTTATAACAAGCGACTGATTGACGGAACTGTCCATGGACGTGTTCCACCAGTGCAAACCTGCATTGACGGATGATGACGGCCATCGAAATGATTCGGAGGCTCGTCTGTGGGGGTGGGTAAGGTGGGAATTCAATCCCATACTTTACAAAGTGTTTGTGAGCCAGGACCTCATTGTTATGCTGCAAACATCGTGAGCTCCTGAAATGAGAACATCTCTATTCCATCTCCAAACCTCAATCCAGCCATGTAAGCTGCGGGTTAGTCAATGGCACGTCATCCACGTATTTAACAGCTGGAAAGAGCGCCATGATAGGAGTATCTGGCAGTGTCAGTGTCCATGGAAGTCAAAAGTGTAGAGCTGAAGATAAGGGGGAAACCTTAGAAAAGATCCTTTAACATGAGCAGATGTCGGATTCCCATTATAATAAACCCCATCCTCATTAAGATACTTGAGTGGGAACCACCCATTCTTGGGGGGATTGTCGTTGTCCTATCCCATCCTTGGGATTGCCCTCATCCTTAGGGGGATTGTCTTCATCCAGCCCGTCCTTGGGATTCTCCTCGTCCTGCCCCATCCTTGGGATTGCCCTTGTTTTTGGGGGAATTGTCCTCAACTTGCCCCATCCTTGGGATTGCCCTCATTCTTGGGGGATTGCATCGTCCTGCCCCATCCTTGGGATTGTCCTCATCCTGCCCCATACTTGGTATTGCCATTGTCCAGCCCCGTCCTTGGGATTGCCCTCGTCCTTGGGATTGTCCTCATCCTGCCCCATACTTGGCATTGCCATTGTCCAGCCCCGTCCTTGGGATTGCCCTCGTCCTTGGGATTGTCGTCGTCCTGCCCCATACTTGGTATTGCCAATGTCCAGCCCCGTCCTTGGGATTGTCCTCATCATGTCCCATGCTTGGGATTGTCCTCGTCCTGCCCCATCCTTGGGATTGCCCTTGTTTTTGGGGAGATTGTCCTCATCTTGCCCCATCCTTGGGATTGCCCTCGTCCTTGGGATTGTCCTCGTCCTGCCCCATCCTTGGGACTGCCCTTGTTTTGGGGGGAAAGGTCCTCATCTTGCCCCATCCTTGGGATTGCCCTTATTCTTGGGGGATTGCATCATCCTGCCCCATCCTTGGGATTGCCCTCATCCTTGGGATTGTCCTTGTCCTGCCCCACACTTGGTGTTGCCATTGTCCAGCCCCGTCCTTGGGATTGCACTCGTCCTTAAGATAATCCTTTAATCGTCCCACCATGGGGAAATTCAGAGCATTACAGCAGCAAGGCAGGAACAAGTACAGATACAGATGCATAAAGGCATTACATTGACAGTAGGTAGGTACATATACGGGGGGAAAAAAAAAAAAAGTAACCGGACTGTCACAACTTTGGATCTATCAGTTCTCTGTTTGGGTCGTTCTCCGTTTTGGACAGTGCTGGTTATACAGCCTAACTGCAGCAGGAAGGAAGGACTTTCGATAGCGCTACCTCTCACATTTAGGATGAAGTAGCCGGTCACTGACAGTACTGCACATCTTTGTCACGGTCTCATGCATGGGATGGGAATCATTCTGCACCATGTAGCTCACCTTAGCCAGTATCCTCCTGTCGCCTACTTCCTGAACTGGGTCAAGGGGGCATCCCAGGACAGAGCTGGCCCTTCTAATCAGTTTGTCCAGCCTATTCCTGTCCCTGGTTGATATGCCACTACCCCAGCACGCCACACCAAAGAAGATGACTGATGCCACAACAGAGTTGAAGAAGGATGCAAGGAGTGCCCCTCTAACTCCGAAGGCTCTCAGCCTTCTGAGCAGATAAAGCCTGCTTTGGCTCTTCCTGTACACTGCATCCAAGTGATGGGCCCAGTCAAGCTTATTATTGAGGATCACACCAAGGTACTTATAGGTGTCGACTATCTCAATGTCATTTCCCTGAATGTTCACCACTACTGGTGGATTTTTGCCCTTGGGATTGTCCTCGTTCTGCCCCATCCTTGGGACGGCCCTCGTCCTTGGGATTGTCCTCGACCTGCCCCATCCTTGGGACGGCCCTTGTTTTTGGGAGGATTGTCCTCATCTTGCCCCATCCTTGGGATTGCCCTCATTCTTGGGAGGATTGCCTCATCCTGCCCCGTACTTGGTAGTGTCCTTGTCCTTCCCCATCCTTGGGATTGCCCTCCTCCTTGGGGGGATTGTCCTCATACAGCCCTGTCCTTGGGGGTATTTTCCTTGTCCTGCCCCATCCTTGGGATTTCCTTCATCCAGCCCCATCCTTGGGATTGCCCTCGTCCATGGTATTGTCCTCGTCCTTGGGATTACCCTCGTCCTTGGGGGGGGATTGTCATCGTCCTGCCCCGTCATTGGGATTGTCATTTGTCCTGCCCCGTTTTTGGGATTGTCCGCCCAATACTTCGACACTTACCAATATTTTAATGCCCCAAATCAGTACATTTAAGCCCTGTCTCTTGAACATGAATTCCCTGTTCTGGGCAGAAATTACATAAACTCTGCCCTTTTGTGGTTGCATCCACTGGATTTCCTCAGTAAAAGCGCAACACTGTAAACCATATAGGCATCAACACCTGCATTGGCCCACCGTTTCTGAAAATCAGTAAAGAACCCGCAGGTTGTGGTCAACTGGGGGAGTCAGGATTAAGTAAGGCATTTAAGTAAAAGCCCTGAGGGGTCAATACTGGTTTTGAAGCGGGCATTTCGGGAGGGCATTATACCCTTTAAAGGAGCACACTGGTCTTATTCCTGTCTGTGAGCAGAAAGGGGCATTATTAGTTTATAAAATTATAATTAGTTTCTATAGGGCACACCGGGGGTCATTTTGATTGTTTAGAAGGCACTATTACTATGTGGGGCACTATTACTTTTTTGGGGGAAAATCTTCAAGGACACTATTACTATATAGGGCTCAAATCATGACACTTGTACTGTTTAGGATACAAAAGTTGGCACTTTGCGCTGCACTCTTACCATCTGTTTGGCGCGTGTTACTTTTAAGGACACTACCTATCTGTCACACTATGTTGCACTTTTTTTGGTGGGGACAGAGGCTAATTATGATAATGATAGCATTTTTATAATAGGTGCATGCCCCGAATTGGAGGTATCAGTGAGACAGGGAATAGGTGGTGCCAGTGCTGGACATTTGAGAAGCCCTCCAAGACAAGTCGTGGCTGGAAGGAGTCGTGATGATGGTCTGGGCAAGATGGAAGAGATGAGAAAATTGATCGACCTCAAACAGTACTGCAAGCCACTATATATAACAGTCCTGTAACCACTGATATTTTTGGCAGAACCATTATCTACCAGTATAGAGTCACTGTATATATGGTGGTAATATTGGAGTTGGGTGTGCTGTTCCATCTAAAGTTATTCTTATTATTAGCAGCCTTTCTTTCTTTCATTTTCTGTGGGAGAGATGCGCTTGTACCGAGCTGTGAAAGGCATCAGTTTTTCGACCACCTTGCTGCACACTTTGCTCACTTTGTTGCTCACATCTTGCACGTCTGGAGAACCTACTGCATTACCAATCATACGCTGTATGTCCAGATTTCCAAACAAACAAGTCTGGACTTCACAATCCCTGGTGTGTATCATCTCTCCGGACGCTGAACAGCAACAATGGTCCTGTCTGCCCTGCATTGAGGAAACGGAAGGTAGGAATCTCTCCCAGCCCCAATCAACTACACCTCCATTCGCCTCATGTGGGGACAGAACATTGGGTAAGTGGTATTATTGGTAATATTGGTCTTTGTGTGGTGTGCTTTGCTATGTAGATAAATGGTAATATTATAGCGGCCTTATTATTTGGATTTTGTGTAGTGGTAATTTTGGTAACTTTGTTCTTTTAGTTGTTTTTTATTTTAAATATAATTTTTAGCCCTGGGATAGAAGCTCCGGTCTTAGATAACAACTATGTAAGTATGCAAGACCCCTGGTACAAAGTATCTGACATTAAGGATATATCTGGAACATGTATACAGCAATAGGTCACCACTAAGTGGGTACCTTACGGGTACACGCACATTAGGAAGGTACACAGCGGATTTTTTTTTTTTATTTGGGTTATAAAGAAAAATCAGCTAAAATCCACATGTAACTCGTAACGACAGACAAAATCCGCTGCTGTTTCCCCCCCCCCCACCCACTGAAACTTACCCTTCATGAAAAAGATAGATCAGATTAGAAAAATGGACGGCCTCATATTTCATTAAGCTTTTCATAAAAAAGGGAGGATTTTCCGCCCCTCGCATTGACATTAGCAGGTGACCCTTAAAATGTCACTGTCTGATTGGATCCTGTAGCCCCGGGGTATTGCTGGCTTGGACAGCAATGGTTCCTACAGCTATTTTCCTAGACTCCATCGCTGGTGGTTCCTGAGCCATGGTAGGTGTCAGGAACATGCCACTGTTTTGCTACCAATTTATTTGTGCTGTGCGCCCTGAGGATATCCATTCCTCTCCACTGAATACTTAAAATGGACTTCATTGAAGTCCTTTCCTTGTCCGTAATAGAAACAGACAACAAGAAGAAGCTGCTGTGACAGCATCACTAAGAGAAGCAGAAACTGAGTGCAGCACGGCGCTAATATATATATATATATATATATTAGAGAGAGGCTTCTCACAAAATTAGAATATCATCAAAAAGTGAATTTATTTCAGTTCTTCAACACAAAAAGTGACTCTCCTATATTCTATAGAGTCATTACACACAGAGTGATCTATTTCACGGGTTTATTTCTGTTCATGTTGAAGATTATGGCTCACAGCCAATGAAAACCCAAAAGTCATTATCTCAGTAAATATAGGAGTTTCACTTTTTGTATTGAAGAACTGAAATAAATTCACGTTTTGATGAAATTCTAATTTGGTGAGAAGCACCCGTATGAGTTTGCTGGAGCATAGGGGAACATGGCTGCATTGCACTGCTGGGCATCAGTTTGTATAGTGTCCATACAAGTAATTATTTGGCTCCCATTGACTTTAATAGGAGTTGCTTGAATGTGTGGTTGGTGAGCTCCCTCTAGTGGTGGTTGGAGGTAGACAGAATTATTAGCGAACAGTCTGCTAGTGATATTTATTATGGACACTCGACTACCAGTGTTGTTTATTGGGATGCTACGCTTGCATTATTGTCTAAAGCAGTAGCCCTCTGGCAGTGGATACCCCCTGCTTGCAGTATTGTACATGGGGGTTATCTTCAGGCACTGTTTATTTGGTGCTGTTTTTGGATGAGGGACACTGAGGAGCAGTCAAACAGGTAAGGATGGTGGAATTCAGCAGCAGGGAGGTAGGACACTGAGAAGCAGTTGGTTAGCTTAGGTGGACAGAGATTCAACAGCAAGGAGGAGGGACACTGAGGAGCTGTAAGTTAGCTTAGGTGGACAGAGATTCAACAGCAAGGAGGAGGGACACTGAGGAGCTGTAAGTTAGCTTAGGTGGACAGAGATTCAGCAGGGAGGAGGGACACTGAGGAGCTGTCCGTTAGCTTAGGTGAATAGATTCAGCAGCAGGGAGGAGGAACATTAAGGAGCTGTTAGCTTAGGTGGACATAGATTCAGCAGCAGGGAAGAGGGACACTGAGGAGCTGTCAGTTAGCTTAATTGGATAGAGATTCAGCAGGGAGGAGGGACACTGAGGAGCTGTCAGTTAGCGTCGGTGGAGAGAGATTCAGCAGGGAGGAAGGACACTGAGGAGCTGTCACTTAGCTTAGGTGGATAGAGATTCAGCAGGGAGGAGGGACACTGAGGAGCTGTCAGTTAGCTTTGGTGGACAGATTCAGCAGGTAGGAGGGACACTGAGGAGCTGTCAGTTAGCTTTGGTGGATAGAGATTCAGCAGGGAAGAGGGACACTGAGGAGCTGTCAGTTAGCTTCGGTGGACAGAGATTCAGCAGGGAGGAGGGACACTAAGGAGCTGTCAGTTAGCTTCGGTGGACAGAGATTCAGCAGGGAGGAGGGACACTGAGGCGCTGTCGGTTAGCTTCGGTGGACAGAGATTCAGCAGGGAGGAGGGACACTGAGGCCCTGTCGGTTAGCTTCGGTGGAGAGAGATTCAGCAGGGAGGAAGGACACTGAGGCACTGTCGGTTAGCTTCGGTGGACAGAGATTCAGCAGGGAGGAGGGACACTGACGAGCTGTCGGTTAGCTTCGGCGGACAGAGATTCAGCAGGGAGGAGGGACACTGAGGAGCTGTCGGTTAGCTTCGGCGGACAGAGATTCAGCAGGGAGGAGGGACACTGAGGAGCTGTCGGTTAGCTTTGGTGGACAGAGATTCAGCAGGGAGGAGGGACACTGAGGAGCTGTCAGCTTGGGTGGATAGAGATTCAGCAGGGAGGAGGGACACTGAGGAGCTGTCAATTAGGGAAGGAGGTGGGCCTTTCCAAAACTTAATCAGGCTATGTGGGATTCAGCAGTGTGAAGGAGGGACACTGAGAGCAATTAATCAGGAATAGTAAGCAGAAAATCAGAAGTAAGGAGAAGGGACACAGATGAGCTCATAATCAGCCAAGGTGGGTGGAGATTGAGTTTAAACTTTCAAAAACGTATACAGTCTTTGTAGATTCTCATAATAAGTACAGCAGCCTCATCAGTTCTAAGATATCCGATGTTTATTAATACATGCGGCCTGATTTTTTTTAATCTGGTGACAGATCCGCTTCAAGTGATGAGTTGAGTTCTCCTTTAATAACATACAAATCTTACTATGCCCCATGGCAGGTTTATCTATCATGGTTTACTATCCCCCAATCCTTAGGAATAAATCACTGAGCATCTTCAAGGCAACTGCCTTTGTCATCGCAACATGTCAGAATGGCTCTCCTAAAACACGGAGCCACTGAGGCGTGAACAGAGGCATAATTACTGTCCTACGGGCCCGCGCCAATATCTCGTGGTCCTGCGAAAGCTGGTGGCCAGGGCTCCACAGGTCAGAGACACGGCAGCTGGAGATCTGTCACCGTCATCCGCACTAACCTGGCACAGATACGCCATGGCTGGAAAGGTGGCACGAATGTTGGCGGCAGATCACTAGCAGCTGCCACGACTCACCGCCATCAGTCACACTGTACCAAGTCGTAATGACAACAGCAGAGACGGATGAACATGTTGGGTCCAGCCATGGATTTATCTCCAGCTAATGGCACCTGCCGCACTGATAATTGTCCTCCGGGAGCAGAGGGGCCGCGACACAATATATTACAGGAACACCGACATTAATCCAACTGTATAATGACAGCAGGACTGTCCTCATCTCCCTCTGCATGGATGGCGGACATTACACTGCGCATCGCACTGGCATCGGTTTATTGTATTAGAGGTAGATGAAGTAACGGTCATCACTAAGCACGAAAACTGCAGGTGTGCACAGGACCCTTAGGCTGTGTGCACACGCTGCGGATTCTGCTGCGGGTTGATCCGCGCGGATTTTGCAAAATCCACAGATAAAACCGCAGGTCAAAAGACCTGCGGTTTATCTGCAGATTGTCCTGCGGTTTATCATCTCTACAATGGAGGAGATGGTAAACCGCAGCGGAATCCGCAGAAAAGAATGACATGTCAATTCTTTCTGTGATTTAGAAACCGCGCGGAAAATTCCGCACCGTCTGCACTGCGGTTTCCATTTCCCATAGGTTATAATGGTACTGTACAACGCAGCAGAATCCGCAGCGTGTGCACACACCCTTAGGGTACGTGCACACGCTGCGGATTCGGCTGCGTTTCCGCAGCGGTTTTGGCCGCTGCGGACCCGCAGCAGTTTTAGCTGCGGTGTACAGTACCATTCAAATGAATGGTCAAAAAAAACCGCTGTGTAGACGTAGCGGAAAAATCCGCGCGGATTTGCTGCGGTTTTGAAACCGCAGAAAGAATTGACATGTCAATTCTTTCTGCGGAATCCGCAGCAGGTTCCTATCTCCACCATTGTGGAGATGGTGAATCCGCAGGACCAAACCGCAGGCAAAACCGCAGATAATCCGCAGGTCTTTTGACCTGCAGTTTATCTGCGGTTTTTGCAAAATCCGTGCGGATTAATCCGCAGCGGATTCCGCAGCGTGTGCACACACCCTTACTCTACCCTGATGGACGTATTAATCTGCACCTGTTATGTGTCTCCCTAACAAGAGCACTGGGAGTCACCGACCAACTACAGACAATGATGGTTCACAACAATCTCCTGAATACATCACATTGCAGGAGAGTATACAGTGAAAAATGTGAACCATCCTGTACTGATCCTGAGTTACATCCTGTATTATACTCCAGAGCTGCACTCACTATTCTGCTGGTGCAGTCACTGTGTACATACATTACATTACTGATCCTGAGTTACATCCTGTATTATACTCCAGAGCTGCACTCACTATTCTGCTGGTGCAGTCACTGAGTACATACATTACTGATCCTGAGTTACATCCTGTATTATACTCCAGAGCTGCACTCACTATTCTCCTGGTGCAGTCACTGTGTACATACATTACATTACTGATCCTGAGTTACATCCTGTATTATACTCCAGAGCTGCACTCACTATTCTGCTGGTGCAGTCACTGTGTACATACATTACTGATCCTGAGTTACATCCTGTATTATACTCCAGAGCTGCACTCACTATTCTGCTGGTGCAGTCACTGTGTACATACATTACATTACTGATCCTGAGTTACATCCTGTATTATACTCCAGAGCTGCACTCACTATTCTGCTGGTGCAGTCACTGTGTACACACATTACATTACTGATCCTGAGTTACATCCTGTATTATACTCCAGAGCTGCACTCACTATTCTGCTGGTGCAGTCACTGTGTACATACATTACATTACTGATCCTGAGTTACATTCTGTATTATACCCCAGAGCTGCACTCGCTATTCTGCTGGTGCAGTCACTGTGTACATACATTACATTACTGATCCTGAGTTACATCCTGTATTATACTCCAGAGCTGTACTCACTATTCTGCTGGTGCAGTCACTGTGTACACACATTACATTACTGATCCTGAGTTACATCCTGTATTATACCCCAGAGCTGCACTCACTATTCTGCTGGTGCAGTCACTGTGTACATACATTACTGATCTTGAGTTACATCCTGTATTATACCCCAGAGCTGCACTCGTTATTCTGCTAGTACAGTCACTGTGTACATACAGTGGGGAAAAAAAGTATTTAGTCAGTCAGCAATAGTGCATGTTCCACCACTTAAAAAGATGAGAGGCGTCTGTAATTTACATCATAGGTAGACCTCAACTATGGGAGACAAACTGAGAAAAAAAAATCCAGAAAATCACATTGTCTGTTTTTTTTTTCATTTTATTTGCATATTATGGTGGAAAATAAGTATTTGGTCAGAAACAAAATTTCATCTCAATACTTTGTGATATATCCTTTGTTGGCAATGACAGAGGTCAAACGTTTTCTGTAAGTCTTCACAAGGTTGCCACGCACTGTTGTTGGTATGTTGGCCCATTCCTCCATGCAGATCTCCTCTAGAGCAGTGATGTTTTTGGCTTTTCGCTTGGCAACACGGACTTTCAACTCCCTCCAAAGGTTTTCTATAGGGTTGAGATCTGGAGACTGGCTAGGCCACTCCAGGACCTTGAAATGCTTCTTACGAAGCCACTCCTTCATTGCCCTGGCGGTGTGCTTTGGATCATTGTCATGTTGAAAGACCCAGCCACGTTTCATCTTCAATGCCCTTGCTGATGGAAGGAGGTTTGCACTCAAAATCTCACGATACATGGCCCCATTCATTCTTTCATGTACCCGGATCAGTCGTCCTGGCCCCTTTGCAGAGAAACAGCCCCAAAGCATGATGTTTCCACCACCATGCTTTACAGTAGGTATGGTGTTTGATGGATGCAACTCAGTATTCTTTTTCCTCCAAACACGACAAGTTGTGTTTCTACCAAACAGTTCCAGTTTGGTTTCATCAGACCATAGGACATTCTCCCAAAACTCCTCTGGATCATCCAAATGCTCTCTAGCAAACTTCAGACGGGCCCGGACATGTACAGGCTTAAGCAGTGGGACACGTCTGGCACTGCAGGATCTGAGTCCATGGTGGCGTAGTGTGTTACTTATGGTAGGCCTTGTTACATTGGTCCCAGCTCTCTGCAGTTCATTCACTAGGTCCCCCCGCGTGGTTCTGGGATTTTTGCTCACCGTTCTTGTGATCATTCTGACCCCACGGGGTGGGATTTTGCGTGGAGCACCAGATCGAGGGAGATTATCAGTGGTCTTGTATGTCTTCCATTTTCTAATTATTGCTCCCACAGTTGATTTCTTCACTCCAAGCTGGTTGGCTATTGCAGATTCAGTCTTCCCAGCCTGGTGCAGGGCTACAATTTTGTTTCTGGTGTCCTTTGACAGCTCTTTGGTCTTCACCATAGTGGAGTTTGGAGTCAGACTGTTTGAGGGTGTGCACAGGTGTCTTTTTATACTGATAACAAGTTTAAGCAGGTGCCATTACTACAGGTAATGAGTGGAGGAAAGAGGAGACTCTTAAAGAAGAATTTACAGGTCTGTGTGAGCCAGAAATCTTGATTGCTTGTTTCTGACCAAATACTTATTTTCCACCATAGTATGCAAATAAAATGAAAAAAAAACAGACAATGTGATTTTCTGGATTTTTTTTTCTCAGTTTGTCTCCCATAGTTGAGGTCTACCTATGATGTAAATTACAGACGCCTCTCATCTTTTTAAGTGAAGGAACTTGCACTATTGCTGACTGACTAAATACTTTTTTTCCCCAATGTACATTACATTACAGATCCTGAGTTACATCCTGTATTATACTTCAGAGCTGCACTCACTATTCTGCTGGTACAGTCACTGTGTACGTATATTACATTACTGATCCTGAGTTGAATCCTGTATTAGGCCAGGTTCACATAGCGTTAATGCAGTCCGTTCAATGCATAGCGTTGAAAGACTGCTTTAACACTACTCACATAACGCGATCGTGCTATGTGAGCCCACGAGCGCAGATGCTTCATCTGCGCTACCAGTGACGGACCCCTGGACGCTACAGGCTGTGTCCGAGGGTCTGTCACAGAATGATGGCACATCACTAGCGTATGCCGATTTATGGCATGTGCTAGCGATGCGCTCCTAATGGGAGGCAATGGCAGCGTTAACGGATTGTGTTACATCGCGTTATGCCACGGTGTAACGCAATCTGTTAAACGGACTGCATTAATGCAGTGTGACCCCAGCCTTATACTCCAGAGCTGCACTCACTATTCTGCTGGTGCAGTCACTGTGTTCATACATTACATTACTGATCCTGAGTTACATCCTGTATTATACCCCAGAGCTGCACTCACTATTCTGCTGGTGCAGTCACTGTGTACATACATTACATTACTGATCCTGAGTTACATCATGTATTATACCCCAGAGCTGCACTCACTATTCTGCTGGTGGAGTCACTGTGTACATACATTACATTACTGATCCTGAGTTACATCCTGTATTATACCCCAGAGCTGCACTCACTATTCTGCTGGTGGAGTCACTGTGTACATACATTACATTACTGATCCTGAGTTACATCCTGTATTATACCCCAGAGCTGCACTCACTATTCTGCTGGTGCAGTCACTGTGTACATACATTACATTACTGATCCTGAGTTACATCCTGTATTATACCCCAGAGCTGCACTCACTATTCTCCTGGTGCAGTCACTGTGTACATACATTACTGATCCTGAGTTACATCCTGTATTATACCCCAGAGCTGCACTCACTATTCTGCTGGTCCAGTCACTGTGTACATACATTACATTACTGATCCTGAGTTACATCATGTATTATACCCCAGAGCTGCACTCACTATTCTGCTGGTGGAGTCACTGTGTACATACATTACATTACTGATCCTGAGTTACATCCTGTATTATACCCCAGAGCTGCACTCACTGTTCTGCTGGTGCAGTCACGGTGTACATACATTACATTACTGATCCTGAGTTACATCCTGTATTATACCCCAGAGCTGCACTCACTATTCTGCTGGTGGAGTCACTGTGTACATACATTACATTACTGATCCTGAGTTACATCCTGTATTATACTCCAGAGCTGCACTCACTATTCTGCTGGTGGAGTCACTGTGTACATACATTACATTACTGATCCTGAGTTACATCCTGTATTATACCCCAGAGCTGCACTCACTATTCTGCTGGTGCAGTCACTGTGTACATACATTACATTACTGATCCTGAGTTACATCCTGTATTATACCCCAGAGCTGCACTCACTATTCTCCTGGTGCAGTCACTGTGTACATACATTACTGATCCTGGGTTACATCCTGTATTATACCCCAGAGCTGCACTCACTGTTCTGCTGGTCCAGTCACTGTGTACATACATTACATTACTGATCCTGAGCTACATCATGTATTATACCCCAGAGCTGCACTCACTATTCTGCTGGTGGAGTCACTGTGTACATACATTACATTACTGATCCTGAGTTACATCCTGTATTATACCCCAGAGCAGCACTCACTATTCTGCTGGTGCAGTCACTGTGTACATACATTACATTACTGATCCTGAGTTACATCCTGTATTATACCCCAGAGCTGCACTCACTATTCTCCTGGTGCAGTCACTGTGTACATACATTACTGATCCTGAGTTACATCCTGTATTATACCCCAGAGCTGTACTCACTATTCTGCTGGTGCAGTCACTGTGTACATACATTACATTACTGATCCTGAGTTACATCCTGTATTATACCCCAGAGCTGCACTCACTATTCTGCTGGTGCAGTCACTGTGTACATACTGTACATTATATAATAATAATATTAATAATAAATGTTATTTCTATAGCGCCGACATATTCCGCAGCGCTTTACATTTCAGAGGGGACTTGTACAGACAATAGACATTACAGCATAACAATAATCACATAGATCATAACAGATACCAAGAGGAGTGAGGGCCCTGCTCGCAAGCTTACAGTCTATGAGGAAAGAGGTAGACACGAAAGGTGGGTGGTAACAGTTGCCCTGATTGTATGGACCAGCCATAATGTTAAGTGTGTAACAGTACGGACACAGAGGGCTAATGGATGCATAAAGCATGTGGGAACATGATGCGGGGAACCTGGTTATGGTGAAACTTTTGGCTGTGCCACACAGGGATAGATTAGGTTAATGTGTTGAGGCGATAGGCCAGTCTGAATAAATGCGTTTTCAGGGCAAGCTTAAAATTGTGGGGATTGGGGACTAATTGTATTGACCTGGGAAGTGCATTCCAAAGAATTGGCGCAGCACGTGTAAAGTCTTGGAGACGGGAGTGGGAGGTTCTGATTACTGAGGATGCTAACCTCAGGTCATCAGCAGAACGGAGGGCGCGGGTAGGGTGGTATACTGAAACAAGGGAGGAGATGTAGGGTGGTGCTGAGCCATGGAGGGCTTTGTGGGTGAGGGTAATAAGTTTATACTGAATTCTGGAGTGGATGGGTAGCCAGTGTAATGACTGGCACAAGGTAGAGGCATCGGTGTAACGATCCTGGCTGCAGCATTCAAGACAGATTGGAGGGGGGAGAGTTTGGTAAGAGGGAGACCGATTAGAAGAGAGTTACAATAGTCGAGACGAGAATGAATAAGAGAAACAGTAAGAGTTTTTGCAGAGTCAAAAGTAAGAAAAGGTCGAATTCTAGAAATGTTTTTGAGGTGCAGATGACAAGAGCGAGCCAGTGATCGAATGTGGGGGGCAAAGGAAAGCTCGAAATCAAGTATGACCCCAAGACAGCGGGCATGTTGCTGGGGAGTAATAGTGGAACCACACACGGAAATGGCAATGTCGGGTGTAGGTACATTAGTAGAGGGAGGAAACACCAGGAGTTCAGTCTTTGACAGGTTCAGTTTCAGATATAGTGAGGACATGATGTTAGACACAGCGTTTAGACAATCGCCGGTGTTTTCTAGAAAGGCTGGCGTGATGTCAGGAGAAGAAGCGTATAATTGGGTGTCGTCAGCATAGAGATGGTACTGGAAATCAAATCTACTGATTGTTTGACCAATAGTGGCAGTGTACAAGGAGAAGAGGAGGGGGCCTAGGACTGATCCTTGAGGGACCCCAACAGTAAGGGGAAGGTGAGAGGAGGAGGAACCGGCAAAAGATACAGTAAAGGAGCGGTCAGAGAGAGAGGAGGAAAACCAGGAGAGAACGGTGTCCTTGATGCCGATGGAGCAGAGCATAGTGAGGAGGAGCTGAAGATCCACAGTGTCGAATGCTGCAGAAAGATCCAAGAGAATTAGCATGGAGTAATGACCATTTGATTTAGCTGTTAGTAGATCATTAGAGACTTTAGTGAGGTGTTGTGAGTTCATTTTCCCCTTCACCATTGAGGTCTGATGAACTCCCTCTTCTGGTGAAGGAAGGTAGTGAGGCTGATTACCAAGCACCTGAGCAGGATGATGATGACCGGGTGACTGGAATTGCTGACTGGATATAAGGCAGCCGACGCCCTTCTGCCTTGCTGGTGATTTCTCAGAGGGATTCTAGGAGACCAGTCTGATTCCTGCTCCTCAAAAGCTAAGTTTTCTGCTCTGCTTTTAGCATTTGTGTTTTGGTTTTGTTTTGCCCTGTTTTTCTGGATTTCTGCCATTCCCTGCTGGGGTGAGCTGAATTCCTTTTTGCTCTGTCTTCAGAAAATACCTGAGTACTGATATAGTCTTTTTGAAGCCTAGCGTCTTCAGGGCTTTTTTCCCTATCAGTCTGTTGGCTCTTGTTTTGATAGGGTTTTGGCGGATTGCAGACAGCAGCTTTTCTATCCTGTCCTATTTAGTTAGCTTGGGCCCCATCATTTGCTCAGCCTATCTTTCTATCTGTGTGAGTGTTTTTTCATCTTGCTTCACCGTCATTATATGTTGGGGGCTGCCTATAGCTTTGGGGTCTGCTCTGGGGCAGTTTAGATTTCCCTTTCTGTCTTTAGGCTATTTAGTTCTCCGGCTGTGATCCAGAGGTCTAGGGCACCGTTGGAACCCCCCATGGCTACTGCTAGTTGTTGTTGATAGGTTCAGGGGTCTGCAATCCGATAGCTGCCAACTTCTCTGGTTTTCTGGACTTAGCTAGTATTTCTGTTTTTGCCTCCTACGGTGACTCATTCATAACAGAATCACCAGCCATACCGCAGATCCTAGGATACTCAATAGCAGGAAAGAATTTAAAAAAAAAAAAAAGCGTGTGTATATTTTTTCCTCTATATCTCTGAGGCCGTAGGGGGAATTTTTTTTTCTCTCAATGGAGATAAAGCAATTGTCTGATCGTGTGGAGCAGCTCGCTGCGGAAGTGCGGGGAATTTCCGCCTACCTTGCTCATTCACATGCTGCTGAACCAAAGATCCCTACTCCTGATGTGTTTTTTGGGGATCGGTCTAAATTTTTGAATTTCAAAAATAATTGTAAATTATTTTTTGCCTTAAAGCCTAGCTCGTCAGGGAGCTCGCCGCAGCGGGTTAAAATTGTCATCTCTTTGCTGCATGGCGATCCCCAGGATTGAGCGTTTTCTTTGAAACCAGATGATCCTATTCTGACTAATGTGAACGCATTTTTTCAAGCCTTGGGGTTGTTGTATGACGAACCTAATGCTATTGATCAGGCTGAAAAGACCCTGTTGGCACTGAGCCAGGGTCGAGATTCTGCAGAATTGCACTGTCAAAAATTCCGAAAGTGGGCGGTCCTTACTACCTGGAATGATAATGCCTTGGCAGCTCTCTTTCGGAAGGGTTTGTCAGAAGCCGTAAAAGATACTATGGTGGGATTTTCTGTTCCCTCTGGTCTTGACGATTCTATGTCATTAGCCATTCAGGTGGATCGGCGTTTACGTGAACGCAGGACTGCACGAGAGGTGTTGCCACCTGTTGAACAAGTATCTGAACCTATGCAATGTGATAGAGTTTTGTCCAGGGAGCAACGTCAGGAGTTCAGAAGGCATAATAAGCTGTGTTTTTTCTGTGGAGATGCCTCGCATATTATTTCTGTCTGTCCTAAACGAGAGAAACGCTTTGCACACACGTTTTCTGTGGGTGGTGTTCAACCTAAATTTCTTCTGGCAATTACTCTGATCTGCTCCCTGTCCACATTTTCCGCCAAGGCTTTTGTGGATTCGGGAGCCGCCCTGAACCTAATGGACTTGGATTTTGCTAAACGTTGTGGATATCCGATGACGCCTCTGCAGACGCCTATCCCTTTGAGGGGGATTGATGCTACTCCTTTGGCGAAAAATAAACCTCAGTTTTGGACCCAGGTGGTAATGCGGGTCGCCCCAGACCATCAAGAAAATTGCAGATTTTTAGTGTTGCATAATTTGCATGATACCATTGTTCTGGGGTTTCCCTGGTTGCAAATTCATAATCCAGTTTTGGATTGGAAATCTGTGTCTGTGGTGAGTTGGGGTTGTTGGTGTACCCTTAGTGAGGCTCTGGTTTTTTCCACCTCTCCTCAGTCGCATGATGTTCCTGACTATTTGGCGGACTTTTATGATGTATTTAGTGAGAATGAGTCTGCGTCTTTGCCTCCTCATAGGAGTTATGACTGTGCAATTGAACTGAGCCCGGGGAGTAAATTTCCCAAGGGTCGGCTCTTCAATTTATCTGTACCCGAGCACGAGGCTATGCGATCCTATATTAAGGAGGTGTTGGAGAAGGGTCATATTAGACCATCCTCGTCACCCTTAGGTGACGGTTTTTTTTTCGTGGCCAAAAAGGATGGTTCATTAAGGCCTTGTATTGATTATCGTGCCCTCAACAAAATTACTGTTAAATATCAGTATCCGTTACCCCTGATTTCGGATCTATTCTCCAGAGTTAAAGGTGCTTGCTGGTTTACCAAGCTTGACCTCAGGGGGGCGTATAATCTTATCCGCATTAAGCATGGGGATGAATGGAAGACGGCGTTTAATACTCCGGAGGGACATTTTGAGTACCTGGTGATGCCTTTTGGGCTCACTAATGCCCCTTCTGTCTTCCAGTGCTTCATGAACGACATTTTCCGGGACTTTGTGGATAAATTTTTGATTATCTATCTGGATGATATTTTGATCTTCTCCAAGGATTGGGATTCTCATGTGGAACATATTCGGACTGTGTTCCGGATCTTGAGGGAGAATTCCCTGTATGTCAAAGGATCGAAATGCCTTTTTGGGGTACAGAGGATTTCATTTTTGGGATTTATTTTGTCTCCGTCAACTATTGACATGGACCCGGCCAAGGTACAGGCCATTTATGATTGGGTTCAGCCCACTTCTTTGAAGGCCCTCCAGAAGTTTTTGGGTTTTGCTAATTTTTATCGGAAATTTATAGCAAAATTTTCTAGTATTGCCAAGCCATTGACTTATCTGACTAAGAATGGTGCTGATGCGTTGAATTGGTCTCCGGAGGCTGTTTCTTCCTTTCAGGAGCTGAAGCGAAGATTCACTTCTGCCCCGGTTTTGCGGCAACCTGATGTCTCACTCCCGTTCCAGGTAGAGGTGGACGCTTCTGAGATTGGTGCAGGAGCTGTTTTGTCCCAAAAGGATCCTGTAACATCTAAAATGAATCCCTGTGCTTTCTTTTCCCGAAAGTTCTCTCCATCTGAACGTAACTATGATGTGGGGAATCGGGAACTGTTAGCCATGAAATGGGCATTTGAGGAGTGGAGACATTGGTTGGAGGGAGCTAAACATCAAGTCGTGGTCCTCACTGACCACAAGAATTTGATTTACCTGGAGTCGGCCAAACGCTTGAACCCTAGACAGGCTAGGTGGGCCTTGTTTTTTTACACGTTTTGATTTTGTGGTCTCTTTTCTTCCTGGCACTAAGAATGTCAAGGCTGACACTCTCTCTAGGAGCTTCTTTGCTGATTCTCCTGTGGTGACCAAGCCTGCTACCATCTTAGGCGAAGGGGTAGTTCTTTCTGCCATCTCGCCCGATTTGAGACGTGCTCTGGAAGAGTTCCAGGAGGACAAACCTGAGCGTTGTCCCAGTGGAAAGTTGTATGTTCCTGACCAGTGGAAGAAGAGAGTGATGTCTGAAGTTCATTGCTCTGCATTGGCTGGTCATCCAGGTATTTTTGGTACTAGAGATCTGGTGAGTCGGTCTTTTTGGTGGCCCGCCTTGTCTCGTGATGTCAGGAATTTTGTGCAGTCCTGTGGGACTTGCTCCCGGTCTAAACCTTGTTCTCGCTCTAGTGGGTTGTTGATGCCTTTGCCGGTCCCCAGGAGGCCATGGACCCATATTTCAATGGATTTCATCTCTGATATGCCTGTCTCTCAGAGAATGACTGTTATTTGGGTGATTTGTGATAGGTTCTCTAAGATGGTTCATCTTCTTCCACTCCCTAAGTTGCCATCTTCCTCTGAGTTGGTGCCCCTGTTTTTACAACAGGTGGTTCACTTGCACGGGATTCCTGAGAACATTGTATCTGACAGAGGAGTTCAGTTTGTGTCTAGATTTTGGAGGACTTTCTGTTCCAAGCTGGGAATTCAGTTGTCCTTCTCCTCTGCTTTTCACCCTCAGACCAATGGGCAGACGGATAGAACAAACCAGACCTTGGAGTCGTATTAGAGATGTTTTATTTCTGCTGATCAGGATGATTGGGTTTCATTTTTGCCCTTGGCCGAATTTGCTTTAAATAATAGAGCTAGTTCTGCCACTTTGATGTCACCTTTTTTTTGTAACTTTGGGTTTCATCCTCGATTTTCTTCAGGGCAGGTGGAGCCTTCTGCCTGCCCAGGTGTTGACACTGTGGTGGAGAGAATGCATCAGATCTGGGACCAAGTGGTGGATAAGTTCTCTCTCTCCCAGGAAAAGGCCCAGCGGTTTTCCAACCCACATAGGCCATTGGTCCCCAGTTTAAGGTTGGTGATATGGTTTGGTTATCATCAAAAAATATCGCTATGAAGGTGGCTTCTCCTAAGTTTAAGCCTAGATTTAAGGGACCTTACAAGATTTTGGAGATTATTAATCCGGTCTCTTTTCGTTTGGCTCTTCCTGTCACATTTAAAATCCATTATGTGTTTCATAAGTCCTTGTTGAAGAGGTTTGTTGAACCAGTTGTTCCTGGGGTGGCACCTCCGGACCCTGTATTGGTTGAAGGTAACATGGAATATGAGGTAGAGAAGATACTGGATTCCCGTCTGGCTAGACGGAGACTCCAGTATTTGGTTAAGTGGAAGGGTTATGGTCAGGAGGATAATTCCTGGGTCTCTGCCTCTGATATTCATGCCAAAAGATTGGTGCGTGCCTTTCATCGGGCTCACCCTGATCGCCCTGGTGGCGTGGATGAGTGTTCGGTGACCCCTCCTCAAGGGGGAGGTACTGTTGTGAGTTCATTTTCCCCTTCACCATTGAGGTCTGATGAACTCCCTCTTCTGGTGAAGGAAGGTAGTGAGGCTGATTACCAAGCACCTGAGCAGGATGATGATGACTGGGTGACTGGAATTGCTGACTGGATATAAGGCAGCTGACGCCCTTCTGCCTTGCTGGTGATTTCTCAGAGGGATTCTAGGAGACCAGTCTGATTCCTGCTCCTCAAAAGCTAAGTTTTCTGCTCTGCTTTTTGCATTTGTGTTTTGGTTTTGTTTTGCCTTGTTTTTCTGGATTTCTGCCATTCCCTGCTGGGGTGAGCTGAATTCCTTTTTGCTCTGTGTTCAGAAATTACCTGAGTACTGATATAGTCTTTTTGAAGCCTAGCGTCTTCAGGGCTTTTTTCCCTATCAGTCTGTTGGCTCTTGTTTTGATAGGGTTTTGGCGGATTGCAGACAGCAGCTTTTCTATCCTGTCCTATTTAGTTAGCTTGGGCCCCATCATTTGCTCAGCCTTTCTATCTGTGTGAGTGTTTTTTCATCTTGCTTCACCGTCATTATATGTTGGAGGCTGCCTATTGCTTTGGGGTCTGCTCTGGGGCAGTTTAGATTTCCCTTTCTGTCTTTAGGCTATTTAGTTCTCCGGCTGTGATCGAGGGGTCTAGGGCACCGTAGGAACCCCCCACAGCTACTGCTAGTTGTTGTTGATAGGTTCAGGGGTCTGCAATCCGATAGCTGCCAACTTCTCTCGTTTTCTGGACTTAGCTAGTATTTCTGTTTTTGCCTCCTACGGTGACTCATTCATAACAGTGAGGGCAGTTTCAGTAGAGTGTAAAGAGCGGAAACCGGATTGGAGAGGGTCGAGAAGAGAGTTATCAGAGAGATAGCGGATAAGACGGGAGTGGACCAGGCGTTCCAGGAGTTTAGAGATGAAGGGAAGATTAGAGACAGGTCTATAGCTAGCGGCACAGTTTTGGTCGAGGGATGGTTTTTTAAGTAGTGGATGTATGATGGCATGCTTAAATGAGGAGGGAAAGATACCAGAAGAGAGAGAGAGGTTAAATATTATAGTTAGGTGAGTGGTGACAGCAGGGGAAAGGGACTGGAGGAGATGTGACGGAAATGGGTCACTGATGCAAGTGGTTGGGCGAGAAGATGCAAGGAGCCTGCTTACGTCTTCTTCTGTGACTAGTTCAAAATCAGAGAGTGAGCTAGATGCAGTGGAGGAGGGAGGACAGTGCATGGTATGAGGTGACTGGGAGATAATTTCCTGTCGGATCTGGTCAATTTTTTCTTTGAAGTAATTGGCCAGATTGTCAGCTCGGAGCTCCGTGGTTGGGGCGTGTACTCTTGGGTTGAGTAGAGAATGAAAAGTGTCAAAGAGACGTTTCGGGTTATTGGACAGTAAGGTGATGAGGGTGTTGAAATAGGTTTGTTTGGAGAGGTGAAGGGCGGTGTTGTATGTTCTAAGCATAAACTTATAATGGATGAAATCTTCATGTAGATTGGATTTTGTCCACAGACGTTCGGCGCACCTGGAGCACCGCTGCAGGAAACGTGTTTGCAGGGTGTGCCAGGGTTGTCGCTGACTGTGTTCTGGTGTTGTATTTATAGGGGGTGCAAATTCATCCAGGGCACTTTGAAGTGTTTCACTGTAATGCTTCAATGCAGAATCAGGACATGAGAGGGTGGAGATAGGGGCCAATGAAGACTGCAAGTTCTTCATAAGTTTCTGGGTGTTAATGGCCTGTATGTTTCTATAAATATGGACAGTGGGGGTGACCTGAGCAGCCTGGCAGTTCTTGATAGAGAATGAAAGAAGATTGTGGTCAGAGAGCGGGAGAGGGGAGTTTGCGAAATCATCCACTGCACAAAGCCGAGAGAAGACCAAGTCGAGGGAGTTTCCGTCTTCATGCGTTGGAGAATTAGTAAGCTGTGAAAGGTAAAACAAGGATGGGGATGTTGAAATCTCCCATGAGGGTAGGGATGTCACAGGAGAGAAAATATGGAAGCCAAGTGGCAAAATGATCCAGGAACTGATGGGAGGGGCCAGGGGGACGATACATTACCGCCACTCGCATGGAGAAGGGGGTGTAGAGTCTGACGGCATGGACCTCAAAAGAAGGGAAGACTAGTGAGGGTAGTTGAGGGATAACCTGAAAGGTACATTTTGGTGACAGGAGCAGACCAACGCCTCCACCAGCTCTATTGTCTGATCTTGGGGTATGAGAGAAGTGTAGTCCCCCGTATGAAAGAGCAGCAGCAGCGGTAGTGTCTGACTGCTGGATCCAGGTTTCGGTAAGAGCCAGGAGGTTAAGATAATTAGAAAGGAAGAAGTTATGAGTGAAGGAGAGTTTGTTACACACTGAGCGAGAATTCCAAAGTGCACAATTAAGAGAGACAGATGGCAGGCAGGGAAAATTAATAAGATTAGAGGGGTTTCTGAATGTAGCAGTTGGGGGGTTTGACTTTCTATAACATGGGGGACCAGGGTTGGGAGCAATGTCTCCTGCGACTAGGAGAAGGAGGATAGAAAGAGTGAGCAGATGGTTGAGTGATTTGTGAGAGCGTCTCTTATGTTGAATGGTGGGACAGACTGGATCTGTGCAATTTAACAATGTGAAAAGAGCGTGAGTGCTATACATAGGAGAGGAAAGAAGCGAGGGGCCGATATAAGTGTAGAGAGTTAATGCCAGAGCGGTGGATGTGTGTGAATGCAGCAGCCAGGATATTGATTACACAAATGCATATGGTATATATTTGTTGTACTCCAAATGTACAGGGAGTAGATGTATATAAATGTCTTACCTGTCTCCTGCCCTGTCTAACTTCCATGTTATAACTGCCAGTACTTTGATACATGTACTTCAATTACATGTGCATAAATGCCCCCTGCATAAATACTCCCCCAAGCTATGTCTGAATATATAGGAGGTTAAGGCTTAGATATATATATTTTTTTTTTTTGCTCTCTCTCACCTCGTTAATCAATCAAACTAAATTGAGACAGCAGGACCCAATAAAATGTTGTGTCCAGCACTACATGGATCATAAAGCACTTTGAAAAGTTTCTTGACCTCACAACATAAGGGGACAAGCAGAGTAAGTTGAAATAACTATATACCAGATAAAAGCTTGCATAGTTGAAAACACATATATAGCATTCAGGATTAACTGCTTGCTGACATTGAATGGAGTGGAGAAACACAGGAGTTGATTCAGAGCAGAGATTGAAAGAGCTGGTTACCAGATATAAGCTTGCATAGTTGAAAACACATATATTACTGATCCTGAGCTATATCCTGTATTATACTCCAGAGCTGCACTCACTATTCTGCTGGTGCAGTCACTGTGTACATACATTACTGATCCTTAGTTACATCCTGTGTTATACTTCAGAGCTGCACTCACTATTCTGCTGGTGCAGTCACTGTGTACATACATTACATTACTGATCCTGTGTTACATCCTGTATTATACCCCAGAGCTGCACTCACTATTCTACTGGTGCAGTCACTGTGTACATACATTACATTACTGATCCTGAGTTACATCCTTATTATACCCCACAGTTGCATTTATAATTCTTTAGGCTTCAGAGCAGAAATCTCCCAGCATTCCCTAATACCTGCTCAGAAGTTGCTTTCGTCGTCTGCATTGTGTGAAGTGCCATCCTTAACACCGGACACTGTACAGTAATCTGATGTAGGACAATCTATCGGTGCATTATAAGGTGATAATGGAGCGGATACGCCGCCTTCCTGTAAATCCACCATGAAGGTGTGAAGGACAAATTCAAGGAGATCTTTTATATCCAATTAGTGCAGGAGCCGCGCAGATGATGGATCATTAAGAGGTTATGAGACACCTCGGTCGTGGTCTACAGGGACACAATGAAGGAACACGTAAAATGACGGAGAACCAGAGCGAGTCCAGACGAGACATGAGGTTCACGTGGAGACGACTTATTCACAGCGAATCTGCCAGGAGTCAGCAGAATCTGGGATGATTTTTGCTTTTTATTGAAAAGGGTGAAATTCTGTCTAAAAACCTGTAAAAGAGTGGACACTCAGAACTGATTTCTTTTCCCACTATTGGGGGTTGACTTTTTTTTTAACCCCTTACTGACATTCGCCGTAAAAAGTGATCCAAAAGTTGTAAAAGTGATTCAAAAGTTGTACGTTCACCAAAATGGTACCAATAGAAACGAAAGCTTGCCTGTTGCTTCATAGACAGAAAAAAATAGAAACTGTGGTTCTCGGAATATGGCAACACAACCCCCCCCCCAAAAAAAAAAAAAAAAAAAATTTTACAACACTTTTTTTGTTTTTTAAAACTCAAATAATAAAAAAAAACTTTAAATAAACTTTATAAATTTTGCTTCCCAAATAGTGTGCAGACCTCCCCGAATATGGAACGGTCATTCTAAAAACATGGTAAAAACAGTAAAAAAAAAAAAAAAATAAAATTATAAAATGCTGGCAGCTTTATTTTTTTTCACAACCCTCCTCCCTAAAAAAAAGAAATAAAAGTTATACAATAAATTATATGTGACAGCAATCCAGTTGTGAAGGATGGCAGCAGAGAGATCACACAGAATTCCACCGCTTCCACCACGTGACGAATCTGCCCTTCGCCACTCCGCCTGATGTCGGTATGGTCGTCGCACTTGCACCAAGGTGACGTTCTGCAACTCCGGGCACACATAAGGTCAGCTTGGCACAGTTTACACAGACATCCCCTGTCCACACGGTCACAGAGAGGCCCGGGGAATGAGAGAAGGTGGCCCACACAGTTGCTGACGTGACATCACACTCGCTGTCAACCCTGACAGGCCCCCTTCACTAGCACAAGTAAAACAAAGCAATGCCAGCCCGGTAGGACTGCCACCAGTTCCTCTTTAGCTATAAGCCTGGTCCTTTAACGAGATTATATCGGGCCAGAAACCAGCCCCGGTAGCATAGAAAGTTCAGTCGATAACATATTGATATAAAAGAGCAGCCCAAGGTTAAATTATATATTTAATAACCTTAAGGGCACACTAGGCAATACTCTATATACATAATGTTTATACATATACAATGGTCAGATATGCAAATACAATGGTGGCAGTACAAAATATGCAGAAAATAACAGTCAGTTACCAGTCAGATGAAAGGTGCTGCTTGTGGGGGAGGGGTTGCCACATGGGAGGCTGTTGGTCCCCTCTGTTTCTTGACTTCTCCCCTCACAATATGTCGTTGTGACTGCCCCAGAAAAAAGCAATAGGCCATGCTTTCCATGAGCATTTGACCCCTTGGAGTCATTCCCTTCCTGTCCCCTGGGCTGGACCTAAACCCCCCTCCCCTTGGATCTAACAGCTAAAAACTACAAAAGTCAAGATGGGTCATAACTCCTTAATGGACAGCCCTATGGAGGCATTTGTAGCACCATCGAATTTGGCCAGGCCCCTGTTACGTGTTGAGACCAAACATGGCTTTGCTACCTGGCTCCTACTAGCCATTCTACATATCTCCCCACCCTGAAGTGCTAGAACAGATTGAGACCCTAGAAGGCGTTCGGCCTGTTGGAGAAATCTCAAAAATGTAACTGGTGTCTGGCTAGGCCGATCAATAGCTCCATTTTCTCCTTATGAAATCCTAGCTGACTGAACAAAGCAGTTACACCACATGTGCTTTACAGGAGGTGTGGCTGGACCACCTGCTGAGCCAAGTGCCCTGTTACAGCTGCACATGCTTTCAGGAGGATTGTAATCTGCCATTAAGTTCCCCCTTCCCTCACAGTGATGTATGCCTAGATAAGGGGAACAATGTCTGAAATTAAAGATTAAATAAAAAACAGGGGAAAAAAAGATAAAAGAAGAAAAAAATGCGCTGCCAGCTCAAATTTGCAGTTTTTGTCCCCGTCCACATCAAAATAAAAAAAAGTATCTAAAATATAAAATAGTTGATACGGAAAGGGTCACACAGTTTAGAAATGTATTTTTGCGGTCCTTTGTGATCCTAAAAAAAAATGACAAAAACAGGGGCGCATTTTCCTAAAAATAAAAAAGAATTTAAAAATTAAATAGGCAAATAAAGAAAACATTTTAGAGTTCTTAAAATGGCATATAAAAAATCTCCAAAATGTGCCTGATCATGAACGTAGGGTCGGGGAAGCGACGGTCTCGGTCTCGACCTGATTAACTTCTTAGATGCCACTGTCAATCGTGAGAGCAGCATTTAAAGGGTTATTTAAAAAAAAAAATCGAATTATCTACCCTATCCGTAGGATTGGAGATAATTGCTGAGAGTCGGGACCCCGAGAAGAAGGCTGGATGGGGCAATGGTGGGCACGGCCGGCCCCCGCTCCTGCCATTGTCTATGGGACTACTGGAAATAACCGAGCATTGGAAAGAGGGCCGACCACCATTGAGCCCCCTTACGACAAGACTGCATGGCAGCCGGGGGCAACAGAACGGAACACGGACGTGTGCGCAGCCCCATTTATTATAATGGGTGTGCGTGCGTGAGCGTCTCCGGTACGTGTGAAAACGGACGCGACGCCACACGTACCGGAAACACGGACGGGTGAAGGGGGCCTAAGTCTAAGCTTTTATCTCCCATTCTGTGCCCTGGACCCCAAACAGAAAGCTCCACACTGCCCATCGGTGACCACACATGGTATTACAACAACACATCTCCACCACTCTACTCTCATGGTGGGGACACTTTTTGGGTGTTTGTGAGGCAGCAAAAACCTGGCAGCTGTCGTGCTCCTCAGTGACTACTAAAGATAAACCACGTTCCTGAGATAAATCAATCACTCTCCCCTTTTCCCCAACCAAGATGGCGGTGCAGCCGGGCAGTGACGTCATCAATGTGCGCCTTGTCACGAGGGCGCGTCATTCAGAGAGCGCCTGGTTGCTGCGGATGTCCTGTTAAGGCGAGTCCCGGTTCTCCGGTTTCCGAGATGGGCTACACCATCCTCTGATACCAGGGAAGGGTGGGCGCTATGGAAGACCCCGGCAATATCAACGGGTTGGTGGAGCTGTTGGAGGAGTTCTCCCGTGCGCAGTTCCGGGCCAAAGATGTGGGGGCAAAGGTGAGAATCTCGGTACTGACCACAGGAAGGCAGCAGAGAGCAGGGCAATACAGGGTGCACAAGGGGCGGTGGGCTGCTCTTATGCACATGCGCAGTAACTGCTCCACTGCTATCCCACGTGACTGTGTTTACCAGAGGATGAGCCCGACCTCTGCTTGCTGTCAGTGGATGGAGAGCCGGAGATTTCACCCTAATGTTTCTCTGTATCTGATTCTGGATTTAGGACTTATACAGTCTGTGCTGGGTGCAATTGTAGCGAACAGTCAGCTGTGAGAAGTGTTACATCTGCTGGAGCAATATACAGAGGAGACAGGTTGTGGGTGGCCTTGTAGGTCAGTACTAGTAGTTTAAACTGGATACGTTGGGAAATTGGGAGCCAGTGAAGGGGTTTGCAAAGAGGGGAAGCAGGAGTGTAGCGAGGAGAGAGATGAATTAGTCGGGCGGCAGAGTTAAGGATGGACTGGAGAGGTGCGAGGGTGTTAGCAGGGAGACCACAGAAAAGGATGTTGCAGTAGTCGAGGCGGGAGATGATGAGGGCATGCACAAGCATTTTGGTAGAGTGAGGGTTGAGGAAAGGACGGATTCTGGAAATATTTTTGAGCTGAAGGCGACAGGAGGTAGAAAGAGCTTGGATGTGCGGTTTGAAGGACAGGGCAGAGTCAAGGGTTACTCAAAGGCAGCTGACAGTGGC
Source organism: Dendrobates tinctorius (assembly GCF_039654945.1). NCBI lineage: Eukaryota > Metazoa > Chordata > Amphibia > Anura > Dendrobatidae > Dendrobates > Dendrobates tinctorius. The sequence goes on along the minus strand of NW_027361695.1, from coordinate 2,361,514 downwards.
CGGAGCCGCACGTACTGACAGGGCGGGTCCCGACAGCCGCTGGGTGCCTTACCGGCAGGTCGCGGCAGCGGTTGGTGCCTTACCGACGGGTCCCGACAGCCGCTGGGGCCATACATACTAACAGGGCAGGTCCTGACAGCCACTGGTGCCTTACCGGCAGGTCCCGACAGCCACTGGGGCCGTAAGTACTAACAGGGTGGGTCGTGGCAGCGGCTGGTGCCTTACCGGCGGGTCCCGACAGCCACTGGGGCCGTAAGTACTAACAGGGCAGGTCCTGACAGCCACTGGTGCCTTACCGACGGGTCCCGACAGCCACTGGGGCCGTAAGTACTAACAGGGTGGGTCGTGGCAGTGGCTGGTGCCTTACCGGCGGGTCGCGACGGCCACTGGGGCTGTACTAAATTCTAAAGATGGTGGTCATGAAGTGGGAATAATAATTGTGAGACTACAGGAGTCTGTGAACATGCCATTTTGTGCTGAGTTTGGAGAAACAATGTAATATATGAGTTGATTTTTGTTTCATTGGTTTATTGCAATTGGCAGAAATTTTGTAAATTAAGAACAAAACAAAAACATTTCCCGGGGGGAATACGTGTGATTCTAATGGTAAGGCCTCTGCTTGCTGTCGGTGAATATGAATCTTTTAGGATAGGCCAATCATCATATTGAAGGGGCACAGTTCTCCAACCTCTTCGCTGTTTACGTCCTTCGTTCTCATTTGCCTCTTGTACATTTGGTCGCGGCTCTCCTGGGGATCGCAGCTTAGTCCCATTTATTTCATACACTATTTTTTACTGAACTGGAAAACCCCTTTCTTGCTCCATTCACTGTCTGCCCGCAGAGGATGCGACAACCTCCACATTTCTCCGCAAGTTCTAAAAGTGGCAATAAAAGTTGTCAAGTTTTATTTTCTACTAGCTGAAGAGCCCGGCGCTGCCCGGGCATACTAACTAACTGTGGTTAGTTATAGCAAATTATAATTATCCTCCGTCCCATAGTCCCGTGCCCATATACCCATCATACATCCTCCGTCCCATAGTCGAGTGCCCATATACCCATCATACATATCCTCCATCCCGTAGTCCCATGCCAATATACCCATCACACATCCTCCGTCCCATAGTCGAGTGCCCATATACCCGTCACACATCCTCCGTCCCATAGTCCCGTGCCCATATACCCATCATACATATCCTCCATCCCATAGTCGAGCGCCCATATACCCATCACACATCCTCCATCCCATAGTCCCGTGCCCATATACCCATCATACATATCCTCCATCCCATAGTCCCGTGCCCATATACCCATCATACATATCCTCCATCCCATAGTCCCGTGCCCATATACCCGTCATACATATCCTCCATCCCATAGTCAACCATTATGACATCATAATGTGCGGCGGGGCTTGCAACCTATGATGACATCAGCGTCGCCATGGCAACCATTATGACATCATATGAGGGGCGGGGCTTGATACACACTTTTTCCCCATTATGTAGATAGGGGCAAAATTGTTTGGTGAATTGGAACGCGCGGGGTTAAAATTTCGCCTCACAACATAGCCTAGGACACTCTCGGGGTCCAGACGTTTGACTGTGCCAAATTTTGTGGCTGTAGCTGCGACGGTGCGGATGCCAATCCCGGACATACATACATACACACACTTGAGCTTTATATATTAGATTAAAAGGGGTCGCCCCTTCAGCTTTCCCAGGACCAAGAAAAGGCAGAAAAGACCCTTTAACAACTTGTCAGACTCTGAAGACCGCTGCCGATCTCCCTTTACCCTTGGAGGATGTGATTCTTCCTGATTCTGAATAGAAGTGAAAATGACAGCGGAGGATTTCCTTTTTATTTATTTTTTACTTTTCCTCCCGTCGGTACTCTGCTGACTGCGGCAGGTTTCGGAGCCATTTCATAATCCTCGCCGGTTGTATAGTTTTATTCCTGTGAAAAGTTCAACAAAGTGTTGTGAAACTTTACTCAAGTGAGTAAAACAGGCGGCAGGGAGTGTCCTCCAACTGCCTATGTACCGGGGGATGGAAAGAGTTGATCAGTTTTGTGTACATAAAGCGAGTACCCCAATATCTCACTGTAGGGGGTCAGAGCTCCATTTCCAGATGCAGGAAGCAAAATTCCTGCATAGACGTAAAGGCAAATGACAAAATTCTGGTTACCCGGAGCCACCACTAGAGGGAGCTCATTGTATGCACGTTAGGAAGCTCCCTCTAGTGGCGGCTGCAGGTAGCCCGAAATCTGTTACTAACGCTCCGCCTGTGTAGGGAACTTCACGCTCTGTATGACGAAATCTGCTAAACATGATATGTCGGTTTGGGGCCTATATTTCTGAACTAGACCTACGTTCGCTCAGCCGTGGGTTTGTTACAATGTACCAGAGCAGCTCCGTCTCCAGCTCCTGTTACTGATCAGGTTTCTGTCCTCGCTGCGCAGGTGGAGCGGATTGAGCGGCGGTGTCTGCAGCTTTTCAGGAGAGATTATTGCTACAGCATCATCCAGAACCCAAATGGGGAGCTGTGCAGCCACTACCCCCGACAGATCGTCTTCCTGGAGTACGAGAGCGCCGAGGACGAGAAGCACACGTATGTAACGCCAGTATGTGTGTAATGCCTCTGATAACCCGGCACTGCAGTACACTGTGGGATAGTCTCATAGGAGATTAACCTTCTCATTTAGGTTTTATCACATTTCGATAACGGTCTGATAATCCGATTCCATTGATTCGTGGATTTTGCTGCGTGAACATATAATATATGTGCATGTAATACTTTCTTTTCCAACCGTCACATTCACCTTTGTGCAGGTAGGGGGCAGCATCTCCCTACAAAATGAGCCCTGTGCCGTATAGCTCAGACTGCGGGACGCTGTGTTCTCTCCTGTATCACGTCTGGATTAATGTCTGATTCGGTCACCGCTCCGATAATCTGCCATAGAAATGCTCAGCGTTCTCTATGACTCGGGTGTAATGCAGGCGAGCCGCAGACGACGAGAGAAGTGTGTGATCTCTGCGAGTATCCTGATAGTGGCCCATAGTGAGGCCATAACGAGTGTGCGGCGGAGGCCACCTACCTGCACCCATGGATTGTAGCCCGCACTCTGTCGCTCACTCTCACTTTCTTGTCCTCTCTTTCACCATTCTGTCTTGTTCGCTCTCCAATTTGCTTTCTCTTTCTTTGTGTCTTGCTCACTTTCCTCCTTTGTGTCTCGCTCTCTCTGTTGCTCTGTCATTCTCCCACACTCTTTTTGTGTCTATCTCACTCGCTTTTTGTTGGGTGTGCACTTTGTTTTGTCTTTCTTGTGCGTGCTTTCTTTTTGTGGCTTGCGCTCTCGCTTTCTTTCTTGTGGCTGGCGCTCTCGCTTTCTTTCTTGTGGCTTGCGCTCTCGCTTTCTTTCTTGTGGCTTGCGCTCTCGCTTTCTTTCTTGTGGCTTGCGCTCTCGCTTTCTTTCTTGTGGCTTGCGCTCTCGCTTTCTTTCTTGTGGCTTGCGCTCTCGCTTTCTTTCTTGTGGCTTGCGCGCTCTCGCTTTCTTTCTTGTGGCTGGCGCTCTCGCTTTCTTTCTTGTGGCTGGCGCTCTCTCGCTTTCTTTCTTGTGGCTTGCGCGCTCTCGCTTTCTTTCTTGTGGCTTGCGCGCTCTCGCTTTCTTTCTTGTGGCTTGCGCGCTCTCGCTTTCTTTCTTGTGGCTTGCGCGCTCTCGCTTTCTTTCTTGTGGCTTGCGCGCTCTCGCTTTCTTTCTTGTGGCTTGCGCGCTCTCGCTTTCTTTCTTGTGGCTTGCGCGCTCTCGCTTTCTTTCTTGTGCCTGGCGCGCTCTCACTTTCTTTCTTGTGCCTGGCGCGCTCTCACTTTCTTTCTTGTGGCTGGCGCGCTCTCGCTTTCTTTCTTGTGGCTGGCGCGCTCGCTTGCTTTCTTTCTTGTGGCTGGCGCGCTCGCTTGCTTTCTTTCTTGTGGCTGGCGCGCTCTCGTTTTCTTTCTTGTGGCTGGCACGCTCTCGTTTTCTTTCTTGTGGCTGGCGCGCTCGCTTTCTCTCTTGTGGCTTGTGCGCTCTCGCTTTCTTTCTTTCTTGTGGCTTGTGCGCTCTCGCTTTCTTTCTTGTGGCTGGCGCGCTCTCGTTTTCTTTCTTGTGGCTTGTGCGCTCTCGCTTTCTTTCTTGTGGCTGTCGCGCTCTCCTTGTCTTTCGCTCTTTCTGCAATAATGATTTCCTGTGATTTTGTGTTTCAGGTTTGAGAGCACAGTGCAGGTCAGCAAGTTACAAGACCTTGTAAACCGCAGTAAAATGGCGCGATGCCGAGGACGCTTTGTCTGTCCTGTTATCCTTTACAAGGGAAAGGTAATGGCTTCTTTCCTCTCTTGCATCCACAGTACAGGCCGCACTCAGCAGCTGCTCATCCCAGACCGTCATATTCTCATTGTTTTCAGTCTGTCATCCCAATGGGGCGGCTGTGACTCTCTGCACAGACCGATGGCTGCGGCGCCGCCGTGCTGGGCAACTTCTAAGGAGAATGTAGCTCTGCCCCGGCACTGCATCCCCTTCATCCCTAACAACCATGAAGTGAAGGCGTATCCCTTCCTTTATCAAATACCCTTTTTATATCAAAATCTGCCTCAAATTACTGCGCAGTAAATGCAAATTTTGCAATTTTTTGGAAGTGCTGCAGATTTTTGCATTTGTCCTGAGGTTTCCTGCTTTCCCTTGCAGCACATTTGCAGGTCGGCAACACTGGCCGGATGGGGGGAGTTATATGGTCGCACCGGTTACAATTTCATCTTCTCAGGTAAGATTAATGGTCGTTGCTCTGCGCCTTGACGTTGGCTCCTCCGTCACTTCAGTGCCAGCAGCGCTGTACTCCATTCTCAGATCTATCTGTGAATATTTTCTTCAGGGGGCGCGGATGACTCCTGGGCGGATACCGAAGTTGCGGAGGATGACTCTGTAGCCAGGTATTGTATGAGACGCTCTAGATATTAGGATTATATTAAAGCCCAGAATTGAATCTTCCATATGACACCAGCGCATCAGTCTGGGGGCAGTATATAGAGAGCAGTCATTAGTCATGCAGTGTGAAAAGTTTTACGTCCTGGGAGAACATCAGGGCACAAGATCCCAGCCTGTCACTGTCATTTCTCCTTTTCAGTGACCTCACAGATGAGGCAGGAACTTGTCCTCATGTTATCACCCCTCTTACCGATCCCATCACTGTCATCTCTCTCCTAGTATGGCTGGTGTCAAAGGGAATACAGGACCTCTGCCTCATGGTATAGCCTCACTTACTAATCGCAGCTCGCTGATGTCCTCTCCCCAGTGACCCTCAGGGACTGGATTCAGGAACTTGTCGTCTTGTTATCACCCCGCTCACTGATCAGGGATTGTACCTGCTTTCTGATGTTTTACTGTGATGCAAAATTAAATGATGGTGACCGGGATTGTAACCTGTGGGGGGGGCGCACCACCACCATGATGTAAGTTATCTAACCAGCTCATTCTCATTTCTTCTTTCCAGGAACGGAGACTCTCAATTCGACAAAGTCCGGGGCCACGACATCAAATTGTTGCGCTACTTGTCTGTCCGGTATATCTGTGACCTGATGGTAGAAAACAAGAAAGTGAAATTTGGTCTCAAGTGAGTTTTGTTTGTATTTTAGTACAATTTTTGTAATATATAGAATATATATATATATATATATATATATTTTTTTTTTTTTTTCAAAAACATGGGTCAACGAAAATATTTGATCTCCTCCTTTTTAAGATGTTGATTATTATTATAAATTTATTTTCTTCCTCCATTGAACCCAATCAGTTGGGGCAGTGTAGATTTTGTAACGCCAAATTTTCCCTTACGAAATAAGGATTATACATCAAACTGGTGCGTTTTTTCTTTTCTTCTATCAAGTGTCACTTCTTCTGAAAAGGTGGACAAGGCTCAGCGGTATGCAGACTTCACGCTCTTGTCGATTCCTTATCCAGGTAGAAAACATTAATCCTTTTTTATAACTCATTTTGCTTTGTGTCAGAGGATCTTTAAATGGGATGCAAATATCGATGACTTATCGTTAGAATGGATCCTAGATCTGATTGGTGGGCTTTCAACTTCTGACACTTCCACCGACCTGCCGTTACCCAGTCCTGCGGCCGCTGGAAGATCCGTGTACAGAGCTGGAAATCTGACGGCTCCGCACACCATGTAGCAACCGTTCTCATAAGAGCTGAGTACCTGAGACCAGACTCTACACAACGTATGGACTTGTGCTGTGTACTACTTGTTTTCTTTTTATGTCTTCTGCTTTCTTGCAGGCTGTGAATTTTTTAAGGATTACAAGGATCGAGACTATGCTGCAGAAGGACTTGTATTTAACTGGAAGCAGGTAGGATTCACCGCATGACCCTAGTATGCACTGATTTCTGTATTGTAACCTATGACGTAGATTTATTAAAGAGTCTTGTCAGCACAGACTGCAAAAATGAAGTACAAGTGCTCAGTGCATCACGGCGGGGCCAATACTTTATATACACCTTCCCGCCTGCTTGGTTTCCATCTCTCTCCACCCTTCTCCGGCTCTCAGAAGCCAGAGCTGTCGATCAAAGAGGAGGAGGTTAGGGTGGATATGTAGGGGAAAACAAGCCGGTGGGAATGTCCGTGTTGCACCGAGTGCCTGTGCTAGGTTTGAACAGTCATTGTGCGCTGACGGAGATCCTTTTAAGTGCTGCCGCAAATATGACCACCTGCCGATGCATAATTCAGCAGACACAATTTAGTACAGAAAGCACCAGATATGTTTACATGGGAAAACACCACTTCAGCTTTGGAGTGGTGTTTTACAGGGTCATTATATTCTGTGGCCCAAGACTGGCAAATTCTGAGGACTTGGGAGCTACACCCCGGATCAGGAGACTGGCCGCCATCCTGTTAATTATCGGCAGCACATGTCCTGTACATGGGGTGATGTGCTGCTGTAGGTACCCTCACTGCTTCCCAACAATTGCATATAGCGCCCTTCAGACTGCGGCAGTCGCTATAGAGGACACTATATGTGACACATGGCATTTGTGGCTGCCACTTTAATATAAATGTTAGTCTTTGGGGATCTGTGGACATCACATGCTGTCAAGTGATTGTTTGTGCTGCTGACTATTGTAAGGTCCCTCTACTGAACCCCTAGAGAGCTCATCCAGCTCCTTGTATTTCCACATTTGGGAGCATTGCTGCTTTCGTTACCTGCCGTGAATCTTTGGGTCTTGTATATGTCCAGCCGGTGGCATACAAGCCTTAGACTCATTATAGGGGCAGGTGCATGGTACTTGTCAGAGGTCAATAACGCCCCTATTTAAAATTGACCCAAAAATGTAGTTGCTATTAATGTTTGGTATAATCTGTACTCTGAAGTCTCTCATGTGCCGTGTACTTCTCCATCCACAGGATTATGTTGATGCCCCTTTAAGCATCCCAGTCTGCTTGACAAGACACCTAAACATTGACTGGCGGGAATACCAGGTAAACGGGTGATGCTCATCATGTGAGGGGCCCTGCGCTCTGCCACACGCATTTCTCACCCTACCGGAAGCGCCCTTTGCTGTCGTCTACCCCCGAGGCTGCAGAATGGCTGACAAGATGATAAAAGTACAGACCATCAGGAGCGGCGCCTCTCTGTGTCCTGATAGCAAAGGTTCCCCTTGTGGTAAAGCCTCTGGGATCTTCCAGCAGATTTGAGGACCCAGCATGTGTGAAGCCGAAGAAAATGGGTCAGCGCATGGCAGGAGGTGCTGCGGGCCGCTCATGTTAACGGGGTTGGCTTAGAAACGTCTAATTGAAGCTCCTAGTGCAGATGCCACTCAGTCTGCGGGGACAGGACTGCGGAGTCTCGTCTTATCCTATAGATTTATTTACCTTTTTAATTTCAACGTAATTGATTCTAACACTACTGTGTCCATAAAAAGTGAGACCTCCTGCAGGGAAAAGTATCACTCTGAAGTTATTGTAAGTAGTGCAGCTATTGCAATCTTTAGGGTGGGTCATCAACATAAGGTCTGTGGGTATCCGACACCCGGCACTGCCACTGATCTGTGGTTGTCAGAACAAGGACACCTATATAAATATGATTACCTATGTGGGGTCCCACAGTTATCGCCCCCCTGGAATTGCATGATTGCTCAAAGAATTTTGTTGGAGACAGGCCTGTGATTTAATCATCTTTCAGCAGGCAGAATTGGGGCACAGCCCAGCAGGCGTCCGGGAAGTGCTGAGCCATCACTTGTCGGAGAGTGCAGATATACATCGTACAAAAATCATCCTGGGAACTGTCGGGCGGAGGAATAAAAATAATATATATATATATATACACACACACACCACACACAAAATAATGGAAACACCGGGAAACATCAACAAAAGTTAGTTTAATATGGTGTAGGTCCACCTTTTGCGGTGATTACAGCCTCAATTCTCCGAGGTATGGATTCACACAAGGTGTGAATTGTTTCCAAAGGAATTGTAGCCCATTCTTCAGGTAAAACACCCTCCAGTTCGTTGAGCGACGATGGCGGAAATCGACGTCTAACTTGAATCTCTAAAATCGACCATAAATGCTCAATAGTGTTGAGGTCTGGGGATTGTGTGGGCCAGATGAGATGCTCTACTTCATTAGAATGTTCCTCGTGCCATGCTTTAACGATTCTAGCTGTATGAATTGGTGCATTATCATCCTGAAAGATGGCGTTCCCCTCCGGGAACAGTGCTTGAACCATAGGATGCACTTGGTCACCCAAAATGCCTAAATAATCACGGCTGTAATTCTTCCATGAAGGCATATCATTGGCCCGGTGGATCTCCACGAAATAGCACCCCAGATCATCACAGAACCTCCACCATGTTTTACTGTTGGGAGAAGGCAGTCTGGATGGAATGCTTCTTTCGGCTGTCTCCAAACGTACACTCGGCCGGAGGTTGGAAATGGGGTAAACGATGATTCGTCTGAGAATATCCCATGTTTCCACTTCTTGAGGGGCCAATTCTGGAGGTTTCTACACCACTCTAAACGCTTGGAAACATTTGTCATTGACAGCAGCGGTTTTCTAATTGCAGCTCTTCCGTGGAATCCAGATTTGTGCCGCTCCCGACGAACAGTTTTCGTTTAAACTGGGTTCTGTAGGTGTTCATTGAGCTCAGCAGTGATTTTCGGAGCCGTGGTCTTGCGATTCTCTCTCACAATTCGCTTTAGAGTCCGACGGTCTTTCTCAGTCAACTGCGACTTTCGGCCGGACCTGTGCTTTGCTGCTGACGTTTTTCCTTCTCTTTCAAACGCAGTCATTACTTTGGAGACAGTACCTCTTGACACGCCAAGCATTCGGGCACTTTCTGTTACACTACCGCCTGCCATACGAGCACCAACAATTTGGCCTCTTTGAAAATCCGAGAGGTCTGCCATTGGTATCAGGTTCTCATCAATGTTCTTACAATTCTGCAAAACAAACAGTTAATTTACAGACACATATCACATAACACAAATAATCAACTACAAAACATTACCATATGTTACGGTTTGCATGTTTATAACATGTTCGAAGACTATGATGCCAAAACGTTAGGTGTTTCCATTATTTTGTCCAACTCCTGTGTGTGTGTGTGTGTATGTATATATATATATATATGTGTGTGTGTCATTAATACGTTAACTCTTCACTCCATTATCAAGAAAATAAGTGGTTGATATTGTGTGTGGGGGGGGGGGGTCCCGTCATCCTCCCTTTGCTCCTCTTGTCACTTTCATTTGCACTAATGCCGGTGACATGGATTCACAATGGCGTCTGCCTCCTGACTACACAGAACAATATCCTCGAAGTCTTATAGTATATGGGGGGGGAGGGGGGTGTTACACTGCGATGTGCAAGTGAGCAGTGTATTAAGGAGGGGGAGGTCTAGAGACCACCGTAGGATAGTTTCCCTTGGTCTAATGCTTGTGTTACTCCCTAAGCAGAGCTGCAGTGGAAAGAATGGGGGGGAAACACATCAACAACCCAAGATTTTAATGAGGCAAAAGGCTGATTTCATCCTACATTGGACTCCAGTAGACAACGCGTTTTTTTTGTTTTTCTTTTACTATAACCCGTCTTCCACTTTTTTATTTTTTTTTTTTTTTTTTTTTTTTTTGGTGCAGAGTTGGGACTTGGTGAAGCAGACGCAGAATTACCTGAGGCTCCTCATTCACATCATCAACGGGGACGGTAAGAGTCTCCTCTGCCATTTAACACTGAGAGTAAAATGGAAATAATCTGAAATATTTAGGGCAAGAAGTAGCTAAATGCTTAGGGTCCGCGATCTTGGGGATTTTGCCCTGGACCTTTTACCTCTGTGTGTGAATGCAGCCTTAGGAGCACGTATGAAGCCTTCTGAAATGTCACAATTTCCAGATAAGGAGCCTTCCTTCATCTGACTGCTATACACATGCACGCTCGGGTTGGCTGAGCATGCACATGTCCTGTACGTAGACGGGAGGAAGCAGCTGACGGACACCTTCATGGTTCATCCTATAATAATCCAGCTCTAGTGTTTGGTACCTCGCTAGTTTGGTAAAGGATATAATATTAGGAGGAGGTTATCTTAAAGGGGAAGTTCTCCAGTGGCCCCCAGTACACGGCAATCGATTATACCAAATGACCCCGTATATAATCCTTCCCTGTGGTCGTCCTTCTGTTACCCTCGGGATGAGTCGGATGATGGGGGTTACTCTTCTCTGAGATTAGATCCACAGTCACATAACACGCAGCGTTTCGCCCAAAGTCGCACATGGCTAAGCTGAAACGTAAGCTCTTGGCGAGGGAGAAACACTTTAATTTCACACTTCTTTTGTGCCACCTGGGTCCAAGAGCTCGGAAAACATTGCTAAATGCCAAGCAGAATTTAAAGGGGTTGTTCACAGCGGTGTGCGGCTTGGATAGGAACCGAAGGATCTAAAGACGATAGGAAGTTCATATTTCCCTTTGTCATCTATGTGTAAACAGCGGCGATTATAAATGGGGGGGCCCCCAGATCTACTGAACCCAATTTTGCAAGAACTGTCTTCCACATACCTTCCACCATAACCTTAGCAGTGTCGGGGATACTTGACGGTGGATTTTTACTTTTTTTTTATTACAAGCCATTCACTGACAGCAAGCAGGACTAGGGGGAAAAAAAGGGATACATTTTATGTATTACTAATTTATAAAAGATGGAACAAGCCATTTAGAAAGAAGATTAGTCAAACATGGCGGCTTTCTTGGGAAACCGTTCCACCCTTGTCTTTCTCTAGTATTGCAGCTCTGTTACATTGACCTGGTTAGGGTTGAGCCGCAACCTGCGGACAAGTATAACTGATTCTGGAAGAATATGCCATATTTACTGATCTCAGACATGTAAACTCGCTCATTTGGTTAACGTCCCCTTTAAGCATGTCTCCTTCTATACTATATCTCTTACCGAACCGGCAAGGTATCAGATGCTACAGCTGGCCGTGCACATTAGATTAGTATAGGACAAACAAGGTGCCTGATGGCTGCTTTCCTCCCCTGTCTATGTATATAACACGTGCACACTCCGCCAAACTGAGCGTGCATGTGTATAGTGGTCAGAAGACCACAGAAACGAATGGTCGGCTGCCGCGGTCATGGGGTATATGAGATATGACTGCTGCATGCTAGGGGAGTTGGATACAGAGGGTAAGATATTGGGTGACTATATATTTTACCGCCCATGTGCAGCTTTTTAATTAACCCCTTTAAGTCTAGTGCCATACAGCCTATGCATATAGTCAGCAAAGCGCTTTCGCAGCCCCCCAGAATCGTATAAGAAAAGCGAAAAAGGTTGACATGGCCGTGTTTAATGCGCAGCGCTGTTACATACTTTCTCATGGTCAATTGCTGTGAAATATGTATTGGACTAATACGTGCTGCACTCTTCCTCTGCAGAAAACAGCGGGTTGCTGGTGCACTGTATATCCGGGTGGGATCGGACGCCGCTGTTCATTTCACTCCTGAGACTCTCGCTTTGGGCTGTGAGTAGATTTTTAGACATAAGAGGTTTTTTGTGTGATTATTTTAACCCATTTAAATCCTCAGATATTTGAAAGTTTCTCTTCTTGGTGTAAAGCTCGTACAGAAGTTTGCGGACCTTGGTTCGATCACGGACCACAATGCGCGGACTAGCTGCACATCTCCCAACCGGAGCAAGATGGCTTCATATATTTCCATGAGGCTGTCAGGCTTTGGTTTGGAGACCCACGGCCAGTCCATACACTGTGATCCATGCATGGCCGGACCGAGATCCGCGGACCTCTACATGAGACCTAGAGCTGGGATTAGGAATCGTATTTGCCTTCATTTTAAAAACCTCCTATTTTTGTGTAGCATCTGTGCAGATCTGTGTACACTAGGATGACTAATCCGTTGCTCCATGGTTACAGAATAACAGAAAAAAAAAAAAAACACAAACGTTGAGCTCTGAACTTGCAGGTCCACAAGCGAACATAGAAGCAGCTATACAGATATTGGCCAACAGGATAGAGAAGGACAAACGTGAGCATAGACTGCAGAAACCGAGCTCTGAACTTGCAGTTGCTCAAGCAGAGAATACAGGTATTCGCCAATGGGACAGACTAGGACAAATATGCACATAGACTGCAAACCAGTATGTAACCAGAGAAAGCAGCAGCTATATAGAGGTCTGCCAACTGCACAGCACAGGGTAAAAGTGAGCGTAGACTGCAAACGCTGAGCTCTGACCTTGAAGCCCCACAAGTAGACATGGATGAGAAAGAAGCTGTATAGATATTTGCCAGTATTGATGAATGAAATAATCCTCCTGTAACGCCCGCTCCACCCCGCGCTCTTCTGACTAACTTGATCACTGCTGGTAATATCCGTAGATCTGCTGTAAACTTATCGCCTTGTAAGACAACTACTTGGCGCTGATGCATCTAATGAGCGACTGTGCCCCCCGTTCTGCCGAGCATCGGGCGTGCTGCACTATTCAGCCAGTTTGTTCCTCCAAATGATAAGACAAAAAAGATAAGAAAAGTAAATGCAAGCTGTGAACTCGCAGGTCCAGACTGTGCCAAATGCGTCTGGTAAGGGGATCACTGCTTCTCTTAAGGGCATGTCACACTAAGCAATATCGCTATAACTTGTGACGTAGCAGCGATATTGCTAGCGATATCGCTGTGTGTGATACTTACCTCCGACCGCTCCCCCGCTGATTATCGCTGATCGCGCGAGAACGTCCAGGACCGTTTCTCGTCGTCAGCTTCCTGCGGCGCTTCCTGTGGAGAGACGAGCGTGGAGCCGGGCGGGAGGACGCAGGATCGCCTGGTGTGACAGGTAAGTAGCGACCCCCGTCCCCTGCGATGTCGCTGGTGAGATCTGCCTGTGTGGCAGCTCACTAGTGACCACTTAGCGATGTACCAGCGATCCTGACCGCGTCATATCGCTGGTCGGGATCGCTGGTGCATCGCTAAGTGTGACAGTACCTTTAATGAGAAGTTCACAGAGAGAGGCTTTAAAACGAAGGATTGGGAAAAGAAAAATCTCCTCTGCAGCCAAGAGGAATGGTGTGTGACATAAGAACACAATAGAAAATGGCTTTACTTCTACCCCTCTGTACAACTTTTTTATGGACTTTGTGCGATGCTAAACATTAGACTCAGATCCATTTGAGATGAAAGATTATAGTTCCCAACGCGTTTCGAAGTAATTACTTCTTCCTGAGGGGATGACAGACATCAGCGCAGACGTGCATCTGGTTCATACTGTCAGGGAGGCAGGGGAGCGGTGCAGACATGCATCTAGTCCACACGGTCAGGAATGTACCCCCTAGCAAGCAGGTATGCAGGGGAGCGGTGCAGACATGCATCTGGTCCACACGGTCAGGAATGCACCCTCTAGCAAGCAGGTATGCAGGGGAGCGGTGCAGACATGCACCTGGTCCACACGGTCAGGAATGAACCCTCTAGCAAGCAGGTATGCAGGGGAGCGGTGCAGACATTCATCTGGTCCGTCCTGGTAAGCATGGTGGCGGGGGAGCGTTGCAGACATGCATCTGGTCCATGCAGTCAGGGTCGCACCCCCCTAGCAAGCAGGGGAGAGCGATGTGCTCCTGAAAGTAGAAGAGGAGGAAAGCTCCTTTGACCGAAGCCATGATGCCATAGGGAGACGGGCACACAGGTGCTACCATTCCAGACTCATCCATAAGTGAGGTTGGTGCTTGTTTTTTGTGAAAAATAATTATTATTCTATAATCTCAGATGACCTCTATGAAGGACCTGTCCATTAGTCTGACTTTACGCCTTTCCCCGCCAGACATAAGTGGCAGATTTTCAGCTTTACACCCGGGCTTCTCGCCAGAAATATTTAATCTTTCCGTTTTATCTCCTCCGCACACCTTTCATCTCTCATTCTTTTAATAGCATTGTTATATTGGTAACTAATTTATAGGAATCTCTTTTTAAAAGTCGCATTCAAAGGATGCGGCCCATATTCTGTGTGACAGATCCGTATACTCCTTGCCGGGATGCTGGAGCGCTCTTTATGCCCCCAACCATCCCCGTCCTTCCCAAACTCTGGTTCCCGTCAGGATGTGATTCTCTTTCATGCCGGTGGAGTATTCATAATTTATGCTTTTTACAAGGCACTTTGTTAGGAGATGACTCTGAGCCTTGAGAAAGATTTCACTTATTCTTGCATGATTCAACACCGGCTGATAGAGACAAGGGAGAAAAGTCAATTTTGGCATCAAGGTTGTCGGATGATGTGTAGCCATTGACTGGTATTTGCCTTCTGCCATTTGCCCTAAATCACGTCTATATATGAAAGAAAAAAATGAAAATATTGGCATTGGGGTAGACTGCATCGGAATAATGATGATGCTTTAACATTTGTGCAGACTTAGAATCATAGAATCGTAGAGTTGGAAGGGACCTCCTGGGCCATCTGGTCCAACCCCCTGCTCAAAGCAGGATTCGCTAAATCATCCCAGTCAGATGTCTGTCCAGCCTCTGTTTGAAGACTTCCATTGAAGGAGAACGCACCACTTCTCGTGGCAGCCTGTTCCACTCATTGATCACTCTAACTGTCAAAAAGTTTTTTCTAATATCTAATCTGTGTCTCCTCCCATTCAGTTTCATCCCATTGCTTCTAGTCTTTCCTTGTGCAAATGAGAATAAAGTTGATCCTTCTACAATGTGACAGCCATTTAGATATTTGTAGACAGCTATTAAGTCTCCTCTCAGTCTTCTCTTTTGCAAACTAAACATTCCCAAATCCTGCAACCTTTCCTCATAAGACAGGGTTTTCAGACCGGTCACCATTCTGGTCGCTCTTTTCTGAACTTGCTCCAGTTTGTTGATGTCTTTTTTAAAATGTGGTGCCCAAAACTGGACACAATATTCCAGATGAGGTCTGACCAAAGAGGAGTAGAGGGAAATAATGACTTCACGTGATCTAGACTGTATGCTTCTGTTAATACATCCTAGAATTGCATTTGCCTTTTTTGCTGCTGCATCACACTGTTGACTCATATTCAGTCTGTGATCTATTAGTATACCCAAGTCTTTTTCACATGTGCTGTCACTTAGCCCTATTCCTCCCATTCTATATATGCTTTTTTCATTTTTATTGCCCAGATGTAGTACTTTGCATTTCTCCCTGTTAAAAACCATTCTGTTAGTTGCTGCCCACTTCTCCAGTTTATTTAAATCTTTTTGAATCCTCTCTCTCTCTTCTCTAGTATTAGCTATCCCTCCTAGCTTTGTGTCATCAGCAAATTTAATCAGTTTACCCTCAATTCCTTCATCTAAATCGTTGATAAAGATGTTGAACAATACAGGGCCCAGGACAGAGCCCTGTGGTACCCCACTTGAGACATTCTTCCAACTGGATGTGCAGCCATTTACGACCACTCTTTGGGTCCGATCACTAAGCCAGTTATGAATCCACCTAATAGTTGCCTTGTCCATTCCATACTTAGTCATTTTTTCAATAAGGATTGTATGAGAGACTTTGTCAAATGCTTTGCTGAAGTCAAGATATACTATATCTACAGCATTTCCTTGATCCACCCAATCAGTGATTCCGTCATAGAAGGAAATTAAGTTAGTCTGACATGACTTATTAGTTACAAACCCATGCTGACTCTGTTTGATCACTTCATTCTTATCCAGGTATTGACATACATGTTGTTTAATAATTTGTTCAAAGATCTTTCCTGGTATAGAAGTCAGACTCACCGGCCTATAGTTGCCTGGGTCCACCTTCTTCCCCTTTTTGAAGATAGGAACAACATTTGCTCTTCTCCAGTCTTCTGGCACTTCTCCTGTTCTCCAAGAATTTTCAAAGATTATGGAGAGGGGTTCAAAAATTTCTTCTGCTATCTCCTTCAGTACTCTGGGGTGTAATTCATCTGGACCTGGAGACTTGAATTCATTTAGGTTAGCTAAGTGTTTCCTCACTATCTTTCTGTTTATAGATATCCTGGATTCTTCTATTCCCTTAATAGGACAGTGAATAACAGTTGATGTTACATTTCCTTTCTGAGAGAAAACAGATGCAAAATAGGAATTTAAAAGTTCAGCCTTCTCAACATCCTGTCTTACCATTTCATCATTTTCATCCTGTAAAAATCCTATAGCATCTTTGACTTTTACTTTTGACATATCCCCAAAATCCTTTATTATTGCTTTTGACATCTCTTGCAAGCCTCAATTCATTTTCAGCTTTAGATAATCTGATTTGTGCCCTGCAGGTTCTGCAGACAGCATTATATTCTTCTTTAGATATGCCTCCCTCTTTCCATTTTAAAAACATTTTTTTCTTCCTTTTTAGCATGTGCTTAAGTTCTGTGTTCATCCATCCTGGTTTCCTTAAATGCTTCCTATTCTTCCCTCTTTTCGGAATTGTTAACAACTGTGCTTTGAGAATTTCATTTTTCAAGATTTCCCATCCTTCCTGGACATTTTTGTCTTTAAGGATATCCAGCCATTGGATCCCTCCAATTATCTTTCTGAATCCCTTAAAATCTGCCTTTCTGAAATCTAACCTTGACGTCTGAGTCTTCACAGGTCTTCCGCCTCTAGTTAGCCAAAATTCTAAAATAGCATGGTCGCTACCTCCTAGGGTTCCAGCCACTTTTACCTCCTCAACCATTTCCTCCCTGTTTATAAGGATTAGATCCAAGGTAACAGTTCCCCTTGTTTTCTCCCCTACCTTTTGGAAGATAAAGTTGTCAGCAAGAGAGGATAAGAATTTCCTTGACCTGTTAGTTTTGCCTGAGAGAGATTCCCAACAAATGTCTGGATAGTTGAAATCTCCCATGACAACTATGTCATATTTTTTGGAGAACTTCCATTATTCAGTCTTCCTCTAATTTCACGTTAGACATCTTATTACATCCCCCTCCATTATAATGCTCATTGTCAAGATTTCTGGCCTTATACGTGGCGAGAATTATCCATCAATTTGGTTTTTATTTAATGGGTGATTTTTTTTATTTTTTTTTGCCACTAGAGGGAGCACATTGTACAGGCTTTATAATTGTATACACTAAGCTCTTGCCCTCCCCCAAGTGGTGGCTGTCGGAAGTCAGATTTTGGAGCTTTTGCCAATTGGAAACTATTCTATTTGAAGTGGAGATGGTAAGAAAGCAAGAACAGAGTCTCCTGGAGTCCTTTTTTTTATTATTATTTCCACAGAGATTTGCAAGAGCATGCTGGGAGTTGTAGTTTTACAACAGCTGGGTTGCTGGCATCCTAAGGAGGATATAGTCTCTCAGTGCTGGCGTTTGTGCGTTTCTATGCACGTCTCTCACCGATAGTTACTTTTTAGGATGGGATGGTGCACAGCTCGTTGGAGCCGGCAGAGATCCTTTACCTGACGGTGGCCTATGACTGGTTCCTCTTTGGGTGAGTCATAGCATTGCAGTTTTGGTCGTATGTGCGCGGATGTGATTGAACCTGTGCCCCCTCCGCACCCCTTGTATGCGACCCCCTTCTTGTAATTCTTGTCCCTCTCGCTTGTTTTCAGACACATGCTGGTGGATCGTCTCAGTAAGGGAGAGGAGGTGAGTTCTGCTCTGCGACTTAACGACTCAGTCACCTTATACCATATCTGATTTTTCTACTTTTGTGTCCAGAACGGCTTTAAGCAAGCAGAAGGGGGCTTATAAACGTTATTGGGTGTGACGTATAGTCTCCACCCCGGAGCTCTCCAGTCCTTGCAGGACTACGTCTCCCAGCATGCCCTGACAGCTTAAACATGGTGGGAGTTGTAGGCCTACAGCAGCTGAGGAGCTCCAGGGTGGAGGCAATTGCTGTGAGATGGGAGCATCTGGTCAGACGCCATATTACTAATATATTTGTAAATTTAGCTCTCCTCCAGAAGGAAGGAAACTGCTTCTGTAGTGCCACATATAGGTAGCTACCATTAAAGTGGTTGTGTGATTATTTTATCACCTTCAGAAAGAGACAGCTGCGCTCTGTCCCATGTTTGACGGGGGGCCACGCTCGGACCTGTCTTTGACGGGGGATGCACTCGCTTGGACCTGTCTTTGACGGGGGATGCACTCGCTCGGACCCGTCTTTGACGGGGGGGGATGCGCTTGCTCGGACCCATCTTTGACGGGGGATGCGCTCGCTCGGACCCGTCTTTGACGGGGGATGCGCTCGCTCGGACCCGTCTTTGACGGGGGATGCGCTCGCTCGGACCCGTCTTTGACGGGGGATGCGCTCGCTCGGACCCGTCTGACGGGGGATGCGCTCGCTCGAACCCGTCTTTGACGGGGGATGCGCTCGCTCGGACCCGTCTTTGACGGGGGATGCGCTCGCTCGGACCCGTCTTTGACGGGGGATGCGCTCGCTCGGACCCGTCTTTGACGGGGGATGCGCTCGCTCGGACCCGTCTTTGACGGGGGATGCGCTCGCTCGGACCCGTCTTTGACGGGGGATGCGCTCGCTCGGACCCGTCTTTGACGGGGGATGCGCTCGCTCGGACCCGTCTTTGACGGGGGATGCGCTCGCTCGGACCCGTCTTTGACGGGGGATGCGCTCGCTCGGACCCGTCTTTGACGGGGGATGCGCTCGCTCGGACCCGTCTTTGACGGGGGATGCGCTCGCTCGGACCCGTCTTTGACGGGGGATGCGCTCGCTCGGACCCGTCTTTGACGGGGGATGCGCTCGCTCGGACCCGTCTTTGACGGAGGCCCACGCTCGGACCCGTCTTTGAGGGGCGATGCGCTCGCTCGGACCCGTCTTTGACGGGTGGACGCGCTCGCTCGGACCCGTCTTTGACGGGGGACGCGCTCGCTCGGACCCGTCTTTGACGGGGGATGCGCTCGCTCGGACCCGTCTTTGACGGAGGCCCACGCTCGGACCCGTCTTTGAGGGGCGATGCGCTCGCTCGGACCCGTCTTTGACGGGTGGACGCGCTCGCTCGGACCCGTCTTTGACGGGGGACGCGCTCGCTCGGACCCGTCTTTGACGGGTGGACGCGCTCGCTCGGACCCGTCTTTCAGGAAGCCCCATGGAGGATAAATGAAGCAGTGCGCGGGCATTTTGTAACTAAGCTAAAAGGATAAAAGAAATTTCCCTGATCTGATGATCGTTGCTGGTCTAAGCATTCAGACGGACCCCGATCAGCAGGTGATAACTTGAAATCTCCTTTAAAGAGCCAGCCAGCACTTACGGACGATACTTATGCCAGCTTTGCAAGTTTGTAGATTCGCTTTTTGTGCTAGGTGGCCCCAGATAGACCGTTCCCTTTTTTTTTTCTTCTGCTATTTGCATATTTTTTCCCAGGATGCATTGCCAACTAGTAGGATCTCCACGAGTAGCATAGGTCCTGCTGTCGGTGACACTGCAGGTACGTCGCTCCTGATGAAAGTCGGCACTCCCTGACAGACGGTTTTATTCCAAACACTCAACGTCTCATCCTCCAATCTAATGAGCAAGAGCCGTCAAAGGAAACCCTTCTCGCTACAAACCAGAACCGGCGTCTGTCTGTGAGCACTCGGCAGTCGCCGGCTGCTGTTTTTGCTGTTCCCTTTCTTGTCTTCGTGTACGGATCCTTTTGATCATAGAGATGTACACTGATCGCTGATCGGGTTTGAGCGACAAGGCGCCGCCGCTCTCTTGTAGTGATGCAGGTCCGGCCCAGAAGGGGGGATGTAAAGCAATGTGCAAAAATGGAGACCTGGTCTTATGCACCACTAGTGCCCCCCACTGGAATAAGTGGAACACTTAGGTTTTGGTACTGCTCTGCTTAATCCTGGAGGGGGCGCTCTACCTGTGCTAGACTCGTCTTCACCGGACAGGAATGTATTGATGTAGCGTAGCTGAGCTTGTCTCCATGCACCAGGAGGCTCAGGATGAGCAGGGCTTCTAAATGCTTGGTACATAATGTGATATTTGATGCTCATTATATCCTCGTTCTTTCTCACTCTCTCACTTTTAATATAGAGTTTGTTTCCTCTTTCCAGATATTTTTCTTCTGCTTCAATTTTCTGAAGCACATCACATCGGACGAGTTCTCCTCGTCAGGGAGAAAAGCACGGTAAGCGAACGGCAGAGGAAGCCGCTGACCTCGTTACTGAGCTGGTGGTGGGATATCAATGGAGGCCACGAAACCTCTCGTGTCCTGACCCAGTTTATTTAATTTATTCTCTGCTGGAAATGTTCCCAGACCGGGACCTGCCGCACATGGAGGTGTATAAAGGCGAGGAGCTGCTCCAATAAATACATATGTATATATAGGACCTGCCGCACATGGAGGTGTATAAAGGCGAGGAGCTGCTCCAATAAATAAATATGTATATATAGGACCTGCCGCACATGGAGGTGTATAAAGGCGAGGAGATGCTCCAATAAATAAATATGTATATATAGGACCTGCCGCTCATGGAGGTGTATAAAGGCGAGGAGATGCTCCAATAAATAAATATGTATATATAGGACCTGCCGCTCATGGAGGTGTATAAAGGCGAGCAGCTGCTCTAATAAGTGTGTATATATGGGACCTGCCGCACATGGAGGTGTATAAAGGCGAGCAGCTGCTCTAATAAGTGTGTATATACGGGACCTGCCGCACATGGAGGTGTATAAAGGCGAGCAGCTGCTCTAATAAGTGTGTATATACGGGACCTGCCGCACATGGAGGTGTATAAAGGCGAGCAGCTGCTCTAATAAGTGTGTATATATGGGACCTGCCGCACATGGAGGTGTATAAAGGCGAGCAGCTGCTCTAATAAGTGTGTATATATGGGACCTGCCGCACATGGAGGTGTATAAAGGCGAGCAGCTGCTCTAATAAGTGTGTATATATGGGACCTGCCGCACATGGAGGTGTATAAAGGCGAGCAGCTGCTCTAATAAGTGTGTATATACGGGACCTGCCGCACATGGAGGTGTATAAAGGCGAGCAGCTGCTCTAATAAGTGTGTATATGCAGTGTATGGACTGTCCCTGATTGGTACGGGACATCACAAAATCATCTATTAGTGAAATGTTTTGGATTTTTATACTTAATATTAAATGTTGTTAAATATAACATATTTTTATGTAAAAAATGTGAAATCTTGCAATTTACACACTAGAATTCTTACTTTTTATTCTGTATGGATGACTTTTCTGCAGTCTCATTATCATCACAGATAGGATTACAATGATAACACCTCTATAGGCGATGTCACAGCTCGCCTCCTCCCCCTCCTGTAAAATGACTGATAACACCTCTATAGACAGTAGGATCCACCATTCACAATAGGACCGCTCTCCCCCCGGACTCCTCCTGGTCTCCTACCAGACACAAGGAATTTTTCTTCAATCCATATCCTTTTCCCATCTGTAATATTCATCTTCCAGGCGGAAAAGTTCCCAGCCCCGGGACCCCGGCCTGTCGTTAGAGGATTTCTGTGCACTTAGTAAGTGTCCTCCATTATTTTTTTTATTTTTTTTATACTGCGCTGTAATGCTATAAATATGGAGGGAAACCTGTAGTAATGTGTCCAGTGGCCCTGATGCGGCCCGATCTTAGCGGGGTCTTGCTGTGTTAGTGTCTGTGTGTGTGAATGGATTCTATCCGCTCCCACCAGAACCTCGGGACCGCGGCAGCCCCACCAGTCTGAGCAGCGACTTCTCGGTCATCACAGAGGATTCCCCCAGTGCCTTCGGACATACAAACTGTGAATCTGTAGACCTGATCAACTTGGGAGCCCAGAGCCACGCCGTCTGGTGAGTAGTGGGCAGCAGTGGGGTTAAGCCCTTCACCCCCGTGCCATTTTTCCTTTGTTTTTTTGTTTTTTCCCTCCCCTTTTTCCCCAGAGCGTTTTTTGGCGTTTTGCTTTTCTTATTACACTGTTTACCGATGGGATTAATTTTATATTTTGATCGAATTGGTCTTCAATATCAGATTGCTGGCGGCGCCCCCCACTGATCAGTTTTGGATGTACACATTGGGATCGGATCTCCTGCGATTTAACATTGATAATCTATTGGACAACCCCTTTGATTGCTGTTTTTCACCTCTCCCCCGCTCACCATGCCAGGAAGAAGACTCATACCTCCTCCCCACAGGCAGCGGTTTGGAACCGGACGTCTGAAGACCATCTGCTGCCGCCATCAGGAACGGAAGCAAAATCCTCCAGCTCCTCCTCATCCAACCATTCAGACATCTTTCTGCGAGCGGGGAGTAGCCCCCTGGAGGTGCCGCAGCGCAGGTGGGACACACGTCCAGCCATTCCTCCATACGTGTGACTTATGTTTATACAGTTTGTTGCATGATGTCAGTTGTGCTAAAAAGTTTACATACCCCGGCAGACTATGAATGAGAACACCAAACCTTTTTCTCCACTCATGGTTAGTGGTTGGGTGAAGCCATCTACTGTCAAACTACTGTGTTTTCTCTTTTTATATCATAATGACAACCCAAAAACATTCAAATGACCCTGATGAAAAGTTCACATACCCCATTTCTTAATACCGTGTATTGCCTCCTCTAACCTCAAAGACAGCTTGAAGTCTTTTGTGGTAGTTGTGAATGAGGTTCTTTATTCTCTGAGATGGTAAAGCTGCCCACTCTTGGCAAAAAGCCTCCAATTTCTGTAAATTCTGTAGCGGATCACTTCCTGGTAAGATCTATTTGTTGTGGAACGTGGACTTGGGTATATTCTGTCCACGGTGGGGTAATGGGGCTTCTATACACAAATTAATTTGTCCATTGTTTAAAAAAAAACCAAAACCATAAAATAGAATTTTATGCTCCCCTCTCCTTAGATCCCAACCTGTCCCTACGCACAGCTGTGTGCCTCATCGCGTCGCCTCTCCTGTCCCCTGGGGACTCATCGCTTCCTCTGCCCCCTTATATCTTCAGTGGTCTTCAGTACCCCTGGTGCTGACTACATTTCCTAAAGATTGCATTTTTTTTTTCCTTGGTGGAATGAGATTTGCCCAGATTTTGATTTAGAGCCGGAGTCGTGTAATCTCCTTACATAACGCCTCATTACCGGAGCACGTGTTCATACGATGCCGGGGATGAGTGGCTGACGCCGCAGTCTGATGGCAGTGGTCTGACCCTGCAGCTGTCTGACGCTCAGTCCCCATTTTACGCCCAGTTAGTCTCTGTATTTCCAGCTCCGTTCCCCACTGGCGATGCTGCGGCACGAGCGGAGAGTAAGTAGCGAGTTAGCATGTGCTTCAGTCCTCGCAGGTGCAGTGGGTACAGAAGCCTCAGCCGCCACTTTCCACACTCCCTATTCCCAGATTAGCAGGATGTGAACACAGACGGTTGATGGACGACCTCATTACACGCTGGAGGAACGATGCTACATTATCAGGATAACCTGTGGATCCGCTTACAGAATAGAACAATCCATTGTGTCATATATCGTCTCATCCAGGGAATTTTCCTTTTTGTGCTTTGTGTTATATTGCATTTGTGTTCGCACTAATCTCCTTTGACGATTGCAGAGGGTTCCGTGTTTGTATAAGATGAAATATATTTTACCTCTTCCCTCTGTCCCATTGCCCCAGTGTATAATCTCCCGTCCCCCGCCATGTCGTCTGCCTTTACTAGCATGTGACAGGTCGGCCAGTGGTGCAGAACTCACTGATCCCAGCGCGGTCCTGTAATAGGAGCCACCGGGGTAACAAGTCCGTCCATGACATTTCTTCCTCCTGAATCTTCCCCCATCACCAGTGAGTGATATTATTGAGAAATTGAAGGAAGCGCAACAACTCGGCCACAAAGTGGAGACCCCATAATATTACAGAGTTGGGGGCCGAGTGGTGAGGAGCAGAGGGCAGAAAAGTCACCACCGCTCTGCTGACCCCATAACTGAGTCCAGACCTCCTCTGGTATGAACATCAGTACTAACACTGCGCGCCTCCACCGGGAGCTTCATGGCTGAGCAGCTTCATGCAGCCGTACATCACCAAGCACAATGCTGAGCGTCGGATGGAGTGGTGTAAAGTCGCCACCACTGGACTCTGGAGGAGACGTGTTCTGTGCAGGGACGGATCACACTTCTCCATCTGGCGTCTGATGGAGGAGATTGGGTCTGGTGATTCCAGGAGGACGTCGCCCCCTGACTGCATTGTGGCCCTGTACAGATAGATGGTGGAAAAGCATAAGCCCATAGCATTATCAGGGGGCGGCCTCGGCCTTTCAGCTCCAGTGAAGGAAATCGTAATGCTTCAGCATAAGACATTGTGGACAATTGTAGCTTCAGCTTTGTGGGAACAGTTTGGGAAGTCACTTTTCTGTTGTCCATGACTGTGCCCAGTGCACAAGCTCCATACAGTCATGAAGCGGGAGTTTAGTGGAATAACATGAGCGGCCGCCTAGACCTTGGCCTCATCCTAAAACAGATTGTGAGTCCGGCGTCCCCCCTATATCAGGGTCTGACCGCACAAATACTCTTCTCCTTGAAGGGGCAAAAATTCCTACAGACAGCTCCCGGCAGATACTTCTCCATATCGTGTCTCAGTCTTTCTTCTGCAGCTTTTCCTTAACTGCAGATTTAGTAACCTCTTCAAGTCAACAAAAAAAAAAAATCAGTCTAGAATAATACAAAAGTATTGTACAAGGAGGAGGGAGATGCAGCTGCAGGATTCCCTGTATGTAGAGGCTGTGAGAGGGAATTGAGTGCTGCGGGTGAGGGGCATCTTGCATCTAATTCTGTGGCTCCTGCTAACCCATTTAAGGCTCAGAAGTAGCCGCTGTTCATAATTTAAAGGATTTCTAGAGGGAGGTGGTCTATAGATGTGGCCATAATGCAAAGCTGGAGGACACCCCCCCCCCCCACCCCACCACCACCACCACCACCACCACCACCACCACCAGTATACTTTGTAGACCTAGGACTGTTTCAGGAAATGCTATAAGATCTGCTGTTACCGTTGGTGCTTAATTTGGGTTTTACCACCTTGCGTTAACCTTGACTTGTTCCTCCTTGGCATGTGGAGACTAATGCACGTGTGTCTTACTAAAGCACATGTAAGGGATGTATGAAAAATGTTCACCATTCCCTGCAAATTCTGCCATTGTGCTTTACACCTTACCACGTGCACGGTGCAGAATAACCGAACATAACACCAGGACTCGCCGCCTTTAGAGTCCACATTTTATACATTTTCAATTAAATATTTATTATTCAGGCTTCAATAAAAAACCATCTAATAACGGCCCATCTGTTTGAGAACCAGTGGCGTTCTGGTGGACCCAAATGATTGATATCTTACATAGATGGTCATTTGTCCTTTCCGGCTTGTGTGCAATTCCACATCTTTCCTGTAGTGGCCACTGCAGGGGAAGTGCACAGCCTGATGTGGCTTTTCTTGGCGATCAAAACTGATCACTGTGGGTTTCTGAAGCCAGACTCGTTCTGATCAGCTGCAGGCAAAGGATTGTTGCCAAAAGACTGGTCCAATGGGGGGGGGGGGGGGGGGATAAAGTAATACTTCTATAAAAACAAAATAACCACTTTAAGTTTTACATTGTATTAACCTGCTATTATTGTGCAAGCGATTAGGAGAAATCTGCTTTTGAAATCTTAATCCTCAACTAATCACAAGCCTGGGGTCTTGAAGACTTTTTTTTTTTTTTATCAATGTGTTTTTTTTTTTTCCTTCCTAATCTTTTTCGCTTGTGCGTTTTCTTCTCCTATTCTTTGGCTGGCTTTTGGCTGTTGGCGGATTATCGGGGTCTCCACAGATCCAGTCCTTACGCTTTGCGTGTGCTGTTTTCTGCATGCACCTTTATCGGCTTTGCAAAATCTCGGCATCATAAGAGAACCGTTGACCATCTCTTGGAGGGAGCAGGTCCTCGGCCTCAGGCTCCTCCTGGTGCGGCGCCCTGTCTGCTGTTCTCTACACTGATGCGGAGTGACGAGTTTCTGCACACGATCTGACCACTTCACGCCTCTGGAGATGCCATTTTTTTTTCTTCTGTTTTAGAAGTCATTCATCCCATGGTCTTCCCTTTGTCTTTCCTCGCCTCAGATCAGCGGACCATTACCTACCTGGATCTTCCGTCTCCACAGACTATGGCAGCTGGCAGATGGTATCGGAGGGTGGGAGTGTTCATGACCATGGTATCCTCAGTGCCGGTATCTTCCTCCCCTTCAGCTTCCCAGATGAGAAGCCGAGCGGCGGCCTGTAAGTGGATCCAGAGCGTCGGTGGCTCTTCCCTTCAGTGAATGAGCATCCTGGCTGTTATATTGCCCCCAAATCTGCTATTGGTGTAATATCACCGATATCCCTAAATATCCGGGCCTGGTATTCTACGAACACCTTGGAAGGTTTCGGGAGGACTGGACCATTCTTCCCCCAATTGCAAATTGCTGTAAAAAAACAAACATCTCCCCATACTACACCAGAAAAAAAAAAATACAGCATATACTGTAACACTGCCCCTATGTACAAGAATATAACTACTATAATACTGCCCCCCTATGTACAAGAATATAACTACTATAATACTGCCCCTATGTACAAGAATATAACTACTATAATACTGCTCCTAAGTACAAGAATATAACTACTATAATACTGCCCCTATGTACAAGAATATAACTACTATAATACTGCTCCTATGTAGAAGAATATAACTACTATAATACTGCCTCCTATGTGCAAGAATATAACTACTATAATACTGCCCCAATGTACAAGAATATAACTACTATAATACTGCCCCCTATGTACAAGAATATAACTACTATAATACTGCCCCCTATGTACAAGAATATAACTACTATAATACTGCCCCTATGTACAAGACTATAACTACTATAATACTGCCCCTATGTACAAGAATATAACTACTATAATACTGCTCCTATGTACAAGAATATAACTACTATAATACTGCCCCCTTTGTACAAGAATATAACTACTATAATACTGCTCCAATGTACAAGACTATAACTACTATAATACTGCCCCCTATGTACAAGAATATAGCTACTATAATACTGCCCCCTATGTACAAGAATATAGCTACTATAATACTGCCCCCTATGTACAAGAATATAACTACTATAATACTGCCCCCTATGTACAAGAATATAACTACTATAATACTGCCCCCTATGTACAAGAATATAACTACTATAATACTGCCCCTATGTACAAGAATATAACTACTATAATACTGTCCCCTATATACAAGAATATAACTACTATAATACTGCCCCTATGTACAAGAATATAACTACTATAATACTGCTCCAATGTACAAGAATATAACTACTATAATACTGCCCCTATGTACAAGACTATAACTACTATAATACTGCCCCTATGTACAAGAATATAACTACTATAATACTGCTCCTATGTACAAGAATATAACTACTATAATACTGCCCCCTTTGTACAAGAATATAACTACTATAATACTGCTCCAATGTACAAGACTATAACTACTATAATACTGCCCCCTATGTACAAGAATATAGCTACTATAATACTGCCCCCTATGTACAAGAATATAGCTACTATAATACTGCCCCCTATGTACAAGAATATAACTACTATAATACTGCCCCCTATGTACAAGAATATAACTACTATAATACTGCCCCCTATGTACAAGAATATAACTACTATAATACTGCCCCTATGTACAAGAATATAACTACTATAATACTGTCCCCTATATACAAGAATATAACTACTATAATACTGCCCCTATGTACAAGAATATAACTACTATAATACTGCTCCAATGTACAAGAATATAACTACTATAATACTGCCCCTATGTACAAGACTATAACTACTATAATACTGCCCCTATGTACAAGAATATAACTACTATAATACTGCCCCTATGTACAAGAATATAACTACTATAATACTGCTCCTATGTACAAGACTATAACTACTATAATACTGCCCCTATGTACAAGAATATAACTACTATAATACTGCTCCTATGTACAAGAATATAACTACTATAATACTGCCCCCTATGTACAAGAATATAACTACTATAATACTGCCCCTATGTACAAGAATATAACTACTATAATACTGCCCCTATGTACAAGACTATAACTACTATAATACTGCCCCTATGTACAAGAATATAACTACTATAATACTGCCCCTATGTACAAGAATATAACTACTATAATACTGCTCCTATGTACAAGACTATAACTACTATAATACTGCCCCTATGTACAAGAATATAACTACTATAATACTGCTCCTATGTACAAGAATATAACTACTATAATACTGCCCCCTATGTACAAGAATATAACTACTATAATACTGCCCCCTATGTACAAGAATATAACTACTATAAAACTGCCCCCTATGTACAAGAATATAACTACTATAATACAACTACTATAATACTGCCCCCTATGTACAAGAATATAACTACTATAATACTGCCCCCTATGTGCAAGAATATAACTACTATAATACTGCTCCAATGTACAAGACTATAACTACTATAATACTGCCCCTATGTACAAGAATATAACTACTATAATACTGCCCCTATGTACAAGAATATAACTACTATAAAACTATATATAATGGTCGGGAATATCTGGGATCTGCAGTAGGTATTTGATGCCCCGGGCAGTGCAGCAGTTGTCCCCTCGGTGACGCAGTTTTGGACCTTGTTGCTCTGCTTCGGACACCCGGTGTATTGGTGCACATATATATTTCGGGGGGCAGTCTGGTGATTTAGGAGCCGATTTCCCCATATACCTTGCACTGTGTGCACTCACTCATGCCTGCGCACTGGGCGGTAATCTGCAGCTCGTCCTCATTATTATTATTATTATTATTATTATTATATACCACTGTGTACTTTCAAGGGTTATTCGATAATCTGCTCATTGTATATTAGAGGAGTGTCGCATCCTATAATGTGCCGTCAGCTTTAGTCCCTAATGGCGGCATCTCCTGCCGCTGCTATGGGGCCCGTGGAGAGTCAGGGCAGCCACTTGTCTCCCCAACCCTGTAAACCTGCATTGGGATTCCCTTTCCACAGACATCAAAGATCCCTCCTACTCCCTATATCTGGGCACATACGACATGAAGACCCCCATGTAGCTGTTTGGCCCTCGACGAAAGGGGGCCTAGCTTTGTAGGTCCATTAGGTCTCCAGTGGAACTGCTTTATTTCCAGGAAAGAGGATGGAGGATAACCCACATGGGTTATGGACAGGGGGAAACGTGCATCCAGCACGGTCTTATTCCAAAAATTGACTTGACTCTTCTAGAAAGATTGCCTCGATTCTGGAGTATTTAGCCCGGAGCTATGAGCTGGGAAATTGGGTGCTGGGGCTGGTAATTGGTGGGCAAGAAATGTTCTCCTGGGATCCACCACGGAAAGCTTGTCAAACGCGCTTCCATTGCTCCAGATTTCAGCTTTACACCGCTGCAGCAGACACTTGGCATTGTGCAGAATTATCTTAGGCTTTTGAGCAGCTGCTTGACTCTGGGAATCAGGTCTCCTGACCAGCAGCTCTGATCCTTCAGTTCAGTTACAGAGACTCTGGGACTTGGGGATTCTTGGATATTTGTCAGACTGTTGTTCGGTACTTTGATGGTCCCGTTCTGTGAACTGGTGCGCTCACCACTTCACTGCTGAGGTGTCGCTACTCTAGCGGGGCAGATATTTGATTAAATAAAATCTCAGTGTATGGCTCTAGCTCATAACTATCAATCTATATCTAATGTATATCTTCTATCTTGTGTCGCTCGCTCGGGCTCTGCTGTGTCGCTCGCTTGGGCTCTGCTGTGTCGCTCGCTCGGGCTCTGCTGTGTCGCTCGCTTATGTTTTCTATCTGTTGCTTTGTCTCTTGTATTTTTTTGGCTCTCGCTGGCTCTCATCTGTAACTCGCTTTCTTCTGTATCTATAGTCTATCTGTTGTCTCTCTTGCTCTCCTATCTATTGCGCGCTCATATCCATCACTCCCTTTCTTGCTCGCTCTTTCGCGTATCTATCGCCCATCTGCTGCTGTTTCTTTCTTGCTTTCTCGTTCAGATCTATTGCTCGCTGTATCTCGCGCGATATATGTGTATATTATATCGCTTTTTTTTTTTTTTTTTTTTTTTCTTCTTGCACTTGCTGTTTCTTCTGTATCTCACTTTCTCTCTATCCGTCACTCAGTAGTAGGAGACGTCTTCTAGCGCGCAGCTTGTGTGACTTCTATAATTGGACACCAGAGCTGTCTCGTCAGTGACTGCCAGACACGACCAGCGTCTCACAATACAATATTTTTACATGACACTTTTTTATATAATTTAGTGTCTGACGAGACGGTGTAACAGTAGGAATCTGCTGCCGTGATGGCCGTGTGCCGTCTGTACACGCAGACCCTTCTGTCTTCCCTGATATAATCCGAGCGTCTTCAGATGTGTTTTATACGTCGTTGTCATCATTTTCTTCCAATCTAAAAAAATCGTTCTGGCTGGCGACTGCCGGGTGGAATAAAATGGACGGGGTTCTCTTCCTCTTGGTTCTTCTAAAAGCCGAGCAGACAGTGTGCGCATGTGACCACTTGCATTTGCGGCTGTTTGATGGCCATAATGTTATGGCCTCTTGCTCTGGAGGACCCGTCCTGTCCTACATTGTATTGTTAGGAATTGACATTCTGTAATGCCCCATCTCTCCTGTGGGGGCAGTATAGGGAACCTTTTTGCAGCTGGGTTTAACCGTTGATCGCCGGGGGTCTTGGCAGGAGGTCACGTTGTGATCCATTTACTGTGCAGGGACCTCCCTAACTTTGCACGAAGCGGAGAACCCCTTTAATCAGTGATTTTAAGGATGTATTTTGTCAACCTGGATATTTATTGTCCGTTCCTCTCTTACAGGCACGCGGCCACGACGGAACGGGCGACGAGGCTGGAAGCTGTCCGGTCCATTTTCCTGTCTGCCTACAATACCACCATAGGCTTAAGAACGGTGCCGCCGAGCCCGTCGGGGGCCATCGGCGGTCTTTTAGAACAGTTTGCCCGCGGCGTGGGCCTTCGAGGAGCCAGTACCATAGTGTGATGAAGCCGCTGGGTACCTAGAAGCCGCGACGCGCGCTGCGTTCTTCCCTGTAGAAGCCATAGAAGACAATCGCCAGGACGCGTTCGGGGTCTCCTTTTTTATATGTTGTGATGTTGATGAGAAGGGAACGGTTCTTCTAATCATAAAAAAAACCTTCGGTCGGAAGGGCTGATGACTTGTAAAGTAGCTTTTTATATCCGAATTTGACAAAATTGCAGCTATATATATATATATAATTTTTATTTTTTTTTTTAAAGGAAATTATTATTTAATCACACGGCCGCCATGACTGTATATTAGGGGGTAGGCAACTCCAACTCATGGCTCGGAAGTGAAGGTCCTAGCATGCCTCGATGGCCGGACGTTTAGTATAGATCTATAATCTGCACCCCCCAAGGGGGTAAAATCTCTTCTTGTCTTGCAGGCATCTGATACAAAGCGCCAAATCCTCTGCATCACTGTACACAGCTATAGAACTAAATGATGAAATTCTGCTACCTGCAGTCACCACTAGGGGGAGCTCACTTGAGCGCGGTTTCCTGTTGGCTCCCCCTAGTGGTGGTTGTGGGTAGCAAAATTTCTTTAATGAATGTTGCTCTCTAATCCTCATTATCTAGCAAAATTGATGCACCCAGCATGTTCTGACAACTAGCCTAGCAGGAAAACAAAGTATGGAGACCACTGAGCGGCAGGGTATACCGCACACAGATCTAGGCTCCGCTCGCCAGCCTGTCCAGTAATCTGACTTTATATTTGGGGGGGTGGGGGGTGCTATTTAGAGGGACAAATGGGGGGAGGAACGTGACGCAGGGATTCTCTCTGGTGCCCTTTTTGTTCCTGTGTCCCTCCTGCCCCCTCATTCAGAGCTGGACTGTTATGGCTGGAGTGGTGTCGTCGCTAGGAGTGCTGGAACTTGTAGTTCCGCAGCCACAGTACTACCTCTAGCCCTTTTCTTTTGCAGCACACGATTTTTTTATTTCCTCTTGTGATTGATAAAGTCAGGATTTTATTTTTTTGCTTTTTTTAATTTTTTTTTTGGCCTGTTGATATTTAATTGTTTCAATTAAAGAAAAATGTATCGTTCATATTTATACAGAATCCGCTTCTGGAATCTTGGATCCGCTCAGCAGACAGGACTGTATGAAGGTAGAACGTGCAGGATGGGGTGGGAGGGAAACCTGAAATTGCACTACTCTTGTCTGCAGGTCGTGTCTGGTATTGCAGCTAGCCTCCATTTACTTGACTGATGCTCTACCAGACTCAGCTCGTGGATGAGAGTTCTGCTGTTTTTTTCAGGAAAATGGAGGATATGGTCGCCAGCAGGAGGGATTTTTTTTTTTTTTTTTTTTTACATAATTGCATTCATTTTTGGTCAAAAATAATTTTTACAGCTGAGCTTCAGCAGAAATATTTGCGCAGTGTCTGCGAAATGAGTGGAGAACCAGAGCTCTTTCCGATGGGAAGATTGTACCTTTTTTCTCTTCTTTCTGAGCGCCTCTCGGATGATTTATGAAAATCCAGATAAATTCAACTTTCACGTGGTCATCAATCAGTTGAGCAGTGTTCAGGTAAAGGGAGATAAGAATTATAAACACTTTCATTAGAATGAGCTCGCTGACACGTTCTTGGTTTCCTCATTCTGCAGCCAGCGATAGACAATGCAACGCAGAACAGAAAGGCTAGAGAAAGCAAACCGGGCAAAATTTGTCTTGAAAACGAATCGCAAAAAATTATTTTGAACCGAAAATGCATACTTTTAAGAAAAAAAAAAACTTGTACCGTTTCTTGTATGCAGCTCCTAGGCATAGCTATGTATCTCCATTGTTACAGACTACAAATCGAGCCCGACGTAGTTTGATCCTGCAGTCATCTGTTACTTCCCTCGGCTTCTGCTGTCTGTAGGTTTGCTAAGAACGGTGAGCCAAGTGTGTATCTGCAGCATCAGACTACAGTGGGTTTGTAGTCTGTAACCATGGCGACACGTGGGTCCGCTTAGGAGCTGTTTGCACAAAACGGTGAAATAGCGGTAAGTTCCCGTCCTGCTGCCGTGTCTGATTCTTTATAGAAAACAGTCACCTGTTCTTGTTTGTGACCGTAAATAGTATCACTGCCCGGCTCTCTGGCTCTGCTTGACCCTTTAAAAAGCTGCCTTTTTTTGGGGGGAGGGGGTTTTGCTTTGCTTTTATTTCATAATTTTTGGTTCTTAACTGTATTGTGGTCATAAATCAGTGCAGAGGGGCTCAGAAAAAGACAGACAAGCTCCAACGTATCTCTCAGAACAATCTCACTGACATATCCTTAGTTAACTCATTCTGCAGCTAGCAAGGCATAGTAAAATCAAGAGCAAGAATAAAAATTAAAAATGGGGTGAAAGGAGAGAAGGAATTTTATTTTGCAGCAAATTATACCAAAAGCTGCGTTTTATGCTGTTGTTCTCATGCATGGACCTTAAAGGCAACGTTCACATTCAACACTAGGGCTCACCTCCATAAATGATGAAATTCTGCCCACCACTAGGGGGAGCTGTGCAATGCTTAGTGAGCTCCCTCTGGTGGTGGCTGCTCGTATCGGCACAGAATAGCTACAAGGATGTAATCTGTGATAGTCTAGGGGGCAATTTACAAGTCTGTGAAATGTGAGATCAAATCGTGGAGATGTCAGATCTTGATCCGAGGTTTGGTTCAAAATCTGAAATGCAAGTCAATGGGTCCATGAAAAAAAAGGGGACGGCGCTCGTAATGATTGACAGTTCAGGCAAGCGGCAGGGCTGCAGCTCCAGCCCAAGCTTTGGGGCAGCAGGGGAGGAACACCGAGGCTAACCAGGTCCAGCTTCACAGCAGCGTCCAAGGCTGTAAGCGCTGCATCTTTCGCCCAGGATACTGGCCGCTGCTGATAGGTTGCGGGAAGTGGCCGGTAACCTAGGTAGCCATCATTAAACATTAACCTTAAAATCCCTTCGATCTTGAGAACAGAGTATTTTCAATGGGTAAATTGCAGCGTTGCTTGGTTTCACCCATTTATGGAATATTCCTCCAAAAAGGAGCTTTGGTGTAAACATTTGGGAATGGATGGATTCTCTGCTCCTTTTCCCCCGTTATCTTCAAGTAAGTTTATATCCCTTAAAGAAATTTCCACCTTGCTCACTGTTTAGTATTTAGGGCCAAAGTTCTGTACACATTTATTTCATAAGTTTTTTTTTTTTGTTTTTTTTTATGTCGAGCTCCTAATCCTCTGTATAGCCATTGTTAAATGATAAGCTTCTGGCTGCCTGTAGTCACCACTAGGGGGAGCTCAATGAGAGGTTAATGTAGACGGGAGCGTATGGACTTCATAAAGGGGGAAATATGGCATCAATGTATCTTGTGGCTTCCATCATTTGGTGGTGCGGTGTAATAGCACGTGTCACTTTAGGAAAATGAGGTCAATATCTGATGGCTAAGGGTTTTAGTATACAGACCAGTAGCAATAGGCAGCCCCATAGGGCACAGTTCTGCATGCGCTTAGTTGTTGGCTATGTATGTAGCAGAGCTGAAATCGTTGCATTATTATTTTGCAGCAGGTTTGCCAGCAATGCTGTTGAAACCCGCACAGTGACATCGCTGTGTCACATGAGAAACTAAGCTCTGCTGCATCTGTATAATAAGCAACAGCTGGAAGCTCGCTAGCACTATAATCCATGTATAGTAGGAGGAGGATGGGAGTATTTTGGGAATTAGGATTTGGACATTGGCAGTGTAGTGAACCCCATCCACTCACTGCCCTATATATAATCATGGCTGCAGCAGGGACGATTCTGCACAGAAACGGACGCCATAAATTACAACTAATCCAGTGCAGTCTAACCTGAGCCGGGGCATGACTACAACTCCCACCATCCCCTGAGAGCCACAGGCTGGAGGAGTTGTCCTCTTACGTTAAGTTACTATATGACCATAGCAACTGGCAGCCAGCTTTTCTAGAAACCTAAATGGCAAGTCTACTTATTTCGCTAGAGATATGGGAGCAGAATAAGTATCACTGCCCCTCCAGGTCCATGTGGAGTCAGGCTGAGGTTTCCAGGATATTCTGGTTTTATGTAATATTTCATATTTGTTACATCATTTCTGTTCCTAGACTTTCTCCCTCTTCTAGACGTCTCTTTCATTGCTTCTCGATTTTTACTGGTCGCTGCTCCAGTGAACTTCCATCTCCTCACATCTGTCGCTGCCTCCAAAAAACACATCTGCGGCTGATCTGTCGGGGGATTGTCATTTTAATCTATGTATTAGAGATAATGCCGGGCGCGTGACCTCGTAGGACGGCATCAGAGACTCGCCGTGAAAAAAAAAAGAAAATTTGTCTGAAAATTTTGACTTTTTGTAAACAAAAACAAATGTATCAAATTTTTGCACCTTTTTTTTGTTTTTTTTGTTCCTACATCAAAACAAAAAAAAAAGCGTAGTTTTCATACACAGTGCGACATTTATGGGCGCATATAAAAATAAAAGCTGTAAAAAAAAAAAAAAGTTGCTTTTAGCGGTTTTAAAAAGGTTGGGAACAAATACATTTATATTGCAGCCATTTTTAACATGCACAAAAAGTAGCAATTTGGGCAATCGCTGCGACAATTGATGGTCTTCAGCTCTGATCTCACAATTTTATCATGGTGTTACTTAATAATCTCCAACTATTAGTTGTGCACAGCTCCTATGCAGATTTATGTGTCTCCGTGGTTACAGACTACAAACTGAACTCGGTGTAGTCTGATCCCACAGTCATCTCTTCCTTCCCTCTACATCTGCTCCTTCCTCTACTGTCTGTAGGGTCACAAAGAAGAGGAAGCAGAGCAAAATATGACTGCAGGATCAGACTACATTGGGTTTGGTTTGTAGTCTGTTACCATGGAGACTCATCCATCTGCATGGGAGCTGTGCGTATAGAACCCTTGATTTCTTAAAAAAAAAAAAGAATACGGGTAGTCAGTTCACTGCTCCTTTAGATTCATGGGAGAAATGAACAAAGTGGTTGCAAAAGTTCACACGCCCTTTAATCTCAAGACCCACAGATGTCAGATCAAAGCGTTATACGGCGCTGGATGGAGAGGGAAGCAATTTCCTATCGTGCAATACTGATGTTAATTGGAAGCAATCAAGAACCAGCAGAAGAATGATTTGCATACATGTGGCCACATACCGACTAGACTGCCCGGCCTCTCGCAATACAAGTGAATGGAGTCTGGCTGTTCACGTCTAGTCGGAATGTGACCAGGAGTATAAAAATCACATACTTGACTGCCTGCTTTTGCTGCTGACATCGGAAAATCCTGACAGAGTGCAGGGAATGCAGAATTTCACCCCAAGCCTGGACGACCCCTTTAATTATGCTCACATCAAATGGTCACAATCTTAGAGCCAGTTTTCACTCCCCCCCTTTGTATAATATTTGGGGAGAATATTGGAATGTGATGGATTTTGATAGATTATAAGGTGGGATGGGCTTTTTTTTTTTTTAGCAATTTAGAGTTTGTGCCCATTTATTTGCACTGCTAATTCCATTGGCCAGAACTGTGGCCACTGGACGCAGAGGAATTCCCGCCTGTTACCTGTCGGCGTCCGAGGGTCTACTTTTGATTAGCCGGTCTGTTGTGACATCATCGTTATGGGGTGATGGACATGTGATGTTGTACCAGGCCGGCAAATCAAAAGAGTCACAGATGCTGCCAGGTAACAGGTGACGCTTCCTCTCCCGTCCAGCGGCCACAAACCACTGTTGTGGCTGACGTAATGGGACCAACTCGCAATGGAT
Organism: Dendrobates tinctorius; assembly: GCF_039654945.1. NCBI lineage: Eukaryota > Metazoa > Chordata > Amphibia > Anura > Dendrobatidae > Dendrobates > Dendrobates tinctorius. Next base: position 2,324,177 of record NW_027361695.1, on the reverse strand, counting down.
ATTGATTAATGAATCTCAACCTTTTTCTATTTTGTAAGTGGTAGCAGGAAATGCAATGTATGGAAGAACCATTTAAGCCCTGCTACTTGACGCAATGGGCATGCCCCAGAAGAAGCAATAAGGCGAAACCGAGGGTCGAGCAAGAGTCTGGAGTGCCACTGATTTTATATTTTTATATAACACAGTTCTTGGTATAACGGAATGAATAACCTCTTGATTGTCCCAGTATGAGGCCTACTGCACTATGGCGTTACACTTAATATACCCCTAGGAACACCAAGATCAAAATTGGACTACAAGATCCAATCAACAACCACTGCTACAGAGGTTTGGCTTTGGAGACCTTTTTATCCTCACACTTATACAGAGGTCGTGACTGGAAGTTTCTATTCAGACTGCGACCATTTGTTTGCGCCATTTGAGTCTCGAGTACAAACCCGGACTGATTTCCTCTCCTGCTTTCGCAGCTGATGTTTGCTGCAATGTATCAGTCTAGCCCATGTAGCAGCAATTCTAATCAGTACTAACGCCAGTTGCTTACAGTGAAGCAACCAACAATCATAATTTTGTGCGGTTTATACCCCCAGTTGTTAAGTCATAAGATGGTTTTTGAAAATAAGTCCCCAAAGGCCGGATATCACGGGAACATCTTCAAGATGGTTCACAACGTTCTTCTAGTCATCTGCCAAGAACGGTCCTTGTACTGTCAGAGCACCGCTCACTCAACATCTGCAAGATGATGCACACTGACACCGCAGTAAGGAGCGCAGGAATACTTCCCACTGATGTTCCCGGACCTCCCTGCCGTCCGACCCGTCTAGTAGGTCCCAGCCTAACACAATGGCATTTGGTATGCCGTCTGATCTCCCTGGCTCTCAAGGATTAAACGAGAGCTTTCATCTCCAGCCTTGTCTTCTTTCATAAGTCAAAGGGAGAGTCAAAGAACGTCTTAAGTTTTTATTCAGCCCTAACAGATTTAAAGTGAACTCTCCACCTGTATATTCAAGACGTTGCCATATTTTTATTTTTTTATATATATTTATGGCAATATGAAAATTATAATCCTTAAGGGTTCTCAAATCAAACTCATATATAAATCCCTAAAACAATACTTTATTATTTAAAAACCACAGATGTGGTACGCACCGGAAAAATGTGACAGTAATAGAGAAAATGAAAAATAGGTGTTCAAAATTAAACCCACACTAGGGTAACCCCTACGAGTCCCTATTAGGTAACTATGCTGTACCCTGCCTGGCTGCGGAGGTTGGCACCCTAAGGGGGGAACGTTGTGGCGCCCCCGCTCACGATGGCTATCCCTGGGGGCCCTGATAAACCCTACAGCCACTGGTGGTCCCTTCTACCCAATGTAAGGGAACCCCTCGTTCTAGACAGAGATCAGACCTGCTCTATAGAGGACCCTGTGTCCCAAAAAGAGAGGTTAAAAACAAATTAGAACACACATGGCATGGAGTGGCATATTGAAGTCCCACAAAAAGATACAGACAAACTTCAAGGCAGCCCAGTGGGGTATCTCAGTTCAGATCATGCCTAATTCTTATATACAAAATAAGGAGAGGCATCTTTTACAAAAATCGATGTAGAAATAGCTGAAAGATGCCATCAATAGTCTCCCACTAATGAAAATATATGGGAAACGCAGAGCTGCAACAGCGGTACTTATCTGCGTTTTTCGCCACCTGCCATCAATTTATGAATGCCTCAACGCGTTTCGCCTTGCCTTGGGCACAGTGATCGGTGATTGCTGAGAGACTCTCCGTCTAAAGATATGGGATTGGTGAGTCAGCAGTGACGCTGCATGCAGGCTAGGTGCAGAAACCAATCTAAGCCAGGATGACAGGGGAGCTATGGGGAACCCTGTGTGAGAGGACACGTGATTGGTTAGTATGACGGTGCATCAGAGATCTGGTAACCGATTGGGGCAGCAGAAAATGGGTGGTGTTGCAAGAGGCAATGGGATTGCAGTGGGCGGAGCTTGGCTCTGCGCGGCAGATTATAAGAGTGGAGAACTATGGAATATCGGTAAGCTATTTGCACCTATATTGGACACGAAATATCGCAGCATCGGGCCTCCTGATGAGCCCTGGAAGGCGAAACGCGTTGAGGCATTCATAAATTGATGGCAGGTGGCGAAAAACGCAGATAAGTACCGCTGTTGCAGCTCTGCGTTTCCCATATATTTTCATTAGTGGGAGACTATTGATGGCATCTTTCAGCTATTTCTACATCGATTTTTGTAAAAGATGACGCTCCTTATTTTGTATATAAGAATTAGGCATGATCTGAACTGAGATACCCCACTGGGCTGCCTTGAAGTTTGTCTGTATCTTTTTGTGGGACTTCAATATGCCACTCCATGCCATGTGTGTTCTAATTTGTTTTTAACCTCTCTTTTTGGGACACAGGGTCCTCTATAGAGCAGGTCTGATCTCTGTCTAGAACGAGGGGTTCCCTTACATTGGGTAGAAGGGACCACCAGTGGCTGTAGGGTTTATCAGGGCCCCCAGGGATAGCCATCGTGAGCGGGGGCGCCACAACGTTCCCCCCTTAGGGTGCCAACCTCCGCAGCCAGGCAGGGTACAGCATAGTTACCTAATAGGGACTCGTAGGGGTTACCCTAGTGTGGGTTTAATTTTGAACACCTATTTTTCATTTTCTCTATTACTGTCACATTTTTCCGGTGCGTACCACATCTGTGGTTTTTAAATAATAAAGTATTGTTTTAGGGATTTATATATGAGTTTGATATATTTATGGCAAATCTAAAGGATGTTACTGACCTGGATGAGAGTAGAATGGAACAAAAGTGTGGAAACTATTGCAATTGTGCAGCTCTCATTGAGATGATAGATTATAAAATCCTGTCTACCTGTAGCCACCACTAGAGGGAGCTCTCTGTATACAGAGATACATGATAAGATCCTGTGCAGCCACCACTAGGGGGAGCTCCCTGTATACAAAGATACATGATAAGATCCTTTCTGCAGTCACCACTAGGGGGAGCTCCCTGTATACAGAGATACATGATAAGATCCTGTCTGCAGTCACCACTAGGGGGAGCTCCCTGTGTACAGAGATACATGATAAGATTCTGTCTGCAGTCACCACTAGGGGGAGCTCTCTGTATACAGAGATACATGATAAGATCCTGTCTGCAGTCACCACTAGGGGGAGCTCCCTGTATACAGAGATACATAAGATTCTGTCTGCAGCCACCACTAGGGGGTGCTCCCTGTATACAGAGATACATGATAAGATTCAGTTTGCAGTCACCACTAGGGGGAGCTCCCTGTATACAGAGATACATGATAAGATCCTGTCTGCAGTCATCACTAGGGGGAGCTCCCTGTATACAGAGATGCATGATAAGATCCTGTCTGCAGCCACCACTAGGGGGAGCTCCCTGTACAGCGATACATGATATGATTCTGTTTGCAGTCACCACTAGGGGGTGCACACTGATTGCAGTACTGAATTCTATGTACAATGGACTTGCAGCGAGCTCCCTCTAGTGGTAGCTGCTGGTAGCCACAAATTTATTTCTATGTCTATTCAGAGGATTTGGAGCTTTTTGTCAATAAAAGCACCCCGTGCAACATGTTTAAAACTTTTTAAATCACCAAAATGTCTCGCCCTAATCCTTATAATACAACCTATTCTTTTTACAAATACCTTCTCAGCTCCAAATCCCTTTGTATGTTAAAGTCCGGCTCAGCCACCGCCTGCAATTGTCATCTTGCAAATGACAAATAGACGGTTGGGAATGAAAAAAAAAAAATCCCCCATTGCCCTCCACCCCCTGCTCTTCTGACATTTTTCACCTTGATGAGAACAAAAAGAAATCACAAAAAAAAAAAATCCTCATTGAAATTCATAAATAATTTGCTGACCACATTATCAGCACCGGGGAGACGAGTTCAGAGGAGTCTGGAGCTGTTCATTCATTACCGGCAGCTTCGTTAATTCAGGCCTTAGATTGACTTGTAATCAGACTGTTATAAAAAATGAAAAATGGATTTCCCTTATCGGTAAATAGAGGAAACGTAAGGACATTGTGGTTCTCTTTAAAAGTGTAATGAGCGACATCTGTGAGTCTCTAAAGACTCCTTAAACAGCTTTTGTAGACTTGTGCCGCTTATCTCAGCTGCTAATCACACGGCAGATTTCATCTCTGGGCCTCAGAATTGGTGTCGGGGGGGGGGGGTATAAAAAATTATTTAACCAGGTTTTATATAACGTACAGAAGGGTGGCACGGACTACTTCTCTACTGCTACTACCGACATCAGCATTATTACTACTGTCGCCTCAATCAATGATGGGCACAGCTGGTTCCATACAGCTGTATCAGACTGCACAGGGTTCGGTATGAAATCTGTACCCACTGAGACACTATTGTTCTCTGTTATCAGGCTGTAATATCTTATACATATAGGTATGGCAGATAGAAGTCTTATTTTTCTGCATTCGTCTATTAACCGAAAGTTCAAAATTTGGAGCAGATTAATTTTTCATTTTGATCTGTATTATTTGTTCTGATATAAAGCTCCAAACATCTCGTATGGACATTGGAAAAAAAATGATTACATTTTGGTTACCTGTATCCAACACTAGGGGGAGCTTGTGAGATGTATTTATCATTGATATCAGTAAATATTTAGACTCAGTATGCAGTGAGCTCCCTCTAGTGGTCAATTAAGCTTTCCAGATTTTATGTCAGGTCGGATTACAATATTAATCAGCAGATATTGGGTTAATCTGTAGGTTAAAAGTATTATGGAGGTGCCCGTCCGTCGTACTCAATGTGTGACACCTGGGAGAAAATTAACTTTATTCCTCCATTGAGCCACCGGATTTCAGTTGTGCAGGTGACTACAGTGATGGTTCACACTACTCCATGCCCTGGCACTTTGACTAACAGCCATAAGTGCACTGATGCTTTGCTGAGCCGGCTGTCAGTCAAAGTGCCGGGGTGTGCTTACAGCCGCTCATAGTACTGTTAGTTATCACTGTAGCCCCGCAGGCGCACCTTCTCAATGCCATCAACCTGCAGATTAACAGCATGATTGCATTATCCCTTTAAACTCTACATCTACACAGGGGATTTGGAGTTGTGTATCAGAACTGAGAACATATTAAGAAATTACACAGCAGAGAGTGTGAGATTTACATTAAAATGACTCTAAAACTGGTGCATGGCGTCTTTCATCCTGGATTGTTTCATGTTCTGTGGTCCTGACTTGGTCCCATACTATAGTGGGAACTATCCGGGGTCCTGACTTGGTCCCATACTATAGTGAACACTATCCATGATCCTGACTTGGTCCCATACAATAATGGGCACTATCCTTGGTCCTGACTTGGTCCTATACTATAATGGGCACTATCCTTGGTCCTGACTTGGTCCTATACTATAGTGAGCACTATCTGGAGTCCTGATTTGGTCCCATACAATAGTGGGGAAACTTTGAGGTCCTGACTTGGTCCTATACTATAATGGGCACTATCCTTGGTCCTGACTTGGTCCCATACTATAATGGGCACTATCCTTGGTCCTGACTTGGTCCTATACTATAATGGGCACTATCCTTGGTCCTATACTATACTGAGCACTATCTGGAGTCCTGATTTGGTCCCATACAATAGTGGGAAACTATTTGAGGTCCTGACTTGGTCCTATACTATAATGGGCACTATCCTTGGGCCTGACTTGGTTCCATACTATAATGGGCACTATCCTTGGTCCTGACTTGGTCCTATACTATAATGGGCACTATCCTTGGTCCTGACTTAGTCCTATACTATAGTGAGCACTATCTGGAGTCCTGATTTGGTCCCATACAATAGTGGGAAACTATTCAAGGTCCTGACTTGGTCCTATACTATAATGGGCACTATCCTTGGTCCTGACTTGGTCCCATACTATAATGGGCACTATCCTTGGTCCTATACTCTAATGGGCACTATCCTTGGTCCTGACTTGGTCCTATACTATAGTGAGCACTATCTGGAATCCTGATTTGGTCCCATACAAGAGTGGGAAACTATTCGAGGTCCCGACTTGGTCCCATACTACAGTGTGCTCCATCTATGGTGCTGATTTGGTCCCATACTATAGTGGGCACTATCCAGGGTCCTGACTTGGTCCCATATTATAGTATGAACTATCCAGGGTCCTGAATTGGTCCCATACTATAGTGGGCACTATCCGTGGTCCTGACTTGGTCCTATACTATTGTGGGCACTATCTGGGGTCTTGACTTGGTCCCATACTATTGTGGGCACTATCTGGGGTCCTGACTTGGTCCCATACTATAGTGAGCACTATCCACGGTCCTGACTTGGTCCCATACTATAGTGTGCACTATACAAATATAATCTGTAGCAAAAACATTGCCAAGTGACAGGAAGTGGTGGCGGGTCCTTATCACTCTACAGGAAGTGGGCGAGTTTTTATTGCTCTATAGGAAATTAGGGCGGGTCTTTATCTCAGTACAGGAAGTGGGCGAAGGTCTCTTATCGCTCTACAGGAAATGGGGGAAAGTGTTTATTGCTCTACAGGAAGTGGGGTGGGCCTTTATGCCTCTACAAGAAGTGGGGCGGGTCTTTATCACTCTACAGGAATTGGGGGCGGGTCTCTTTCCAGGACATGGGGAGGGTCTTTATCGCTTTACAGGAAGTGGGGGCTGGTCTTTAGTACTCTGCAAGAAGTGGTTCGGGTCTCTATTACTCTGCAGGAAGTGGGGGCGGGTCTTTATCCCTCTACAAGTGGGGGCGGGTCTTATCACTCTACAGGAAGTAGGGGCAGGTCTTTATTGCTCTACAGGAAGTGGGGTGGGTCTTTATCGCTCTACAGGAAGTGGCGCAGATCTTTATCGCTCTACAGGAAGTGTGGGAAGGTCTTTATTACTCAACAGGAAGTGGGGTGGGTCTTTATCGCTCTACAGGAAGTGGGGCGGCTCTTTATCACTACAGGAAGTGGGGTGGGTCTTTATTGCTCTACAGGAAGTGGGAGTGGGTCTCTTACTCTACAGGAAGTGGGGTGGGTCTTTATCACTCTACAGGAAGTGGGGCGGGTCTTTATCTCTACAGGAAGTGGGCGAAGGTCTCTATCACTCTACAGGAAATGCGGGAAAGTGTTTATTGCTCTACAGGAAGTGGGGTGGGCCTTTATGCCTCTACAAGAAGTGGGGCGGGTCTTTATCACTCTACAGGAATTGGGGGCGGGTCTCTTTCCAGGACATGGGGAGGGTCTTTATCGCTTTACAGGAAGTGGGGGCTGGTCTTTAGTACTCTGCAAGAAGTGGTTCGGGTCTCTTACTCTGCAGGAAGTGGGGGCGGGTCTTATCACTCTACAGGAAGTAGGGGCAGGTCTTTATTGCTCTACAGGAAGTGGGGTGGGTCTTTATCGCTCTACAGGAAGTGGCGCAGATCTTTATCGCTCTACAGGAAGTGTGGGAAGGTCTTTATTACTCAACAGGAAGTGGGGCAGCTCTTTATCACTACAGGAAGTGGGGTGGGTCTTTATTGCTCTACAGGAAGTGGGAGCGGGTCTCTTACTCTACAGGAAGTGGGGTGGGTCTTTATCGCTCTACAGGAAGTGGGGCGGCTCTTTATCACTACAGGAAGTGGGGTGGGTCTTTATTGCTCTACAGGAAGTGGGAGTGGGTCTCTTACTCTACAGGAAGTGGGGTGGGTCTTTATCACTCTACAGGAAGTGGGGCGGGTCTTTATCTCTACAGGAAGTGGGCGAAGGTCTCTATCGCTCTACAGGAAATGCGGGAAAGTGTTTATTGCTCTACAGGAAGTGGGGTGGGCCTTTATGCCTCTACAAGAAGTGGGGCGGGTCTTTATCACTCTACATGAATTGGGGGCGGGTCTCTTTCCAGGACATGGGGAGGGTCTTTATCGCTTTACAGGAAGTGGGGGCTGGTCTTTAGTACTCTGCAAGAAGTGGTCTTTATTACTCAACAGGAAGTGGGGCGGGTCTTTGTCCCTCTAGGGGAAGTGATGGTGTGTCTTTGTCTCTTTACAGGAAGTAGAGAGGTTCTTTGTCTCTCTGCGAGAAGTTTAGGCAGTACTATGTCTCTATGGCAAATGGGGGTGGGTCTTTATCTTTCTGCTCCTGTGCCCCTGTCTTTTATACTTTGTAGAGGCATCACAGAGAGGTCGGGTTTTTAATTCACAACACAAAAGTCATTGGATAATAGCAAGAGCTATGCATGCTGAGAAAGAAGGCGAAGGGAGTTATAGCTCCTATAGTGCTGGCAGAATGTTAAAGAAGAGGATTCATTGGTGGTTGGCAAGAGTTTGAGGCAGTTCCTGAACATATTAGACTGGTATGTGTACCAAGAGCAGTTTTTGTCATGTTGTGGGGGATGACGGAGGTTAGTCCATACTTTCCTACAGGTTGTGTGTGCAGAATAACTGGATGAGAAAGAGAAAGCTCACGACTAATTCATCAGTATGATCTGTCCACGACGGCTCTATCTGTATATAAGCAATTATCGACCCGCTTTTATACCGATCTTATACATCTTGAATTCTGCAAAACCAGAGCAGTTACGTTGCCCCACTTACAGAAACAGCCTGAAAATTCATCTTGCTGAAATCTGTCTCATCAGAACCTCCCTGCAGAGTTCAGGTGCCCCAATTCTGTCACTTCTTAATTAGTGGATCACGCAGGGCAGCGACGAGAGGTAAGAACCAGCGATCATTTGTTCCAATGCGTCTCAACATGTGTAAACATTTCCGGAATGATTCTGCAATGTGTTCCACCACAAGCCGAGGTCAATGCATACAAATGGTGGGTTACCCGAAGGGGGTCCGCAGCCCCCTTGTCCTAACTGGAGCAAAAATTTAAAAAAATAATTTTTATAATTTTTACATTATCTAAAATTTATAGCAGTCTGGCAGTGAGGGAGTTAAAAATAAAATAACACTTCTGGAAAATTCCCTGCAGATCTAAGCGGAGCAGGGTAAAATCCAAATTAAATTGCCTTCTTAACCCTTTACTTACTGGAATACAAAAAGGAGAGAGAAAATTCCCTCTTCCTGCGATGCAAAAACTCCATTGACCTGAAATCCATTAATTCAACCCCCCATAAAGATTTGACGACTTTACACCCCTGCCCTGACCCCCCTCCAGGCATCAAGAGTGGGAGCAATGATGTCACTTTCCCACAACATGTAAAATACCAGTTAAGGCAAAATGTCACAATCAGTCATTTTACAGAAAAAAAATTATATTTTTCTTGATTGTCAGATGCAAAAAAAAACCCAAAACCCTAAAATTACCGTTCCATGTACTTTTTTTGGCACCGTATCCGGGCGTTGCTCGATCCCCCTCCGGGATGCCGGTAATTGCTTATCGCCCCATGCTGGGATCTGGATTACATTCTTTTAAGGCAAGATGTAAGTTTAGAAACTCTCAAATGCCACCGAACTGCCACCTAATATAGAAAGAGGTGAACATAATTAATCTAAAGGGCGATCACCGGCCGTTCCCTGGAGGAACTCAATTTATTCTTATTTTAGAAACTCAGTAGTTGGGAATTTTTTTTATCTGAAGTTGTTTTTTTTATTACAGTCCCTTGAAGATGAACAAAATCACGTGGTGTTCTGCTTTTAAAGCACCCCTTCCCCCAGCAATTGGATAATAATTATGTGGGAACCTGGCAGCAAGTGCTGAATTTTCCTACACTGCCCCCACAGGAGAAATGAAGTATTACATGCTGCAATCAATGATCTGTCTGAGTAGTGTCTGGTCCTATAGAGCGAGAAAATATATTTGTAGATAAGAATCCTGTATGGAAGAGCCCTCTCTATTAAGTCAATTCATGGAGAAAAGCTTACAGAATAAGGATGAGAATTGTAAATATATATGTAAAACTATGTTGGACTTATACTAAATATTAAAAAGGAATACATAGGTTATTTATGATTGTTTATTATTTCCTTCATTATTTCTTACTATATACTATTATTTTGTATTACTTATTATTTACTATTATGTATTCCTATTTAATATTACTTATTATTTATTGTTTATTATTATGTCACGATCCATTTTTGGATCTGTGTCAGAGTCTGGACTCTCTTATATAAACCTTTTTCCTTTCTGGCCCTCGGGGAGTTAATATGAGTTTTTGCCCCCGGTGGCCACTGGTGTTACTACAACTGTAGTTGGTTGGCTGCTGGGTTCCACTCCCCCGGTGGCTGCTGATGTTACTACATGTTTAGTTAGTCAGCAGGTGGTGACTACTCCCACTTCCCTTTATAAGGCCACCTGTTGCTGCAGATCACTGTTGGTAATACAGGTCATTTGCTAACCAACCTTGGTGAAGACTGGACCTACCTGGCACAGAGGGGGTTCAGCTTATTTGGAGCAGTGGTGATGCTGCTGGATGCTGATCGGGTGCCTTACTCTGCTGCTTGGAGCATTGGCAGCAGATAAAGCTAAGTTTTGGCTTTTAGTTGCTTTAACCGCATAGTGTCTGTTTTATCTTTTCCTTTTGTGTTATTGGTGCAGTTCACTTTATTCCCTGTCTCACCTCCTGGGTAGGGGGTTGGGTGTTTAGCTCAGGGCTAAACAGGAGATAGGGACAGGTCGGGGACTTGGGCCTCACTACCATCAAGTGTACCCCCAAGTTAAGGAGAGTCAGGGCACCCCATTAGCCTGAGGGGCAGTTCAGGGGCCCAGGTTCCTCACCCCCTGTTTTCCCACTACTGCCCCGTGACATTTTATTTATTACTTAATACTTACTATTATATATTATTGTTTACTGTTAATTATTTTTACTATTTATTATTATCAATATTCTTTACTAAATATTCAGAAAAATGCTTTATATGCTAAGATGCTTTTATTATTAGATATGCTTCACTTCTGTAATTAAGCTTTGTTGCAAGGATGTAGCAATGGGGGGTTCTGAGGTCACGGTGCCTTCAGGGGTCTCTCTGTCATAAAATAATACCATGGTAGGTGAGGGCACTTGTATAGTATATGTATTGTATCCTCACAGTACAGTTTTAGCATTTGCATCGAGGTTTGAAACCTTTAAGGTATGTGTATGCTAAGATGGTCAAAATATGACAACTGCCCCTCCCCCTCTGACTACAAAATACCAGTTGCATAGCAGTCTGTAGTCAGAGGCCCATAGGACACACATAATAAGTTTTCAGTCATTCATATGTGCAAAGCATCATTGCTAATCACATCAGATGCTGAAATCGGGAGAATATTGGATATTCCATTGGTGCAACCAGTGCAGCCGCACAGGGGCACAAGACGAAAGGAGGCCACTACCAGCTCCAAAGCAGCCAGAAGCTTCTGTTAGAGACCCTCTTATGTCTGTGTCCACCACTGGCTGCATATCTAACAATCCCCCTAATATGTTATTATTATGGCAATCCCTTTACATGCATAAAGATTTAATGCAATTGCCCTAAGTATAAATTTAGAGAGAATCCAAAGGTTAAGTAAATCACGATGCCATCCATATTTCTAGAAAACAGTAAAACATCAGACAGCCAGAATTTCAGCCAAATGCCCTATTCAAAGCCTAAAATCTGTGAAGCAAGCATGACCGCAGGATAATAGCTGCTGTACCGCACGTCACCACTAGGTGGCCCATTGACATCACAGGCAGCCACTACTCGCATCCATTGAGGGATTCTGTGCACAATATTCATAGATACAGGTTGGTTCCTCGCATCCTCTATATTTTTTGCACAAACCTAGGATAATGGCATGTATATGAGAGAGCTGAGTGAGGACCAAAGGCATTGGGGGGTCTCCAGCAGTGATCCAGCCAACACTGCCCCCCCTGCAACTTCACAGGTAAATACAACTTTAATGCATTTTCTATCATCTTCTGCCCCTCCTGGCTTATTATTATGGGGACTTTCAGCTTTTTCCTCCTTGCTTTCCTTTGCTGCAGCCTAAAGAAACTTTGTTGCCTCCTCAATGAATAGATCTTGAATATTCTGCAATATCTGGGTCTTGGGATTGAGAATTGGGAGGAAAATGCAACAGATGTAGCAAAGGCAAAATCTCAGCTAGAATTTAATTCCCTGATACATCTGTGGTGGGTTAATCCCAGTATGGCACTGGTATTACACCAGCAGAGCTTCCAAACTGCACATAGAAAATGCCACTGTGTAAGTGAGTGGGCGCCATTGGACTGCGCCCAAAAAAGGGGAAGGTGTTGGGGGTGTAGACCCCGAATGAATCCAGAATATTGAGGGCGTCCTACTTCTCTGATAGGGTTAATAGTGACACAGATATGGAGAGACTTTGATAAAAGCAGGGATGTTACTCTAGAAATCCTGCCACCTGGGGATTAGAAAGGATGGCAAGTCCCACCGAGTGTCTCAGAAAACATCTCAGACTCCTTCCACCCAGAAAGCCACCAGGAGTTTTCTACGTGTTGTGTCTTCTTCTGTTCTAGTTTTCATGGACTGGCATCTTGGACCTCTTCTTAAGCTCTTGATGATAGCCCTGCAGCCTTGACTTACCAGAGCTGAAGATCACCCCAGGACATAGACCATCTCTAGCAGCAGGTGGACCTGCAGACTCCAGGAGAATGGCATCTATTGGAGACTTTGACCCTGTACACAGCAGCGTGCCAGCCACAAAGATCGAGATCACTGTATCATGCAGGTAAGGATAGCTCCAGGGGTGAAGGTTTCTGAAAAGTGTTCAGGAAAGGGTTACATTGCATTCTGGGCTTCTAGGGTTTTGGGACCAGATCTGGTTGCGATGCAACAAGAATGTCCTTCTCCCAGGGCAAGGGTCCATTTTTCTGCCTCAGCCCTGTGTTAGCCAAGACAGAATGATCTGTTGGAAGCCAGGTTGCCCTCCACCAGCTGTGCCCCTCAGGTTGGATCATTTGGTGTCTAGCTATTTTCTTGGGCATGGCACCAAGGTCCAATGTTTCTTACTTACCATCAGTGTGTGGGACATTACACCTGGCCACAGGGTAAGGTGCAATAAAAGATTGTGTTTAGCATTGGATCAAGGTCCAATGTGTTGAGTGCACGGGGTGCCATATTCACCGTGGGTCCTTTGTGTCGGGCATCGGTGCAGTTTATCAGGCAACATACTATGGTCCATTGTGTGAGGATGCTCAGGACCAATGTGCAAAATAAGATTCATCGCGCGGTCAATCAGGGCATGGTGCCTCAATTTTTATATATGGGGTTTGGGGCATAAGCACAGTTTTTTTCCTGTGTATTTAGGTCATTGAATCAAGGTCCATCCTGTGGTCCCGTTCTTGGCCTTAGTTCCTTGTGGCACTCATCAATATCTAAAGTATGGGGTGCTCTTCGTGGGCATCAGTCCAGTTGTACCATAGTTGATTGTGTGGTTTTTATTCAGGACCATCCAGGGGACAATCAGGTCCGGAGTCTTAGGTATCATGGTTTATCATGTTAGGTGCTCATCAATATCTACTGTAAGGGTGTAAGGGTTTTTTGAGATGTCATGAGTCCAGTAAGACCACGGTTTGTTGCATGGCTCCGTAATCAGGTGCTTGGATCAATGTCCATCTTGTGGTCCATCAGGTCCTGTGGTTTGGGCATTGCATCCTACCTCACCCAGCATCTAATATGCAGGTTCTCTTTGTGGGCATGGGTCCAGTTCAGGTCCAATGTGTGGGGCATTGTATCTAGATTTAGTGTAGGAGGATCTCATTTCACATTCTAGTGATGGAGACAATGGTGAATCATTTCCAGTATCTGGGGTATTGTGCATGGAGCCAAGGTCCAGAATCTGGAGCAGAAAGGTCCTGGACAGTGGATTAAAGACAAGATCCAGGACATGATTTACAATACAAATGTTCACTGTATAGAAATATATGGGACCCCCCCTTATATTACAAGATCCACTGCACTGCATCCCCATAGTTGTGACCTTGCTGAATACCTCAATGAGATACCAGAGACCATCCACACTCATCGGAGATTTCTGCTACCAAAAATCCAATACGATGTTCTAAGCACCTCTGATGGAACCTATACCATAAGGCGGTGGTCTGCAACTTGTGGCTCCTCAGCTGGTGGGGAACTACAACTCCCAGTATACCAGAATAGTTGTAGAGACATGCTGGAAGTTATAGTTCCAGAATTCCTAACCCCGGATATGGGGACCATAAAAAAGAGCCATTATGCATTCTGGGTAGAGTTACACTTTAGCATTAGCCAAAATCAAGACAATCCCCCCAATGTAATGACAAGGCATGTTCATATGTAGTATAAATGAGTTTGTCAGATGTAGCAGTACTGGGTTTTGCCAGAGATAACAGCATGAGGCATGGCAGAGATAGCAGAGCTGAATATACATGATTTAGAAGGACTGGGTTCGTTAAGCATAGCTGGGATGAGTTTGTTATCTGTAGGAGGGATGTCGAGGTGAATTTGTCTGGGTTTATTAAAAAATAGCAGAGCTGAGTTTTTGTTATACGTAGCAAGGCTCGGTATCTTGGATAGAGAAAGCTGATTTTTTTTTTTCACGAGTGAAGCAAGAGTGAATTTATCACAAAAAATAGCAGAGCTGAGTTTGTGATGTATCCTAGGATGTGATGTTCCTGAGATCGCAGCAACGTGTAATATTGAAGTAGTTCGGAATGCAGCAGAGTTGAGCTTGTGATATGTAGCGTGACGCTTTGCGAGACGGTGGAGCTGAGTTTTCCCTAGTTTTGCAGGGTGTATTAGATATAGCAGAGCTGAGTTTGTTCATTAATAAGGATGTGCGTTAAACAAGTGAATTGTGGGCTGCAGTATTAAAGTTTGCATCTGCGCAATGGAAAAAGCGACAAAACTGTTTGCGGTATTTTTAAAAGTGTTTTTACGTGGGTTTATCAACCACAGATCTGAATACACCCCGTCATAGAGTACAATGACGAATACAGCTCTTCTACATCTGTAACATACTACACCACCGCACATATCGGTGCCTTTTAAGTTAATTTCGGAGGAGTGCGCAGGATTTGTAATGTATATTGTTGCGGATTTCGACTAGTAATCCAGGCCATCCTATGCGTCTCATTATAGGATGGTATGGGGTATCACCGGCTCGCTGATCTCTAATCGCAGCAGATATTAGGGAAAAAAAACTCAATTCTGGATCCTTCTTAATTACTTCTGCTGGCTTCAGCGGATTGTTGTACTCGCTCAATTAACGCTGGATTCCAATCCAAGATCTATTGGGGTGGAAAGTAACTGTACAGATTGCTATTAGCTAAGGGTTAATGTGGATCTGGGGAGGGTGGGGGCCTGAAGCACCCGGGAGCTCCACAGTATGGAGGACATGGGATAATGTCACCACTCTGTCTATTCTGCTATGGCCACAGGCTGGCGGTGCAGAGGTTAAGCATTTCGCGCTACGTGTCTGCGCCCATAGAAAACAGCATGAGATGTTCTAGAGGCGCCGTGACTCGGCAGTGAGGGGGAACAGGCGCAGCATATGGACGGGGAGCAAGATAATTCACACTGTGCGGAGCGGAAAATCCTGGAGGCCTGTGCTGGTGTTCCCGTCTCCAGGGAGGAAAACAGATCTGCTCCTCTCACACAGAGCGAGCGAAACGTGTGCGGTTATAAATACCGCAATCATCTACCTATAGGATACAGCGCCATATATCACCGCACAGATATAATGTCACCGCCACACAGATACAGCCAAAATCCAGCATCATATCCAACTATCCCTGTAGTATTCTGCTTTCCATCTATTATCTATCTATCTATCTATCTATCTATCATCTATCCATCTATCTATTATCTATCTCATATCTATCAATCATGAAAAACCTGACCAGCACCTCCTTAGTGTGAACAGGTACAGGCAGTGTTTTCATATATCTTAGCCCTTACAGAGGCTGCTGTGTTTCCTTTTCATATTATGTAGCCATCGCAGCTGTTCACACTAAGGAGGTGCTGGTCAGGTTTTTCCCTATATTTTACTATTGGAGGTGTGATTGCCTCCTGTCTGACTTGGCAATCCTCCCATTAACCTGCAGGTGATGTTAACAGGGTTCTACTTGCCCTTAAATTGTAGGCTCATAGCCCTGGAGAGACAGGTTTGTCCATGTAACTGTATGCTGATAGCCCAAGTGATGCATGTACAGTAGGATAGGACCCAGCAGAGAAGTGTCACCTTGCCGTTGTTGATGGGCAAATATGAATTGGCCAATTTATGTGCTAAAAATCTTCATGTTTTTGTAAGGACATCTTATTGACTAACAATACAGCTTAGATTTAATGTTTCCAGTGTTTTCATATACCTTGGCCCTCAAAGAGTGTTGCAGTGTTTCCTTTTCATATGTATCTGTCATCTATCTATCTATCTATCTATAATCTATTATCTATCTATCTATAATCTATCATCTATCTATCTATATATCCTTCTATTATCTATCTATCTATCCATCCTTCTATCTATAATCTATCATCTATCTATCCTATCTATAATTATCTATCCTTCCATCTATTATCTATCCTTCTATCTCTTTATCTATCTATCTATCTATCTATCTATCTATCTATCTATCTATAATCTATCATCAATCTATCATTGATCTATCTATCTATTTATCTATCTATCATCTATGCTATCTATCTATCATCTGCCTATCCAATCTAGAAGAAGAAAAATGGAACAGCATCCTATAGATGTATTCAGGGAGCAGGGCCTTTCAAAAAAAAATATCCATTTGTATAAATAATAAAAAAGAAAAAAGGAGGCAGCACTCCAATAAATGATGAAAAAAGTGGACTTTATTAGCCCATATGGTGTGGCGACGTTTCTGCTGTGACCAGCCTATCTCAAGCCAAAAGGAAGAGAAAGGAGAAAGGCTGGTCACAGCCGAAGCGTTGCCACACCATATGGGCTAATAAAGTCCACTTTTTTCATCATTTATTGGAGTGCTGCCTCCTTTTTTCTCTTTTATTCTTTTATCTATCATTTATCTATGTATCTATCATCTATTATCTATCTATCATCTATCCTTCTATCTATCCATCCTTCTGTCTATCATCTATTCTTCTATCCATCTATCTATTATCTATCTATCCATCTATTATCTATCTATTTATGATCTATCCTTTGTTTCTATCTATCCACCCATCCTCTCCTTCCCCTCGGCTCAGTCCTCCTCTGTGGGCTAATGTAGATGAGATTGCTCGTGGTATAAGTGCACCCCAGCAGGCAGCGCCGTGTAGTGGAAATGTTAAATGCCCGCTCTCCTGTCTGTACCTTTACATATATAGTTGTGAGCTGAACTTTCTCTCCAGCAGCAAATGAGTGTAATTGGCGTAAAAGCGGAGACGAGTTACGGGAAATCTTGGCCCGACCAGCGCATCTCACAAACACTGCAGACTTCAGAGAGTGCACTGAGACTCCGCGCTCCGAGATACGGCGGATGTGAAAAGCAATTACACCCTAAGTGTATTCATACATGGATGTGATCAATCAACACTGTAGTATACGGTATATAATATAGAGAGGAAATAGGCTTTGTGTATACATATGACATATGCCATCTATGGGCACTTCTTTGCGGCTGCCATCTACAGAGAAATACAGAGAATAGAGGGGCCCGGCGTCTAACGTGTCAGTAGATCCCCCTTTAGGTCTGGTTCAAACCATCATGAACCCTTTCTCAAGGACCTGTGCTTGTTTGCCCCATCCCTTCTAGGATAAAAGGGCAACCCTGCCCTCCAATACCCCCGATTAGTAGATTCCCTTTACCTATGTGGTGGTGGAGCTTTGCTGAAGGTCTCAAAGTATGACCCGCTAAGATCTCCTGCGATCCTCCTTAACTGTAAACTGTATGAGAAGTGTTTTGTTTTCCTGCAGCACCATCACAGGGGAAATGAAGTATTACATGATTCCCAAGTAAATGAATGGGCTATATGTGGAATGATTGAACATAACGGGTGCTCCTGAGTGAGAGACACTCTTTGTACAACGAGAAAATGGAAAACGGTCTTAGGAGCGCAGGAAAGAGACTCAGACAAGAGATGGGGTTAAACCACAACGCGTTTCGACGGAGGATCAGTCTTCATCAGGTGGATGATCCACCTGGTGAAGACGGATCCTCTGTCGAAACGCGTTGTGGTTTAACCCCATCTCTCATCTGAGTCTCTTTCCTGCGCTCCTAAGACCGTTTTACATTTTCTCATTGCTCCCATCCTCCAGAGGTTCTCGGCTGGAGCTGCGGTGGAGACCCGACATCCTGTCCACCCCTGGGTTGCTTCCTAAGCGCTCCTTTATGACCGCTTATCACTGACTCTTACTCTTTGTACAATAGCTGCTCTCTACTTTTGTCAATAGATAAGGGTCCTGAATAGCGAACCCCCCTGTATTTTACCTCAGTCGGAATTTCCAAAAAGGAAATATAAAAATGGGTTTTCTGCACTTCACACCACTTGTAAGGAAAAAATCAATCAGATTTGGCCATTCAAGAGATCTGGAAAGTTAAGTGACAGCTCCAGTAGATACTGAATTGGTGTCCATCAAACTTTTCTGGAAACCGATGTAACCAAGAACCGACCTGATGGCAGAAAACAACTCAAAGTCTATGGTTTGGGATATAATTTAAGAGAAATAGGTTGGGAATGTCCATTTACATTATCCATGGTTGGCATGTGAGCAATGGGGAGTTTCTTTACACAGAGATTCCCGATGCGTTTTATGAATATAGAGATGCACAAACAATCTATATGGAAATCTGTCTCGTCTTCTCCACCCGGACGAGCGTCTCCAGCTTATCACTTCAAGATTTATGATATTGTTTACAAGAGTTGTGCAGTAACACTATAACCGTGTCTGTGCGGAGCGGTGGTGCCACCATGGTGGAGTCAATGATGGGCCAAGGATGACTGAGGATGACACCTAATGGTATCCAGTAATAAGAGCGGAGTAATAATTCCTGCATATCAAATACAAGTCACTATTTCGGGACCTCACAGTAGTTCTATCCTGTAAGTAATGTTTTCAGAAACATCAAGAAGAACGTTTAATAATAGGTGGATCAGGGACCATTCATGGTGCTTCATCAGAACCTGTCTCTTCGCATTTCCATTACATGGACTCTTTCCACTGGTGCCACATGGACCCAATCCACCTGTGCTATGTGGGTCCAGTCAATCTGTTTCATATGTTCCCTGGATTTTCGCCCCCTGTTCTTAATACATTCTGTTCTTTTGCTCCACATAGACCCTTTCCATCTGACCTACATGGACCTTGTCCAGCTGTGTCTCATGCAGGCTGTCCAATTAATGTATGTGGACATTGTCCAAAAGTTCCACACGAACCCTGATCATCTCTTTTACTTGTGTGCCGCATTTGTCTCTATGGAATTAGTTCTACATGGACCTTGTCCATCTATTCTTCATTGATTTTGTCCATGTTTATTACATGGATCTTGTCCACCTGTTCTTCATGGACCCTGCATAGATACTGCATAGACTTTGTCCACTGGTTCTTCATGGACTCTGTCGAGTTGTTCTCCATGCACCTTGTCTACCGATTCTTTATGGATCCTGTTCATTTGTATTACATGGACCTTGTCCAGCTGTTCTGCATGAATTCTATCCAGTTGTACTACATAGACCTTGTCCACCTTGTCTTCATGGATCCTGTCATTTTGTGCTACAAGGACCTTGTCCACTTACTCTTCATGAACCATGCCCATTTGTACTACATGGACCCTGTCCACCCGTTCTTCATAAACCCTACCTATTTGTATTACATGGACTTTGTCCAACTGTTCTTCATAAACTCTATTTGTACTACATGGACTCTGTCCACCTTTTCTTCAT
The DNA here is from genome assembly GCF_039654945.1 of Dendrobates tinctorius. Classification (NCBI taxonomy): domain Eukaryota; kingdom Metazoa; phylum Chordata; class Amphibia; order Anura; family Dendrobatidae; genus Dendrobates; species Dendrobates tinctorius. The sequence goes on along the minus strand of NW_027361695.1, from coordinate 2,304,334 downwards.
GGACCTTGTCCATATGCAACTACATAGTCCTTGCCCACCGGTTCTTCATGAACCCTGTCCTTTTGTCCTGCATGGTCCTTGTTCACCTGTTCTTCATGGATCCTGTCCATTTATTTTAAAACAAATGTGTCCACCTATTCTACATTGACCCTGTCCACTTGTGCCCCAAGAAGCAGATTCACCTGTGCTGCAAGGACCCTTTCTACCTGTGCCACATAGATCTTGTCTACTTGTTCCCTATCAATTGTTCTACATGGGTTGTGTCCTACTATTCCTTATAGATCCTACACAGAGTCAATATCCTACATAAACCCTTCATCACCATTTTAAATGGGTCCTTTCCATCTTTTCTACATGTACCTAGTCCACTTTTCCTATATGGACCTTGTCCTCTTCTCTTACATGGACTGTATCCAACTGTTCCACATGAATTCTGCCCAAATGTTCTACAAACGAAACCAATTGAGTATGGCCATAAAAACAATATCTGCCATCAACTATTATGCTAGGCATAGACAAGATGGACATCGCCTCTTACAGAATCAACACCAAAGCGGTTGAGGGACCTAACAGAATATTGGTGGCATGGTCACTTTAAGAATGGACTGTCTCGTCTGTCATCGAAAGAAACTGTTTAATTCCAGCGTTATTAATTACAGTCTGACGCGGGTGATTTACTGCCCTGTAATACCTTCCTCGCTCTCTCAATGTCTTCACACATGGCCAAATGTGACCTTATCTAAATCTGCATCCATCACGTTCAAGAAGACCTGCACTCGGAGCCGTGATTGAGGAGGATGACAAACGTATGCTTTATGCTAACAATTTGGGGATAATTATAATTTGTAATTGCACAGTCTATATATAGTCCAGGGACTGTTCAAGAAGACGTGCCGTCTGCCTAACATACAAAAATCCCCGAAAATGTAACTAAAGGGTTGGTCCTCACTACAGCAGGACTATATTGTAGTGATGGCTTTTTAAGGGGGTATTATTTGGATGCAACATATTATTTAGGCACTATATGGCGGTATTATATTTATATCACGCTGTACATGAGTAATGTATGGCAATATTTTGAGGGAACTGTATAGGAGCATAAATTAGGCATTATATGGTGGTATTTGTTAGATATAGATTTCCAATACTTGTAGAAATTATATGGCGGTATTGTGTCAATGCTGTATAAAAGCATAAAATAGGCATATGGCGGTATTATTTTGATAAAGTATGGCAGTATTGTTTTGGGAATACATTGCAGTGTTTTATTGGAGGTGGACAGAAGCATTAATTAAGCATTAAATAGCGGTATTATTTTGATATAGTATGGCAGTTATATAGACATTGCGTGGGCATTATATTGCAGTATTTTATAGCTGCTGTATGGGAGAATTTATTATGCATTGCATGGCAATATTTTTTATATATACCATTGCAGTATTTTTAGGCATTGAATAGCAGTATAGTGTCAGCATTATATTGCAGTATTATTAGGCAGTGAATGGCAGTATAGTGTCAGCATTATATTGCAGTATTTTGCTGGTAGTATATTAAAACATTTACTAGGCATCATATTACAGTATTTTTTAGATATGACCCATCATTTTTTAGATGTTGAATGGCAGTATTGTGCGGATAGTTATTTTGCAGTATTCTGTCTGCACTGTATGGGAGCATTAACTTGGCATTAAATGTCAGAATTTAAGTATGAAGAGGGAAATTTATTGGGAGTATTTTGTCAGCTCTGTATGGGAGCATTAGTTTGGCATTATATGGCGGTATTATTTAGATAAGTCAGTGAAGTATTTTCAGACTTGATTGGCAGCATTTTTTCAGCAATATATTGCAGTATTTTGTTTGTTGCATGGGTGCATTAATAAGGCATTATATGGCAGTATGTTTTGTAAATATCATGGTACTAAATGGAAGTATAGTGTTGGCGATAAAAGATCGATTTTATGGGTGCAAAATTTGGCAGTGTTATATCCATTCTTAATGGAAGGCTTTTTGTTGATTCTCTCTGAATTTTTTCACAAACAGATACCAGAAATGATTAAGCAGAATTTTTAACAACCTGACAAGAGAAGACGACTCTGGGAATTGATGAATTTTGGGGAATTTAAAGGGAAAGTGTTCTTTAAATATAAAAGTCAAAGACATATACTGTATACCAAAAAGACAGCTCATTGGGTCCTTGGAGAGAAGGGGCCCAGCCCTGATTGAACCTTTGTGCAGAACTGGCCTGTATAACTGCACTGTCAGAAAATAAGAGGATGGAGAAAAGCACAATGGTCACAGAATGAGACATTGACGGTATATGCAGTCATACAGCTCAGGTCACACTATCGGGAAAGTATATGTCACTTGCCTATCTAATGGCTTGCTACAATCGGAGTCAATAAATGACGTGTCACGGCACACCTATATGGCGGCGTATGCTGGTGCCTGCAATCAGAGGTATATGCCATGAAATTCTACTGAGTCTAAATATGTCCAAAGTCTAAATCCACACACAGCACATTTTTTGGAAAAAAATGTCAAAAGGAAAATAATAATGAAAGATGCCAAGTGTGGGCAGACATAGCATACGTGCAACCAGTGCAGCTACAAGGGCTCTGCAGGTACAGGGGTCTACTGCATCTTATTTTCCTTCAGACTAAGTGTAGGGGCCTGTACTGATAAATTTCATGGGAAATAGTGGGAGCGACATAGCGGGGGACTTCATGAACAACGGGTCTATATACTGCTTTCGCACATGGTCTCTAAACTGGCGATATGCATCCAAGATCCAATGCAGCATCGGACAGTCCCAGCTCTGCTTCATCCAAAAGACAAACTCTGCTCTGCTACACGTGACATATGCAGCGCTGCGACATTTGTGCCCGTGACCCATTTATAGGGACACGACTCTTCTCAGCTGGTGACAATTATAATACTAGTTTCTTTTGCCATTGAGAGGGCAGGACATGTTAGATGGCGTGAACGCCAGTGTGCAGTACCCGGGGCAGGTCGGCGTTGTTGCGCCTGTGTCACATCGTTCCTATCCGCTGCCCTCCTTAATAAGTGTTGACAAACAGTGAATCATTACACAATTATGTCAACCCTTCCTGTCAAGCGTCTGAATTTTTACAGCAATGCCTCGCTGCAGGAGCCTTATTACTACTACCAGATAATTACCCCATAGGGTTTCATAAAAGCCCGTGGGGGGGGGGGGTATTTATGTTATGTGATATTAAAAAAAATGGGAAAAACTTCAGGTTGGTCTGTCTAGTTGTTTGGAAATCAATCATCCCTTGACTGTCTGGATTCTGGTATTAGACACCTTATTAGTGGCGGTGGAGTTAACTCCTTACACACCATCCACAGGAGCACCGTGCTGATTCCATCACATTCTTAGGCTTCATGCACATGGCTGTAATCAGGGCCCAAACTGGAAAAGGAAGGGTCAAACTTTTGAATGGACCCCCCATACACACTTTCTTACAAAGTCTCAAAAAAAACTCGGGAAACAGAGCACCTTTAGTGCCCCCCACCACTTTCATAGTGCCCCCCCAAACAGTGATCATTCTGGTCAGTTGCAACTGGATATTGCATTGCAGACGGATGGCGGAGGTGCCTTTCATTGCGCACATTATTCTGGCCCATAAACCGGACCAAAGTAGTGCATGCTATACATTTTTTTTCATGCATGCCGTCAGTCTGTCTGAAAAATTGGACCAAATTTATACCTATCTGATCGAGCCCTAAAGCTGTCAATTGGGCCGTACCTGCATCCATAACATGGGCGCCCAAATGTTCCTGTTAAAACTGCCATAAAGAGCTTAGGTAGCCTTGACATTGCTGTTTTTTTTGTTCACATTTTTGAAAAATATTTTGAAAAATTTTAATATTTTTCCAAAAATTTTGATGCGTTCCATCTGGATTTGTATGTTTTTGTTTGGTTTTTTTTTTTCTCCAAAAAACTGAAGTAATTTTGTCTTCCATAATAAACCTCTATCCTTCTTCACCCACTGGTGTAAATCCAGTCTTCAAGGCATCACTTACACAAATCAATGGGGGTAGAACAGTTTTGCATGTTTTATTGTTAGTGAATGATCTCTGTGTGTTCCCCTGGGTCATGTTATTTTAATGAAAGCCGTCAGATTTTAGTGCAGCATTACATTCTCCTCCTTGATTAAATTCATATTCCTTCCTTCCAATCCCCCCTGGTGGGGCCTGAAGAAGCACGTAGCGGCTGATCCTATTATCGGTAATATTAGTGTTATTAAACCTCCTATACAAGGAGAGGGGCTTACAGACACCCACACATGAGCTGGGAAAGCCTGTAGTGACTCACAGGATCGAACAGGCCGTGACTCCCCCCCGAGACTGCAGGGAACTTCTGATTTATGCAGTGGTTGGAGCTGTAGGGTGCCAGTCTGCCATGCCAACCTCCAGCGCCATGCGCCTATATAATATAGTCAGTGAGTGTCAGCACAGATATCCTCTTAGCAGCAGACAATGGCTTATTTAAGACTTGAAAGCTGAACTGCCAATTAAGATTTCATCAGACGTTGCCTTTTTATTCCTCACTACGAACGTAAGTCGGCAAATGCCAACTTTATTTTTAATGAGGATTGTATAAAATTGGAAAAATATATCTGATATGGTTAATAAACAGCATAGCTGTCGCTAGAGTTGCAATACCAGACACAGCCTATGAGCGATGGTGGCGCTGTTTCTAGAAAAAAAAATTAATCTTCAAGGAAGGGATCCAGGTTTAAAAACAAAAACTAGTTTAGACTGGGCATGGTCTGGATATATGATAGTTTGGTTCGTGCTGCCCTGGTTCAGCATCCAGTCTGGTTGCCTTTTTCTGGTGGTCTACACTTCTGCACCTGCCATTCTGAGCACCTCTGGATCTAACTAGGCCTCACATTATGTCATGACTTACATCGTGATGCAACGTCATGCTGTCGTAGGGTTTCAGGCCAGGGATGTTGGCTGCAGAAGTGGAGTTCAGTTGCTAGAGAGGACAAGACTGGACACCGGAAAATGACAGCACAAATCGAATAGCTCATCTCTACCTTCCGGCATTAATGGTCATGGCCACATCACTGGCCACCATGCACTAGAGGAGCACCGCTCTGATGCAACTTTTATACTCTGGGCAACCTCCTTATCAGGGGCGGACACTGACAGCTTGGGACCCCTGTGCAAGAAATGTGTCTGGGCCCCCTTCCTTTTATGGCGACAAAGCTACATATATATATATATAGCCACACACACATACATGTATATATATTACATAGTCTCCTTTATTATGTATATTGCTGTCCCTTACACAGTGCCCTCTCTTGTTAGGTACAGTACCGTCCCTTACATATTGAATTATATAGAGCCCTGTTTTTTATTACATACTGTCCTGTCTTGTTAGCTGTATAATGCAATGATGGCTGATGGAGCATAGGAAAGCTTCCTTTCTAATGGAGGAGCTTACGGACTGGTAGTCTGGTTACCGGCTCCTCGATCAGCAGTCAGTTTTTATTTCTAAAAAGAGAGGGAACTATGTAATACAAGAGGGCGCTGTGAATAACAAAATTAACAAGAATACACTATGTAAGAGACAGCACTATACATAACAGCAGAGGAAGCTATATAATAAGGGATGGCACCATATATAACTAGAGAGGATGGTACGTAATAAGGGACTGTGTTATACATAATAAAAGAGGAAACTATGTAACTAAGGATGGTGTTATACAGAATTAGTGAGTACAATATATACTAAGGGACTGTGTAATACATAATAAGTACGTACACTATATGCTAAGGGACTGTGTTAGACATAGTAAGTGAGTACACTATATACTAAGGGACTGTGTTAGACATAGTAAGTGGGTACACTATATACTAAGGGACTGTGTTAGACATAATAAGCGATAATGTCTTCCTCCACCTCCCCCTGTTCCTAAGGCCATTATAAGTCCCCCTTCCTCCCATCCCAATCCCCCACACCACTCATTGTCCTCCTCCCATGCATCCCATTATTGTCCTCTCCCCCACCCCATCATTGCCTTCTCCCCCACCACTATCTTTGCTTTTTTCCCCCACCACCCCCATTATTGCCCTTTCCACTACCACCATCATTGCATTTTCCCCCACCACCCCATCATCATTTCTTTTTGCCTCACCACCCCATCATTGCCCTTTCCACACCTCCATCATTGCCTTCTCCCCTACCACCCTATCACTGTCTTCTCACCATCACTCCCATCATTGCCTTCTCCCCATCACTCCCATCATTGCCTTCTCCCCATCACCCCATCATTCCCCTCTCCTCCATCTACACACACACACACACATACATACTGTACATACATACACACACACACAGCACCTCTCACCTGTCCGCAGCATCACTGGCACCCACGCTTCCTTGCTCTGGCACAGCAGCCGCTGAATGATGACTTCATCCAGAGGCGCTGCTCTCTGTGTCAGAGACAGGAAGTGCGGCCGCCGGGCAGGAAGGACGGATCCTTGCAGCTCCGCTCCTATTTTCTCTTGCAGGCAGCGGAGCTGCTGGGATTGCTCCCTGCCTGCCGCACATGAGGGCAGTCTGGCCAGGGCCCTCCCGGAGCCTCGAGCCCTGAGAAACCGGCCAGATTGCCCTCTTCATTAGCCAACCTTTAGGGGCCCCCTGGAGCCTCTGGGCCCCGATGCAGCCGCACAGGTTGAACCGGCGGTATGTCCGCCAGTGCTCCTTATTATGAGTCCTTGGCGAACACCCTTGTATTGAAATGGCCACTCTACCTCTGTTCACTGGAGACATTTGGTCACATAAATGCCCCTTTTTTGGTTGCACCTTAGCAATCAACCATAAATGATAGTGCCCACTATGTCACCTTTTTCATTGTGACAGGTTCTGTCTTAAGGAAGATTTTACAATATTTCATAGTTGGACTGGTTGCATATTCTTTATTGTTTTATTTTACTTTATGGCTTTGTCAGTCTTGTGAACTAACAGCTGAGCTGTAACTAACTTTTTTGAGATTTTGTTTTAACTCAGTTCTGCTCCAAAATCCTTCTTAAAGAGGTTGTCCACTACTATAGCATTGATGGTCTATCCTTAGGAAAGTTCATCAATGTCTGCTCAGTGGGGGTGCGACAGCTGTTCCCAGTGTCGGCGGCAGTCGTTACTGCTCAGCTCTGTCGCCAAAATAGTGGCCGCGGCCGGGTACTGGTCATCTGCCCCCTATTGATTTGAAGAGGGTGCAGATGTGCAATATTCAGATGCAGACATTATAGAGAAGATGGAGCCGTGCTGTGCAGGTCCGGCCAACACTGGGAACAGCTGATCGGCGGGGTGCCGGGTGTTGCATCACCACCGATCAGACAGTAGATCACCAATGTTAAAGTAGTGGACAACCTCTTTAAAAAAAACTCTTAAAAATACCTGGGACAATTGCTCCCATTCATTTCTGTAGGAAATTGAAATGAGCAGTTTTAGGAGCGGTTTTTTTTTCTGAAGAGATTTTTTTAAAAACCCCTATTAGAAAAAAAATTGTAAGTCACTTCTTTGAATTGGATAGCGATGGAATTCTTTCCAAACCAGGCACTGTGCAATCAAAAGACTTAAAAAATATATAAAATACAGCTTTGGCAAAAATTAAGAGACCATTTTATAAAAATCAGCTTCTCTACATGTCTGACAGCCATTCCATTCCTTAATGTGCTTCTGATATAGGTGATCACCTGAACCAAATCTTATTTAACAAAGGAAAGTATAAAAAACCCTGCTGTGGTGTTCATAATCCTCTTGTAATAGGACAAGCTGGATGGCAAAACAAGTGCTAGTGATATCCCAAAAGTAATAGGATGAAAAAATAACTTTTAACCATGCCAAAGGAGTTGAAAAGAAAAGTCTTGAGTGAGGAAAAGAAGGACTCAATTCTGGCTTTACTAGCAGAGGGATACAGTGAGCGTCATGTTGCCTCCATCCTTATAATTTCTAAGACGGCAATCCATTACAACGAGGTCAAGCAGCAGACATTGGGGACAACAAAGCTACAGACTGGCAGAGGGTGAAAACGACTCTCCACTGACTGGGATGACCATCATCTTATTCGAATGTCACTCAGCAACTGCAGGATGACATCAAGTGACCTACAAAAGGAATGGCAAATGGCAGCTGGAGCGAAGTGCATGGCAAGAACAGTTCATAACAGGCTCCTAGAGGCAGGGCTTAAGTCATGTAAAAATAGAAAAAAGCCTTTCATCAATGAGAAGCAAAGGAGATCCAGGCTGAAGTTTGCCAAAGACCATAAGGATTAGACCATAGAGGACTGGAGTAAGGTAATCTTCTCTGATGAGTCTAATTTTCAGCTTTGCCCAACACCTAATAGTTAGACGGAGACCTGGAGAGCCGTACAAGCCACAGTGTCTTGCACCCACTGTGAAATTTGGTGGAGGATCGGTGATGATCTGGGGATGCTTCAGCAAGGCTGGAATTGGGCAAGTTAATCTTTGCAAAGGACATATGAATCAAGCCGCATACAAGGTTATCCTGGAAAACCAGTTGATTCCTTCTGCTCAGGCAATGTTCCCCAACTCCGAGGACTGGTTTTTCCAGCAGGACAATGCGCCATGCCACACAGCTAGGTCAATCAATGTGTGGATGAAGGACCACCACATCAAAGCCCTGTCATGGCCAGCCCAATATCCAGACCTGAACCCCATTGAAAACCTCTGGAATGTAATCAAGAGGAAGATGGACAGTCACAAACCATCAAACAAATAAGAACTGCTTAAATGTTTGTACCAGGAGTGGCATAAGGTCACCCAAAAGCAGTGTGAAAGACTGGTGGAAGGCATGCCAAGACGCATGAAAGCTGTGATTAACAATCATAGTTATTCCACAAAATATTGATTTCTGTACTCTTCCTGAGGTAAAACATTAGTATTGTTGATTCTATATGATTGAACTTGTTTTCTTAGCATTATTTGAGGTCTGCAAGCTCTGCATTTTTTGTTCTTTTGACCATTTCTCATTTTCTGAAAATAAATACAAAATTTAGTGCTTGGAAATTCGAAAACATATTGTCAGTAGTTTATAGAATAAAAGATCAATTTACATTTTACTCAAAAATATAAAGAGAAAAATCAGACAAAATGAAAATTTTGCAGTGGTCTCTTCATTTATGCCAGAGCTGTATTCCAAAACAACTTCAGAAAAATTTCCTCTAAAAGTTCCCCAAAAAGGAGCATTTCTTGAAGTGGTTTCTACTTGAAAAACTCATCATATTTGTCCAACTCAAAAAACTCCATGTGAACATAACCCTACCCGCACATAGCCAAGTCTTCCCAGGTGAAGCTGCGTCAGCGGTCGTTTTCCTAGAGAGGCTTTGTCGTAGTTTCTGTGGCTTCTTTTACTTAATACTATGAAGCGTGTTACTTGTTTTCAGGGTTTCCAAATCTTGAAGTGGTTAAAAGAAGTGACATAAGACACTGAACATCGTTTTGACGTTGCTATGTCCTATGTTCATTTTATGGGCCGATTTTTCTAGCGGAATCCGTCTGAAATAAATGTCGTATGCACATAGCCTAAGACTTGAAAATGCCATTAAATTTGCAAGCCTCCTTCACACACACTAGGCCTTATTCCTCAAAATGGCCTACCAATAATAATGTCTGGGTTGCCCATAGCAACCAATCAGAGCTCAGCTTTCATTTCCTCAGAGCTGTTTCAGAAATTAATGCTCTTCTCTGATTGGTTGCTATGGGAAACGTAGACATCCTTAGTGTTTTGATAATTAAGGCCTTGTGTGTGCGTATATGAGGCTTTCCTAAGGGACTACTGACCTCCAAAGCACCCTGTAACCGCTGTAGGCCCCTGGCATAAACCTACCAAATATACCCTGTGCAATGCAACCATGCTGAATAATGGAGATTGTGGCCTCGTAGTAGCACCATCTGTGGGCAGCCATATATCAATAAATCCTATTATCCCTAGAAATCCTGTTGATTACGCAGAACATTAGATGTCTGGATGATTTGCAGAACAGTTCCAGAAATTCTAATCTGCGGCGTACGTTGAAATAATGTGTGCTGGAAGCCGCGCGTTCCTCTGATACTCCCGCCATATACCGCTGCTTAATGGCTTTTTGTTCTACACGAGCCTCGTATTATCCAAGGAAATCCTGCTATTTTTTCCCCACATCGCAATAAACTTAATTAATTCACTTGTTTACATTTCCATGAGTTCTATGAGTTTTCGTCCCCGGCCTCGCTCCTCCCGGAGAGGCGCGAAACAAATTGTCAACGAAGAGATGTTGCTAGAATTCACGCACGCCATTAATAAATCATAAAGAATGTGAGCACCAATGACGATCATTTCCCAGAACCCTGCAAGGATAATTTTACTGTGAAAAATGCTGTCCCCTTGGGGTATTACGTGGGTTACGGATACAGTTAACCCCTTTGTATCCGCTCTGCAGCTGCATCTGTATTAGTGCTTCATTGTGCAGAATATGGATATAAAATATTACTATGCAGAATATGGGTTTCGTCTTGAGCGTTAAACACCATTTGCATGTCCAATTTTCGCATCTGCCGTCAGTTTTTTTTTTTTTAGCGGATAGCACTTGGACACATTATAATTTATGGGCTTTTTCAAGTGTGCATTGGTCTGCAAAAAAAAAAAAAATACAAAATGGAGACATGTACAAGTATGGTTTGATTTGAAAATGGCTTAAAAAAAACGGATGCTATCCTTGTTTCATCTTTCCATTTTTTTTCATTTCCGCGTGATAGGAGAAGATTAGGAAATTATCAGTTTATGAGAAAAAAAGGTTAAACTTTGCTTACAAGCATGAACAATACAAGGTGTTAGGCTACCAATACAAGACGTATGTGAAACCTTAAACCTTAAAACATTTTTTGGAAAAAAAGTCAATGAGTTCATGAAAAAAATACACAATCGTAAATGTAAAAATAGTGTGGGAAGTTGGATTGGTAGGACATTGTTTACTTAACACTTTGGTAGGGCATTGTTTAGTTTATCACATACAGTTGTGGCCAAAAGTATTGACACCCCTGCAATTCTGTCAGATAATACTCAGTTTCTTCCTGAAAATGATTGCAAACACAAATTCTTTGTTATTATTATCTTCATTTAATTTGTCTTAAATGAAAAAACACAAAAAGAATTGTCCTAAAGCCAAATTGTATATAATTCCACACCAAACATAAAAAAGAGGGTGGACAAAAGTATTGGCACTGCTCGAAAAATCATGTGATGCTTCTCTAATTTGTGTAATTAACAGCACCTGTGACTTACCTGTGGCACCTAACAGGTGTTGGCAATAACTAAATCACACTTGCAGCCAGTTGACATGGATTAAAGTTGACTCAACCTCTGTCCTGTGTCCTTGTGTGTACCACATTGAGCATGGAGAAAAGAAAGAAGACCAAAGAACTGTCTGAGGACTTGAGAAACCAAATTGTGAGGAAGCATGAGCAATCTCAAGGCTACAAGTCCATCTCCAAAGATCTGAATGTTTCTGTGTCTACCGTGTGCAGTGTCATCAAGAAGTTTAAAGCCCATGGCACTGTGGCTAACCTCCCTAGATGTGGACGGAAAAGAAAAATTGACAAGAGATTTCAACGCAAGATTATGCAGATGTTGGATAAAGAACCTCGACTAACATCCAAACAAGTTCAAGCTGCCCTGCAGTCCGAGGGTACATCAGTGTCAACCCGTACTATCCGTCGGCGTCTGAATGAAAAGGGACTGTATGGTAGGAGACCCAGGAAGACCCCACTTCTTACCCCGAGACATAAAAAAGCCAGGCTGGAGTTTGCCAAAACTTACCTGAAAAAGCCTAAAACGTTTTGGAAGAATGTTCTCTGGTCAGATGAGACAAAAGTAGAGCTTTTTGGGAAAAGGCATAAACATACAGTTTAAAGGAGAAAAAAAGAGGCATGCAAAGAAAAGAACACGGTCCCTACAGTCAAACATGGCGGAGGTTCCCTGATGTTTTGGGGTTGCTTTGCTGCCTCTGGCACTGGACTGTTTGACCTTGTGCATGGCATTATGAAGTCTGAAGACTACCAACAAATTTTGCAGCATAATGTAGGGCCCAGTGTGAGAAAGCTGGGTCTCCCTCAGAGGTCATGGGTCTTCCAGCAGGACAATGACCCAAAACACACTTCAAAAAGCACTAGAAAATGGTCTGAGAGAAAGCACTGGAGACTTCTAAGGTGGCCAGCAATGAGTCCAGACCTGAATCCCATAGAACACCTGTGGAGAGATCTAAAAATGGCAGTTTGGAGAAGGCACCCTTCAAATATCAGGGACCTGGAGCAGTTTGCCAAAGAAGAATGGTCTAAAATTCCAGCAGAGCATTGTAAGAAACTCATTGATGGTTACCGGAAGCAGCTGGTCGCAGTTATTTTGGCTAAAGGTTGTGCAACCGGGTGCCAATACTTTCGTCTGGCCCATTTTTGGAGTTTTGTGTGAAATGATCAATGTTTTGCTTTTTGTTTCATTCTATTTTGTGTTTTTTCATTTAAGACAAATTAAATGAAGATGATAATACCAAAGAATTTGTGTTTGCAATCACTTTCAGGAAGAAACTGAGTATTATCTGACAGAATTGCAGGGGTGTCAATACTTTTGGCCACAACTGTATCACTAATATAATTAAACTGTACTACTAACATCCAAGCTCATGTAAAGCTACCAAGACATTATGGTTTAACCCTGGTAAAAATAATTAAAAAAAAAAGAAATGGTTTTCACATTCTGCTGTACGTTCCTTTTTATCATCAAAAAGGCTGAAAAATCAGCGTTTTTACTGCGTTTTTGTACTTAATCATTGCTTTCTATTTATGAAAAATGCTGAAAGAATTAACAGGCAGCAGTTTAACAATTCAGTTGGGAAAAAATAACAAGTGTGCACGTGAGATTTCTGAAATCTCATACCTTTTGCTGGTACTGCAAAAAAAACAGCTTTTAATTTGCATAAAAAAATGCAACAAAAGTCGCAGCAAATACACAAAAACAGATTTACAGGTGTGTTTTTTGCATATTAGAAAAAATGCTAATGTACGGTATGAATTTGGCATTGGTTCTCATTCACATGGGTGAACATTCCATAGACCATACACAGTGACGGATGTCACACAGACCCATCATAGCCAGTGTACATGGGCGTATTTCCGGACCATGTATAATATTTGAGTTGGAAGGCAGCTCTGGGAGTTGAGCACACAGAGCCATTCACTTCTGCAAATTGTGGGTGTAACTGGCCCATTTTTCAATATGACCATTTGGACCCAACTTAAGGCTTTAGAAGAAAGGGAAATGTCTTCATTCTGACCCATCCTAGCCACCCAATGGAAAATATCTCAGGTTGGTTGGACTTTTAGTACCTCCCTCCTCCCCCCCGAATGCTACAGAATGGGGCTTAGATCACTGTAGAGCCCTATAGTGATCTCATTGAGGTTCGGTAGGTCCATGGGGCAGGTTTCAGGTGTAATTCAGACTTCCAAATGCAAATATGTTATAACCATGTGGAACGAGGCTAACGAAATGGGTCTTAAAACTCATTTGTTTTATATTTCATCGAATGGAAGAAATATTTAGCATGCAAGATTTTTTTTTTTCTGTTCTAAAAATCAAACTGCCCCCATAATAATCAGTGTGACCCATCTGTATCCTTTTCCATAACAGCTGCATTTATCCAGCCCCCCTAAGCCAGCCCCCTTCTGTGTCTAGGCATGTATGGTGGTACCTTTAATATACAATTTTTCACATGCAAATCCACCTTGAAAAATCTGCTGCTGATTAGTCCCAGGTGGAGTGAATAATATGTATATATAGGGAGGTTGGGCACATCGGAGTTAATGGCAGCGCAACATTTTAAATCCACTGTTACATGGCAGAACTGGTGTTGCAGCGCGTTTTGGCTTTGCCATTTTTCCCATCACTACATTTGTCTTCCTGCACTTTTGCCTCTTAGTAATGATTCACTTTTCCCCTCTGGACTCTGAGTTCTTGCGAATTCCTTCACATTCTGCCTTCTGACGTCGTCTTTTCCATAAATTTGTAATGATGGCTCATGAATTAGTAAAATAATTGGTCAAAATTGTATCTCCTGGCAGATTCCCTGCCAAAGGCTATTAGTATTTACTCTCCGGTAAGGTCTGCTCACCTCCACTTGTGATGTCAGGAGACCAACACTGGAATTTCCACTCTCACTCGTCTGTCATGGCTGATTCTAACATGTTTCAGTCTCGTGCATAGACATCTTCTCTAGTTACAACCAGATCTACATTGAAAGTAATGCCAGCTCAGTGAAAATTAATATGCAATGGCAGATAGCGGGAATTTTATATGCAGCTTTGGATGTGAATGGAGAAGGAAATATGATGTATAAACTTGAAGTTACACTATATATATTTTTTTTTACAGTAGAATGACCATACCCTTCTTAGCATTTTTTAGGGGTATTTTGTGGCCAAGGAAGAATGTGTTTTGTAACTTAAATACTTGAATTGGTAATACATACAGTAGGTATATGTAATGCTAAGTTTCTCCAACAAAGTACCGGTGCCTCTTATCTACCCTAAGGTGCGAGAACAGTCTCCTATAAATGGCACCAGATGTCTCTGTCTCCTCATCAAACAGCACCAGGCAATTCTGCGTCTTCTCCAAACAGTATCAGGCGACTCTTCCTCGAACGGAACAAAGTGACTCTGCCTCCTCCCCAATCGGCACAAGGCAATGCCACGTACTTCCCAAATGGCACAAGACAGTGGCATAACTTGAAGATTGTGGGTTCCAATGCAAAAGTACCAAATTTTGCAAGTCTTTAATAGTAATGGTTTTTTCATATGGGCCAAAGTCACCAGACGATTCCGCCTGCTCCCCAAGCGGCACCCGGTGACTTTGCCTCCTCCCAAAACACAAGACAATTCTGCTTCTTCTGCAACCAGTATCAGGTGACTCCATCTCTTCTTCAAATGGAACAAGGTGACTCTGCCTCCTCCCTAATCGGCACTAGGCAATGCCACATACAGTTCTGTGCTAATTAATTGGGACAAAGCATTTTTTTAAGTAAAATCGTAAGTTGGTTACCAGTCAGTGATTCAAACCAGTTTTAACTGCTTTGGACAGGCACTCACACCTGGTCAAAGCAGTTAAAACTGTTTTGAATCACTGACTGGTAACCAGCTTACGATTTTACTTAAAAAAATGCTTTGTCCCAATTAATTTGCACAGAACTGTACTTCCCAAATGGCACAAGACAGTGGTATAACTTGAAGATTGTGGATTCCAATGCAAACGTTCCAACAGGGCCTAACTTTTGTGAGTATTTAATAGTAATGGTCATTTCATATGGGCCAAAGGCACCTTTGGCCTCCCTAGGCTGCAGGGCTCGGGTGCGATTGCAACCACTGCACTTATTATAGTTATGCCATGGCACTAGGTGACTACCTCCACCCCAAAGTGGACTAGGTGACTCTGCCACCTTCCCAAATGGCACTAGGTGACTCTGTCTCCTTCTCACATGGCAGTAGGTGACTCTGCCACCTACCCAAATGGCACTAGATGACTGCCACCTTCTGAAACGGCAATAGGCGATTCCGCCTCCCCCACAAATGGCACTAGATTAATCTACCTCTTCCTCAAACAGCACCAGGCGATTCTGCCTCCTCCCCAAATGGAATCAAACGATTCGCCTCCTACCCAAATGGCACCAGGCGACTCTGCCTCCTCTGCAAAGGGCAATAGGGGACTCTGCCTCCTCAAATGGCACCAGACAATTCTGCTTCCTCGCCAAACGACAACAGGCGATTCCACATCCTTCCCAAACAGCACCAGGTGATTCTTACTCCTACTCAAATGGCACTGTCACGGGTCAGTAGGGGGGAAACAGGAAACGTGGAACCTGGGCCCCTGTACTGCCCCTCAGGCTAAGGAGGTGCCCTGACTTTCCTTAACTTGGGGGTACACTTGATTGTAGTGAGGCCCAAGTCCCCGATTTGTCCCTATCTCCCGTTTAGCCCTGAGCTAATCCCCAACCCCCTCCCCAGGAGGTGAGACAGGGAAAACGTGTACTGCACCAAATAACAAACAAAAGATAATACAGACACCTGAGGGTTAAATAAACTACAAAAGCAAACTTAGCTTTATCTGCTACTATTGCTCCGAGCAGCAGAGGACGGCACCAGAAGAAGGGAATAGCTGGAGCTCCACTGCAACACAGCCTGCTCCTGAGTTCAACTTGGTTGGTGTCCACATGAATAATATCACCAACAGTTACTTGGTGCACCTGGTGAGCTTATGTAGGAAGGTGGGAGTGGTTTCCACCTGTATAGGTAATTAATCACAATGCAGTAACACCAGCGGCCATCGGGGGGAAAAACTCACCAGAAGACCAACTAATGATGCAGTAACACCAGCGGCCACCGGGGGAAAAACTAATATTAACCCCCGATGACCTGAAAGGAAAAAAGTTTTAATATGAGAGTCCGGATCTGCCACAGATCCAAAAATGGATTGTGACAGTCACCAGGCAATTCCGCCTTCCCAAACGTCACTAAGTGACTCTGCCTCCTCTACAAATGGCACCAGACGATTCCGCCTACTCCCCAAACGGCAACAGGCGACTTTGCCTCCTCCTCAAACAGCACCCGGCGATTCTGCCTTCTCCACAAATGGCACCAGAACATTCAGCCTCTTCCCCAAAAGGCACCAGGATATTTTGACTGCTCCTCCTCAGACGGAACCAGGTTACTGTCTCCTCCTTACATATAGAGAGAGCATGAATATTTTGACTAAATACCATTCTGGGCCCCTTCTTAACAACAAAATATAAAAAATAAATATTTTATATCTCTTTATAACTATATGTACACATATTACAACTATAGGAATATGTTAATTATAATTCCCTGATGTATCTGATTTCTTTAAAAGACAATGATATATACTTTACATTGATTTGTATTATTATATTTTATTTATCCTAGTCTGATGAAGGTCAATGAATAGACCGAAACGTCATGTTTTTTGGATTGTGCCCTCTGAAATAAAATATTCATTATCAGCATTGATCTTTTGAGTGCCGGATTAATTTTTTACATCACTTTCTTAACAACAAAACTGCAAGCATCGTTATGTTTTAGCGTTTCACAATCTTCTTTTAGGCTGTGTGCCCATGTAGCGTTTTTTAAGCGTTTCCGCAGCGCTTTTAGACAAGCGTTTCTGCTGCGGAAATGCTTAAGAAAAGCATCCAATGTAATATAATGGAAAACACACATGTTGTGCTAATGGTGCGTTTTTTTCCGCTGCGGAAACGCTAAGCGGAAAAAAGCGCAGCATGTTCATTAATTTTGCGGAATCGCGTGCGATTCCCCACACCATCAATTACGCTTGGGAAAACGCATACTAAAACGCTTACAAAAGCGCGTCAAAAACCGGGAAGAGGGTGTGCGTTTCCACTCAGGAATATTCTGCTTGAGAAACGCTACGTGGGCACATAGCCTTAGGCCTCTTTAACACATCAGTTTTTTGCCATCAGTCACAATCCGTCAAAGTGTGAAAAAAACAGATCCTGTGCAGGTTGCAAAAAACTGAAGCACCGGATCATTTTTTTTTACGGATCCGTCGCAGCAACCTGAAGTAGAAATTAAAGGAATAGAATTCTGGAGGGAGGGGGAGAGAGAGAGAGAGCAAAAAGTAAAAAAAAAATTAAGCTCACGCGTTTCAGGTTAGCCACCCTTATTTTTTTTCTCATTGCCCTGTCTTGTGCTCCCTGGCCCTGGTGTTCTTTTCAGTGTCTTTATCCCAGGTTCCCACTTTAATGCCTTTGTTAAAAGTACACTCTTTTTGCTTCTCTTCCCAAGTTCCCCCTTTTGTGTCATTTTACCGGGAGTACATTTTGTGCCCTTATATCACCATATTGTGCCCACATCCTGTTAAATAGAGAGTGCCATGCTTTGCATCATACTGTGCCCACCTAAATGCCAGATAGTGCCAAGCTTTGCTGAGCACAGTGCTTTGATATGTTCACCAGTCTCATAGACTATGAATAGAGCAGCAATATTTGCTTCATCACTGTGTCATTTATTCAGGGTACACAGGCACCCTGTTACCTTGATAGCAGTTCCATGTAATACAAACCGGATCCAATAATTCAAGATCAGTTAACTGGAGGGCAGCTTCTAAGAGCTTCTCTTGATCCAAAGGAGCTGACGCTATGTAGTGCTTCATTCCGCCTGCGGAGGTGCTGTAGAATAATTGAACGCTTGCTGAATTCTTCCTCCACAGATTACACCTGGTATCTGGAGGTCCCAGAATCGGGACAAGTATGATCAGCGTATCATTAAATAAGAAAGACCACAAAAAAAACAAACAAAAACAGGAAAACATTTTAGGGTTGTATACCACTTTAAATTTGAACTAGTTCTAACACATTCGTGCTGAATTCACTCGTTAAGTCAATATCTTTTGCTTTATTTAATTTGCTCTGAAAATCCTCCTGAATTTAATTTATGTGCTTATTATTGAAGGATTGGAAGGATCCTTGTGTGATAATCACGTCTATAGGCTGAGTATTGCTATTTATAAAACCACTTTTTGCATTCTTATGACAAAATCATGGAGCAGAGATTAACACCATCATCCGTGATGCGGCTCGTAACCTCTACTTTCTTCTAACGAGACCTAAGAACAATGGAATTGAAGAACAAGGGTAATGGGAATGGCCAAACAAGATGATCTGGCTCTCCCCTCATCCCCGTATCAGTGAAAACTGGGGTAGTTATTCATGTGCACTGCCATTTCATCCACCAGAAGGACATTGGGACCCCCATTTTTAGGATCAGTGGAGGTCCCAGCAGATGGACCCCAGCAAACATAAACCTGAAGAAGGGTAACCCTGCTTAGAACTTCCGTCAATTAGCTAAATAAGAGCAGTTGCCTCTCTGCCAGGCTTGGCCCACCACGTTGGACATGGTAGCTCCTTCATTTGAATGGGCATCATGTAATACTACTTTGGCCCGTAGAGGTCGCTGCAGGAGCATTGTGTAGTTGGACAAAACTTCCAAAAGGGAAAACCAACTCTTAAAGGAACATAAACTGATCAAGCCATCACTTTATGATCAAAGCACTTCAACCTCCACCGATCTTAAGAATGAAGGGGACACAGCGATGAGCCTTTTTGTGATTTTTCTGGGTACAGTAGCACTTGAAACTACTCAGCTATGCAGGGAACTATAGTGCCATGCACATCGGGTGGCATTGGGTCCTTAACGTAGGGAAAAAAAAAACATGTGGATGCAGTTCTACACTAGCACTGCATTCCTTTGCTTCTGGGGATAGTTGAAGGTCTATAGGTTGGATCTGTAAAAAGGCTCTGTCCTTGCTTGTTCTAAATAGGGCTTCCAAGGACAGGCTTTGTGCTAGCTACTCCGACTATAAGGTCATAGGGGAGCCCTGGCGTACATGCTTTAACCCGAATACAGGTCTGTTGCCTTACATAGGGGCCACCTTGAGTTCTTGGAGTAGCCGGTGGAGCAGGATGGCATGTATGGTCAGGTTGCCAGGTGAGAACCAGGAGGGCAAACAAAAGATAAAATTGTAAATCAAAAGAATAGTCAGAAAAAGGGATGAGGTCAAAACAAAGATCACACAGGCTAAACAGGAGCAGAACAACAAGACTAGTATTACTATGACTGGCAACTCCCAGCAGTAAGCTGGGAGGTCTTGTAGAGTGTGGTGGCCAAATCAGGGAACTGATTGCTCCAACTGGACAGCACACACACATACTGCTAGACTCGACAACACCACAAGTCCCAGCCACATTAGCCTCTGTAGCTGGGCAGAGCCTGAACTGTCCAGAGCTTCTCCAGACAAGCACGTTCTCAAAGATCAGGAAGGATCCTATCTCCTTATTGGCAAAATATATATGACATATCTAATTTAGAGTAATTTCTAATTAAGACTAGAATTATACACACTGGAAAATTGACATTTTTAAAAGGGTCTTTAGGCAATCAGCTGATCACAAAGTGTATCCCTGGTGGACCACTAGTGATCAGCTGTAATCTGCAGGAAAATCTAGTGTTCACTTTTCCTATAGCACCACTGCTGGAGAAATGAAGTATTACACATGTCCATTCAAATCAATCATCAGGATTGGACAGGTCCTCCAGGGAGGAGACATAGGTAGATCTCTCCTATATTTAGAACATTCTCAAATTTGATGTATGGAAAGGTATTTTCTAAATGATTCCACAACCATATGACTCAGTTTCTAATAGCTGCAACTTATATGGGACGGTAAGCGATCCGTGAATATTCACCTCTACATCAGATCCCAATATTGAACTCCAGCTGTGATGAAGCAGAAACCTTATAAATTCCTGTTCCTTATATCTTATCCCTAGTTTGGACAATTCACATTGGGGGGGCCTCACAGCAGGGTGGCATCCTTTTTGCAAGGCTTTCATTTAAAAGCTGTTTATAGACCAAAGAAGAATAGCTCTGTGAGGAAGAATTGGAAAGCGGCAATGAGTTTTCAGCCAACCATTTAAAGCAGTGGTAGGTAACATGATATTTTCCAGAGGCCACACATTACCTGTTACTAAGACACATCAGAACAAATTGTGATATCATAAGACACAGCGGGAAGTACTCAGCACCTCTGTCTAAATAGATACGGAGCAATCACACAGGAAATGTTTCCCTCAGATGCATTTTGCTGTACATAGGAGCAGTATTATAGCAGTTACATTCTTGTACATAGAGGCAGTATTATAGTAGTTATATTCTTGTATATAGGAGCAGTATTATAGCAGTTACATTCTTGTACATAGGGGCAGTATTATAGTAGTTATATTCTTGTATATAGGAGCAGTATTATAGCAGTTATATTCTTGTACATAGGGGCAGTATTATAGTAGTTATATTCTTGTACATAGGGGCAGTATTATAGTAGTTATATTCTTGTACATAGAGGCAGTATTATAGTAGTTATATTCTTGTATATAGGAGCAGTATTATAGCAGTTACATTCTTGTACATAGGGGCAGTATTATAGTAGTTATATTCTTGTACATAGGGGCAGTATTATAGTAGTTATATTCTTGTACATAGAGGCAGTATTATAGTAGTTACAGTCATATGTAAAAGTTTGGGCACCCCTATTAATGTTAACCTTTTTTTCTTTATAACAATTTTGTTTTTTGCAACAGCTATTTCAGTTTCATATATCTAATAACTGATGGACTCAGTTATATTTCTGGATTCAAATGAGGTTTATTGTACTAACAGAAAATGGGCAATCTGCATTTTAATAAAATTTGACCGGTGCAAAAGTATGGGCACCTCAACATAAAAGTGACATTAATATTTCGTAGATCCGCCTTTTGCAAAAATAACAGCCTCTAGTCGCTTCCTGTAGCTATTAATGAGTTCCTGGATGAAGGTATTTGTGACCATTCCTGTTTACAAAACAATTCCAGTTCAGTTAAGTTTGATGGTCGCCGAGCATGGACAGCCCGCTTCAAATCATACCACAGATGTTCAATGATATTCAGGTCTGGGGACTGGGATGGCCATTCCAGAACATTGTAATTGTTCCTCTGCATGAATGCCTGAGTAGATTTGAGGCGGTGTTTTGGATCATTGTCTTTCTGAATTATCCATCACCTGTGTAACTTCAACTTCATCACTGATTCTTGCACATTATGGTCAAGAATCTGCTGATACTGAGTTGAATCCATGCGACCCTCAACTTTAACAAGATTCCCGGTGCTGGCATTGGCCACACAGCCCCAAATCATGATGGAACCTCCACCAAATTTTACTGTGGATAGCAAGTGTTTTTCTTGGAATGCTGTGTGTTTTAGCCTCCATGCATAACGCCTTTTTGTATGACCAAACAACTCAATCTTTGTTTCATCAGTCCACAGGACCTTCTTCCAGAATGTAACTGGCTTGTCCAAATGTTCTTTTGCAAACCTCAGGCGACTCTGTTTGTGGCGTGCTTGCAGAAACGGCTTCTTTCGCATCACTCTCCCATACAGCTTCTTCTTGTGCAAAGTGCGCTGTATTGTTGACCGATGCACAGTGACACCATCTGCAGCAAGATGATGCTGCAGGTCTTTGGAGGTGGTCTGTGGATTGTCCTTGACTGTTCTCACCATTCTTCTTCTCTGCCTTTCTGATATTTTTCTTGGCCTGCCACTTCTGGGCTTAACAAGAACTGTACCTGTGTTCTTCCATTTCCTTACTATGTTCCTCACAGTGGAAACTGACAGGTTAAATCTCTGAGACAACTTTGTGTATCCTTCCCCTGAAAAGCTATGTTGAATAATCTTTGTTTTCAGATCATTTGAGAGTTGTTTTGAGGAGCCCATGATGCCACTCTTCATAGGAGAATCAAATAGGAGAACTACTTGCAAGTGGCCACCTTAAATACCTTTTCTCATGATTTGATACACCTGGCTATGAAGTTCAAAGCTCAATGAGGTTACAAAACCAATTTAATGCTTCAGGAAGTCAGTAAAAAGTAGTTAGGAGTGTTCAAATCAAGAAAATGATAAGGGTGCCCATACTTTTGCAACGGTCAAATTTTGTTTAAATGCAGATTGCACATTTTCTGTTAGTACAATAAACCTCATTTGAATCCAGAAATATAACTGAGTCCATCAGTTATTAGATATGTGAAACTGAAATAGCTGTTGCAAAAACCAAAATTGTTATAAAGAAAAAAGGTTAACATTAATAGGGGTGCCCAAACTTTTACATATGACTGTATATTCTTGTACATAGGGGAGCAGTATTATAGTAGTTATATTCTTGTACATAGGGAGCAGTATTATAGTAGTTATATTCTTGTAAATAGGGAGCAGAATTATAGTAGTTATATTCATGTACATAGGGGCAGTATTATAGTAGTTATATTCTTGTACATAGGGGACAGTATTATAGTAGTTATATTCTTATATTATTAAGTAGTAATGGAGAAACATGCACAGGCTTCCTGTGGCTGATGGCCTTGGAGGATGACCTCCATACTCCCCTGTGCCCCCTGATGCTCTGGTGTTACATTGTCTGACTCCGCCTGGTGGATTTCTGATCTAGTAAGTAGAGTTGAGCGACTTTTGGTTTTTTAGGGTCGCGTTTCGTTTCGTGAAACCCGACTTTTCCAAAAGTCGGTTCGAGCAAGATCGTCCGATTATAGGGAAAAGTCGGGGTCGTCCCGAAACACGAAACCCAATGTAAGTCAATGGGGAATAAAAGTCGGCAGTGAGAGGAGGACAGGAAACACACCTACAGTGCCCATTTGAATGCCAAAAGCATCAATTCTTCTTACTTAAGCTTGTCAACCTTAATTAACTTCATAATACAAGTTACGCACTGAAAAATGGGGGTTATTTGGCTAAAGTTGTGGGGGGGGAGGGCTGGCTGCAGGTTTTCATGTGCCCTGGGCGAAAGAGCGCCCCTTTAACACATACCACAACTCATCATGCTCCGATACGGCAGAGAAATAGCGGTATAGTACAATGAAAAATACCTCACTTTTTACATCTCATGACGAGGCCCATCTATTTCTCCATACAGAATCATTGGTCCCATATAATGTTTGAAACAGTATATGATGAGCTCCACATAATGCTACAGTATATGTTGGTCCCCATGGATGAAGCTCCACTGGCTTATGGGCCCAAATAATGCTCCAAACATAATGGGCTCCATTTCTAATGCTCTAGTGTATAATGGGCCCTGTAAATGCTGCTCCAGTGTCTGATGTCCACCTTTGGAATGTTCCAGTGTATGGTGGGCCCCATCTATCATTCTCCAGAGTATAGTGCTCCCCAAAAATTGCTGTCCCAACATTGAAAACAATCAAATAAGTCTCCTCGCTAGGGAATCCCTGTACTTGTCTGGATTCCTCGTCGTCCCCATCTTCCATCTCACTGCACAGTATTTCAACTTTGCAAGTGCTGTGATCCTGAGGAAGCAGGGGGGGCCCACTCGCTGGCGACGGCACTGGCACAGGGCCCCTGATAGTACGGTGGTGTGTCTGATGGCGGGTGGGCCAAACCTGCACTTTCATCTGCAGCTTCCTCTTTGTCACCGTGTAAGATGGAACTGTATATGGGAAGGGTAACCTGAGTTTCATCAGGGTCAGATTCGGGTCGTGTAGCGTGCGAGGGGAATGTAGTGGTCTGGGTCAATGTACCAGCAGATTCATCGAGCAGTGGCTGGGCATCAGTGCACTTGTGTCGCCCCCAGGAGTACGGTCGCCACAGTGGCATTACCTTCTTCCTAGGGAGTGTGATGTCATGCTTGGGAGCAACGAAGGATCTCTCTAGCAGGTTAACTGATTGGGCGGCGTTATTCCCACAAGTCATGACCCTCCAAACAGCGTTCATGAAGGCAAAGTGTTTGTTTTACGTGGGCAGTATGGTTGCAAAGCTGAACCTTAAAGGAATGTCCAGAAGGGCACCACCAGGAGTGGAGCCTACGGTTAAATTTGACTCCACCTGGGAAACCTCAACCATGCCAGCTACAGAACAGATGCACACATTGCAAGCTTAATTCCGTTAACGAACGAGACTCCGTCATGCCCCGCGGTCCGAGTCCGGCTTACTAGAGGGACACGTGAGGCTCTGGCACATGAGATTGGCCAATAACTGGTGTGTCATGCCCTTACATGTCCGTGGCTGCATGTGCGCTACACTGAAAAGGCCAGCGTTTGTCGCTTACAGGTGCAGATAACCCGCTGAACAACGTTAGTGATGGGGATCACTGATTACAATTATTACCCGCGAACAATGATTTCCCAGTAAGTGCAGGTCAACCGCAGTTCCGGAATTAGGCCTAACCGTCATTCCTGAAAAAATGAAAAACTTACGTGTGCAAACCACAGGTGCTGTAGCTTGCTTAACAGCTCGCAAGCCGTTCTCACGCCCAGTATGGATTACACGTGATTGCACAAAGGTGAGAAAGGGTACCGTATCCCCAGATAACATGTATGGATAGCGTACACATTCAAAATATATGTCTATACATCAGGAGGCAGGCTCAGACGGTGTTAGGCCCAGTATGGATTGCACGTGATTGCACAAAGGTTAGAAAGGGTACCGTTTCCCCGGATAACATGTATGGATAGCGTACACATTCAAAATATATGTCTCAGGAGGCAGGCTCAGACGGTGTTAGGCCCAGTATGGATTGCACGTGATTGCACAAAGGTTAGAAAGGGTACCGTATCCCCAGATAACATGTATGGATAGCGTACACATTCAAAATATATGTCTCAGGAGGCAGGCTCAGACGGTGTTAGGCCCAGTATGGATTGCACGTGATTGCACAAAGGTTAGAAAGGGTACCGTATCCCCGGATAACATGTATGGATAGCGTACACATTCAAAATATATGTCTATACATCAGGAGGCAGGCTCAGACGGTGTCAGGCACAGTATGGATTTGACGGCCCAGACTACAGCGGAGGAGCAGGGAGAGGTAAAGATTGCAAATGCTGGGGCCCTGCCCAAGCAAGGGGGGCCCACTCGTGGGCGTCGGTACTGGCACTGGGCCCCTCATAGTACGGCGGTGTGTCTGACGGCGGGTGTGCACCACCACCGTCAGAGACACTTGATTGCACTATGAAGGACCCTGTACCAGTGCCCGCGCCCAAGAGTCGGCCTACCCACCTGTCCAGGGCAACGGCACTCGCACGGTGTCGTGCGCTAGGTGGTGACCCCGGCCATGGGGGGGGGGCAGCACAGTTAGGGAGTTTTAGAAAGTGGCATATGTTGATGTTGGACATTCAGCTGATGCAAAAGGTGAAATAGGTCAAGTCCCAGGAAGAGGTGGACCAAAGCAAGCCATTTTTCTGTCACCCTATGTGTCATCAGAGGAAGGTGGGACAAAATCCTTGGAAACCCATGCGTGGTTCATTTTAATGAAGGTTAGATCATCCACATTTTGGGTTGACAGACGGGTCCTTTTTTCTGTCAGGATTGATCCAGCTGCACTGAAGACTCTTTCCGATAGCACACTTGCAGCTGGGCAAGCGAGCTCCTGTAAGGCATATTGTGCCAATTCAGGCCAGGTGTCTAGTTTAGCGGCCCAATAGTCAAAGGGGAATGACCTGTGTGGGAGAACATCGATATGGGAGGAAAAGTAGCTTGTAACCATAGTTGACAACTGCTGTCTCCTGTCACTTTCCATCGATGCAGTATTACCAGTTGTGTGAGCGGTGCTTGAAAAATCAGTCCACAACATTGTCATGAAACCCCTGTCTCCAACGCCACTTCTGCTGTGTGCACCACGAACACCTCTGCCAAGCTGCCCCCGGCCCGTACGGCTCGTGTGAGAACCATCACCGCTGCTGTGTGCTGGGAATGCCTCAAGCAACCGATTTACCAGAGTTGCTTGTTTATTAGCCAATATTAGGTCAAGGTTCTCCTGTGGCATGATGTTTTGTAATTTGCCTTTATAGCGTGGATCCAGGATGCTGGCCAACCAGTAGTCGTCATCGTTCATCATTTTGGCAATGCGTGGGTCCCTTTTTAGGATCTGCAAGGCATAGTCTGACATGTGGGCCAATGTTCCCGGTGTCAATGATGCACTGTGAGTGCTGGTTGGAGGAGCACTTTCTGGCAAATCCACATCCCTCCAGTCACGCACAAACCCTGTACCAGACCTTGCCACGCCAACATTTTCACTTGCCCCACGAGATGCATCCTCCTCCCCTAAGTAATCATCCCCATCATCCTCCTCCTCCTCCTCTTCTTCCTCCACCTCGTCCAGGAGAGGTCCCTGAGCAGACAATGGCTGAATGTCATCAAGGATTCCCTCCTCCTCTTCCTCCTCATCAACATTGGCTGCAGACGCCTGCTCCTTAAGGTGCGTCCAAGTTTGCATGAGCAGACGCATAAGTGGGATGCTCATGCTTAGGATGGCGTCGTCTGCGCTTACCAGCCGTGTGCATTCCTCAAAACACTGAAGGACTTTACAGAGGTCTTTCAGCTTCGACCACTGCACACCTGTCAACTCCATGTCTGCTCTCAAAGTGCCTGGCCGTGTATCCTCCCACAAATGCATTATGGCCTGCCTCTGCTCGCACAGCCGCTCCACCATGTGCAGGGTGGAGTTCCACCTTGTTGCAATGTCGATAATGAGGCGGTGGTCGGGAAGGTGGAGCAATCGCTGCAGCTTCTGCATACGAACGGAGTGTACAGGCGACCGGCGGATGTGCGCGCACAGTCTTCGCACCTTCTGGAGCAGGGCTGTTAACTCCGGATAATTTTTGAGGAAGCACTGCACCACCAGGTTCAAGGTGTGAGCCAAGCAAGGTATATGGCTGAGTTTTGAAAGGGCTATGGCTGCCACAAAATTACGGCCGTTATCACTAACTACCTTGCCTGCCTCAAGATGTACACTGCCCAGCCATGACTCAGTTTGTCGCTTCAAGTACTCGGCCAGCACCTCGGCGGTGTGTCTGTTGCCCAAACACATCATCTGCAACACAGCCTGCTGACGCTTTCCACTAGCTGCTCGATAGGGGGACACATCGTGTGCAACAGTGGCAGCTGCAGATGGAGTGCTCGTACGACTGCGCTCTGTGGACGAGCTTTCGCTTCTGGAGGAGGAGGAGGAGGAGGGTGGAACGCCTACAGCCAACTGTTTCCTATACCGTGGGCTAGGCAGCACTGTCCCACCACCGCTGTCCCCTGTGGACCCTGCAGCCACCACATTAACCCAGTGCGCAGTGATGGACACGTAACGGCCCTGGCCATGCCGACTGGACCATGCATCAGTTGTGAGGTGCACCTTTCCGCTCACTGACTGCTTGAGTGCATGGACAATGCGGTCTTTCACATGATGGTGGAGGGCTGGGATGGCTTTGCGAGAGAAGAAGTGGCGACTGGGTAGGTCATAGCGTGGTACTGCATAGGCCATGAGTTCGCGGAAAGCTGTGCTTTCCACCAACCGAAAGGGCATCATCTCAAACGAGATTAGTTTGGCAATGTGGGCGTTCAAACCCAGTGTACGCGGATGAGAGACTGAGTACTTTCTTGACCTACTCATAGTGTCTGGGAGGGTGAGCTGGACTTGAGAGCTGCATATGGTGGAAGTAGCGGTGGACAGGGCGGACTGAGAGAGGGTTGATGATGGTGATGGAGTTGGTGTTCTTTCTGATGGCCTAGAATCAGTCTTTCGTTGATATAACAGTGGGATTCCCTGACTGCTGTGGCCTTGCAACGACACCTCAACATTTGCTGCTGTGCTAACCGGTGGGCTTACAGTGGGGGAAACAATGTAGCGTTGCTGACTACCTTCGTTGTGATCAGTTGCACATGTGGCACTTGAGGTTTGGTGTTGTGTCCACGCTTGCAAGTGCATGCTGGTTAAATGTCTAAGCATGCAACTGGTATTCAAATTTTTCAGATTTTTCCCTCGGCTAAAGGTCTTTGCGCACTTCTTACAGATAACCTTGGCCTGATCATGAGGATTTTGTTCAAAAAAGTGCCACACTGCACTCTTCCTACTTTGGCAGACATTTTGCGGCCTAGCACGCTGTGATCTTTTGACCCTCTGGACAAGCTGTCCAGCAACTCTTTTGATGTTTGGAACCTGTCTTTGGAGTGCTCCGGGCCTGCCAGATAACAGCTGTTGCGATGTCGATGTCTGCTGTGGATGCTCCTCATCTGAGCTATTGGAAGCAGCACCCTCTTCCCCCAATGGATGCCAATCTGGGTCAACAACTGGGTCATCCATCACCTCCTCTTCTATGTCATGTGCACCTTCCTCTGTGTCACCGTGTATGGTGGTATAGTGTGTGGGAAGGGGCACCTGAGTCTCATCAGGGTCAGAATCTGGCTCTGTACACTGCGAGGACAATGTAGTGCTTTGAGTGAATGTACCAGCAGAATCATCCATCAGCGGCTGTGCATCAGTGCACTCCATGTCAGATTCATCTTGGCCTGGGTAATTCACCATTTCACTTGATAATCCAGGCATGGTATGTGAAAACAGCTCCATGGAGTAATCAGTAGTATGGCCTGCGTCATCCTTCAATCTTGGTTGGGGTGAAGGACACAAGGAAAGGTGTGGTTCATGAACATGAGCCTCCAATGACGACTCAGTGCTTTTACTTTTTACAACTGAAGAAGAGGAGGCGATAGAGCTGGAGGCTGAGTCAGCAATGTAAGACAAAACTTTTTCCTGATGCTCTGGCTTTAAAAGCGGTTTGCCAACTCTTAGAAAACTAAGCGTTCGAGGCCTTATGTAGCCAGACGATGACGCAGGCTCAACACCTCCTGCATTCGGTCCTATTTTGCTCTTGCCACTACCATCAGATCCACCACCAACACCATCATTACCAGCTGCCAACCCCCGCCCAATTCCACGGCCTCTTCCACCAGCCTTCCTCATTTTTGGTAGAAATGTAGACAAAATCCAACAAACTATATAGTAATGTAAAACAAGGTACAAGGTGTCTATAGGACAGGGGAGATTTTGAATTTCTGCAGACACTTGTGGACACTGGACACTTTTGGATTGTGTGAGGCCCAATGAATATCTGAGCGCTATGTGACAGGCTCGATGGCACAGCTGTGACCAAAGTGACTAGAGGATAAGGGAGATTTTGAATCTCTGCACACACTTTTGGACACTGGACACTTTTGGATTGTGTGAGGCCCAATGAATATCTGAGCGCTATGTGACAGGCTCGATGGCACAGCTGTGACCAAAGTGACTAGAGGATAAGGGAGATTTTGAATCTCTGCACACACTTTTGGACACTGGACACTTTTGGATTGTGTGAGGCCCAATGAATATCTGAGCGCTATGTGA
Organism: Dendrobates tinctorius; assembly: GCF_039654945.1. Lineage (NCBI taxonomy): Eukaryota > Metazoa > Chordata > Amphibia > Anura > Dendrobatidae > Dendrobates > Dendrobates tinctorius. Next base: position 2,274,462 of record NW_027361695.1, on the reverse strand, counting down.
CAGGCTCGATGGCACAGCTGTGACCAAAGTGACTAGAGGATAAGGGAGATTTTGAATCTCTGCACACACTTTTGGACACTGGACACTTTTGGATTGTGTGAGGCCCAATGAATATCTGAGCGCTATGTGACAGGCTCGATGGCACAGCTGTGACCAAAGTGACTAGAGGATAAGGGAGATTTTGAATCTCTGCACACACTTTTGGACACTGGACACTTTTGGATTGTGTGAGGCCCAATGAATATCTGAGCGCTATGTGACAGGCTCGATGGCACAGCTGTGACCAAAGTGACTAGAGGATAAGGGAGATTTTGAATCTCTGCACACACTTTTGGACACTGGACACTTTTGGATTGTGTGAGGCCCAATGAATATCTGAGCGCTATGTGACAGGCTCGATGGCACAGCTGTGACAAAAGTGACTAGAGGATAAGGGAGATTTTGAATCTCTGCACACACTTTTGGACACTGGACACTTTTGGATTGTGTGAGGCCCACTGATATCTGAGCGCTATGTCACAGGCTCGATGGCACAGCTGTGACAAAAGTGACTAGAGGATAAGGGAGATTGGATTGCTTTTAAAAAAGCAGTTTGCAGAGCAGTGGGTAAACAGCAATGCCAGCCTGTCAGGAAGCCTTAAAAGGCAGCCCAACAACCAACACCACTGATACACCACAATATAGCCTCCCCTTGCACTGCACACACAGTGACTGGTGTGTTGTGCAGGCCAAATTGCTAGCAGCAGAAGCAGTTTTTTTTTCTTCTCAGCAGGACAAAAAAAAAAATTGGGATTGCTTTTAAAAAAGCAGTTTGCGGAGCAGTGGGTAAACAGCAATGCAGGAATGTCAGGAAGCCTTAGAAGGCAGCCCAACAACCAACACCACTGATACACCACTATATAGCCTCCCCTTGCACTGCACACACACTGACTGGTGTGTTGTGCAGGCCAAATCGCTAGCAGCAGAAGCAGTTTTTTTGTCTTCTTCCCTGCCTAACGCTCTCCCTACAGAATCAGCAGCAACCTCTCCCTATACTGAGATCGGCAGAAGTAAGATGGCGGTCGGCGTGCACCCCCTTTTATACCCCCTGTGACGCCCACCAACATGCCCTTCTGAAAGATGGTGGTGACCCCTGCCTATGTCATCACGTTGCCCACAGTGTCCGTAGATCCTGATTGGCTGAAAAAGAGCGCAAAACAAACTTTTGAAACCCGACTTTGGCGCGTAAGTCGCCGACCTCGTGGCCGACCTCATCCTAGGGTCGGGTTTCGTTTCATGAAACCCGACTTTGCCAAAAGTCGGCGACTTTTGAAATTTTTCGACCCGTTTCGCTCAACTCTACTAGTAAGTATATCCCCTGGCATTATCGGCTCCTCTTCCTGAGCCTCTGCCACCAAATTCTCAACAGGAACGTCCCTGCAGATGTTTTGCCAGGCATCTAGACAGTTCCTGTGAGGGTGGACAATCTTCCCACACAGGTTGCAACTTATATTTTGGCAGTCTGCAGCTGCATGGCCTACTTCCCCTTGCAGGCTGCATTTGACCACAGTACAGGTATTTGCCAGATGACCTGCTTTACCACATTTAAAGCACTTGCGAGGCTGCCCAGGATAGAAGCAAACACCCTTCTACCTCCAAATGAAGAAGGAGTTGGGTATGTGGGCAATAATGTTGTTATTCTGCCGCAGCTTGACCAGGACTTTCCACCCTCCCGTCCAGATACCATCATCGTCTCAATTTTTGGTGAGATCAGAGACAAGGTCACAATGTCTCCCGAGCCGTTTTTTATTTCTAGTTTATATTTGTGTAAAATATTTTGACTATGTTTTTGATCTGACAAATATCTATCAGTTCTATGTATTTTATGGATTGATTGTGTTAGGCGTCGGATTCCTGTCACTGCACAACAGGAATCCAGAGCCGTATATCCAGCGGTCTCCCATTCCCCTCTGACCGCTCAGGGACCTGCTCAGCAATCCCAGCGATCCAGGCGTCCTGCTCAGACTCACTCTGTGAGCCTGGATGTTGCTACCACCTCTGGTGCAGCAATGGTAGCGCAACCTGCTCTGCAGGGAACCGCTCCAGAGGCTAAGTCCTCTCGCCGTGCTGCTGGGCATGCCCGCAAGATGACCTCTCAGTGGAGAACAGGGGTCACATGCTCAGGTCCTGTGTCGGATCTGATTGGTTCTTCCCAGAGTACTGGAAGGTCCCGGAAGCGCATGGCTATCAAAAGCCCGCATGGCGGCTCGGCCATGCGCTAGTGTAGACTATTATGCTGTGTGTGTAAGGTGATGGATGCATGTGTCTGGTGACTGACTTATTTGAAACCCCCTTCCCTCTGATAATACGAATGGTGACAGAGTGTTGGTTATAGTCAGCTCCAGTTAGTGGCAAGCTAAGCGCCACTGTGCTTCCCGCACTGTACACTAGCGTCTGATGGTGTCCGGCTTTCTGGCGCCGTCGTCTAGCGGCTATTGTTACCGCCGCGCTGCAGTAGCAGCATTTATTGGCGTTCGCCGGCTGCAACGCCACACACCAGCTGGTCCTGTGGAGTTAACAGGCCCAGCGCTCATTCCTAATTTATATTAGGGCGTCTCTGTCCGCCTTCTCTCCTCGGGTGACGTTAACCCGAGTGCAGCACTTCGCCAGCTAGCGAGTCTGCCATTGTCCAGCAGCGGTCTTGTCACCTACCGCACGGTGAACCCCAGGTGACGAACGCACCTCCTATTATTTATATTTGGTGCGTTCCGCCGTCCCTAACATTACACTAGCGCCAGGGTCTGGCTGGTAATGGCAGACGTGCAGCAACTGCAGCGCTACATTCGGCAGCTGGAGAGCAGGTTGGCGGCTATTGAGAGCGCCAACTCAGCGGCGAATGCTGCGCTAGCTGCTGCTCAGACAGTCGCTGAGGCTGTCTCACGGGTGCCCACACTTTTGCCCACGCCGACAATTTCTCGCCTCCCGCTCCCCGACAAGTTTTCGGGTGACAGCGCCACCTGTAGGGGATTCGTCAGCCAGTGCTCAATTCAGCTCGAGTTACTGGCTGCACGATTCCCTACAGAGCGGGCTAAGATGGGATTTATTGTCTCCTTATTGTCTGGCAGGGCATTACAGTGGGCCACGCCATTGTGGGAACGTGATGATCCTGTGGTTCAGGGTGCTGCTCAGTTTCTCACGGCCCTGAAGCAGGTCTTTTTGGGACCACGGATCACGCACGATACTTCTCTCCAATTGCTATCCCTAACACAAGGGTCGCATTCGGTTAGCCACTATGCCGTTCGGTTCCGGACACTGGCTTCCGAATTAGAGTGGCCGGACAAAGCATTAGTCCCGGTGTTTTGGAGAGGGCTAGCTGAGCACGTCAAGGATGTTCTAGCTACCAGAGAAGTTCCCACAAATCTGGAGGAACTGATTGCCGTCTCCACCCGCATTGACCTCCGGTTTACAGAGTGCGGGCTGGAACGTGCACAGTCCAGACGAAGGGTTAATTTGGCTCCCACCTTCACCAAGCCGCTGAGATACCCTGCACAGGAGCTTGCATCCTCTGTACCTATGGAGGTGTCTCGCACCGGCCCCAAGCCACGTCCGATGCGAAGCTCTGTATGTTGCTGTCAGTGCCGACAGTTTGGTCACTCGGCTAGCACGTATCCTCTGCGGGCGAAAAAACGTCCAAGTTCAGTGGCCGTAGGTGGTGGTCAGTCCAATATCAAACCCTTTTCACCCAAACCGGTATTCCGGGGCATTTTAGACAGTGGGTCCTCCACCTGGGAGGCAGAGGTTATCGTGGATTCCGGGGCCGAGGGGAATTTTATGTCCTCAACCTTCGCCCAGAAACACGCTATTCCCCTGGTGTTGCTGCCCCAGCCTCTGACCATCATGGTGGTTAGCGGTGCACATTTGCCCTCTAAGGTGACCCATCAGACAGCTCCACTCGGGCTTTCTATCTCTCCCTCCCATCGTGAGACTCTGTCCCTGCTCATTTTGCCTGATGGCATCGACCAGGTGCTTCTTGGGCTTCCCTGGCTCCGTTGCCACTCCCCTCATATTGATTGGGCGTCAGGGAAGATACTGGGTTGGAGCAAGAACTGTGAGGGAAGGTGTCTGAGGGGCAGTCTTCATGTGGCTTCCACTGAAGTGCCTGCGGATCTCTCCGTGCTTCCTAAACCCTACCACCAGTGCGCGGACGTCTTCTCCAAAAAAAATCTGCGGAGACGCTCCCGCCGCACCGTCCATACGATTGCCCGATAGATCTCATGCCAGGCACAGAGCCTCCTAGAGGCTGTGTGTATCCGCTATCACTCCCTGAGACAGAGGCTATGTCTCAATATATCCGGGAGAACCTGGCTAGAGGTTTTATCAGAAAATCAGTGTCGCTGGCTGGTGCAGGGTTCTTCTTCGTACAGAAGAAGAGCGGAGAGTTGTGCCCCTGTATTGACTACAGAGGTCTCAACGCTATAACGGTCAAAAACAAATACCCTCTGCCGTTGATTTCTGAGTTAGTTGACAGGTTGCGAGGGGCCCGGATCTTTACAAAATTAGATCTACGGGGGCGTACAACCTGATCCGCATTCGCGAAGGAGACGAGTGGAAGACAGCTTTTAATACCAGGGATGGCCACTACGAACATCTGGTCATGCCCTTCGGCCTTTGTAATGCGCCTGCTGTCTTCCAGGACTTCGTCAATGACGTCTTCCGCGACATGCTTTCTTCCTCGGTGGTGGTCTATCTGGATGACATCCTCATCTTCTCGCCAGATTTGACCACCCACCGGAGAGACGTCTGCAGGGTCTTCGACTGTCTGCGGGCGAATTCTCTTTATGCCAAGCTGGAAAAGTGTCAGTTTGAGCAGGACTCCTTGCTGTACCTGGGCTACATCATCTCGGCCCAGGGATTGGCTATGGATCCGGCCAAACTACAAGCGGTAATGGACTGGCAGGAACCCCATTCACTCAAAGCGGTGCAGCGCCTCTTGGGGTTCGTGAATTATTACCGTCAGTTTATACCTCACTTTTCCACATTGGTAGCTCCATTAGTTGCTCTCACTAAAAAAGGAGCTAACCCCAACGCTTGGTCGGAACAGGTCTCCAAGGCCTTCGCCGCTATTTAATCTCATTTTGCTGGAGCTCCCATCTTACACCGTCCCGATGTGGATAAACCATTTATTCTGGAGGTAGATGCCTCTTCTGTCGGTGCAGGAGCAGTCCTTTTCCAGAAGGATGCTCAAGGTCGGACGCATCCCTGCTTCTTCTTCTCTAAGACCTTCTCACCGGCGGAGAAGAATTACTCCATCGGCGACAGGGAGCTGCTAGCAATGAAGTTGGCCTTTTCCGAGTGGAGACATCTCCTGGAGGGTGCTTGGTTTCCCTTCCAGGTATTTACAGACCATAAAAATTTGGTCTATTTGCAGACGGCTCAGCGCCTGAACTCTCGTCAGGCTAGGTGGTCACTCTTCTTTTCCCGCTTCCGCTTCACCCTGCACTACCTCTCAGGAGAGAAGAACGTCAGTTCGGATGCTCTCTCACGCTCGGTGGTTTCACCAGAGGAAGGAGAGGCTGAGCCTCGGCTAATTCTCCCGCCAGAGAGTTTTGCGACCGTGGCCCCAGTTGCTCTCGAGTCAGTGCCACCGGGCAAGAACTTGGTGCCTCCTCAGCTACAGCCAGAGGTTCTCACCTGGGAACACGCCTCCAGGGTGGGTGGTCACTTTGGCAAAAAACCGACCACAGAGCTCCTGGCTAGGTCGTACTGGTGGCCGCATATGGCTCGAGATGTCAAGGAATACGTAGAGGCATGCGTCTCGTGTGCACGGAACAGACCCTCTAGACAGGGGCCGGCGGGGCTATTGTATCCCCTGCCAGTGGCGGATAGACCTTGAGAGATGGTTAGCATGGACTTTGTGGTTGACTTGCCCAAGTCCGGTGGCAGTACAGTCATTTGGGTGGTCACCGACCATTTTTCTAAAATGGTGCATTTGGTGCCACTCGCACGGTTGCCTTCCGCTCGTGGTCATGCCACACTGTTCATAAAACACGTATTCTGCCTACATGGCATGCCGGACAAAATTGTTAGTGATCGAGGTCCTCAGTTCGCGTATCGGTTCTGGAGGGAGCTCTGCAGTCTACTCAGCATCGAGCTAAATCTGTCCTCCGCTTACCATCCCGAGACGAACGGCTTGGTTGAAAGAGCCAACCAAACCTTGGTCACGTACCTAAGGCATTTTGTCTCTGCCAGGCAGGATGACTGGGCATCCTTGCTACCATGGGCTGAGTTTTCCCTGAACAATGCAGTGGCTGATTCCACTGGTCAGACGCCCTTTCTTCTAAACTACCGCCAACCACCACGCGTCCCTGTCCCGATGCCAGTGTCCTCCGCTGACTCCAGGGTTGCAGACTGGGCAGTGGAGGCTCGTGACATCTGGGATCGCACTCAGGATGCTATCCGGGCCTCTAAAGAAAGGATGAGGGCGTCTGCTGGATGTACGGCTCTGGATTCCTGTTGTGCAGTCCCAGGAATCCGACGCCTAACATTACCCCCCCTCCTAGGGTCCCCCCCTCTGAGCCTCGCTGCGCTCAAAGGCCGCAATCAGGAGTAGAGCATGGATATTCTCCACCACCGGCTCCCAGGTCCGAGCCTCTGGTCCATGACCCTACCAATCCACCAAATAAAATTTTTTGCCCCGGACAATCCTTTGTCCCACAATGGCGTTAACCTCGAACTCGTCAGACGACAAGTCTGATGACCCGGCAGATGACTCGGAAAACCGGGCCATATGAACTGGTTTGAGGAGGGATACATGTAAAACGTCCGAAATGGCTAAGTGTGGAGGCAGAGCCAGGTGGTAGACCACCAAGCTAATTCGCTCGAGGGTCCAATGTATCGCGGCGCGAACTTGGGGGATTCGACTCGCAGTTCGATATTTCGAGTAGAGAGCCACACCATGTCGCCGAGGGAGAAGCTTGGAGCGGGTCGCCGATGTGTGTCGGAGAGGATGGGGCCCCTGACAGAGACCTACAGGGACATAGACTGTATCCTGGAGAGGATGGGGCCCCATCCTCTTTATGATACAGTCTATGTCCCTGTAGGTCTCTGCCAGGGCTCCCATCCTCCCCAGGATACAGTCTATGTCCCTGTAGGTCTCTGTCAGGGGCCCCATCCTCCCCAGGATACAGTCTATGTCCCTGTAGGTCTCTGCCAGGGGCCCCATCCTCTCCAAGATACAGTCTATGTCCCTGTAGGTCTCTGCCAGGGGCCCCATCCTCCCCAGGATACAGTCTATGTCCCTGTAGGTCTCGGCTAGGGGCCCCATCCTCCCCAGGATACAGTCTATGTCCCTGTAGGTCTCTGTCAGGGCCCCCATCCACCCCAGGATACAGTCGATGTCCCTGTAGGTCTTTGCCAGGGGCCCCATCCTCCCCAGGATACAGACTATGTCACTGTAGGTCTCTGCCAGGGCCCCCATCCTCTCCAGGATACAGTCTGTCCCTTACCACATTGGCCAGCTCCACAGCCAGTGAGTAAAGTCTCTGGTCACACACAGCTTTCCTGTCAGGATGAGTGGCCTTTAGTTTGTATATCATATTAGTCTCCATTTACAGTATTTCTTTGTGCTGCTGTAACTCACCCATCTTCTTCACCAGGGCAGGCATGTCCTCCGCCATCTGCAGCTCTGGTGCACGCGCCGTCTCCCTCTCAGGTTTTGGCTTGGACAATGGCTCTGGGTGTTTGAATGCAGAAGTCTCCTCTGGTTTTACCTCAGATGACTTTATGGTGTCACCTCTGGCTCTGGGCTCCACAGCACTTTTTACTGCTGCCACCCACCTGCGACCTTGCGCATCATGAGTGCGCCATACCAGCCACCATGTCTCGCTGCTGCAGGCTTTCCTGCCATGTCTGCCTCTCCAGAGATGACCGTCTCTGCCTGTATGGAGGAGTGAGCTGCACACCTGAGGTGGGTAATGGCGTCTGCTTCACCTTCTGTGCGCCAGGCTGGCTCTGTTTACTGACAGAAATTTCCTTTGGGGAATTACAGGACCTTGGGCTTTGCTTAATTTCTTTACTTCCTGACACTTTTACCTCAGGTTTCCTTGTTGTCATTGGTGCTGGTGTATCCTCCATACCTTCACTCACATTAACTCTGTTTTCTTCCTTCATGGAAGCAGTGGAGCTTTGACTTGTTGTTTTACATTGCTTAAAGGGAATCTGTCACCCTTTTTCCCCTATTAGCTGCCGGCATAGACATCGGGGGCTTATCTACAGCATTCTGTAATGCATTCTGTAATGTTATAGATAAGCCTCCGATGTAACCTGAAAGAGAAGAAAAACACGTTATATTATACTCACCGGGGTGGGCGGTCCGGTCCGATGTGTGTCGTGGTCCGGTCCGGCGCCTCCCATCTTCATGCGATGACGTCCTCTTCTCCCGACCTGAAATGGCTCCGGCGCAGGCGCACTGCTCTGCCCTGTTGAGGGCAGAGCAGAATTCTGCAGTGCGCAGGTGCCGGACCTCTCCCGACGCCTGCGCACTGCAGGACTCTGCTCTGCCCTCAACAGGGCAGAACAGTGCGCCGGAGCCGGAGCCATTTCAGGTCGGGAGACACCCATTGGACCAGACTGCCCACCTCGGTGAGTATAATATAGCGTGTTTTTCTTCTCTTTCAGGTTACATCGGAGGCTTATCTACAGCATTACAGAATGCATTACAGAATGCTGTAGATAAGCCCCCGATGTCTATGCCGGCAGCTGAAAGGCCAAAAAAAGGGTGACAGATTCCCTTTAATGGTGGCTCTGGGATGTGCATTCCCATTAGGCCGGGGTCACACTTGCAAGAAACTCACACGAGTCTCGTGTCCCAATGCCCGGCACTGTCGCCGGCACTTGGATTGGAGCGCTCAGCTGTATAGAAATACATGCAGCCACACACTCCAGTCCAAGTGCAGGAGGCAGTGTCGGGTATTGAGAATCGAGACTCGTGCGAGTTTCTCGCAAGTGTGACCCCAGCCTTAGAAGAAGCCTGGGCCTTGCTTGGGGAGCTTCCCCGCCCAGGGTGGCCCCTCCCCTGGCTTGCTCCAGAGATGAGAACTGCTGAGACATGTCCTCTCAGCTCGGAAGCAGTATTATAGTAGTTATATTCTTGTACATAGGGAGCAGTATTATAGTAGTTATATTCTTGTACATAGGAGCAGTATTATAGCAGTTATATTCTTGTACATAGGGCAGTATTATAGTAGTTATATTCTTGTACATAGGGGCAGTATTATAGTAGTTATATTCTTGTGCATAGGGGCAGTATTATAGTATATTCTTGTACATAGGGGGCAGTATTATAGTAGTTATATTCCTGTACATAGGGGCAGTATTATAGTAGTTATATTCTTGTACATAGGGGGCAGTATTATAGTAGTTATATTCTTGTACATAGGGGGCAGTATTATAGTAGTTATATTCTTGTACATAGGGGGCAGTATTATAGTAGTTATATTCTTGTACATAGGGGGCAGTATTATAGTAGTTATATTCTTGTACATAGGGGGCAGTATTATAGTAGTTATATTCTTGTACATAGGGGGCAGTATTATAGTAGTTATATTCTTGTACATAGGGGGCAGTATTATAGTAGTTATATTCTTGTACATAGGGGCAGTATTATAGTAGTTATATTCTTGTACATAGGGGGCAGTATTATAGTAGTTATATTCTTGTACATAGGGGGCAGTATTATAGTAGTTATATTCTTGTACATAGGGGCAGTATTATAGTAGTTATATTCTTGTACATAGGGGGCAGTATTATAGTAGTTATATTCTTGTACATAGGGGCAGTATTATAGTAGTTATATTCTTGTACATAGGGGCAGTATTATAGTAGTTATATTCTTGTACATAGGAGCAGTATTATAGTAGTTATATTCTTGTACATAGGAGCAGTATAAGGCTGTGTGCACACGCTGCGGAATCTGCTGCGGATTGATCCGCACGGATTTTCAAAATCCGCAGATAAATCCACAGGTCAAAAGACCTGCGGTTTATCTGCGGATTATCCTGCGGTTTTACCATCTCCACAATGGAGGAGATGGTAAACCGTTGCGGAATCCGCAGAAAGATTTGACATGTCAATTCCTTCTGCGGTTTAGAAACTGCAGAAAATCCGCACGAAAAATTCTGCAGCATCTGCACTGCGGTTTCCATTTCCCATAGGGAATAATGGTACAGTACACCACAGCACAAACTGCTGCGGATCCGCAGGGCCAAATCCGTTGCGGAACCGCAGCAGAATCCGCAGCGTGTGCACACACCCTTATAGTAGTTATATTCTTGTACATAGGGGCAGTATTATAGTAGTTATATTCTTGTACATAGGGGCAGTATTATAGTAGTTATCTTCTTGTACATAGGGGCAGTATTATAGCAGTTATAGTCTTGTACATAGGGGCAGTATTATAGTAGTTATATTCTTGTACATAGGAGCAGTATTATAGTAGTTATCTTCTTGTACATAGGGGCAGTATTATAGTAGTTATATTCTTGTACATAGGGGCAGTATTATAGTAGTTATATTCTTGTACATAGGAGCAGTATTATAGTAGTTATCTTCTTGTACATAGGGGCAGTATTATAGTAGTTATATTCTTGTACATAGGGGCAGTATTATAGTAGTTATATTATTGTACATAGGGGGCAGTATTATAGTAGTTATCTTCTTGTACATAGGGGCAGTATTATAGCAGTTATAGTCTTGTACATAGGGGCAGTATTATAGTAGTTATATTCTTGTACATAGGAGCAGTATTATAGTAGTTATCTTCTTGTACATAGGGGCAGTATTATAGCAGTTATAGTCTTGTACATAGGGGCAGTATTATAGTAGTTATATTCTTGTACATAGGAGCAGTATTATAGTAGTTATCTTCTTGTACATAGGGGCAGTATTATAGTAGTTATATTCTTGTACATAGGGGCAGTATTATAGTAGTTATATTCTTGTACATAGGAGCAGTATTATAGTAGTTATCTTCTTGTACATAGGGGCAGTATTATAGTAGTTATATTCTTGTACATAGGGGCAGTATTATAGTAGTTATATTCTTGTACATAGGGGGCAGTATTATAGTAGTTATCTTCTTGTACATAGGGGCAGTATTATAGCAGTTATAGTCTTGTACATAGGGGCAGTATTATAGTAGTTATATTCTTGTACATAGGAGCAGTATTATATTAGTTATCTTCTTGTACATAGGGGCAGTATTATAGTAGTTATATTCTTGTACATAGGAGCAGTATTATAGTAGTTATCTTCTTGTACATAGGGGCAGTATTATAGTAGTTATATTCTTGTACATAGGGGCAGTATTATAGTAGTTATATTCTTGTACATAGGGAGCAGTATTATAGTAGTTACATTCTTGTACATAGGAGCAGTATAAGGCTGTGTGCACACGCTGCGGAATCTGCTGCGGATTGATCCGCACTGATTTTCAAAATCCGCAGATAAATCCACAGGTCAAAAGACCTGCGGTTTATGTGCGGATTATCCTGCGGTTTTGCCCTGCGGTTTTACATCTCCACAATGGAGGAGATGGTAAACCGTTGCGGAATCCGCAGAAAGATTTGACATGTCAATTCCTTCTGCGGTTTAGAAACCGCAGAAAATCCGCACGGAAAATTCTGCAGCATCTGCACTGCGGTTTCCATTTCCCATAGGGAATAATGGTACAGTACACCGCAGCAGAAACTGCTGCGGATCCGCAGGGCCAAATCCGTTGCGGAACCGCAGCAGAATCCGCAGCGTGTGCACACACCCTTATAGTAGTTATATTCTTGTACATAGGGGCAGTATTATAGTAGTTATATTCTTGTACATTGGGGCATTATTATAGTAGTTATATTCTTGTACATAGTGGCAGTATTATAGTAGTTATATTCTTGTATATCGGGGCAGTATTATAGTAGTTATATTCTTGTACATAGGGGGCAGTATAATAGTAGTTATATTCTTGTACATAGGGGGCAGTATTATAGTAGTTATATTCTTGCAAATAGAGGCAGTTTTATAGTAGTTATATTCTTGTAAATAGAGGCAGTATTATAGTAGTTATATTCTTGTACATAGGAGCAGTATTATAGTAGTTATATTCTTGTACATAGGGGCAGTATTATAGAAGCTATATTCTTGTACATAGGAGCAGTATTATAGTAGTAATATTCTTGTACATAGGGGGCAGTATTATAGTAGATATATCCTTGTACATAGGAGCAGTATTATAGTAGTAATATTCTTGTACATAGGGGCAGTATTATAGTAGTTATATTCTTGTACTTAGGGGCAGTATTATAGCAGTTATATTCTTGTACATAGGGGGCAGTATTATAGTAGTTATATTCTTGTACATAGGGGAAGTATTATAGTAGTTATATTCTTGTACATAGGGGCAGTATTATAGTTGTCATATTCTTGTACATAGGGGGCAGTATTATAGTAGTTATATTCTTGTACATAGGAGGCAGTATTATAGTAGTTATATTCTTGTAAATAGAGGCAGTATTATAGTAGTTATATTCTTGTACATAGGGGAAGTATTATAGTAGTTATATTCTTGTACATAGGGGAAGTATTATAGTAGTTATATTTTTGTACATAGGGGCAGTATTATAGTAGTCATATTCTTGTACATAGGGGGCAGTATTATAGTAGTTATATTCTTGTACATAGGAGCAGTATTATAGTAGTTATATTCTTGTACATAGGAGCAGTATTATAGTAGTTATATTCTTGTATATAGGGAGCAGTATTATAGTAGTTATATTCTTGTACATAGGAGCAGTATTATAGTAGTTATATTCTTGTACATAGGAGCAGTATTATAGTAGTTATATTCTTGTACATAGGAGCAGTATTATAGTAGTTATATTCTTGTACATAGGGGCAGTATTATAGTAGTTATATTCTTGTACATATGAGTAGTATTATAGTAGTTATATTCCTGCACATAGTGACAGTATAGTAGTTATATTCCTGCACATAGTGACAGTATTATAGTAGTTTTATTCTTGTACAGAGGGGTTATGATTGCAATAGTTATGTTCTAAAGAGTTTTACAACATTTGTAAGAAGAACATGAAGTGTTTGCTCCATCCTAAGGCATGATACAGAAGACATAAAAAAAAGTTTTTAGTGGAATCTATTTTATTCTTAAATGTATTTTCCATTGAGGTTAGCGATATTGTATTATTGGCATTAATATCCACTGTGTCTGAAATGGCTCTTTAGATTGCATTTGTTATCTGTAGTTTCATTGTGGATGAGAACAGCTTAGATAACCTTGCCCTGCGTCACGCTTTCTCCACCAAGCCGCCATATGACTCTCTGTGGACCGCAGTGGTCTTTATCTGCGCCTTCATATTAGTATGTGACTCTACAAACATCTCTTGATCTTCTACTTCACAGGAATTCTTCTATAGGATTTAATTTCTGTCTTCATAAAAGAAACTCCATACAAAAAGGCAGCGTATGAAGTGCAGGCTGTGAAGCTGAGAATTTTGTCTGCTAGGAATAGAGGGATGGACTAAGGAAAATGCAGCGTCCTTGTATAGGAAGAGTGAGGACGGCAGAAGCCGGAGTTAGATGACAATTCCCATAGACCCTAAGGTCTCTTGAAGTTTCAGATAGAGCAAAAAATACACTCATTTATGCGACAAAGTCAGTGCAAAGTCTTCCAGAGGTTACTAAAGAAATCAAGAAAATGTTTTTTTTAAGATGCACAACTTCTTACAAGTTAGGGTCCCGTTACATTTAGCGATGCACCAGCGATCACGACAACGATGCGACCTGGTCAGGATCGCTGGTGCATCACTAAATGGTCGCTAGTGAGCTGCCAATCAGGCAGATCTCACCAGCGACGCAGCAGCGATAAGCGATCCATTGGCGGTCGCTGTTACCTTTCACACCGCAGCGATGATGAAGACTTCTGCCTGCGTCCATGCGTCCTGCGTCACCAACGGCGCCAAACACAGCGGTGCGCGCAGGCCAGCGGGACGCCAACGATCAGAAAATGGCTTGGGACATTCGAGCACGATCAGCGATATCCAGCAGGGGGGGCCGGTCCCAGGTACGTGTCACACAAAACGAGATTGCTAGCGATATCGCCATTGCATCACAAAATTGGTGCCGCTTTAGCGATATCGCTATGTGGGAAAGGCCCTTTAAAGGGAACCTGTCAGGACAATTTTTATGACTGTAACCTTCAAAAATCTTGAATTTGCTAGGTCCTACATTAAGGGCTCTTATCAGAAAGCGTTGCTACAAAGTATCCCACGTCAGAGGGATTTCAATGATAACCGTGTAATACTTTATTTCTCCTGTGGAGGCACTGTAGGGAAAGTTAATACTTGCTCCTCGGCTTCCTCGGCTGATCACTGGAGGTTTCTCTGGCATAACCTCCTGGGATCAGATTAGATACAGTAGAATATATTACAGTGTCCATACTGGTTGTCCGTCTTCTTTCTGCAGACCATAAATTCTGCTCCTTCTTTGCTTATCATGGTGCCCGTTTCACTAGATAGCATCTACAAGCAAAAAAATAGTAAAGTTTGTATTTTTTTGGCCATTAGTTTTTCTTTTTCTACCACCAGTAACATATTGAAAGCCATGAAAAAGATTCAGAGGGTTTAATGTAAGAAAAGGATTCTTGGAGATTAAGCCTGTAGCTGAGCGCAGACCCAGATACTTTACAAGAGAATTCTTTCTGTGACACACGTTTAGCTCAGGAACATCTTGAGATTTATCAAGTCAGGAAAATACAAAAGTATTAGATTACAGGAAAACCTCCTTCAACCAGAAATCCAGGCCATCTCATCGAGCACAGAAACATTTTCGGTGATGGTTTCGCTACATAAGGCCTTCTTCAGGTGCACACAAATAATACCTAAAGACGCCCACTGTGATATCATTATTCAGTAAAGTCGAATTAATAAAGCGTAAAAAAATTTGCTGTCCCAATTTTTTGGACGTAGTCCCAGCAACTTTAGTAAAATCCTTGACTGAAAACAGGCAGCATTTAATAGAAGGACTCGATTGCACCATTAGCAGAGTGAAACATCTCAAATTGCCCAAATTAGTATTTTAGCAGGATTTCAGCATTGTCTTTCCATTGTAACCATTATTTTTTGATACATATTTACGAACATCATCATTGTTAAATTAGAGATGTTTAATCCCACTGGAGGCAGGAACATCTATTTTTAACCTAATCCCTTCTCCTTTTCAGCGAGGCCGCGTCCTATTTTATCGGGATTGTTTCCAAAAATCAGGGACAGTCTCAAAACTTCTGGTCTTATTTAGAATTTTTTTCATCCAGGTCAAAAACTCCAAACTTTCAAGTTGCCAAAATCAGGACATTTAAGCCCCAGCCCCCTGAAAACACCCTCCAGACTCCAGTATATGGGATTATATAGCCAAAATCAGGATTGCCGGCAAGAATATTGACAGTGTCACCTGTTTTGGTGGTCTTGGTTGAAAATTGTACTTTGCAGTGGCTGGAGGAGGCCAGAACCTGGAGGACAAAGCATCTATTAAGCAACTTTTTAGCTCAAAGTGTTTTAAACCTTGTTTTCATTCCTGTTCTCTGTAGAACGGTGGCTACGTGATACTTTAATACCTTATATCGTGTCCAGAATGAAGTTGTGCTCATGTTTTGCCCACGGAAGGCAAGTAATATTCCGAATTTCTAATGAAGTGACAACTTGATGCTGAGCAGGAGCTTGTTGCCTGTTAGTGCCTTGGTCTTGATCAATCTTCTGCTCTTGGAGGAAGATATGATCAGTAAATTGTGTCCAACAACTTTGTAATAAACTCTGTGCATCAGCTACTTACTATGTGTAAGATCTGTGACTGCACATGATACAAATCCTCAATAGTCCAGTAGTGGCGGCTTTACCCCACTCCATCCGGCGCTCGGCATTGTGCTTGGTGATGTACGGCTGGAAGCAGCTGAGGGGGTCGCAGTGTTTGTGCTGATGAGGAGGTCTGGACTCTGCAGTTATGGGGTCAGCAGAGCGGTGGTGACTTTTCTGTCTTCTACTCCTCAGCACTCGGCCCCCCAATCTGTAATGTTACGGGGGCTCTCCTCGTGGCTGAGTTGCTGCGGTTCCTTCCACTTCTCCATAATGTCACTCACAGATGATCAGGGAAGATTTAGGAGGGTGAAGAAGTAAGTAATGATGACTGTTTGAGCACTGAAGAGAGTGAGAGCATTAAACATTACATCTCTTATTAGTCTGTTTTGTTACAGGAGATTTCTTCTAATCGTCACTTAATAATCGCCGCCCCTTGTGGACGACCTGTTCTGCGCGATGTAAAAATACCTCCGTCCTGAACATCCCACTTATTTTCCTATTGTAATTACTGGAGCCTAATTAGGAACTAATGAGAAGAAATGTCTAAATGTCAATTTATGGACTTAACCCTTGCATGTCTTGATACAGGATCAATTATAGGGAAGGTTTCATGTCTTAATATCAAATTTTATGCATTATATGTAAATCTGTAGAGAATAATGAGAATAATATATATATATATATATATATATATATATATATAGTATGAATGCTCTGTGTATAAGAGTTGATCAAAATGATTAGCACAGCCCTGGTTGGCGACCACCGGATCAGATACCTGCGAACCTCCACATACCTGCCGGCGCCTCCTGATTGGTATCTTGTAATGTTTTATGCTCATCTTTAGTGATTACACCTGACAAATATGTCGCATATGGAGCCACATCTGTTTGTGAATGGTGTTACTATCCTGCTTTATCTATGCCTCCGATCTGTCATTAAGCTACCCTTATTTTTTTTACCATAATGACATGGCTCTGCTGATTCTTTCTCAGTCTGAACGGCAGAGCCAAAAAGGGATCTGCAAAAAGCAGGAAATGCCAGCGTCCTGTGCTCTGGTGGACTATGTAGAAACTGCAATATTTGAAGATTTATTTATATGGATAGTCACATAAAAAACACCCCTAAATCATGGCATAAATCTCCAAAGATGAGAACTTTGGATGCATTTACATTGAGGGAAGCTTTTCTGGCAGTTTTGAGATAGTTTCCAGTGGAACTGGGGAGAGAGAGATATTTTGGAGTTAAATTAAAGGAAGAGAAATGATTCCGGGCATGCTAAGTTGCAAAAAACGGAATCCAGTGACGGATCCATATCCGTTTTTTGATGGACAGTGACGGATCCTGCGCTCATAGGCTTCCATTATAGCCAACGACGGACGGCGCTGGATCCGTCGCTGTCTGACTTTTCGACGTTGACAAAAAACGTTACTATGTCCATTGTGTCCAGCCGACGGACACAGAATTTCCAACGGATCCGTAAAAGACGGATGAAACGTGCGGCCATCCGTCACAATCCGTCACCAATACAAGTCTATGAGAAAAAAGCGGATCCAGCATGAAAAAACGCTGGATCGTTTTTTTTCATAAAATGACGGATTTTGACTGATGGCAAAAGACTGAAGTGTGAAAAGGGGTTGTCTTACTTTGGGGCCTTTTTTTTTTTACCTTAAATAGAAGTATTCGGGGCTAAAAATGAGTTTTGTAATTGGGTTTCATTAAAACTGTACAACTTTTGGCTTTTACAGACTTTTTGTTTCATGGCACATTCAGCTCTGGGGATTATAAATTAGCCGAGAGGAAGGAGCTCAGAAATAGACAAATGAAAGAGTTACAAACTCTACAACAGGCCGTCATCGTGAGCTCACTGACGGATTCTCAGTTGACTCATTCTGCAACCAGCAGTAGACAGTGCAACACAGAGGTGATAAGATGCAAACGGTGTAATATTTGCGATACACCCAACTGCAAAAATGATTTTTAGCCCAAATTATCTGCATTTATGTAAAAAATAAAAATAAAACAATTGTCCTCAGTGGACAATAGATTAGTAATTGCTTCCTAAAGGAACAGTGCACTCCTGTCTTAAATGCTCTGCACTGTTCTAAATAACAGCTGACCACCAGGTCTACAACATGGCTCTGCTGCTGACCACCAGGAGACATTGACATTTCTAGCATTGTACATGGCAGAAGAGCCCTGCCACCCCATGGGATGACTGCTAAATAAATTCACATTGTTATAGGCAGCGAAACCTGCTGTATTGTGTAATGAAACCATCACACAGTACCTTATATCTCAGCTTCCAGGAAAAATTGTGTGTATACATAGGGGATGATAGATACCTGCGACTACAATGAATAACACAGGCAAGTACCCTAGCAGCGCTCACTATTTCCTTTCATCCAGTGCGCCATCTACAGGTGCAGCCTAGTAATACACTTCATGTATTAACATGCTAATCATGAAAACGCCTACATCGGAAATCTGCTTAATTTCTAAGCCTGGAAGAGTTTGAGGTGTTCTATACACATTATGTTGTCAGTGGATAATTACTTCGTATACAGATTTCTCTCTGCATCTTCAACACAAACCAAAGGAGATTATATGTATGGTAGGAACTTAATACTACAACACTTGTGTATTGGTCATCCTAAAAAAGCACGTATAGCCAAGGATTATGCCATATTCATTAATGTACCCCCAAAGTGTGCAAACACATTACTTATCCTGTACTGATCCTAAGTTATATTCTGTATTATACTCCAGAGCTGCACTCACTATTCTGCTGGTGCAGTCACTGTGTACATACATTACATTACTGATCCTGAGTTACATCCTGTATTATACTCCAGAGCTGCACTCACTATTCTGCTGGTGCAGTCACTGTGTACATACATTTCTGATCCTGAGTTACCTCCTGTATTATACTCCAGAGCTGCACTCACTATTCTGCTGGTGCAGTCACTGTGTACATACATTACTGATCCTGAGTTACATCCTGTATTATACCCCAGAGCTGCACTCACTATTCTGCTGGTGCAGTCACTGTGTACATACATTACTGATCCTGAGTTACATCCTGTATTATACTCCAGAGCTGCACTCACTATTCTGCTGGTGCAGTCACTTTGTACATACATTACATTACTGATCCTGAGTTACATCCTGTATTATACCCCAGAGCTGCACTCACTATTCTGCTGGTGCAGTCACAGTGTAAATACATTACATTACTGATCCTGCGTTACCTCCTGTATTATACCCCAGAGCTGCACTCACTATTCTGCTGGTGCAGTCACTGTGTACATACATTACATTACTGATCCTGAGTTACATCCTGTATAATACCCCAGAGCTGCACTCACTATTCTGCTGGTGCAGTCACTGTGTACATACATTACTGATCCTGAGTTACATCCTGTATTATACCCCAGAGCTGCACTCACTATTCTGCTGGTGGAGTCACTGTGTACATACATTACATTACTGATCCTGAGTTACATCCTGTATTATACTCCAGAGCTGCACTCACTATTCTGCTGGTGCAGTCACTGTGCATACATTACTGATCCTGAGTTACATCCTGTATTATACCCCAGAGCTGCACTCACTATTCTGCTGGTGGAGTCACTGTGTACATACATTACATTATATTACTGATCCTCTACTGATTCTGAGTTGCATCCTGTATTATACCGTAGAGCTGCACTCACTATTCTGCTGGTGCAGGCACTGTGTACATACATTACATTACTGATCCTGAGTTGCATCCTGTATTATACTTCAGAGCTGCACTCACTATTCTGCTGGTGCAGTCACTGTGCATACATTACTGATCCTGAGTTACATCCTGTATTATACCCCAGAGCTGCACTCACTATTCTGCTGGTGGAGTCACTGTGTACATACATTACATTATATTACTGATCCTCTACTGATTCTGAGTTGCATTCTGTATTATACCCCAGAGCTGCACTCACTATTCTGCTGGTACAGTCACTGTGTACATACATTACATTACTGATCCTGAGTTACATCCTGTATTATACCCCAGAGCTGCACTCACTATTCTGCTGGTGCAGTCACTGTGTACATACATTACATTACTGATCCTGAGTTACATCCTGTATTATACCCCAGAGCTGCACTCACTATTCTGCTGGTGCAGGCACTGTGTACATACATTACATTACTGATCCTGAGTTACATCCTGTATTATACTCCAGAGCTGCACTCGCTATTCTGCTGCTGTACATACGTTATATGGCTGAATCATCTGAGTGATGCTACTTTACAGATACTGTACTTTCATTCTCGTCATATTCACTAAATTAATTCAATGTAAAAATATTAATGAGTTAGTGCATCGGGAATCCCAGGAGGAGCTTGAGATAACGTACCTGCATTATTCATAAGTAATAAATATTCTATATGAGTCTTGAGCCACTTACAGAACACACGTGGCTGCATACATCTATATTATAAGAGACAGTAATGGTTTCAAGGGAAGATTACAAAATCAATGAAGGTCCAGCTCTGTGACTTCTACCTCCATTTGTGTAGCATTAACCCTTAGAAGCCATATTTGGTTTCACTCAGCCAGCATGATGTCAATCTTTAAAAGAACATACTACCAGGGGGTGGAGCATGGCACAGTGTAAGGGGCGGAGACATAGCTGTGTCATGCTCCCCCCCTAAGACCCTGCACTGGATATGACACAGTGTATTGGATAAGGTCAGAGTTTTTCTAAATCTCTTATTGTTCTCTTTTTTTGTAGGAGTTTACTGGACATGGATACATTCTCCAAATCAGATCCAGGTAAGCAGCTGAAGAAAACTGCAGTGTAAAGCATGGGGAGCGAACAAATCAGCAGCTGTTTCCATTCACTGACAGCAGGCATGATTCTTAAATATGTGATACATTTCAATACAGATCTTATTGCAGAGTTCCAGAATGTTTCATGGTCCTTCGGTTAAGAAAATAGACAAAATTCCTTCCTTGTACTCTGATGATGTCATGCTGGTTGTGGTGGAGGGCTTTTGTGATGTCAGAGGTCTGTCATGTGTTGCGATCCAATCAAATGTCTCCCCCTGCTCCCCCTCCCCTTCTCACAGTATCCAATCTCACACTGAGAACCTGCAGCTGCATCCCCCTCCTCCCATCTAGTTTTTAGTTCACTGGTTTTACACCAGATCGATTTTCTAGAGACTGAGGAGGTTTCTGAACATTTTCAATGAGTCTACAGACAAATAAAAAGTTGACCCTTTAATGATGCCCAATGTTCAGACCCTTATGGGGGTCCAGAACTTGAAATAGTTAATTATTTTGTATTTATGTATCCTGTACTATATCCACTTACCATCTCTTCTTGTTTCCAGTGGTCGTCTTGTATGTACAAAGTGTTGGGAACAAAGAATGGACCGAGGTAAGTTGTTATTATTATTGTATTTTTTTGGCTTCAGAAACATCATAGAATCGTAGAGTTGGAAGGGACCTCCTGGGCCATCTGGTCCAACCCCCTGCTCAAAGCAGGATTCACTAAATCATCCCAGTCAGATGCCTGTCCAGCCTCTGTTTGAAGACTTCCATTGAAGGAGAACTCACCACTTCTCGTGGCAGCTTGTTCCACTCATTGATCACTCTAACTGTCAAAAAGTTTTTTCTAATATCTAATCTGTGTCTCCTCCCATTCAGTTTCATCCCATTGCTTCTAGTCTTTCCTTGTGCAAATGAGAATAAAGTTGATCCTTCTACAATGTGACAGCCCTTTAGATATTTGTAGACAGCTATTAAGTCTCCTCTCAGTCCTCTCTTTTGCAAACTAAACATTCCCAAATCCTGCAACCTTTCCTCATAAGACAGGGTTTGCAGACCAGTCACCATTCTGGTCGCTCTTTTCTGAACTTGCTCCAGTTTGTTGATGTCTTTTTTAAAATGTGGTGCCCAAAACTGGACACAATATTCCAGATGAGGTCTGACCAAAGAGGAGTAGAGGGAAATAATGACTTCACGTGATCTAGACTGTATGCTTCTGTTAATACATCCTAGAATTGCATTTGCCTTTTTTGCTGCTGCATCACACTGTTGACTCATATTCAGTCTGTGATCTATTAGTATACCCAAGTCTTTTTCACATGTGCTGTTGCTTAGCCCTATTCCTCCCATTCTGTATATGCTTTTTTCATTTTTATTGCCCAGATGTAGTACTTTGCATTTCTCCCTGTTAAAAACCATTCTGTTAGTTGCTGCCCACTTCTCCAGTTTATTTATATCTTTTTGAATCCTCCCTCTCTCTTCTCTAGTTTTAGCTATCCCTCCTAGCTTTGTGTCATCAGCAAATTTAATCAGTTTACCCTCAATTCCTTCATCTAAATCGTTGATAAAGATATTGAACAATACAGGGCCCAGGACAGAGCCCTGTGGTACCCCACTTGAGACATTCTTCCAACTGGATGTGCAGCCAGGCACTATTGCTAATGGCCGTGCCTGGTATTGCAGCATTTGCATTAAAATACATGGGGCTCGCTAAGCTGCAATACGAGCCACAGCACTGTGAACAGTGCTCAAATGATGAGACCGGTACAAGGATTATTTGTAAACATGGAGGACATAAATCTGCACACTGGCTGTATACACAAAACGGCAGAGTATTATTTTATTTAAAAAATGTTGCATTAGCTCGTCAATACACAAGCCCCGATATGTTCTCCGTTCAGATTGCATGTTTCCCTGCTGTTACAAATTATCCTTTTCTTCAAAGAGCAAATCTGCACGTCGTTGAGCAATGTAATTATATGGCATCATCCCAACCTTGGGTGAAATTCTAATATAGAAGGTGCCAGGTCATTTCACAAGCAATTACCCATTAACCTGATAATAATAAAAAGTGCATTTAGAAGTTTCCTGCTGAGATGATCAATTTGTCGTTTCTGCACATTCCTGGACTTTAGAAGATGAGAACCAGGGATCCATTTCTTCATATTCCTATTATTTAGGACTTCCTCAAATAGATTGAGAGTAGTGAAAATTGTCAGGTTCATGCCAGGTCATAAATAGTATGTCCATTACCCCTATGTACAAGAATATAACTACTATAATACTGTCCCCTATGTACAAGAATATAACTACTATAATACTGCTCCCTATGTACAAGACTATAGCTACTATAATACTGCCCCTATGTACAAGAATAATAATAATAATAATAAATTTTATTTTTATAGCGCCGACATATTCCGCAGCACTTTACATTTCAGAGGGGATTTGTATAGACAATAGACATTACAGCATAACAATAATCACATACAGTAGATTATAACAAATACCAAGAGGAGTGAGGGCCCTGCTCGCAAGCTTACAGTCTATGAGGAAAGAGGTAGACACGAAAGGTGGGTGGTAACAGTTGCCCTGATTGTATGGACCAGCCATAATGTTAAGTGTGTAACAGTACAGACACAGAGGGCTAATGGATGCATAAAGCATGTGGGAACATGATGCTGGGAACCTGGTTATGGTAAAACTTTTGGCTCTGCCACACAGGGATAGATTAGGTTAATGTGTTGAGGCGATAGGCCAGTCTGAATAAATGCGTTTTCAGGACACGCTTAAAATTGTGGGGATTGGGGACTAATCGTATTGACCTGGGAAGTGCATTCCAAAGAATTGGCGCGGCACGTGTAAAGTCTTGGAGACGGGAGTGGGAGGTTCTGACTATTGAGGATACTAACCTCAGGTCATCAGCAGAACGGAGGGCGCGGGTAGGGTGGTATACTGAAACAAGGGAGGAGATGTAGGGTGGTGCTGAGCCATGGAGGGCTTTGTGGGTGAGGGTAATAAGTTTATACTGAATTCTGGAGTGGATGGGTAGCCAGTGTAATGACTGGCACAAGGTAGAGGCATCGGTGTAACGATTGGTGAGGAATATGATCCTGGCTGCAGCATTCAAGACAGATTGGAGAGGGGAGAGTTTTGTAAGAGGGAGACCGATTAGAAGAGAGTTACAATAGTCGAGACGAGAATGAATAAGAGAAACAGTAAGAGTTTTTGCAGAGTCAAAAGTAAGAAAAGGTCGAATTCTAGAAATGTTTTTGAGGTGCAGATGACAAGAGCGAGCCAGTGATCGAATGTGGGGGGCAAAGGAAAGCTCGGAATCAAGTATGACCCCAAGACAGCGGGCATGTTGCTGGGGAGTAATAGTGGAACCACAGACGGAAATGGCAATGTCGGGTGTAGGTACATTAGTAGCGGGAGGAAACACAAGGAGTTCAGTCTTTGACAGGTTCAGTTTCAGATATAGTGAGGACATGATATTAGACACAGCGTTTAGACAATCGCCAGTGTTTTCTAGAAAGGCTGGCGTGATGTCAGGAGAAGAAGCGTATAATTGGGTGTCATCAGCATAGAGATGGTACTGGAAACCAAATCTACTGATTGTTTGACCAATAGGGGCAGTGTACAAGGAGAAGAGGAGGGGGCCTAGAACCGATCCTTGAGGAACCCCAACAGTAAGTGGAAGGTGAGAGGAGGAGGAACCGGCAAAAGATACAGTAAAGGAGCGGTCGGAGAGATAGGAGGAGAACCAGGAGAGAACGGTGTCCTTGAGGCCAATGGAATGGAGCATAGTGAGGAGGAGCTGATGATCCACAGTGTCGAATGCTGCAGAGAGATCCAAGAGAATTAGCATGGAGTAATGACCATTTGATTTAGCTGTTAGCAGATCATTAGAGACTTTAGTGAGGGCAGTTTCAGTGGAGTGTAAAGAGCGGAAACCAGATTGGAGAGGGTCGAGAACAGAGTTTTCTGAGAGATAGCGGATAAGACGGGAGTGGACCAGGCGTTCCAGGAGTTTAGAGATGAAGGGAAGATTAGAGACAGGTCTATAGTTAGCGGCACAGTTTTGGTCGAGGGATGGTTTTTTAAGTAGTGGATGTATGATGGCATGCTTAAATGAGGAGGGAAAAATACCAGAAGAGAGAGAGAGGTTAAATATTTTAGTTAGGTGAGGGGTGATAGCAGGGGAAAGGGACTGGAGGAGATGTGACGGAAATGCGTCACTGGTGCAAGTAGTTGGGCGAGAAGATGCAAGGAGCCTGCTTACTTCTTCTTCTGTGACTGGTTCAAAATCAGAGAGTGAGTTAGATGCAGTGGGGGAGGGAGGACAGTGCATGGTATGAGGGGATTTGGAGATAATTTCCTGTCGGATCAGGTCAATTTTTTCTTTGAAGTAATTGGCCAGATCGTCAGCTCGGAGCTCCGTGGTTGGGGCCTGTACTCTTGGATTGAGTAGAGAATGAAAAGTGTCAAAGAGACGTTTCGGGTTATTGGACAGTGAGATGATGAGGGTGTTGAAATAGGTTTGTTTGGAGAGGTGAAGGGCAGTGTTGTATGTTCTAAGCATAAACTTAAAATGGATGAAATCTTCGTGTAGATTGGATTTTCTCCACAGACGTTCGGCGCACCTGGAGCACCGCTGCAGGAAACGTGTTTGCACCGTGTGCCAGGGTTGTCGCCGTCTGCGTTGTGGTGTTCTATTTATAGGGGGTGCAAATTCATCCAGGGCAGTTTGAAGTGTTTCATTGTAATGCTTCAATGCAGAATCAGGACATGAGAGGGAGGAGATAGGGGCCAATGAAGACTGCAAGTTCTTCAGAAGTTTCTGGGTGTTAATGGCCTGTGTGTTTCTATAAGTCTGGACAGTGGGGGTGACCTGAGCAGCCTGGCAGTTCTTTATAGAGAATGAAAGAAGATTGTGGTCAGAGAGCGGGAGAGGGGAGTTTGCAAAATCATCCACTGCACAAAGCCGAGAGAAGACCAAGTCGAGGGAGTTTCCGTCTTCATGCGTTGGAGAATTAGTAAGCTGCGAAAGGCCAAATGAGGAGGTTAGAGATAAAAGGTGAGTAGCAGATGGGGAGAGGGGAAGAGCAATGGGGATGTTGAAATCTCCCATGATGAGGGTAGGGATGTCACAGGAGAGAAAATGTGGAAGCCAAGTGGCAAAATGATCCAGGAACTGATGGGAGGGGCCGGGAGGACGATACACCACCGCCACTCGCATGGAGAAGGGGGTGTAGAGTCTGACGGCATGGACCTCAAAAGAAGGGAAGACTAGTGAGGGTAGTTGAGGGATAACCTGAAAGGTACATTTTGGTGATAGGAGCAGACCAACGCCTCCACCAGCTCTATTGTCTGATCTTGGGGTATGAGAGAAGTGTAGCCCCCCGTATGAAAGAGCAGCAGCAGCGGTAGTATCTGACTGCTGGATCCAGGTTTCAGTAAGAGCCAGAAGGTTAAGAGAATTAGAAAGGAAGAAGTCATGAATGAAGGAGAGTTTGTTACACACTGAGCGAGAATTCCAAAGTGCACAATTAAGAGAGACAGATGGCATGCAGGGAATATTAATAAGATTAGAGGGGTTTCTGAGTGTAGCAGTGGGGGGGTTTGACTTTCTATAACATGGGGGACCAGGGTTGGGAGCAATATCTCCTGCAACTAGGAGAAGGAGGATAGAAAGAGTGAGCAGATGGTTAAGTGATTTGTGAGAGCGTCTCTGGTGTTGAATGGTGGGACTGGCTGGATCTGTGCAATTTAACAATGTGAAAAGAGCATGAGTGCTATACATAGGAGAGGAAAGAAGCGAGGGGCCAATATGGATGGAGTGTGGAGAGTTAATGCCAGGGCGGTGGATGTGTGTGAATGCAGCGGCCAGGATAAAAATTACACAAATGCATATGGTATATATTTGTTGTACTCCAATTGTACCGGGAGTAGATGTACTGTATATAAATGTCTTACCTGTCTCCTGCCCTGTCTAACTGCCATGTTATAACTGCCAGAAGTACTTTGATACATGTACTTCAATTACATGTGCATAAATGCCACCCCTGCATAAATGCTCCCCCTAGCTAGGTCTGAATATATAGGAGGTTAAGGCTAAGTTTTTTTTTGTTTTTTTTTTGGGGCTCTCTCTGCTCGTTAATAAATCACACTAAATTGAGACACCAGGACCCAATAAAATGTTGTGGTCAAATAAACACATGTCCAGCACTACATGGATCATAAAGCACTTTGAAAAGTTTCTTGACCTCACAACATAAGGGGACAAGCAGAGTAAGTTGAAAAAACTATATACCAGATATAAGCTTGCAGAGTTGAAAACACATAGATAGCATTCAGGATTAACTGCTTGCTGACACTGAATGGAGACACAGGAGTGGATTCAGAGCAGAGATTGGAAAAGCTGGTTACCAGATATAAGCTTGCAGAGTTGAAAACACATAGATAGCATTCAGGATTAACTGCTTGCTGACATTGAATGGAGACACAGGAGTGGATTCAGAGCAGAGATTGGAAAAGCTGGTTACCAGATATAAGCTTGCAGAGTTGAAAACACATAGATAGCATTCAGGATTAACTGCTTGCTGACATTGAATGGAGACACAGGAGTGGATTCAGAGCAGAGATTGGAAAAGCTGGTTACCAGATATAAGCTTGCAGAGTTGAATATAACTACTACAATACTGCTCCTATGTACAAGAATATAACTACTATAATACTGTCCCCTATGTACAAGAATATAACTACTATAATACTGCCCCCTATGTACAAGAATATAACTACTATAATACTGTCCCCTATGTACAAGAATATAACTATTATAATACTGCCCCCTATGTACAAGAATATAACTACTGTAATACTGTCCCCTATGTACAAGAATATAACTACTATAATACTGTCCCCTATGTACAAGAATATAACTACTATAATAATGTCCCCTATGTACAAGAATTTACTATAATACTGCCCCCTATGTACAAGAATATAACTACTATAATACTGTCCCCTATGTACAAGAATATAGCTACTATAATACTTCCCCTATGTACAAGAATATAACTACTATAATACTGCTCCTATGTACAAGAATATAACTACTATAATACTGCTCCTATGTACAAGAATATAACTACTACAATACTGCTCCTATGTACAAGAATATAACTACTATAATACTGTCCCCTATGTACAAGAATATAACTACTATAATACTGTCCCCTATGTACAAGAATATACTATAATACTGCCCCCTATGTACAAGAATATAACTACTATAATACTGTCCCCTATGTACAAGAATATAGCTACTATAATACTTCCCCTATGTACAAGAATATAACTACTATAATACTGCTCCTATGTACAAGAATATAACTACTATAATACTGCTCCTATGCACAAGAATATAACTACTATAATACTGTCCCCTATGTACAAGAATATAACTACTATAATACTGTCCCCTATGTACAAGAATATACTATAATACTGCCCCCTATGTACAAGAATATAACTACTATAATACTGTCCCCTATGTACAAGAATATAACTACTATAATACTGTCGCCTATGTACAAGAATATAACTACTATAATACTGCCCCTATGTACAAGAATATAACTACTATAATACTGTCCCCTATGTACAAGAATATAACTACTATAATACTGTCCCCTATGTACAAGAATATACTATAATACTGCCCCCTATGTACAAGAATATAACTACTATAATACTGTCCCCTATGTACAAGAATATAGCTACTATAATACTGCCCCTATGTACAAGAATATAACTACTATAATACTGCCCCTATGTACAAGAATATAACTACTATAATACTGCTTCTATGTACAAGAATATAACTACTATAATACTGCTCCTATGTACAAGAATATAACTACTATAATACTGCTCCTATGTACAAGAATATAACTACTATAATACTGCCCCTATGTAAAAGAATATAACTACTATAATACTGCCCCTATGTACAAGAATATAACTACTATAATACTGAATACTGCCCCTATGTACAAGAATATAACTACTATAATACTGCCCCCTACATATAAGAATATAACTACTATAATACTGCCCCTATATACAAGAATATAACCACTATAATACTGCCCCTATGTACAAGAATATAACTACTATAATACTGCCCCTGTGTACAAGAATATAACTACTATAATATTGCCCCTATGTACAATAATATAACTACTATAATACTGCTCCTATGTACAAGAATATGACTACTATAATACTGCCCCCTATGTACAAGAATATAACTACTATAATACTGCCCCTATGTACAAGAATATAACTACTATAATACTGCCCCCTACATATAAGAATATAACTACTATAATACTGCCCCTATGTACAAGAATATACCTACTATAATACTGCCCCTATGTACAATAATATAACTACTATAATACTGCTCCTATGTACAAGAATATAACTACTATAATACTGCCCCTATGTACAAGAATATAACTACTATAATACTGCCCCTATGTACAAGAATATAACTACTATAATACTGCTCCTATGTACAAGAATATAACTACTATAATACTGCCCCTATGTATAAGAATATAACTACTATAATACTGCCCCTTATGTACAAGAATATAACTACTATAATACTGCCCCCTACATATAAGAATATAACTACTATAATACTGCACCTATGTACAAGAATATACCTACTATAATACTGCCCCTATGTACAATAATATAACTACTATAATACTGCTCCTATGTACAAGAATATAACTACTATAATACTGCCCCTATGTACAAGAATATAACTACTATAATACTGCCCCTATGTACAAGAATATAACTACTATAATACTGCTCCTATGTACAAGAATATAACTACTATAATACTGCTCCTATGTACAAGAATACAACTACTATAATACTGCTCCTATGTACAAGAATATAGCTACTATAATACTGCTCCTATGTACAAGAATATAACTACTATAATACTGCCCCTATGTATAAGAATATAACTACTATAATACTGCCCCTTATGTACAAGAATATAACTACTATAATACTGCCCCTATGTATAAGAATATAACTACTATAATACTGCCCCTATGTACAAGAATATACCTACTATAATACTGCCCCTATGTATAAGAATATAACTACTATAATACTGCCCCTATGTACAAGAATATAACTACTATAATACTGCCCCTATGTACAAGAATATAACTACTATAATACTGCTCCTATGTACAAGAATATAACTACTATAATACTGCCCCTATGTACAAGAATATAACTACTATAATACTGCCCCTATGTACAAGAATATAACTACTATAATACTGCCCCTATGTACAAGAATATAACTACTATAATACTGCTCCTATGTACAAGAATATAACTACTATAATACTGCTCCTATGTACAAGAATATAACTACTATAATACTGCTCCTATGTACAAGAATATAACTACTATAATACTGCCCCTATGTATAAGAATATAACTACTATAATACTGCCCCTTATGTACAAGAATATAACTACTATAATACTGTCCCCTATGTACAGGAATATAACTACTATAATACTGCCCCTATGTACAAGAATATAACTACTATAATACTGCCCCTATGTACAGGAATATAACTACTATAATACTGCCCCTATGTACAAGAATATAACTACTATAATACTGCCCCTATGTACAAGAATATAACTACTATAATACTGCCCCTATGTACAAGAATATAACTACTATAATACTGCCCCTATGTACAAGAATATAACTACTATAATACTGCTCCTATGTACAAGAATATAACTACTATAATACTGCTCCTATGTACAAGAATATAACTACTATAATACTGCCCCTATGTATAAGAATATAACTACTATAATACTGCCCCTTATGTACAAGAATATAACTACTATAATACTGCCCCCTATGTACAGGAATATAACTACTATAATACTGCTCCTATGTACAAGAATATAACTACTATAATACTGCCCCTATGTATAAGAATATAACTACTATAATACTGCCCCTTATGTACAAGAATATAACTACTACAATACTGCTGCAATGTGCAATATTAGAATTACTATATATTTATTTTCTTTTTGCAAGTCCTCTTGTTCATGGTTCTAAAGCGGGATTGCAACTTGTTGGATAGTTCTCCCTGCTCCCAAGAAACAAAAAGCACAAAAAATGTGTTCCTGTATTTATCAGGTGAACACTTCTGTATCCATTAATTTTGCAGAGATCAGATGAGCTTTTCTCCTTGATGTGTAGTGCTGGGTTGTGCGCGGAGTCAGTGTTTGCAGAAGGAAACTAGGGCGGGAGTATTACACTGGATTTCTCAAAACTAAATCCTTTCTGGTTTTCTCAGACACAGATTCGGCTCTGATTCTCTGATTCAAACTATAATTGAATGTTCTAGGAAAATAATAAATACATTCTTTGCCCTTGGGCACTCGGGTGTAACTATCCCCTCTGCCAAAAAATAAGATACTAGTATTAAACATGGCACATGGTACGCGGGGGCCATGCTGCAGAGTTTGCATCGCGGGCGGCTCAAGGGCTTCGGAAGAAGAGACGTAACATCTCTGAGCTTGTGATATTATTATCAGGTATTGCCCAGTTCTACATGTGCCTCTATCTGGTGCATTAGCACGATCGCTATGAATTACCCCAGTAAATTCCTTTTTTATTTCCCTGAAGGAAGTAGAAATATCACATTACCTGTATTATAAGCTGTAAGGATCAGAGAGTAATATTATCGAGCGTTTGTGTTTCCGTCTACGCTGCCTAACTTTATAATTCTAAATGATATTTTCATCTGATTGCATTGTACTTCACTATTTACTTCCATTTATTCATTATACACCTTTCCGCTGAGTCTGAACAATTAGAAACACAGTATGACTCCCCAAAGATGCCCCCCACCTACGTTGATGCCCACCAAATCACCCCCACTGTGCCCTCTCACTCAATGATGCTCTCACACATGTTATGATGGTCCCAGTGTCCCCCCTTACAATATGTTGCCCTCATATTAATCCACACACAAAGTTGCCCCCAATGTGACCCCTGCACATTATGATGACCCAGTGTCCTACCCACACAGTGATGCCCTTCAACACAGTATGCCGTCCCCAGAGTGTCCCCTGCAGTATGATATCCACACAATACTGTCCCCGCCACACAGTTTAATGCCTCCACAGTGCATCCACACACAATGGTGCCCCCACATCGTATGATGAACCCATGTCCACACAGTGTCCCTACACATTGTAATGCCCCCAATGGTCCCTCACATATTATCATGCCCATACAGTCCACCCATATTATTATACCCCTACAGTAACACCGAACAGTATTATGCCTCCACGGTCTTACTTCCTCAGCATGAAGTCCCCATAGTCTCCCCCACATACAAATAATTATTCCCCCGCAGCCTCCTAACAGAGTATGATGTCCCCAAAACCACCCCACACTGTATGATTCCCCTGGAATGTCCTCCACACAGCATAGTGCCTCCACAGTCTCCCTGTCTCACCATGGAGTCCCCATAGTATCCCCACTTATACATTATTATGCCCCCATAGTCTCCCCACACAACATGGTTCCCCTGCAATGTCCTCCACACAGCATGATGCCTCCACAGTCTCCCTGTCTCACCATGGAGTCCCCATAGTATCCCCACTTATACATTATTATGCCCCCATAGTCTCCCCACACAACATGGTTCCCCTGCAATGTCCTCCACACAGCATGGTGCCTCCACAGTCTCCCTGTCTCACCATGGAGTCCCCATAGTATCCCCACTTATACATTATTATGCCCCCACAGTATCCCCACACAATATGGTTCCCCTGCAATGTCCTCCACACAGCATGATGCCTCCACAGTCTCCCTGCCTCACCGTGGAGTCCCCATAGTATCCCCACATGCTCATTATTATACCCCCACAGTCTCCCCACACTGTATGGTTCCCCTGGAATATCCTCCACACAGCATGGTGCCTCCACAGTCTCCCTGTCTCACCATGGAGTCCCCATAGTATCCCCACTTATACATTATTATGCCCCCACAGTCTCCCCACACAACATGGTTCCCCTGCAATGTCCTCCACACAGCATGATGCCCCCACAATCTACCTGCCTCACCACTGAGTCCCTATAGTATCCCCACATGCACTTTATTATGCCCCCACAGTCTCCCCACACAATATGGTTCCCCTGCAATGTCCTCCACACAGCATGATGCACCCACAGTCTCCCTGCCTCACCATGGAGTCCCCATCGTATCCCCACATGCACATTATTATGCCCCTACAGTCTCCCCACACAGTATGATTCTCCTACAATCCACCCCTCACACACACAAAGTATGATGCCCCACAGTGCCAGATTAGCAGAAATTCTTTCTCAGGAAACAGTCAATGGCTCTTTCTCTTTTTGGAATAGTCTTATAATTTATCTTTTCTTGCGATTTTTGTGTGCATATTTTTTTGACATTTTTTGAGGATATTTAACACTGAAGAATCAGAAATTCCTAAATTTGTGGAAGTATCAACTGTTCGCTCTGATATATTGATGCTCATAGAGTAGAGAACATAAGAGCTGCTATGGGACCCAAGAAAAAGGATGGAATTCATCATGATGGATTGGAATGTCATACTCGCCAACTCTGATGGAACGTCCAGGCTAGGAGGTTCCTGGAATAAAAGAGACCTCCTAGACTCCCAGAAGAGTCCGAAAATTGCCCGGGTCTCTCCAAACCTGCCTGAAACCTCCTGGAAGGTCACTATTTTAGATGGCCTCTTCATTCTGGAAGATGTGATACAGTGTGAGGAGAGGCAGGGATTGAGCATGGAAGAGTATGGCTTAGGAAAAAGGCAAGGATACTCTCGAAAGTTGCTGCTGATGCAACTGGATACTCTTCCCGTTTGTTTACCGGAAAATGAAAGTGAAGTGGGAAGAAAGTAAAAAGCAAAATCCATAGTCCTGAGAGTCTGAGAGATGAAGGAGATGCAAGAAGAAATATGAAGGACAGGGTGAAACTGGGGTAACTCCAAGTGTGTGTGGATCAATGGGTGGCATAATAGGCACCCAGTCTACCCGACCCTTGGCTTGACAGATATAAAGCATGTTTACCCAGATAATCACCGGCTTCCCAAACCCCACTGGCCATTCTCAACTAATGGGGACCATAATAGCTATCATCAATGTACCGCGGTTCTTGCGGAGAGGACTGTGATTCCATATTTTGCTATAGGACCTTATGGTTGAATTATTGTCGGCAGTAACGTCTTGATGGCCCGGGGGAGTGTGGGCCACTGCCAGACCTTAGTGGCAAGGGTGACTGACATCTCCCTGCTGTTTAGTGATCACATCTGGTCGGCCACCTTGGTGCAGCCTCATGTAGCATTGTAGGAACAGAATACCCCAGCAGATAATATCTGCTAATGAACTTGAGCTGGAGACCTACAAACCAAAAGAAAACTAAATGAGATCAGCATCTACTGGGAAATCTCGTCTTGGTCACGGCCGCCAGAAAACCTAATTGATGCATTTCATCCTTCTCATTTCTGTCTGGCCTGATTTGATTAATTAGCCCCCCAGCCCCTCCTGCCCTTGCTGTTTAAATACATGTATAAAATATACCGTAAGGGTTGAAATTCAATATATAAACATCCACGAGTGCACGGCTGTAATGAAATGATACTTAGTCAGCAAAAGGATGTGAAGTTTAATAACTTAAAAAAGAGTGGATCGTTAGAAAATATTGCTGTTCTCACTGTGGCCACTAGAGCTGCTTACTTGTCAGCTTTGCTGTATAGACTGAGACAAGATGTGCAGAGTCATGTCATCATTAGAGGGGGATTTAATGATAGCTGGATAGTAACACTACACAGTACAGTATACACATAGATAAGGCTCTGTATGCAGTTCTACAGGAAATAAAGCTATACTTCATCACTGGGGACTGAAATCTGTGAGATGTTTATGTCAATTGAATCCAGTTTTTTCAGCTGCTATAAGTCTAGATCTATAGAGACCTAAGATACAAGAGAACACAGAATAACAGATTTGCAAAAATTCTCTGCAGCCAAAAATATGGCAGTGATCAGCAAGTGCTGGAGAATAAACACAGGGTATTTAGTCGATACGTCTTTTTGCAAAAAAATGTATACCAAGCTGCCTCACCAACGTCAAGGTTGCAAATCTAATCTATAGAGACCTGTTGCCCAGGCAGTTCTCCTTGGGAAAAAGCTATGCAAATTTGCTCTCCTCCAGTACAAAGAAAGTTGACTCTAGTGCCACCTATTGGAGGTGACTACAATAAAAGTAAATGCCCCATACTTTAAGGGTGTGCGCACACGTTGTGGATTCTGCTGCGGAATTTTCAGCGCGGATTTGTCTGAATCCGCAGGTCAAAAGACCTGTGGTTTATCTGCGGATTTTCTGCGGATTAGCCTGCGGTATTCCCCTGCAGTTTGACACCTGTCATGGAGCAGGTGCCAAACCGCTGCGGATTCCGCACAAAGCAGTAACATGCTGCGGATTTAAAACCGCAGCAAATCCGCGCTGAAAATTCCACACCGTGGGCACTTTGGTTTTCATTTTACATTGCTTTTAATGGTACTGTACACTGCAGCAAAAACTGCTGTGGATCCAGAGGACCAAATCTGCTGCAGATCCGCAGCAGAATCTGCAGCGTGTGCACACACCCTAAAGGGAATCGTGCTTTTGGATCTAGGATCAACCCTCCTAAACTGTCTATATGGGCACACAGGTCATCGAAAATTAAATAAAATGACACCTTGATATCTGTGATCTGATATTTTATTCCAAAGTATTTCACATTTTTCTTAATATGTAAATGAGTTGTTAAGATCTATGGGCTGGACATAGATCTCCCTGAGAATTTGCCTCTAGAGCTAATTTTAAATAAAAGGAGGTGTTGCCAGTGTGAGACATGTAATGACTGACAGTCTGCCCTTGAGATCTACATGTCTCACACTGGTAACTTTCCCTTTCATTTACAAAATGCTCTGGAGGCCGACCCATAGATCTTAACAGCTCATTTACATATTGTTATAACAATTGTAATAAAGTTCTTTCTTTTATGTGCGTGTATATATATATATATATATACATATATATACATACGTGTGTGTGTGTGTGAGTATATGTACACTCACTGGCCACTTTATTAGGTACACCATGCTAGTAAGGGGTTGGACCCCCTTTTGCCTTCAGAACTGCCTCAATTCTTCGTGGCAGAGATTCAACAAGGTGCTGGAAGCATTCCTCAGAGATTTTGGACCATATTGACATGATGGCATCACACAGTTGGCGCAGATTTGTCGGCTGCACATCCCTGATGCGAATCTCCCGTTCCACCACATCCCAAAGATGCTCTATTGGATTGAGATCTGGTGACTGAGGAGGCCATTTGAGTACAGTAAACTCATTGTCATGTTCAAGAAACCAATCTGAGATGATTCGAGCTTTATGACATGGCGCATTATCCTGCTGAAAGTAGCCATCAGATGTTGGGTACATTGTGGTCATAAAGGGATGGACATGGTCAGCAACAATACTCAGGTAGGCTGTGGCGTTGCAACGATGCTCAATTGGTACCAAGGGGCCCAAAGAGTGCCCAGAAAAAATTCCCCACACCATGACACCACCACCACCAGCCTGAACCGTTGATACAAGGCAGGATGGATCCATGCTTTCATGTTGTTTACGCCAAATTCTGACCCAACCATCCGAATGTCGCAGCAGAAATCGAGACTCATCAGACCAGGCAACGTTTTTCCAATCTTCTACTGTCCAATTTCGATGAGCTTGTGCAAATTGTAGCCTCAGTTTCCTGTTCTTAGCTGAGAGGAGTGGTACCCAGTGTGGTCTTCTGCTGCTGTAGCCCATCTGCCTCAAAGTTCGACGCACTGTGCGTTCAGAGATGCTCTTCTGCCTACCTTGGTTGTAACGGGTGGCAATTTGAGTCACTGTTGCCTTTCTATCAGCTCGAACCAGTCTGCCCATTCTCCTCTGACCTCTGGCATCAACAAGGCATTTCCGGCCACAGAACTGCCGCTCACTGGATTTTTTTTCTTTTTCGGACCATTCTCTGTAAACCCTAGAGATGGTTGTGCGTGAAAATCCCAGTAGATCAGCAGTTTCTGAAATTCTCAGACCAGCCCTTCTGGCACCAACAATCATGCCACGTTCAAAGGCACTCAAATCACCTTTCTTCCCCATACTGATGCTCGGTTTGAACTGCAGGAGATTGTCTTGACCATGTCTACATGCCTAAATGCACTGAGTTGCCGCCATGTGATTGGCTGATTAGAAATTAAGTCTTAACACACAGTTGGACAGGTGTACCTAATAAAGTGGCCAGTGAGTGTATGTATACATACACATATATATATATATATATATATATATATATATATATACACACACATGATTGCATATATGCCATTATTATGCTTAGACTGAAACTCTTTTCAGCTGATGTAATACATGGGTGTAATGCTTGGGTTGCAAACCTTATCTAACGTACAAAATAAAAGTCATACCTTTACTTCTCTGGTAACGTAGATAAGGATTGCTAACACCTAAGCTTAATGTATGAACTATTTTGCAAACGAAGTATGTTTCAACACCCTCCTCTTTTATTATTTAAACTCTAAGAATATGTATTGAGGCAGACAGAGGACGGCTCACACCTGGTGTGGCCGTCATTCTCTCTCCATGCCCGG
The DNA here is from genome assembly GCF_039654945.1 of Dendrobates tinctorius. Classification (NCBI taxonomy): domain Eukaryota; kingdom Metazoa; phylum Chordata; class Amphibia; order Anura; family Dendrobatidae; genus Dendrobates; species Dendrobates tinctorius. Next base: position 2,236,931 of record NW_027361695.1, on the reverse strand, counting down.
CATGACCAAATAAAGAAAGATCTTACTTATTCAGGTCTGGACGATTTCTAATTGGAAGACTAAAACTCCACTGACACATATTAAGAAAAACTTTGATTTCTCTGGAATAAGACATCGGATTGTAGATATATATATATAGGTACCATTTTATTCAGCTTCTTATGACCTACATGTCCATATAGACAGCTTAGGAGTGTTGCTTTTATGGACAGATTCCCCACACTTCTACCAGCTGGCAATCTCCAAACCAATAAAGGGAACTCCTGGACCTTTATTAAAAGGTGTGTTCACTTGGCTAATATGCATGGACCTCTGCCACTTGAAAATAATACCTCCAAACAGTGTCCAATAATACTACTGTACAGTAGTGGCCAAAAGTATTGACACCCCTGCAATTCTGTCAGATAATACTCAGTTTCTTCCTGAAAATGATTGCAAACACAAATTCTTTGTTATTATTATCTTCATTTAATTTGTCTTAAATGAAAAAAACACAAAAAAAATTGTCCTAAAGCCAAATTGGATATAATTCCACATCAAACATAAAAAAGAGGGTGGACAAAAGTATTGGCACTGTTCGAAAAATCATGTGATGCTTCTCTAATTTGTGTAATTAACAGCACCTGTAACTTACCTGTGGCACCTAACAGGTGTTGGCAATAACTAAATCACACTTGCAGCCAGTTGACATGGATTAAAGTTGACTCAACCTCTGTCCTGTGTCCTTGTGTGTACCACATTGAGCATGGAGAAAAGAAAGAAGACCAAAGAACTGTCTGAGGACTTGAGAAACCAAATTGTGAGGAAGCATGAGCAATCTCAAGGCTACAAGTCCATCTCCAAAGACCAGAATGTTCCTGTGTCTACCGTGCGCAGTGTCATCAAGAAGTTTAAAGCCCATGGCACTGTGGCTAACCTCCCTAGATGTGGACGTAAAAGAAAAATTGACAAGAGATTTCAACGCAAGATTGTGCGGATGTTGGATAAAGAACCTCGACTAACATCCAAACAAGTTCAAGCTGCCCTGCAGTCCGAGAGTACAACAGTGTCAACCCGTACTATCCGTCAGCATCTGAATGAAAAGGGACTGTATGGTTGGAGACCCTGGAAGACCCCACTTCTTACCCCGAGACATAAAAAAGCCAGGCTGGAGTTTGCCAAAACTTACCTGAAAAAGCCTAAAACGTTTTGGAAAAATGTTCTCTGGTCAGATGAGACAAAAGTAGAGCTTTTTGGGCAAAGGCATCAACATAGAGTTTACAGGAGAAAAAAAGACACATTCAAAGAAAAGAACACGGTCCCTACAGTCAAACATGGCGGAGGTTCCTGATGTTTTGGGGTTGCTTTGCTGCCTCTGGCACTGGACTGCTTGACCATGTGCATGGCATTATGAAGTCTGAAGACTACCAACAAATTTTGCAGCATAATGTAGGGCCCAGTGTGAGAAAGATGGGTCTCCCTCAGAGGTCATGGGTCTTCCAGCAGGACAATGACCGAAAACACACTTCAAAAAGCACTAGAAAATGGTTTGAGAGAAAGCACTGGAGCACTGGAGACTTCTAAGATGGCCAGCAATGAGTCCAGACCTGAATCCCATAGAATACCTGTGGAGAGATCTAAAAATGGCAGTTTGGAGAAGGCACCCTTCAAATATCAGGGAACTGGAGCAGTTTGCCAAAGAAGAATGGTCTAAAATTCCAGCAGAGCATTGTAAGAAACTCATTGATGGTTACCGGAAGCAGTTGGTCGCAGTTATTTTGGCTAAAGGTTGTGCAACCAAGTATTAGGCTGAGGGTGCCAATACTTTTGTCTGGCCCATTTCAGGAAGAAACTGAATATTATCTGACAGAATTGCAGGGGTGTCAATACATTTGGCCACAACTGAATATTGCCCGCCTCTGCAATAAGCTTCATGTGATTCATGACCTCTTTCTCTCTCGCAATCTTGCCTTTCTCGGCCTCACAGAAACATGGCTGACACCCTCTGACACCGCCTCCCCTGCTGCGCAGTGTTACGGCGGCCTTCACTTCACCCACACTCCTCACCCTGGCAATAGACACGGTGGAGGAGTGGGTCTTCTCCTTTCTTCCAACTGCACCTTTAACCCAGTCCCACCTCTTCCCTCCCTAATCCTCCCCTCATTTGAAGTCCACTCTGTCCGCATCTACTCTCCCTCCAACCTCCAAATCGCCGTCATATACTGACCTCCAGGCCCGACCACTGCCTTCTTTGACCAATTCTCTACCTACCTTCTTCACTTTCTTTCCACTGACATCCCCACTATCATCATGGGTGACTTCAACATCCCCACTGATACCCTTTAGTCAGCAACCTCCAAACTCCTGTACCTTACTTCATCCTTTGGACTTACTCAGTGGTCCTCCACAGCCACCCACAGAGACGGACACACATTAGACCTAGTTTTCACCCGCCTCTGCTCTCTTTCTAACTTCACCACCTCCCCGTTCCCCTAATCTGACCACCATCTACTCACTTTCTCATCCTGTCCTCCTTTCCTGGCACCCATGTCCAGCAACACGCGCACCCCCGCAGAAACCTTGCACACCTAGACACCCACGCGCTCTCTGACTCTATTCTACCGCTGGCATCCATATCCTCACTCCAAGACACAGACAGTGCAACTGCTTTCCACAATGCCACTCTCGCATCAGCTCTTGACACGGTCACCCCTCTCGCTCATGGAAGGATGAGACGTATCAACAGACAACCCTGGCACAATAACACCACTAAAAAGCTCCGGCAAGTGTGCAGGATTGCAGAGCGGCGCTGGAAGAAAACAAATTTGCAAGACGACTTCACTGCACTCAAACAGGCAACACTCGCTTTCAAATCTGCCCTCACCTCTGCTAAACAGGCCTACTTCACAACCCTCGTATCTTCCCTATCTTACAACCCAAAACAGTAATTCAAAACTATTAACTCCCTCCTCCGCCCACCACTGCCCCTTCCAACCTCCCTCATCTCTGCCGAGGACTTTGCCACCCACTTCAAAAATAAGATCGACCAAACAAGGCAAGTCTTCATCATTCAACCACCACAACCCCTTTGTATACCAGACCAATGCCCAAACCCCATAACCTCACTCTCCAACATCACTGAAGGGGAGCTTAATCGTCTCTTCTCCAAATCGCACCTCACAACCTGTGCACTCGACCCCCATCCCATCCCAGCTCCTCCCCAACCTCACCACCACACTTATCCCATCCCTAACCCACCTCTTCAACCTATCACTAACGTCCGGTACCTTCCCTTCTGCTTTAAAACATGCCACAATCACGCCTATCTTTAAAAAGCCAACCCTCAACCCAACCGCTATGTACAGCTATCGCCCAATATCACTGCTCCCATTTGCTTCTAAACTCCTGGAGCAGCATGTCCACTCTGAACTTTCCTCCCACCTATCATCTAACTTGCTCTTTGACAATCTACAATCTGGTTTCCGTCCCCATCACTCCACTGAGACAGCCCTGACCAAAATTACTAACGACCTACTTACAGCCAAATCAAACGGACAATACTCTATACTCCTGCTTCTAGACCTGTCCTGTGCATTCGACACAGTTGACCACTGCCTCCTACTTCAGATCCTCTCCTCCTTTGGCATCAAAGGCCTTGCCCTATCCTGAATCTACCTTTCCAACCGGACGTTCAGCGTCTCTCACTCCCACACTACCTCCTCATCCCACCCTCTCTCTGTTGGAATCCCCCAAGGTTCTGTTTTAGGACCTCTACTCTTCTCAATCTATACACTTGGTCTGGGGCAACTCATAAAGTCCCATGGATTCCAGTACCACCTTTATGCTGATGACACTCAGATCTACCTCTCTGGCCCAGACATCACCTCTCTGATTTCCAGAATCCCAGAGTGTCTATCAGCCATTTCCTCCTTGTTCTCCTCTTGCTTCCTCAAACTCAATGTGGACAAATCTGAACTCATCATCTTTCCTCTATCTCACAGATCTTCCTTACCTGACCTATCACAATTAATGACATCACGCTTTCCCCAGTACCGGAAGTCTGCTGCCTCGGAGTAACCTTTGACTCTGCCCTGTCCTTCAAACGCCACATCCAAGCTCTTTCTACCTCCTGTCGCCTCCAGCTCAAACATATTTCCAGAATCCGTCCTTTCTTCAACCCTCAATCTACTAAAATGCTTGTGCATGCCCTCATCATCTCCCGCCTCGACAACTGCAACATCCTTTTCTGTGATCTCCCTGCTAACACCCTCGCACCTCTCCAGTCCATCCTTAACTCTGCTGCCCAACTAATTCATCTTTCTCCTCGCTACTCCTCCGCTTCTCCCCTCTGCAAATCTCTTCACTGGCTCCCATTCCCTCAGAGTATCCAGTTCAAATTACTAATACAGACCTACAAGGCCATCTGTAACCTGTCTCCCCCATATATCTCTGAACTAATCTCCCGATATCTTTCCTCAAGTAATCTCCGGTCCTCCCAAGACCTAATTCTGTCCTCCCTCCACACTTATTCGCTCCTCACCCAACCGCCTCCAAGACTTCTCCCTAATAGCCCCTATCCTCTGGAATTCTTTGTCCCAACAAGTCCGACTATCAACCACATTCGGATCCTTCAGACGGAACCTGAAAACACAACTCTTCAGGAAAGCCTACAGCCTGCAATGATCCCCGCTGCCTCCTCACCACTACTGTAGATATGTATCCTCAACCAAGGGAGAAATGCAAAGTACTACATCTGGGCAATAAAAATGGAAAAAGCATATATAGAATGGGAGGAATAGGGCTAAGTGACAGCACATGTGAAAAAGACTTGGGTATACTAATAGATCACAGACTGAATATGAGTCAACAGTGTGATGCAGCAGCAAAAAAGGCAAATGCAATTCTAGGATGTATTAACAGAAGCATACAGTCTAGATCACGTGAAGTCATTATTTCCCTCTACTCCTCTTTGGTCAGACCTCATCTGGAATATTGTGTCCAGTTTTGGGCACCACATTTTAAAAAAGACATCAACAAACTGGAGCAAGTTCAGAAAAGAGCGACCAGAATGGTGACCGGTCTGCAAACCCTGTCTTATGAGGAAAGGTTGCAGGATTTGGGAATGTTTAGTTTGCAAAAGAGAAGACTGAGAGGAGACTTAATAGCTGTCTACAAATATCTAAAGGGCTGTCACATTGTAGAAGGATCAACTTTATTCTCATTTGCACAAGGAAAGACTAGAAGCAATGGGATGAAACTGAATGGGAAGAGACACAGATTAGATATTAGAAAAAACTTTTTGACAGTTAGAGTGATCAATGAGTGGAACAGGCTGCCACGAGAAGTGGTGAGTTCTCCTTCAATGGAAGTCTTCAAACAGAGGCTGGACAGACATCTGACTGGGATGATTTAGCGAATCCTGCTTTGAGCAGGGGGTTGGACCAGATGGCCCAGGAGGTCCCTTCCAACTCTACGATTCTATGATTCTATGATTCTATGATTCTAACACCGGAACTGCTTCAACCCACCAACCTACTGTCTCTTTCCCCACCATCCTGTAGCATGTAAAGCCTAAGTCACACATAGCGACTCATCAGTGATCCCGACAACGTGTCAGGATCGCTGGTGAGTCGCTATGTGATCGCTGGTGAGCTGTCACACAGACAGCTTCACCAGCGATCAGCACAGCTGACTCAGCAGCGATCTCGCTAGCGAGATCGCTATGTTTGAAGGGGCCTTTAGCCCGAAAGGGCAGGGTCCTCTCTCCCCTCTGTATCAGTCTGTCATTGTTAGTTTGTTTACTGTAAGTGATATCTGTAATTTATATGTAACCCCTTCTCATGTGCAGCACCATGGAATCAATTGTGCTATATAAATAAATAATAATAATAGTGCCAAAACCTAATAAAAGTGGCAATCACGAATTAGTGAACAAGTTAGTAAAATATCCCTGGTGGTCTGGGGCAGTGAAGTGAGATAATCCTCTCCAGTTAAAGTCTTCACGCTCCATTTTCCGTCAGCTCCTTGGTAATTGCCCAGTTTGCAATTTAGAGACTATGAAAGTAACTTGAGCTGCAAAATCTCTAGTAGGTCCTTCACTCAATACTCAGGGACCACCTCAACCCCCAGAGTTCACACGATTCCTATGCCCACCTTATGCCCCTTGGGCTATGCACCCCTCTTGCACAAAAGTTCTGCAGTTTTTTCTCTATGAAAGTCAACCATGGATTTGTATTTTTTAAAATTTTTTGAAAAATTTAAGAATTTTAGATTTGTCGTCGCATGAATTCTTTACACAAACACACGAGAAAAGAAGATCATAACGTAAAAGTAAACCCCCCTCCAAAAGTCCCTAAACCAGTTATTTTAAAGTGTTATTCACAAAATCAAATGTTATCCCCTATCCATAAAATAAGCTATATCTTAATGATCACTTGGGGTCTGAGCACTAGGAGCCCCCGTGAGATCGAAAACGGGATTCTGCAGGGGTCTTGAATGGAATGGAGACTTGCATTCTCGACTGGGACTATTGGTAAAAGTTGAGTACGGTGCTTGGTTTTTCTGGCAGTCCCATAGACAGTGAAAGGAGCGGAGGTCAAACAGTGGGACCCCCACTGACCCAGAGAACAGGGTCTCTGAAATGCACCATCAAAATGGAACACTGCTCATTCTGTATGAGACTACCTGAAGAAGTTGAGAGCTGAGCCCGGCCATCTCCAACTGTCCAATAATAAGTGAATGGAGCAGCGGTACGCATGCGCAGACACTGCTCCATTCTGACGCGCTATTTCAAAGAGCCCTGTTCTTGAGAAAATGGGGGTCCCAGCAGTCAGACGGATGCACAAAAACTAGCTGTTGTGTAGTAGAGCTGATAACCAGTGGGGTAGATCCTGCTGACCAGTTCCATATAAAAATTAAACTGGGGGGTATATTCTGCTGACTGGTTCCCTATAAAATTACACTATGGGGGTAGATCTTGTTGACCAGCTCCCTATAAAATTACACTATGGGGGTAGATCCTGCTGACCAGCTTCCTATAAAATTACACTATGGGGGTAGATCCTGCTGACCGATTCCCTATAAAATGACATTACAGGGTAGATCCTGCTGGCCAGCTCCCTATAAAATGACATTGTGTTAGCAGCGTCTACCCTTGTTAAGTGTCATCTATCCATAAGACAAGGTTGCCAGGTTACAGCACGTATGGCATATAATACGCAAAGTGCGATTTCGCTCCCGGCCCCTCTAATGGGCTAGGGCAGGTAAGTTGCGCTCATTGCATATATACATGTAATGTTCTGAATTAGTCATACAGTTAAACAGAGCAGAATAAATGCAGAACTGAAAGACTGAGACCTGCTAAATTCACAGACGGACAGGGGGAGGATTCGGCAGAACGCAGCCGGGATTACAGATACAAGGGAGGCACGCTAACCTCAATCCTGCCACAGAATGGGATGCAGATGGCCGAGGAATTCCCCATTACTGGGAAGTAATGATTTCATGAAATGCTGGAAGATTGCCCAGTGCACTAAACATAACACGGAGAGCGTGCGTTCCATGGTATTGTCTCCCTGAACCATCACTATGAATTTTCTGCTGTGCAATCCCTGATCCTTTCATAATAAGGATTGACCAGAAGTACTTCCTTCTCACCCCCATTGGCAAAGAGTTAAATCACAAAATCTTGACTTTTTGCAGCTGCCACTAGGGGGAGCTCAATGCATATGCACTGAGCTTCATTATAACAATGTGCAGTAGGCGCCCCCTAGTGCTGGATGCAGACTGACTAAATAACATTGGTTCACCCTTATCAACACTTTTTTTATATAACTTAAATGCATGTATTTTTTGCTAAAATGATTTATGGAATTGGGTTCTATTAAAAAAAATTGCATTGTTTGCCTTCCATTGCCAATTTGTGACACTGTTTATTGCTGGCTGCAGAATGGGTTAACTGAGAATCGGTCAGTGAGCGCATTCTGAAGTTCCAGTGGGAGAGCCCTTGTCTTTTTTTGAGCTCCTCTCAGCTCATTTATGACCACAGACTACATCAAAGTTGAATATGCGGGGAAACAAAGCCTGGAAAAGCCAAATGGTGAAACATTTTTAATGAAATCCAATTGAAAAAATGATTTTTAGGCATTAAGTTAAAAAAAAAAACAAAAAAAAAAACTGGCATGATACAGATAGGTTCTGGTAAAATCTTTATCCACAATGCTGCTTTTCTAACACCCTGCGGATTTTCCACTGGCATATCCAGACTTAAAGTGGATGTCCCAAATAGGCAAGTTATCACCTACCCTATGCATTGGGGATAACTTTATGCTCTATCTTGAGAATGAAATGACATAGCGAATGATCGCCTATACTTCATTCATTAACTATGGGACTGTCGGAGATAGTAGATTTCTGTCCAATAGACCATGAATGGAGGAGAGGTAGACAAGCAGCACAGCCATCTTTCCATAGAAACAAGACATTTCAGAGAAAAGATCTCGGAATTAACCAGACCCCCATCATTCAGCAAATTTACATCTGTCCTATGGATAAGTTGGGACAACCCTTTTAAAAGCCTCACGTGTGAACATGCCCGTTACCATTTTCCATGCAGTACTTTGTATGATTGCGGTTACTTTTTTTTTTTATTTAGTGGATACGTTTCAGCACTACAAAGCAGGTTTGGATGTATTTTTAATTAATGAAAACTTTTTTTTTTTCTTTTTTTCTTTTGCAAAAATAAGGCTCATCGCATTCTGCATTTAAATGACTCATTACCGTAAGTGATCAGCGGATACCTTTACTTCAAATGTCAGATGATGTGCCGTTCATTAGCATCCCTCCGCAATATCAAATTCTTGTTTGTGTTTTGTACACAGAATTAATTTTTAGGATTTTGGAAGGATCCGTATGGTAGAGACTTCATTTGTATGCACAGATGTGTCTGGAAGATCCAGAAAATTCTCCCTTCCATGCAAAAAAAAAAAAAAAATCCCATTCTCCCAATTGGTGGGGATTAGCATCTCTACTTCTTGGAACCCCTTCTGTTCGGACCTTCGCGGCATATGTGTTGCACATGGATATTTTTTTTTCTTCCAGAGGTTACAGACCCATTCTGATCCTAATGGTGGGCACACATCAAGCCCCTTCCAAGATGCACTCTAATTGACCTGCTGATACACTGTGACGAACTGCGCATCTGTGTCAGATGGACATGATCAGGACTGGATTTCAGCTTCTAGGTCACCGGTAGATCATCTCTAACCTATGACCCTACCAGCTGCAGGGGAAAGTGGATGCAAAAAAGTTAAGACCTCTCCAACTACAGGGTGGGTCATGCAAACTAGCCCCCCGCTTTGCATGTGCGGTTTGGACCAGATGACACTTATCAGGTCGCATTCATCAGAACTCTTAGCTTTCAGAAATGACCAAGGCTGTCATCTCCTTCCTTTCTCTACACGGAGGGCAGTAATGGCATGTGAGTTCAACATGGCATATAGCAGGGGTGGGGAACCTCAGGCCCCAGGGCCATTTACGGCCCTCAATGACCTTTATCAGGCCCCCGAGCAGATTCTCAGGGACCGCATTCCTGGGCAGGGAGCTGTATTTTGATTGCCACAATCTCATTAATTTCTTCTTGTTCTTTCAGCAGACACACGCAGTGTTCACTACTGAACAATGCAATGAAAGATTAAGTCATGAAACAAGTGCCAGAGCCAGGATGTACTTTGCGGGCGGAGTTTGTATGGCCCCTGAAGGATGGTATAAATATCCAAATGGCCCTTGGCAAAAAAAAGAATCCACACCCCTGGCATATAGTGATAGTGGAGACCCCCCCCAAGATCAGTCACAGAAACACGACCAGTCTATTTAGCTCAATAATTGGACCTTTCCATTCCACCAAAAAAGGATTAATGGTTTGGTGTAAACAGGGCTGGCCCGAACGTATAGGCGAACTAGGCGGCCGCCTAGGGCGCCGACCCAAAGGGGGCGCCAGAGAAAAAATAGAAAAAATTATAAAAAATCTTTTCAAAAGGCAAAAAGTTTTAGGGATGGAAAGAAAAGTGTACATATTTAAGGGCAAATATGACGCAAGAGAGGTTGGTTGGGTTGGCAACAATTTCAATAGAATCTGAAGTTGCTAAACAAATTAATCTCGGTGACTTAGTGTCATCCTCTTAAAAAAAAAAGGCAAGGAAACAAAAATTTTAATTACCGATGGTCGTTTTTGTTTTGTGTTATTGATTACTTTGTATATATATGTCCTATACAACTTTTCAGAAGATTAAAGAGTTAGGAGAGAGTTAATTAATCATTGTTGTTGTGGTTTATTTTGCTCCTAAATTTATATCCCAAGTTTTCATCTACTGCCAAGAATAGTAGGGGCGCAACAAAATAGTTTCGCCTAGGGCGCCGTAATCTCTCGGGCCGGCCCTGGGTGTAAACCAAATCTGTGGTCAATGCAAAAAAAACCCCACATGTTCACACACTCATCTTTGTTCCAGGAAAGGTTTAGAGAAGCCTCAGGGAATCGATGCAGGACAACGTTTCACCCGTGTAGTAAAATCACTTCACCTGAGGCCATCCTGTGCAAGGGTTAGAGAAGGGGAATAAACAGAAGGGTCCAGAGTATTTGCAATTGACTGGATACGATTGTAGGCAAAAACTTGGAATAAATTTTTCATTTCCGAGCTGCATCACCATTCATTTCACCATCTGGATAAAAATAAAATAATAATTTGGGGCACCGCTATGGGTACTTGGGAGTGTGGGTTCAGTGTTCTCTGAAGATAATGTGAACGCCAATGTGTAAAAGAAGCTGATCGTGAGCAGGAGGATTTTTTTTTATGGGAGTTCTCATTGTATAAGCAGAAAAGGCAGATTTGTCAATGCTAAACAGGTCCTGGTGACCATTGAAGTGAAAGAGAGTGGAGCTGCAGTACCAGAGAATGGCCACCGCACAGTGTACGGAGCTGTGCTACATCCAACATGCAGCCAGCTGATTGGTCGGGGTCCTGAGTATCGTATCACCTCCGATCTGATATTAATGACCTATTCTAAGGATAAGACATGCAAACCCATTTAACGTTGGCATATATTGGAGTAAGGTAATATTCACGGCAATAGCTGTTGCTACCTCTCCTCATTATCAGCGCCTCTGCCCTTTAACTCCATTAATGACAATGATTACGGAGGGACATCGTCCTTATAGACTGCAGAATCCACAGAAACTGTAAATATAATTAAAGTTATTAAACTCAACGTAATGTTCGTCCGCAGTCCCCATCTCATTAAAATCCAAGCCTCCTGATTGGTCAGCTGCTTGGCGGCTTCGCTGTTGTTTTCAGTGACTGGCAATTGCTAGGAATCAATGTATTAGATAATGGTCGATGCTAATGATCTATCTCCCCTGAAGACGCTCAGCGTCGATACTGCACTAACCCTAACATTCCTAATTAAAAAATGGGAGTATTTGCCATATTGACATAACGCTTCCCGTCAAGGTTCATCCTGCAGCTGACAAGTGTCAAGGGAGAAAAAAATAGATTTCGGTATTGAACGGAATTAAAGGAACACTATGGGCAAACCGTATACAATGAAAAGACTCCTTACTCCTAGTTATCAGTTTATTTGTGCTTTTCCACTAGGAATTATAAAGGAATGTGTTTAGATGCATTGTTTGGTTAATGAATCTATACATTTAATAGAATATTGGTTTCTTATACTGAGCTCCAATTCCCCTGTATAGTCATAAAATTAAATAAAATTCTTACTGCCTGTAGCCACCACTAGAGGGAGCTCACTGCACACTGTTTTATCATTTGGCAAGATGTTGTATGCACCAGCGCTCATCAGCTCCCCCTAGTGGTTGCTCCAGACAGCCGGAATTCTATCTAACTTTTCATCTGTGCAGTTGATCTTGAGTTCTGTATCAGGAAAATGGAGTCCTGACAAAGATAAAACCTAAATAGCATAGATTGCTTGAGCTAAAGATTACGCAGAGATCCACTTTAAGATACAGTTCCCTTTAAACATAGTTACAGATGGCCCTTTGCCTTTAATGATTGTTTCCTTGCTTATTGCGATGGGACTAAGCTCAACATATTTTGTATTTCTCACAGTTCGGACGGACAGAAGTTATTGATAACACACTGAATCCAGATTTTGTCCGTAAATTCGTGCTGGATTATTTCTTTGAAGAGAAGCAGAACCTGAGGTTTGACGTGTGAGTATATTACACAGTTTCAATGATTATATTGCAGCATAAAAATGCCAAATAACCGAACATAAAAAACAAAAACTTTGCAATGGAACCAAATTAAAAATGTCCTATCGTTTTCTGTGTACATGTGTGTATTGATTCTGCAATCTCATTGATTATTCTGTTATACTGTATCTCCTACACTGGGCTGTTATACCTCCTACACTGGGCTGTTATACCTCCTACACTGGGCTGTTATATCTCCTACACTGGGCTGATATACCTCCTACACTGGGCTGTTATACCTCCTACACTGGGCTGTTATACCTCCTACACTGGGCTGTTATATCTCCTACACTGGGCTGATATACCTCCAACACTGGGCTGTTATACCTCCTACACTGGGCTGTTATACCTCCAACACTGGGCTGTTATACCTCCAACACTGGGCTGTTATATTTCCTACACTGGGCTGATATACCTCCTACACTGGGCTGTTATACCTCCAACACTGGGCTGTTATACCTCCAACACTGGGCTGTTATACCTCCAACACTGGGCTGTTATATCTCCTACACTGGGCTGTTATATTTCCTACACTTGGCTGTTATACACTGGGCTGTTATATCTCCTACACTGGGCTGTTATACCTCCTACACTGGGCTGTTATACCTCCTACACTGGGCTGTTATACCTCCTACACTGGGCTGTTGTACCTCCTACACTGGGCTGTTATACCTCCTACACTGGGCTGTTATATCTCCTACACTGGGCTGATATACCTCCTACACTGGGCTGTTATACCTCCTACACTGGGCTGTTATACCTCCTACACTGGGCTGTTATACCTCCTACACTGGGCTGTTATACCTCCAACACTGGGCTGTTATATTTCCTACACTTGACTGTTATACACTGGGCTGTTATATTTCCTACACTTGGCTGTTATATCTCCTACACTGGGCTGTTATATCTCCTACACTGGGCTGTTATATCTCCTACACTGGGCCGTTATATCTCCTATACTGGGCCGTTATATCTCTTACACTGGGCCGTTATATCTCCTACACTGGGCCGTTATATCTCCTACACTGGGCCGTTATATTTCCTACACTGGGCCGTTATATCTCCTACACTGGGCCGTTATATCTCCTACACTGGGCCGTTATATCTCCTACACTGGGCTGTTATATCTCCTACACTGGGCCGTTATATCTCCTATACTGGGCCGTTATATCTCTTACACTGGGCCGTTATATCTCCTACACTGGGCCGTTATATCTCCTACACTGGGCCGTTATATCTCCTACACTGGGCCGTTATATCTCTTACACTGGGCCGTTATATCTCCTACACTGGGCCGTTATATCTCCTACACTGGGCCGTTATATTTCCTACACTGGGCTGTTATATCTCCTACACTGGGCCGTTATATCTCCTATACTGGGCCGTTATATCTCTTACACTGGGCCGTTATATCTCCTACACTGGGCCGTTATATCTCCTACACTGGGCCGTTATATCTCCTACACTGGGCCGTTATATTTCTTACACTGGGCTGTTATATCTCCTACACTGGGCTGCTATATTTCCTACACTGGGCCGTTATATCTCTTACACTGGGCCGTTATATCTCCTACACTGGGCCGTTATATCTCCTACACTGGGCTGTTATATTTCTTACACTGGGCTGTTATATCTCCTACACTGGGCCGTTATATTTCCTACACTGGGCTGTTATATCTCTTACACTGGGCCGTTATATCTCCTACACTGGGCCGTTATATCTCCTACACTGGGCTGTTATATTTCCTACACTGGGCCGTTATATCTCCTACACTGGGCCGTTATATTTCTTACACTGGGCTGTTATATCTCCTACACTGGGCCGTTATATTTCCTACACTGGGCCGTTATATCTCTTACACTGGGCCGTTATATCTCCTACACTCGGCCGTTATATCTCCTACACTGGGCTGTTATATTTCCTACACTGGGCCGTTATATCTCCTACACTGGGCCGTTATATCTCCTACACTGGGCCGTTATATCTCCTACACTGGGCCGTTATATCTCCTACAGTGGGCCGTTATATCTCCTACACTGGGCTGTTATATTTCCTACACTGGGCCGTTATATCTCCTACACTGGGCCGTTATATCTCCTACACTGGGCCGTTATATCTTCTACACTGGGCCGTTATATCTCCTACACTGGGCCGTTATATCTTCTACACTGGGCTGTTATATTTCCTACACTGGGCTGTTATATCTCCTACACTGGGCCGTTATATCTCCTACACTGGGCCGTTATATCTCCTACACTGGGCCGTTATATTTCCTACACTGGGCCGTTATATCTCTTACACTGGGCCGTTATATCTCCTACACTGGGCCGTTATATCTCCTACACTGGGCTGTTATATCTCCTACACTGGGCCGTTATATCTCCTACACTGGGCTGTTATATCTCCTACACTGGGCCGTTATATCTCCTACACTGGGCCGTTATATCTCCTACACTGGGCCGTTATATCTCCTACACTGGGCTGTTATATCTCCTACACTGGGCCGTTATATCTCCTACACTGGGCCGTTATATCTCCTACACTGGGCCGTTATATTTCCTACACTGGGCCGTTATATTTCCTACACTGGGCCGTTATATCTCCTACACTGGGCCGTTATATCTCCTACACTGGGCCGTTATATCTCCTACACTGGGCCGTTATATCTCCTACACTGGGCCGTTATATCTCCTACACTGGGCCGTTATATCTCCTACACTGGGCCGTTATATCTCCTACACTGGGCCGTTATATCTCCTACACTGGGCCGTTATATTTCCTACACTGGGCCGTTATATCTCTTACACTGGGCCGTTATATCTCCTACACTGGGCCGTTATATCTCCTACACTGGGCCGTTATATCTCCTACACTGGGCCGTTATATCTCCTACACTGGGCCGTTATATTTCTTACACTGGGCCATTATATTTCCTACACTGGGCCGTTATACCTCCTACACTGGGCTTTTATACCTCCTACACTTGTCCGTTATACTGTACCTCCTACACTGGCAGGCTCGGACTGGCCCATAAGGGAACAGGGGAATCCCCCGGTGGGCCCCTGTGCAAACATGGGCCCCAACCCCACTATATGGGAAGTACTTGTCATAATTCTCATGATTTACTGTACAGAAAAGAGCAGCATCTCATCATTGACTAACCAAACTACCCAATTTATTATTATATAGAGATACAGGTAAATTTGTGAACGAGGGTAGTGCAATATTTGTATGCAGGTGAAAAGTGGGCCCCCAAAGTCATTTTTACTGGTGGGCCCTTGGCACCCCAGTCCGACACTGTACACTGATCTATTATACCTCCTACACTGGTCCGTTATACTGTACCTCCTACACTGGTCTATTATACCTCCTACACTGGGATGTTATATGTCTTACACTGGGCCGTTATATCTCCTACACTGGTCTATTATACCTCCTACACTGGGCTGTGACATCTCTTTCACTGGGCCGTTATATCGCCTACACTGGGCTGTTATAGCGCCTACACTGGACTGGTATAGCTCCTACACTGGACTGTTATAGCTCTTACTTTGGTCTATAATGCCTCCTACACTGGGCTGTTATATCTCCTACACTGGGCCGTTATATATCTTACACTGGGCCGTTATATCTCCTACACTGGGCCGTTATATCTCCTACACTGGGCTGTTATATTTCTTACACTAGGCTGTTATATCGCCTACACTGGGCTGTTATACCTCCTACACTGG
This sequence comes from Dendrobates tinctorius, assembly GCF_039654945.1. Classification (NCBI taxonomy): domain Eukaryota; kingdom Metazoa; phylum Chordata; class Amphibia; order Anura; family Dendrobatidae; genus Dendrobates; species Dendrobates tinctorius. The sequence goes on along the minus strand of NW_027361695.1, from coordinate 2,220,952 downwards.
GCTGTTATACCTCCTACACTGGGCTGTTATATCTCCTACACTGGGCTGTTATTCCTCCTACACTGGGCTGTTATACCTCCTACACTGGGCTGTTATATCTCCTACACTGGGCTGTTATTCCTCCTACACTGGGCTGTTATATCTCCTACACTGGGTTGTTATATTTCCTACACTGGGTTGTTATATCTCCTACACTGGGCTGTTATATCTCCTACACTGGGCTGTTATATCTCCTACACTGGGTTGTTATATCTCCTACACTGGGCTGTTATATTTCCTACACTGGGTTGTTATACCTCCTACACTTGGCTGTTATATCTCCTACACTGGGCTGTTATATCTCCTACACTGGGTTGTTATATCTCCTACACTGGGCTGTTATATTTCCTACACTGGGCTGTTATATCTCCTACACTGGGCTGTTATATCTCCTACACTGGGCTGTTATATCTCCTACACTGGGCTGTTATATCTCCTATACTGGGCCGTTATATCTCTTACACTGGGCCGTTATATCTCCTACACTGGGCCGTTATATCTCCTACACTGGGCCGTTATATCTCCTACACTGGGCCGTTATATTTCTTACACTGGGCTGTTATATCTCCTACACTGGGCTGCTATATTTCCTACACTGGGCCGTTATATCTCTTACACTGGGCCGTTATATCTCCTACACTGGGCCGTTATATCTCCTACACTGGGCTGTTATATTTCTTACACTGGGCTGTTATATCTCCTACACTGGGCCGTTATATTTCCTACACTGGGCTGTTATATCTCTTACACTGGGCCGTTATATCTCCTACACTGGGCCGTTATATCTCCTACACTGGGCTGTTATATTTCCTACACTGGGCCGTTATATCTCCTACACTGGGCCGTTATATTTCTTACACTGGGCTGTTATATCTCCTACACTGGGCCGTTATATTTCCTACACTGGGCCGTTATATCTCTTACACTGGGCCGTTATATCTCCTACACTCGGCCGTTATATCTCCTACACTGGGCTGTTATATTTCCTACACTGGGCCGTTATATCTCCTACACTGGGCCGTTATATCTCCTACAGTGGGCCGTTATATCTCCTACACTGGGCTGTTATATTTCCTACACTGGGCCGTTATATCTCCTACACTGGGCCGTTATATCTTCTACACTGGGCCGTTATATCTCCTACACTGGGCCGTTATATCTTCTACACTGGGCTGTTATATTTCCTACACTGGGCTGTTATATCTCCTACACTGGGCCGTTATATCTCCTACACTGGGCCGTTATATCTCCTACACTGGGCCGTTATATTTCCTACACTGGGCCGTTATATCTCTTACACTGGGCCGTTATATCTCCTACACTGGGCCGTTATATCTCCTACACTGGGCTGTTATATCTCCTACACTGGGCCGTTATATCTCCTACACTGGGCTGTTATATCTCCTACACTGGGCCGTTATATCTCCTACACTGGGCCGTTATATCTCCTACACTGGGCCGTTATATCTCCTACACTGGGCTGTTATATCTCCTACACTGGGCCGTTATATCTCCTACACTGGGCCGTTATATCTCCTACACTGGGCCGTTATATTTCCTACACTGGGCCGTTATATTTCCTACACTGGGCCGTTATATCTCCTACACTGGGCCGTTATATCTCCTACACTGGGCCGTTATATCTCCTACACTGGGCCGTTATATCTCCTACACTGGGCCGTTATATCTCCTACACTGGGCCGTTATATCTCCTACACTGGGCCGTTATATCTCCTACACTGGGCCGTTATATCTCCTACACTGGGCCGTTATATTTCCTACACTGGGCCGTTATATCTCTTACACTGGGCCGTTATATCTCCTACACTGGGCCGTTATATCTCCTACACTGGGCCGTTATATCTCCTACACTGGGCCGTTATATCTCCTACACTGGGCCGTTATATTTCTTACACTGGGCCATTATATTTCCTACACTGGGCCGTTATACCTCCTACACTGGGCTTTTATACCTCCTACACTTGTCCGTTATACTGTACCTCCTACACTGGCAGGCTCGGACTGGCCCATAAGGGAACAGGGGAATCCCCCGGTGGGCCCCTGTGCAAACATGGGCCCCAACCCCACTATATGGGAAGTACTTGTCATAATTCTCATGATTTACTGTACAGAAAAGAGCAGCATCTCATCATTGACTAACCAAACTACCCAATTTATTATTATATAGAGATACAGGTAAATTTGTGAACGAGGGTAGTGCAATATTTGTATGCAGGTGAAAAGTGGGCCCCCAAAGTCATTTTTACTGGTGGGCCCTTGGCACCCCAGTCCGACACTGTACACTGATCTATTATACCTCCTACACTGGTCCGTTATACTGTACCTCCTACACTGGTCTATTATACCTCCTACACTGGGATGTTATATGTCTTACACTGGGCCGTTATATCTCCTACACTGGTCTATTATACCTCCTACACTGGGCTGTGACATCTCTTTCACTGGGCCGTTATATCGCCTACACTGGGCTGTTATAGCGCCTACACTGGACTGGTATAGCTCCTACACTGGACTGTTATAGCTCTTACTTTGGTCTATAATGCCTCCTACACTGGGCTGTTATATCTCCTACACTGGGCCGTTATATATCTTACACTGGGCCGTTATATCTCCTACACTGGGCCGTTATATCTCCTACACTGGGCTGTTATATTTCTTACACTAGGCTGTTATATCGCCTACACTGGGCTGTTATACCTCCTACACTGGGCTGTTATACCTCCTACACTGGGCTGTTATATCTCCTACACTGGGCTGTTATTCCTCCTACACTGGGCTGTTATACCTCCTACACTGGGCTGTTATATCTCCTACACTGGGCTGTTATTCCTCCTACACTGGGCTGTTATATCTCCTACACTGGGTTGTTATATTTCCTACACTGGGTTGTTATATCTCCTACACTGGGCTGTTATATCTCCTACACTGGGCTGTTATATCTCCTACACTGGGTTGTTATATCTCCTACACTGGGCTGTTATATTTCCTACACTGGGTTGTTATACCTCCTACACTTGGCTGTTATATCTCCTACACTGGGCTGTTATATCTCCTACACTGGGTTGTTATATCTCCTACACTGGGCTGTTATATTTCCTACACTGGGCTGTTATATCTCCTACACTGGGCTGTTATATCTCCTACACTGGGCTGTTATATCTCCTACACTGGGCTGTTATATCTCCTACACTGGGCTGTTATACCTCTTCCACTGGGCTGTTATATCTCCTACACTGGGCTGTTATATCTCCTACACTGGGCTGTTATTCCTCCTACACTGGGCTGTTATATCTCCTACACTGGGTTGTTATATTTCCTACACTGGGTTGTTATATCTCCTACACTGGGCTGTTATATCTCCTACACTGGGCTGTTATATCTCCTACACTGGGTTGTTATATCTCCTACACTGGGCTGTTATATTTCCTACACTGGGTTGTTATATCTCCTACACTGGGCTGTTATATCTCCTACACTGGGCTGTTATATCTCCTACACTGGGCTGTTATATCTCCTACACTGGGTTGTTATATCTCCTACACTGGGCTGTTATATTTCCTACACTGGGTTGTTATACCTCCTACACTTGGCTGTTATATTTCCTACACTGGGCTGTTATATCTCCTACACTGGGTTGTTATATCTCCTACACTGGGCTGTTATATTTCCTACACTGGGCTGTTATATCTCCTACACTGGGCTGTTATATCTCCTACACTGGGCTGTTATATCTCCTACACTGGGCTGTTATACCTCTTCCACTGGGCTGTTACATCTCCTACACAGCTACACTGGGCTGTTATATCTCCTACATTGGGATTGTAGTGCAGCGGTATCCACACTGAGCAGTGATGAGGCAGTGACCCAGCAAAGTTCCAAACAAAAGTCTCTTTAATGCTTACTCACAGCAAAACACAGCATACAATATCCTCCGGATTGCAGCCGGGAAACAGGACAGTCAACCTCTGGATCGCAGCTGGGCACAAGACAGTCCACCTCCGGTTCTCAGCCGGGTACATATCTTCCAGATTACAGTCACTAAACACGCCAGTCCACTTTCATGACCGGTTACCATGGGCGACTGCACCACCGTGTACGCTGTGGGTGCCAGGCCTTTCAGCTCCCTTGGCTGTTTGGTTCTGCTTGCCTGTGTTCCCTCACACAGGTGGAGCTCTGCAGAGCCCTCTGCTCTGCACTCTTACAAACACCAAACTGACACTGACCCTGACACACCCAAACCCTTTACTGCGGGGCTTTTAACTGGAATATGTGCCCTTGGGCCACATGGAAAACCCAGGCCAGGAATGAAATGAACTGCACCACTAACATCCTGCAGTCTGTTTCAAAACACAAAAGCCCAGAGCAGGTTTTCCCTAAATCTGCCTTGGACAACCAGCATGTCCAAGACCTATACTCACTTTTATTCTGCATTGCCACCACTGCTACGCCTGTGACTGAAATGACCTCAATACGCCTCCGTGCGCATCCTGGGGGGAACACACAGGGATTCCTACATGTGACACCAGTCACGGCCTCACAGGATGTTCACGTATAGTGATGACGATGACTATATGTGTGTATTAAGGTCGGAGAGAATGTGGGACATTCAGGATGCATTGAGAGATATTTGTTACTGTGGCAACACATCCCCGGTCCTGCTGGGAGGACGCCTATTAACCCTTCCCTACCAGGGGGACTGTTACGTGTAATAGATGTGGATCTATTTATAATACATATATCTCTGTTGGTGACCGACATACACCACGGCCATCAGGCTCCTTACCAAGAAATGAGCAAAAAATTATTGCCGAAAAAAAAAAATATAGATGGATCAAAGATAGAGAGATCAATAAATAAAAAGATAGTTAAATAGATAAATTGATCATAGCTAGATAATTACGGTAAATGGATAAAAAAAGTATAAAATACGGTAGATAACAGATAAATCGTAGATTGATCAAATAATAGATAAACAAGTAGAGAGATAAATAGATATGTAATTGAAGAATCAATAGATATAGAATAAAAGAATAATAGATACAGACAAGATGTTCTTGCATTAAATATGTTTCTAATTGGACTTTTTTTTGTATAATCAAACAATATTCCCAACTTTTAGGGTTATATATTATTAGGATGCTTTTATGATAAACAGTAGTCCTGAGTGATTATCGCTGGATGGGCATCTTGCATATTTTAAATCCACGTTGAACTGATCTGTAATATCAAGAAGATATTGCTAACTATTCCCTAGGGGGCGGGGACAGTTACTCAGGGGCGTATGTTAAGGAGGAGTCTCATCTGCATATTCAGAATTGAAAATTATCTATTACTCTTCTCCTTCGTCTCTCTCATTTTCTTATGTCGTGTGAATTGTTGCAATCTGCTCAGTTAAACACGACAAAGCTTTTATCATTGTTTCCTGTATAAATATCCTTGGTAATGGAATAACAAATCATTCGTATGGTCTGTATTGTTATATTAGTGATGGGACCTGGTAATTGCCAAACAATTATCAAGCAATTTGGGATTTAATTGTTAAAAAAGGGAACGGGGACAATAACCCGTTGGCCATGGGCCTTTATACCATCGATGTTGTCAATCCAGATGCAGCTATTGTGGTAGATCTATATATATATATAAAATGAATGTATGTATGTGTGTATCACCAACCAATCACGAAGCATCTTTCATTTCACCAGAGCTGTTTAAAAGAAGCTGAGCTGTGATTGCTTGGTATGAACAACAGTTTTCCTGCACCAGAAAACACTTCAGCAGATACTGACCGGGTGGGAGAAATCTAGAATCCCCGGGAACATAAGCTCCCAGCCATTGTCTGCCCCCCAGAAAGGAGCAGAGAGCACAGGACAGAAATGAATCCCCCCCTCCCTACCCATATCCCCATCACACATCCTCCATCCCATAGGCACATCTTCCCTCTTAAAGGGATCTCCGGTATGGAAGTCAGGGCAAATCCATCCAGCGATTTGGTTTTGACCCCAGGCTGACAGGATGATGTGGGATATTAGGGGTAGTAGTCCGGTGGCTCTGATGGGATGATGTGGGATATTAGGGGTAGTAGTTCGGTGACTCTGGCTGATGGGATGATGTGGGATATTAGGGGTAGTAGTTCGGTGACTCTGGCTGATGGGACAATGTGGGATATTAGGGGTAGAAGCCCGGTGGCTCTGGCTGACGGGATGAGGTGGGATATTAGGGGTAGTAGTTCGGTGACTCTGGCTGATGGGACAATGTGGGATATTAGGGGTAGTAGTCCGGTGGCTCTGGCTGACGGGATGAGGTGGGATATTAGGGGTAGTAGTCCGGTGGCTCTGGCTGATGGGATGATGTGGGATATTAGGGGTAGTAGTCCGGTGGCTCTGGCTGATGGGATGATGTGGAATATTAGGGCCGGGGTAGTAGTTCGGTGGCTCTGGCTGATGGGACGATGTGGGATATTAGGGGTAGTAGTCTGGTGGCTCTGGCTGACTGAATGATGTGGGATGTTAGGGGTAGTAGTCCGGTGTTTCTGGATGAAGGGATGAGGTGGGATATTATAGTGAATGTGGCTATGTGGAGAGAGCGGGGCTGTACACTCAGCTTTATATATATATATATATATATATAGAGAGAGAGAGAGAGATATAATCATTATAATTTGTTATAACTAATCGTAGTTAGTTACTATGCCCGGGCACTTCAGCTAGTAATAACTAATTGTAATATTGCCCTTCCTCCGGGCATTCCAGGATGAGTTCAGTGAACTTTCTAGCTATTATACCCTTGCCGGCTAAAAGCAGGACCACATAGGCCCATATTGTCCAAATAAATAATGGGTCATTAAGGATCTACAGAAAGCAAACTGTGAGCAGTAACATTTCAATACCCCAAACTGGTACAGGAAAGATGGATATCTTTGTACCGTGTTAGCCAGTAGATAGAAAAATATTCAGAATTGAGAGTCCTCAGTGGTTGATACCTTTTAATGGCTAACTGAAAAGATGGTAACACATTGCAAGCTTTCGAGACTACTCAGGTCTCTTCATCAGGCATAGACTAATACAAAACAGATTTTGTATTAGTCTATGCCTGATGAAGAGACCTGAGTAGTCTCGAAAGCTTGCAATGTGTTACCATCTTTTCAGTTAGCCATTAAAAGGTATCAACCACTGAGGACTCTCAATCCTGAATATTTTTCTACCCCAAACTGGGTAATTTAAGGACTTGCTATAAATATGTAAATCTATTACCCGCGCTTAATGCCGCTGTTTTCCTGAGTCCGAGGATGTTTTTCCTTTGTTCCTGCGCCTCTCCGTTCCCGATATATGGCCCTCTTTTCCTTGTATAGTATATTTATCCAGATGGGTGTGGTCTTGAACACATCTTCTTAAGGATCACACCCACTTGGCTAAGACTTGAATTCAAAGAAGAGGCCGTATCTCAGGAATGAAAAGGAGCAGGAACAAAAGAAAAACAATGCTGAATTCAGGAGAACAGGGACATTAACACCAGGTAGTATATATATATAGATATATATATATATATATATATATGTATGTGTGTGTGTATATATATATATATATATATATATATAATTTTTTTTTTTTTTTTTTTTATTTATTTTTTGGCAAGTGACAGATCCACTTTAAGTGTTCTTTTAGGACACCCGCCCAAAGGACCTGGAATGCCAACTTTTGCATGGGGTGTGAATACATATTTTGTAGTTCAGTTCACAAGACTGGCCTGGTAAAATCAGAACTGCAGGCAAGGATGAGACATAGTATAGTTTAACGGTAGGCTCTCATGGGGGCTGAGGAACCCTACTCCAAGGATCAAGGATGGAAATAAAAATTTGGAGCCCTAAGATCCTGGAGTGGAGGGGTGTGATAACATGAAGCAAAATTAGGAGTGCGCTTCTTTTCAGAGTCACAGGTATTGGAAGAGCAATGGTAGCAGCCACATCCTGGCTATGGGGCTAAAAGGCACATGGTAGGTTGCGGACTCGTCTCATTCTGTTGTATCATGAATTGAATAAGTCCATTTGTAGTGAATAAAGCAGCAGATTATCCGCTATCTATGAGTAAACTCTATTGACTGACACGGGGATCCGCTTGCTCACCTGCAGCTGTATGTGCGAGCACGTTTAATGCAAATCATCAGTACAGTTTGTGGGCCATCAGCAGGGACTCGGATAGAGATGCTACATATCAAGACTTTGGCGTCAAGGGACCGGTGTGAATAATTCGAAAGGAGAATCTCACCAGGAAACAACTTGCATCGACCTCAGAACCGGGGGGGGGGAGAGGTGCAGATTACATGTCAATCTTTACGTTGCTTTTGTCAGGCTGAAAAAAGCTGAATGGTGTCAGACAAGAAAACATCAGTATTTCCAGCATGTTCAGGATTTATATACACAAGGGGGCACCGAGCTGTTTATGAATACAGAAACATCTGACTTGTGGCGGACTGTCAGTTGTGTGTTAATACCCCTTCTTTTCATGTCGATTTCTTCCAGGCTGCCGAGTACATTGATTTTTCACCAAATAGTTACATATACTGTAGTTCCATAGTATTGTAGAAAAAAAAGAGGCATATCCACAAGTTTAATTGAGGGATGGGAAAGGAGGAGAAGGAGAAATTGTACGACCATAATGCAAGAACCCAGATCCTTCTCTACAAGTGACTCGCCTAGTTTTTCTCCCCCTAGAATATATGATGTCTGCATATTATTATACCCAGATCCTTCTCTACAAGTGACTCTCCTAGTTTTACTCCCCCTAGAATATATGATGTCTGCATATTATTATACCCAGATCCTTCTCTACAAGTGACTCTCCTAGTTTTACTCCCCCTAGAACATATGATGTCTGCATATTATTATACCCAGATCCTTCTCTACAAGTGACTCTCCTAGTTTTACTCCCCTAGAACATATGATGTCTGCATATTATTACACCCAGATCCTTCTCTACAAGTGACTCGCCTAGTTTTTCTCCCCTAGAACATATGATGTCTGCATATTATTACACCCAGATCCTTCTCTACAAGTGACTCGCCTAGTTTTACTCCCCTAGAACATATGATGTTTGCATATTATTACACCCAGATCCTTCTCTACAAGTGACTCTCCTAGTTTTACTCCCCTAGAACATATGATGTTTGCATATTATTACACCCAGATCCTTCTCTACAAGTGACTCGCCTAGTTTTTCTCCCCTAGAACATATGATGTCTGCATATTATTACACCCAGATCCTTCTCTACAAGTGACTCTCCTAGTTTTACTCCCCTAGAACATATGATGTCTGCATATTATTACACCCAGATCCTTCTCTACAAGTGACTCTCCTAGTTTTACTCCCCTAGAACATATGATGTCTGCATATTATTACACCCAGATCCTTCTCTACAAGTGACTCTCCTAGTTTTACTCCCCTAGAACATATGATGTCTGCATATTATTACACCCAGATCCTTCTCTACAAGTGACTCTTCTAGTTTTTCTCCCCTAGAACATATGATATCTGAATATTATTACACCCAGATCCTTCTCTACAAGTGACTCTCCTAGTTTTACTCCCCCTAGAATATATGATTTCTGCATATTATTATACCCAGATCCTTCTATACAAGTGACTCTCCCAGTTTTACTCCCCTAGAACATATGATGTCTGAATATTATTACACCCAGATCCTTCTCTACAAGTGACTCTCCTAGTTTTACTCCTCCTAGAACATATGATGTCTGCATATTATTATACCCAGATCCTTCTCTACAAGTGACTCTCCGAGTTTTACTCCTCCTAGAACATATGTCTGCATATTATTACACCCAGATGCTTCTCTACAAGTGACTCTCCTAGTTTTACTCCCCTAGAACATATGATGTCTGCATATTATTACACCCAGATGCTTCTCTACAGTGACTCTCCTAGTTTTACTCCCCTAGAACATATGATGTCTGCATATTATTATACCCAGATCCTTCTCTACAAGTGACTCTTCTAGTTTTACTCCCCTAGAACATATGATGTCTGAATATTATTACACCCAGATGCTTCTCTACAGTGACTCTCCTAGTTTTACTCCCCTAGAACATATGATGTCTGAATATTATTACACCCAGATGCTTCTCTACAGTGACTCTCCTAGTTTTACTCCCCTAGAACATATGATGTCTGCATATTATTATACCCAGATCCTTCTCTACAAGTGACTCTCCTAGTTTTACTCCCCTAGAACATATGATATCTGAATATTATTACACCCAGATCCTTCTCTACAAGTGACTCTCCTAGTTTTACTCCCCTAGAACATATGATGTCTGCATATTATTACACCCAGATCCTTCTCTACAAGTGACTCGCCTAGTTTTTCTCCCCTAGAACATATGATGTCTGCATATTATTACACCCACATCCTTCTCTACAAGTGACTCTCCTAGTTTTACTCCCCCTAGAATATATGATGTCTGCATATTATTATACCCAGATCCTTCTCTACAAGTGACTCTTCTAGTTTTACTCCCCTAGAACATATGATGTCTGCATATTATTACACCCAGATCCTTCTCTACAAGTGACTCGCCTAGTTTTTCTTCCCTAGAACATATGATGTCTGCATATTATTACACCCAGATCCTTCTCTACAAGTGACTCTCCTAGTTTTACTCCCCCTAGAATATATGATGTCTGCATATTATTATACCCAGATCCTTCTCTACAAGTGACTCTCCTAGTTTTACTCCCCTAGAACATATGATGTCTGCATATTATTACACCCAGATCCTTCTCTACAAGTGACTCTCCTAGTTTTACTCCCCCTAGAACATATGATGTCTGCATATTATTATACCCAGATCCTTCTCTACAAGTGACTCTTCTAGTTTTACTCCCCTAGAACATATGATGTCTGAATATTATTATACCCAGATCCTTCTCTACAAGTGACTCTCCTAGTTTTACTCCCCCTAGAACATATGATGTCTGCATATTATTAAACCCAGATCCTTCTCTACAAGTGACTCTTCTAGTTTTACTCCCCTAGAACATATGATGTCTGCATATTATTATACCCAGATCCTTCTCTACAAGTGACTCTTCTAGTTTTACTCCCCTAGAACATATGATGTCTGAATATTATTACACCCAGCTGCTTCTCTACAGTGACTCTCCTAGTTTTACTCCCCTAGAACATATGATGTCTGCATATTATTATACCCAGATCCTTCTCTACAAGTGACTCTCCTAGTTTTACTCCCCTAGAACATATGATGTCTGCATATTATTACACCCAGATCCTTCTCTACAAGTGACTCTCCTAGTTTTACTCCCCCTAGAATATATGATGTCTGCATATTATTATACCCAGATCCTTCTCTACAAGTGACTCTTCTAGTTTTACTCCCCTAGAACATATGATGTCTGCATATTATTACACCCAGATCCTTCTCTACAAGTGACTCGCCTAGTTTTTCTTCCCTAGAACATATGATGTCTGCATATTATTACACCCAGATCCTTCTCTACAAGTGACTCTCCTAGTTTTACTCCCCCTAGAATATATGATGTCTGCATATTATTATACCCAGATCCTTCTCTACAAGTGACTCTCCTAGTTTTACTCCCCTAGAACATATGATGTCTGCATATTATTACACCCAGATCCTTCTCTACAAGTGACTCTCCTAATTTTACTCCCCCTAGAACATATGATGTCTGCATATTATTATACCCAGATCCTTCTCTACAAGTGACTCTTCTAGTTTTACTCCCCTAGAACATATGATGTCTGCATATTATTACACCCAGATCCTTCTCTACAAGTGACTCGCCTAGTTTTTCTCCCCTAGAACATATGATGTCTGCATATTATTACACCCAGATCCTTCTCTACAAGTGACTCTCCTAGTTTTACTCCCCTAGAACATATGATGTCAGCATATTATTACACCCAGATCCTTCTCTACAAGTGACTCTCCTAGTTTTACTCCCCTAGAACATATGATGTCTGCATATTATTATACCCAGATCCTTCTCTACAAGTGACTCCTAGTTTTACTCCCCTAGAACATATGATGTCCACATATTATTATACCCAGATCCTTCTCTACAAGTGACTCGCCTAGTTTTTCTTCCCTAGAACATATGATGTCTGCATATTATTACACCCAGATCCTTCTCTACAAGTGACTCTCCTAGTTTTACTCCCCCTAGAACATATGTCTGCATATTATTACACCCAGATCCTTCTCTACAAGTGACTCTCCTAGTTTTACTCCCCTAGAACATATGATGTCTGCATATTATTATACCCAGATCCTTCTCTACAAGTGACTCCTAGTTTTACTCCCCTAGAACATATGATGTCCACATATTATTACACCCAGATCCTTCTCTACAAGTGACTCGCCTAGTTTTTCTCCCCTAGAACATATGATGTCTGCATATTATTACACCCAGATCCTTCTCTACAAGTGACTCTCCTAGTTTTACTCCCCTAGAACATATGATGTCTGCATATTATTATACCCAGATCCTTCTCTACAAGTGACTCCTAGTTTTACTCCCCTAGAACATATGATGTCCACATATTATTATACCCAGATCCTTCTCTACAAGTGACTCGCCTAGTTTTTCTCCCCTAGAACATATGATGTCTGCATATTATTACACCCAGATCCTTCTCTACAAGTGACTCTCCTAGTTTTACTCCCCTAGAACATATGATGTCCACATATTATTACACCCAGATCCTTCTCTACAAGTGACTCGCCTAGTTTTTCTTCCCTAGAACATATGATGTCTGCATATTATTACACCCAGATCCTTCTCTACAAGTGACTCTCCTAGTTTTACTCCCCTAGAACATATGATGTCCACATATTATTACACCCAGATCCTTCTCTACAAGTGACTCGCCTAGTTTTTCTTCCCTAGAACATATGATGTCAGCATATTATTACACCCAGATCCTTCTCTACAAGTGACTCTCCTAGTTTTACTCCCCTAGAACATATGATGTCTGCATATAATTATACCCAGATCCTTCTCTACATGTGACTCCTAGTTTTACTCCCCTAGAACATATGATGTCCACATATTATTACACCCAGATCCTTCTCTACAAGTGACTCGCCTAGTTTTTCTTCCCTAGAACATATGATGTCTGCATATTATTACACCCAGATCCTTCTCTACAAGTGACTCTCCTAGTTTTACTCCCCCTAGAACATATGATGTCCGCATATTATTATACCCAGATCCTTCTCTACAAGTGACTCTCCTAGTTTTACTCCCCTAGAACATATGATGTCTGCATATTATTACACCCAGATCCTTCTCTACAAGTGACTCTCCTAGTTTTACTCCCCCTAGAACATATGATGTCTGCATATTATTATACCCAGATCCTTCTCTACAAGTGACTCTTCTAGTTTTACTCCCCTAGAACATATGATGTCTGCATATTATTACACCCAGATCCTTCTCTACAAGTGACTCGCCTAGTTTTTCTCCCCTAGAACATATGATGTCTGCATATTATTACACCCAGATCATTCTCCACAAGTGACTCTCCTAGTTTTACTCCCCTAGAACATATGATGTCAGCATATTATTACACCCAGATCCTTCTCTACAAGTGACTCTCCTAGTTTTACTCCCCTAGAACATATGATGTCTGCATATTATTATACCCAGAACCTTCTCTACAAGTGACTCTCCTAGTTTTACTCCCCTAGAACATATGATGTCTACATATTATTATACCCAGATCCTTCTCTACAAGTGACTCCTAGTTTTACTCCCCTAGAACATATGATGTCCACATATTATTATACCCAAATCCTTCTCTACAAGTGACTCTCCTAGTTTTACTCCCCCTAGAATATATGATGTCTGCATATTATTACACCCAGATCCTTCTCTACAAGTGACTCTCCTAGTTTTACTCCCCTAGAACATATGATGTCTACATATTATTATACCCAGATCCTTCTCTACAAGTGACTCCTAGTTTTACTCCCCTAGAACATATGATGTCCACATATTATTATACCCAAATCCTTCTCTACAAGTGACTCTCCTAGTTTTACTCCCCCTAGAATATATGATGTCTGCATATTATTACACCCAGATCCTTCTCTACAAGTGACTCTTCTAGTTTTACTCCCCTAGAACATATGATGTCTGAATATTATTAACCCAGATGCTTCTCTACAGTGACTCTCCTAGTTTTACTCCCCTAGAACATATGATGTCTGCATATTATTATACCCAGATCCTTCTCTACAAGTGACTCTTCTAGTTTTACTCCCCTAGAACATATGATGTCTGAATATTATTACACCCAGATGCTTCTCTACAGTGACTCTCCTAGTTTTACTCCCCTAGAACATATGATGTCTGCATATTATTATACCCAGATCCTTCTCTACAAGTGACTCTCCTAGTTTTACTCCCCTAGAACATATGATATCTGAATATTATTACACCCAGATCCTTCTCTACAAGTGACTCTCCTAGTTTTACTCCCCTAGAACATATGATGTCTGCATATTATTACACCCAGATCCTTCTCTACAAGTGACTCGCCTAGTTTTTCTCCCCTAGAACATATGATGTCTGCATATTATTACACCCACATCCTTCTCTACAAGTGACTCTCCTAGTTTTACTCCCCCTAGAATATATGATGTCTGCATATTATTATACCCAGATCCTTCTCTACAAGTGACTCTTCTAGTTTTACTCCCCTAGAACATATGATGTCTGCATATTATTACACCCAGATCCTTCTCTACAAGTGACTCGCCTAGTTTTTCTCCCCTAGAACATATGATGTCAGCATATTATTACACCCAGATCCTTCTCTACAAGTGACTCTCCTAGTTTTACTCCCCTAGAACATATGATGTCAGCATATTATTACACCCAGATCCTTCTCTACAAGTGACTCTCCTAGTTTTACTCCCCTAGAACATATGATGTCCACATATTATTATACCCAGATCCTTCTCTACAAGTGACTCCTAGTTTTACTCCCCTAGAACATATGATGTCCACATATTATTATACCCAGATCCTTCTCTACAAGTGACTCTCCTAGTTTTACTCCCCCTAGAATATATGATGTCTGCATATTATTACACCCAGATCCTTCTCTACAAGTGACTCTCCTAGTTTTACTCCCCTAGAACATATGATGTCAGCATATTATTATACCCAGATCCTTCTCTTCAAGTGACTCCTAGTTTTACTCCCCCAGAACATATGATGTCCACATATTATTATACCCAGATCCTTCTCTACAAGTGACTCTCCTAGTTTTACTCCCCCTAGAATATATGATGTCTGCATATTATTACACCCAGATCCTTCTCTACAAGTGACTCTCCTAGTTTTTCTCCCCTAGAACATATGATATCTGAATATTATTACACCCAGATCCTTCTCTACAAGTGACTCTCCTAGTTTTACTCCCCCTAGAATATATGATTTCTGCATATTATTATGCCCAGATCCTTCTCTACAAGTGACTCTCCTAGTTTTACTCCCCTAGAACATATGATGTCCACATATTATTATACCCAGATCCTTCTCTACAAGTGACTCTCCTAGTTTTTCTCCCCTAGAACATACTGTATGATGTCTGCATATTATTATACCCAGATCCTTCTCTACAAGTGACTCTTCTAGTTTTACTCCCCTAGAACATATGATGTCTGAATATTATTACACCCAGATGCTTCTCTACAGTGACTCTCCTAGTTTTACTCCCCTAGAACATATGATGTCTGCATATTATTATACCCAGATCCTTCTCTACAAGTGACTCTCCTAGTTTTACTCCCCTAGAACATATGATATCTGAATATTATTACACCCAGATCCTTCTCTACAAGTGACTCTCCTAGTTTTACTCCCCTAGAACATATGATGTCAGCATATTATTACACCCAGATCCTTCTCTACAAGTGACTCTCCTAGTTTTACTCCCCTAGAACATATGATGTCCACATATTATTATACCCAGATCCTTCTCTACAAGTGACTCCTAGTTTTACTCCCCTAGAACATATGATGTCCACATATTATTATACCCAGATCCTTCTCTACAAGTGACTCTCCTAGTTTTACTCCCCCTAGAATATATGATGTCTGCATATTATTACACCCAGATCCTTCTCTACAAGTGACTCTCCTAGTTTTACTCCCCTAGAACATATGATGTCAGCATATTATTATACCCAGATCCTTCTCTTCAAGTGACTCCTAGTTTTACTCCCCCAGAACATATGATGTCCACATATTATTATACCCAGATCCTTCTCTACAAGTGACTCTCCTAGTTTTACTCCCCCTAGAATATATGATGTCTGCATATTATTACACCCAGATCCTTCTCTACAAGTGACTCTCCTAGTTTTTCTCCCCTAGAACATATGATATCTGAATATTATTACACCCAGATCCTTCTCTACAAGTGACTCTCCTAGTTTTACTCCCCCTAGAACATATGATGTCTGCATATTATTATACCCAGATCCTTCTCTACAAGTGACTCTCCTAGTTTTACTCCCCTAGAACATATGATGTCCACATATTATTATACCCAGATCCTTCTCTACAAGTGACTCTCCTAGTTTTTCTCCCCTAGAACATACTGTATGATGTCTGCATATTATTATACCCAGATCCTTCTCTACAAGTGACTCTTCTAGTTTTACTCCCCTAGAACATATGATGTCTGAATATTATTACACCCAGATGCTTCTCTACAGTGACTCTCCTAGTTTTACTCCCCTAGAACATATGATGTCTGCATATTATTATACCCAGATCCTTCTCTACAAGTGACTCTCCTAGTTTTACTCCCCTAGAACATATGATATCTGAATATTATTACACACAGATCCTTCTCTACAAGTGACTCTCCTAGTTTTACTCCCCTAGAACATATGATGTCTGCATATTATTACACCCAGATCCTTCTCTACAAGTGACTCGCCTAGTTTTTCTCCCCTAGAACATATGATGTCTGCATATTATTACACCCACATCCTTCTCTACAAGTGACTCTCCTAGTTTTACTCCCCTAGAACATATGATATCTGAATATTATTACACCCAGATCCTTCTCTACAAGTGACTCTCCTAGTTTTACTCCCCTAGAACATATGATGTCTGCATATTATTACACCCAGATCCTTCTCTACAAGTGACTCGCCTAGTTTTTCTCCCCTAGAACATATGATGTCTGCATATTATTACACCCACATCCTTCTCTACAAGTGACTCTCCTAGTTTTACTCCCCTAGAACATATGATATCTGAATATTATTACACCCAGATCCTTCTCTACAAGTGACTCTCCTAGTTTTACTCCCCTAGAACATATGATGTCTGCATATTATTACACCCAGATCCTTCTCTACAAGTGACTCTCCTAGTTTTACTCCCCTAGAACATATGATGTCTGAATATTATTACACCCAGATGCTTCTCTACAGTGACTCTCCTAGTTTTTCTCCCCTAGAACATACTGTATGATGTCTGCATATTATTATACCCAGATCCTTCTCTACAAGTGACTCTTCTAGTTTTACTCCCCTAGAACATATGATGTCTGAATATTATTACACCCAGATGCTTCTCTACAGTGACTCTCCTAGTTTTACTCCCCTAGAACATATGATGTCTGCATATTATTATACCCAGATCCTTCTCTACAAGTGACTCTCCTAGTTTTACTCCCCTAGAACATATGATATCTGAATATTATTACACCCAGATCCTTCTCTACAAGTGACTCTCCTAGTTTTACTCCCCTAGAACATATGATGTCTGCATATTATTACACCCAGATCCTTCTCTACAAGTGACTCGCCTAGTTTTTCTCCCCTAGAACATATGATGTCTGCATATTATTACACCCACATCCTTCTCTACAAGTGACTCTCCTAGTTTTACTCCCCTAGAACATATGATATCTGAATATTATTACACCCAGATCCTTCTCTACAAGTGACTCTCCTAGTTTTACTCCCCTAGAACATATGATGTCTGCATATTATTACACCCAGATCCTTCTCTACAAGTGACTCTCCTAGTTTTACTCCCCTAGAACATATGATGTCAGCATATTATTACACCCAGATCCTTCTCTACAAGTGACTCGCCTAGTTTTTCTTCCCTAGAACATATGATGTCTGCATATTATTACACCCAGATCCTTCTCTACAAGTGACTCTCCTAGTTTTACTCCCCCTAGAATATATGATGTCTGCATATTATTATACCCAGATCCTTCTCTACAAGTGACTCTCCTAGTTTTACTCCCCTAGAACATATGATGTCTGCATATTATTACACCCAGATCCTTCTCTACAAGTGACTCGCCTAGTTTTTCTCCCCTAGAACATATGATGTCTGCATATTATTACACCCAGATCCTTCTCTACAAGTGACTCTCCTAGTTTTACTCCCCTAGAACATATGATGTCAGCATATTACTACACCCAGATCCTTCTCTACAAGTGACTCTCCTAGTTTTACTCCCCTAGAACATATGATGTCCACATATTATTATACCCAGATCCTTCTCTACAAGTGACTCCTAGTTTTACTCCCCTAGAACATATGATGTCCACATATTATTATACCCAGATCCTTCTCTACAAGTGACTTTCCTAGTTTTACTCCCCCTAGAATATATGATGTCTGCATATTATTACACCCAGATCCTTCTCTACAAGTGACTCGCCTAGCTTTTCTCCCCTAGAACATATGATGTCTGCATATTATTACACCCAGATCCTTCTCTACAAGTGACTCTTCTAGTTTTTCTCCCCTAGAACATATGATATCTGAATATTATTACACCCAGATCCTTCTCTACAAGTGACTCTCCTAGTTTTACTCCCCCTAGAATATATGATTTCTGCATATTATTATACCCAGATCCTTCTCTACAAGTGACTCTCCTAGTTTTACTCCCCTAGAACATATGATGTCTGAATATTATTACACCCAGATGCTTCTTTACAGTGACTCTCCTAGTTTTTCTCCCCTAGAACATATGATGTCTGCATATTATTATACCCAGATCCTTCTCTACAAGTGACTCTTCTAGTTTTACTCCCCTAGAACATATGATGTCTGAATATTATTATACCCAGATGCTTCTCTACAGTGACTCTCCTAGTTTTACTCCCCTAGAACATATGATGTCTGCATATTATTATACCCAGATCCTTCTCTACAAGTGACTCTCCTAGTTTTACTCCCCTAGAACATATGATATCTGAATATTATTACACCCAGATCTTTCTCTACAAGTGACTCTCCTAGTTTTACTCCCCTAGAACATATGATGTCTGCATATTATTACACCCAGATCCTTCTCTACAAGTGACTCGCCTAGTTTTTCTCCCCTAGAACATATGATGTCTGCATATTATTACACCCACATCCTTCTCTACAAGTGACTCTCCTAGTTTTACTCCCCCTAGAATATATGATGTCTGCATATTATTATACCCAGATCCTTCTCTGCAAGTGACTCTTCTAGTTTTACTCCCCTAGAACATATGATGTCTGCATATTATTACACCCAGATCCTTCTCTACAAGTGACTCGCCTAGTTTTTCTTCCCTAGAACATATGATGTCTGCATATTATTACACCCAGATCCTTCTCTACAAGTGACTCTCCTAGTTTTACTCCCCCTAGAATATATGATGTCTGCATATTATTATACCCAGATCCTTCTCTACAAGTGACTCTCCTAGTTTTACTCCCCTAGAACATATGATGTCTGCATATTATTACACCCAGATCCTTCTCTACAAGTGACTCTCCTAGTTTTACTCCCCCTAGAACATATGATGTCTGCATATTATTATACCCAGATCCTTCTCTACAAGTGACTCTTCTAGTTTTACTCCCCTAGAACATATAATGTCTGCATATTATTACACCCAGATCCTTCTCTACAAGTGACTCTTCTAGTTTTACTCCCCTAGAACATATGATGTCTGCATATTATTATACCCAGATCCTTCTCTACAAGTGACTCTCCTAGTTTTACTCCCCTAGAACATATGATATCTGAATATTATTACACCCAGATCTTTCTCTACAAGTGACTCTCCTAGTTTTACTCCCCTAGAACATATGATGTCTGCATATTATTACACCCAGATCCTTCTCTACAAGTGACTCGCCTAGTTTTTCTCCCCTAGAACATATGATGTCTGCATATTATTACACCCACATCCTTCTCTACAAGTGACTCTCCTAGTTTTACTCCCCCTAGAATATATGATGTCTGCATATTATTATACCCAGATCCTTCTCTGCAAGTGACTCTTCTAGTTTTACTCCCCTAGAACATATGATGTCTGCATATTATTACACCCAGATCCTTCTCTACAAGTGACTCGCCTAGTTTTTCTTCCCTAGAACATATGATGTCTGCATATTATTACACCCAGATCCTTCTCTACAAGTGACTCTCCTAGTTTTACTCCCCCTAGAATATATGATGTCTGCATATTATTATACCCAGATCCTTCTCTACAAGTGACTCTCCTAGTTTTACTCCCCTAGAACATATGATGTCTGCATATTATTACACCCAGATCCTTCTCTACAAGTGACTCTCCTAGTTTTACTCCCCCTAGAACATATGATGTCTGCATATTATTATACCCAGATCCTTCTCTACAAGTGACTCTTCTAGTTTTACTCCCCTAGAACATATAATGTCTGCATATTATTACACCCAGATCCTTCTCTACAAGTGACTCTTCTAGTTTTACTCCCCTAGAACATATGATGTCTGAATATTATTAACCCAGATGCTTCTCTACAGTGACTCTCCTAGTTTTACTCCCCTAGAACATATGATGTCTGCATATTATTATACCCAGATCCTTCTCTACAAGTGACTCTCCTAGTTTTACTCCCCT
Source organism: Dendrobates tinctorius (assembly GCF_039654945.1). Lineage (NCBI taxonomy): Eukaryota > Metazoa > Chordata > Amphibia > Anura > Dendrobatidae > Dendrobates > Dendrobates tinctorius. The sequence goes on along the minus strand of NW_027361695.1, from coordinate 2,199,918 downwards.
AGAACATATGATATCTGAATATTATTACACCCAGATCCTTCTCTACAAGTGACTCTTCTTGTTTTACTCCCCTAGAACATATGATGTCTGAATATTATTACACCCAGATGCTTCTCTACAGTGACTCTCCTAGTTTTACTCCCCTAGAACATATGATGTCTGCATATTATTATACCCAGATCCTTCTCTACAAGTGACTCTCCTAGTTTTACTCCCCTAGAACATATGATATCTGAATATTATTACACCCAGATCCTTCTCTACAAGTGACTCTCCTAGTTTTACTCCCCTAGAACATATGATGTCTGCATATTATTACACCCAGATCCTTCTCTACAAGTGACTCGCCTAGTTTTTCTCCCCTAGAACATATGATGTCTGCATATTATTACACCCACATCCTTCTCTACAAGTGACTCTCCTAGTTTTACTCCCCCTAGAATATATGATGTCTGCATATTATTATACCCAGATCCTTCTCTGCAAGTGACTCTTCTAGTTTTACTCCCCTAGAACATATGATGTCTGCATATTATTACACCCAGATCCTTCTCTACAAGTGACTCGCCTAGTTTTTCTTCCCTAGAACATATGATGTCTGCATATTATTACACCCAGATCCTTCTCTACAAGTGACTCTCCTAGTTTTACTCCCCCTAGAATATATGATGTCTGCATATTATTATACCCAGATCCTTCTCTACAAGTGACTCTCCTAGTTTTACTCCCCTAGAACATATGATGTCTGCATATTATTACACCCAGATCCTTCTCTACAAGTGACTCTCCTAGTTTTACTCCCCCTAGAACATATGATGTCTGCATATTATTATACCCAGATCCTTCTCTACAAGTGACTCTTCTAGTTTTACTCCCCTAGAACATATAATGTCTGCATATTATTACACCCAGATCCTTATCTACAAGTGACTCTTCTAGTTTTACTCCCCTAGAACATATGATGTCTGAATATTATTAACCCAGATGCTTCTCTACAGTGACTCTCCTAGTTTTACTCCCCTAGAACATATGATGTCTGCATATTATTATACCCAGATCCTTCTCTACAAGTGACTCTCCTAGTTTTACTCCCCTAGAACATATGATATCTGAATATTATTACACCCAGATCCTTCTCTACAAGTGACTCTCCTAGTTTTTCTCCCCTAGAACATATGATGTCTGCATATTATTACACCCACATCCTTCTCTACAAGTGACTCTCCTAGTTTTACTCCCCCTAGAATATATGATGTCTGCATATTATTACACCCAGATCCTTCTCTACAAGTGACTCTTCTAGTTTTACTCCTTTAGAACATATGATGTCTGCATATTATTATACCCAGATCCTTCTCTACAAGTGACTCTCCGAGTTTTACTCCCCTAGAACATATGATGTCTGAATATTATTACCCCCAGATGCTTCTCTACAGTGACTCTCCTAGTTTTACTCCCCTAGAACATATGATGTCTGCATATTATTACACCCAGATCCTTCTCTACAAGTGACTCTCCGAGTTTTACTCCCCTAGAACATATGATGTCCGCATATTATTACACCCAGGTCCTTCTCTACAAGTGACTCTCCTAGTTTTACTCCTCCTAGAACATATGATGTCTGCATATTATTATACCCAGATCCTTCTCTACAAGTGACTCTCCTAGTTTTACTCCCCTAGAACATATGATGTCTGAATATTATTACCCCCAGATGCTTCTCTACAGTGACTCTCCTAGTTTTACTCCCCTAGAACATATGATGTCTGCATATTATTACACCCAGATCCTTCTCTACAAGTGACTCTCCTAGTTTTACTCCCCCTAGAACATATGATGTCCGCATATTATTACACCCAGATCCTTCTCTACAAGTGACTCTCCTAGTTTTACTCCCCTAGAACATATGATGTCTGCATATTATTATACCCAGATCCTTCTCTACAAGTGACTCTCCTAGTTTTACTCCCCTAGAACATATGATGTCTGCATATTATTATACCCAGATCCTTCTCTACAAGTGACTCTCCAAGTTTTACTCCCCTAGAACATATGATGTCTGCATATTATTATACCCAGATCCTTCTCTACAAGTGACTCTCCTAGTTTTACTCCTTCTAGAACATATGTCTGCATATTATTACACCCAGATCCTTATCTACAAGTGACATCCCACACCTCTCTGACTAAAAGGTGGAGAACTAAACAGAGGAGACTTACCTAACAGGAGGTAAGAAAATGGGATCTGTAAACTGGACAGAGGTCTTTAAAGACGTTAGATTGAGGTCATAGTCTACTTGAAGGAAGAAAAGGAGGTTTCTACTATGGTTAGGTTACTGAGCAACTAAAAGAAACAAGTTTTTTGGTGACCAGACGATAGCAAAGTTAGTTAACATTAACACTTGATATATTTAGCCGGAATTAATTATCATATAACTACTTTCAGTCTCAGAATTAAAGGGTTATTCCCAACTTTAAAAGTTATATGACCTATCCACAGTGCAGTTATCAAATCGAGCACTAGAGAATACGCAAAAAGTTGATGATTCCTTTTTTTTATTCTGCAGCCCACGTTTTAGGCTTTACTGTGTAGACTAAGACAAATTCAGCAGAGTCATCGCCCAATCTTTAGAGGATGGGAGATTTTAAAAGGATATTATAAAAATAAATTGTATCATCGGTCAACGGGATAGGTCATATTGCTTTGATCGGTGGGCATCCTATTTCCAGGACCTCCACTGATCTCGAGAATGGGGCTCTAAAATGAAGACGGAGCGATGGCAAAGTCCTGTACTCGTCTATCGCCATAGACAACCACTGGAGTAATGGTGTGCTTGCACAGCATCCACTGCATTCTCTCAGGGCATTTTTGTGTCCCCCATTCTTGGGACTGGTTGGGGATCAGATCCCTACCAATCACAAAGTTAACACCTATCCTGTGGATTTGTGATAACTTTTAATGTTTGGAATAACTATTTAAATCACCCATCGTCTAATGATTATGAGATGGCTCTGCTGATGTTGTCCCAATCTACACAGTGAAGCAAAACCATGAATTGTCTGTTTTTTTGTGCTCTGTCTAGTGAGATCCGCACTAAAATACAATGCTGGCGTCACCCAAGAAAATGACACTCCTTGATATTTTAATTTTCCTCCAATCATAAAAATAGCTTTCACCCTGTACAGCGTCTTCCGCTGCCTTCCCTTGCTACTTTCTCTCCTAGTCTTGCAAAGTGAGGAGTTTTGCTCTGGATAATTACATTTCTAGCAGTAGGGCGATCACTGTTTATGGTCTGGTATGTGGAGCAGTAAGATTAATTGTCCCCAGAGACAATGAGATCCCCCTCCGCGGCAGCAAGCAAATAACATTATTGCATGGTGTGTAATTAAATTCCCCGGCAATGGGATTTATAATGTGCATAACCCAGATGTTTTACTATAATTATTGTTATTTATTTATACAGCAAGCACAGATATTACAGAGCGGTGGGCAATTACACAATTAGATGACACACGCATATCACTGAAGAAAAGTTGAGATTTATGCATCAGGAATATCAGGATGAACATCTTCTCTCCAAGGGTGGGAAAGTATTTGCAAAATACAACTCTACAGGCTTAGTCTCTATCTTTAGTGTCAGGCTTTACTGTAATTTTGGCATCATATTCCTGAATTTGGAACATCGGTATGAAGAAAATACTTTTACTTCTAGCAGTGGTCTCATAGCACTCGTCTCCAACCATTGCTTGACTACAACTCCCAGCATTCCCTTAAATTATAAATCTACGTTTTGGTTATATACAGTATGCGTCATACATCAGGTAGCCAGGATGAAGAATGTCCCTTCATATCTGTGGTCTCCAACCTGTGCCGCTCCAGCTGTTGTGAAACTACAACTCCCAGCATGCCCTGACAGCCCGCAATTTTTTTTTTTCCATAAATATCAGTGTTTACTGTGGTTTTGGTCTTTTATGCATAAATCAGGATGATTAGGATGAACAATGGCCCCGCTATAGCAATAGTCTTGAAGCTGTGACTCCCCAGCTGTTGCAAAACTACAACTCCCAGCATGCCCTGACAAGCCTGGCTTGTGGCTGTTTTACTATTGCAGTGGTTTTCAACCTATGGCGTCTCCAGTTGTTGTAAAACTACAACTCCCAGCAAGCATTGAGAGCCTGGTATTTGGAAATCCCTCTGTTGCAATCAGGTATGGACTGGGGCTGAAATTCAGCCCTGGCATTTGACGTCACACAGGCCCATGTTGTCCCCGTTTCCAAAAACCAGGTGGGATATATTACTAATATTACCCTGCAGGGAGGAAAGGAAGATTTACTACAAGACCAATATTTTCTATTGATTCCCATGGCCTGCTGGGGTAAGTAACGGAGTCTAGAGAACACCAAATCTGCTAACAATGTAGCAAACAAGATGGCCCCCGGCCAGACAGGCCCTTCTGGCATTTGCCAGAATTGCCAGATGACCAGTCTGGCCTTGGTTGCAATGCTCTCCAGCTTTTGCAAAACTACAACTCCCAGCATGCGCTGACAGCCTGGCATTTGGCAATCCCTCTGTAGCAGCCGTCTCCAACTTATGGCTCTCCAACTTTTTCAAAACTACAACTCCCAGCATAACCTGACATCCTGCAGCTGATAAAGCATGCTAGAAGCTGTAGTTTCGCAACGGCTGGAGATCCACGGTTTGCTGATAGCTATGATAGCGCACTGCTGACTTTAGCTTATGGGGGTCTTCAGACCTAGCGGGTCTCCCCGGCACGCGGTGAATTATTATCATTAGCACCATTGTAAGTATATGTCATGGGGGAAGGGCACCTGCTTTATTCTGCACAGCGAACTGCAGCAACACATAAATATGTAGCAGCGTTTAGGATGCCGATGACAAACTATAGAGAAAGTCTTACCAGCCCGTGAGTGACAGCGCGAAACCGCCATCCAACCCTTTCTTCTCTGGCACCGGGCCGAAAAGGTCAAACTTCCGTTGCATGCCAGTGAATGGACCGTACCGCTGGGATTTCCAGAGCTGCCAAGTGTCACTCATGCATTCTGCTGCTCGCGAGGCGATTGGAATAATTTCACACTTTTCGGCGTAGTTAGGGGAGCGCGCCGCCAGCTACATGGTCATTTAGAATCTGACGGCTTTAGAGCATTAACTTTTGGAGCCATGTGCTCGCTTCTTGTCTCATGCTAATTTATGCTAATTGCTTCCTGTCGCTTTCGGGAGATGACAGATTTTCTGGTCGAAGTACGGAGGTGATTTCTTTTGGCGCCATAAGAAGTCGAGAAGTCGGAGGAATCTTTTATCCCTGCAGGGGAAGGAGGTGATGGAGGTGGAGGGGGGGAACAAAGCTAAATTTAAAGACACATTGGACTGAGATAAAAATAGGCAGAATTTGGATGGCAGCCATGAGACCCATCAGGCGATAATGGTGAGCGGATGCAACAGCGTCGAGAATGAGGAGACAGTGGTAACTTTACCAAAACACTTATATATTTGATTAACACAATCAAAGGGCGCCTATGGTACAAAATCAATGCATATAATAGACTGTAAAATACAGTACATTTGGCTACATGGAATATTCACACAATTCACGCTGCTATTCTTATTATAACTAAACACTAGTATCTTCAAAGACGTTTTGGTCCTAATATCGTAACCATAAGAGCACCACTGACACTATCGGGCCCAATATCTCTGTCACCCAATATGAAATGTGATACAGACCCCAACTGGAGCCTACGATTCTCCGCAATTAGGCCTCATGATCCAGATCTAAGATTCACTTTGCACCCCCCTCACGCTGACCGCCTCCATCCACTGAAGCATGATCCCGGTCCCTTGGTTTTGTACCGTCCGTCTACACTGGAAGTGGCATCTCACACAGATGTTCCTCTTCTGCAAACTGGTGGTCTCCCTTTTAGCCCTGGCTCTCCTCACTCTGCTTGGATTTCTCAGCTCCCGTCTCTTGTCTCCGGACACTTGGATCTGGTCTCTCAGTTCCTTCATTTGGATCTGGTCTCTCAGTTCCATCATTTGGATCTGGTTCCTTACTCAGATCTGGTCTGTCGATTCCTTCATTTGGATCTTGGCCTCTCGGTTCCTTCACTCAGATCTGGTCTATAGGCCAACTCTGCAACCGCACACGTCTCTCCTGCTACAGCTCCAGGCATCAACTCCTCCTGTTCACTGCCCTCCTGAGCCTTTTATAATTCTTAAATGCGCCACAGGTACCAGCTGACATGGTGTCTCCTTCAACCTTTTCCCGTCAGGAACCATGTATGTCGTCTTACAGTTCCAGCTGCTGCAGCGCTCGCTACTTTTTCTCTTCCTACAATATATAACCAGTATATATCGGCATTTGCTTGTACACACTCTATTAGGCCTCAATCTGCAGGAACATCTCTTTTGACCCACCGCATTACAATAACACAAGAGCTGCACCAAACACTAGTAGCACTAGTTTTAGCCATTGTATGACCTGTATTCTGCAATTTTCTAGTTTTCCCCTCGGCTGGATCTGTCTCTAAATTTCAGTTGTTTCTAAGCTAGTGGGTGGATATTTGCTGTTATGATATCTCCCATACACTGCACACACAGACATTAGAGATACAGTACATGCTCCCTTGAGTCTATGAAGCCCCTTGGTGATCCCATGCACTAAAATATAGCCCTCCAAACAGTATGATGACCCACACAAAGTGCTCATGGATTTAAAAAACAAAAAAAACATTTCCCCATTCCTCCGCTCTTCCAGTCTCTGCAGCGTGTAGTCCAAAGCTCTACACATCTCGTAGCAGGCGTCTCAAACTAGGGACAAATGGTGATGACAAGCCAACTGGGTCAGAGCATCTACAAACGTCAGGTCTTTTGGAGGTTGTATGCAGCGGTTAGCACCTATCATATATGGTCCAAAGAAGTGTAATCTGGCGCAGGGCGGTAGCTGTGGGTGATGTACTCATGTTCTACACCCTGGCATGCTACATGAAGATGGAATCCTAGCTGAGTGTGTGGATTTTGTCAATGAGGGCATGATGTCTGTGACTTTGGCTGGCCAGAACCTGATGTTGAACAGTTCAATGGAAACCACCCCTCAAAAATAAACAGTATTTTACTTAACAGTAACTTGGTTGGAACTATGTACAATAGATGTTGGGTGCATAACTTCACAAACGTTAACTTTAAAATACGGAGCATTTTTTACACACCATCTCTCTACCTCTTCCGAGCTTACTTGTTTCTCCCTCAAAGTCCTTAACCACAGCCCAGCTCAGTGTAAGGCCTGTTTCACACTTCAGTTTTTTGACGTCAGTTGAAATCCGCCAAAGGGAGGGAGAGAGAGAGAGAATTTTTTGCTGCCAGAACGGGATTTGGGGTTAAATATCATGAAAGGAAATTCTTCCGGGCATGCTCAGTATAAAAAGGCGGGTCCGTTGGCGGATTCCGTCAATTATCGGTTGACAACAGATCCGCCGCCCATAGGCGTCCATTATAACGCATGGCGGATAGCGACGGATCCGTTGCTATCCGCTGTTTTAACGCACACAAAAAAAGTTTCATTGTCCATCCACTCAAGACAGCGGATGCCAAAATTATGATGGATCCGTCAAAAAACGGATGACCATCCGCCAAAATCCGCCGCTAATGCAAGTCAATGGGAAAAAAACAGATCCGCCCAAAAAATTGGCGGATCCGTTTTTTTTTGCAAAATGGTGGATTTTGACTGACGTCAAAAAACCGAAGTGTGAAATAGTTCTAAGAGAGTGGTGTTTGCCTGCTGCAGCTAAGAACAGGTGCTGCCAGTGCTGGGAATCTGTGCTGGGGGGTGGGGCCTAGTGTCGGCAGTCTAGAGCTCGAAGGGAAGCTTCCAGAAGGAGAAGAGAGACTGCCCTGAGAGAAACTGTGTGTGTGGAGCAGTTTGTGAGAAGCAAAGAGATTGAACACTGTAAGGGTATGTGCACATGCTGTGGATTCCGCTGCGGATCCGCAGCGGATTTGGCCCTGCAGATCCGCAGCAGTTTCTGCTGCATTGTACAGTACCTTTATTTTCTATGGAAAATGGCATGTCACTTCTTTGTGCGGAATCCGCAGCGGTTTTACACCTGATCCATTGTACAGGTGTCAAACCGCAGGGGAAAACTGCAGGCTAATCCGCAGATAAACCACAGGTCTTTTGACCTGCGGATTTACCTGCGGATTTTGCCAAATCTTCAGCACAATCCGCAACGTGTGCACTTACCCTAAGAGACTGTGTACTGCAACCCTTTATCTTGGGAGCCTGAGGCCTTCCTGTGGAACAAAGACTGAGCGTTCCCGAGAGTTGTGTGACTGTGGAGCTCTGTAGAGTCCCTGTTGTGATGATCTGAGAAGCAGTTTTGGACAGACATTTTATACAGAAACAGGTGTATTGCTTCTAGGAGAATTCGTGAGGACTACAGAAGGAGAGACGGCATGTTGAGTCTACAGAACTATAAGTCCCTGGCGTTTGGGCTCAGCCCCGGCTGACAAAACGAGGAACCTTGTATTGCTGCAACTGATTGGCGCCGAAGATTTGGGACTGGCTGCAGCCGATGCAATCTATATGCCTAAGACGAGACTCACCTCAGGTTAAAGGTACCATACTGTAGTCATAGATACCTGGGTATCCCTAGTTGAAGCGCTTAAGGACCTTTGTATTCTATTTATATGTAGTGTTATTGTAGGTTATACTCAGTGTGCCATTCCAGGGGATCCCCTGATATCACTAAATTCGATTTACACCTGTTCTCTGAGTACCTGAATTGACCTTTCTGATAGGTAAATTCATTTCAAATGCCTCTGCAATACACTCTTCAGGGAACCTTGGATTGGCATAGTGATTTCAGCTCCGGCTGAGTGAGTGTACTGTATAAGGGTACCGTTACACCTAGCGACTCACCAGCGATCCCGACAAGCGATATGACGCGGTCAGGATCGCTGGTGAATCGCTAGGTGGTCGCTAGTGAGCTGCCACTCAGGCAGATCTCACTAGCGACATCGCTGGGGACGGGGATCGCTACTTACCTGTCAGACGCGGCGATCCTGCGTCCTCCCGCCCGGCTCCACGTGTCGCTCGTCGGCGCCACAGGAAGCGCCGCAGGAAGTGGACGACGAGGAATGGTCCAGGAGCTTCTCGCGCGATCAGCGATAACCAGCGGGGGAGCCGGTCGGAGGTAAGTGTCAGATGCAGCGATATCGCTAGCAATATCGCTGTAACGTCACAAAATCGGTGACTTTACAGCGATATTGCTAGCGATATCGCAGTGTGTAACGGGGGCTTTAGGCTAGTTTCACACTAGCGTTCAGGAGGGCTGCGGATGGCAGCCTACTTCCTCCTGTCTTCCTCCGTGAAGCTCCGCCTACTGCCGCAGGCATCCAGAGGTTCCCTGCATACCTATCTTTAACATTGGGTATGCAGGGACATGCGTTGTATGCGGGTGCGTCCGCATGCGGTGATTTGATGTGTGCAGCGACCGCATGGAAACGCAAAATTTTGTGTTTCCGTGCGGTCGTCGCACACGTCAAATCGCCGCATACAACACATGTCCCTGCGTACCCAATGTTAAAGATAGGTATGCAGGGAAACGCTGGACGCCTGAAGCAGTAGGCGGAGCTTCACGGAGGAAAGAAGGAGGAAATAGGCGTAGCCCTCCTGAACGCTAGTATGAAACTAGCCTAAGGCTGCATTCACGTCGTGTTTTTTTCGCGCTTTCACGGCGGTTTTTAACGCGCGTTTTTGCCGCAAAAACAGCATCCCATGCTTTCCTATGGGATTCCGCAATGCTGTGCTAATGCTGTGGATTTTCCTGCGGCGGAATCACATCGCGGAAAAATACGCAGCATGTTCATTAATTTTGCGGAATCGCAGGGATTCCGCCCACATAGGAATGCATTGTTCTGCTTACTTTCCGCATGTGGCTATGCCCACCATGCGAAAAGTAAACAGAACATTTGCGGATGGTACCCAGGGGTGGAGAAGAGGAGACTGTCCTCCAGGCTGTGGGTACCATATCCCTGTAAAAAAAAGAATAAAAGATAAAAAATCGGATTATATTCACCTTCCGACGTCCCACGCAGCCTTACCGATGCTCCCGCCAACTCCCGTTCCCAGTAAAGCCTTGCGGCAAGGACCTGTGATGACGTAGCGGTCTCGCGAGTCCGCTACAGTATCGCAAGACCGCTACGGTATCGCGAGACCGCTACGGTATCGCGAGACCGCAACGTCATCAAAGGTCTCGCAAGGCATTACTGGGAACGGGAGCATAGCGAGGATCGGGAACGCTGCGCGGGACGTCGGAAAGTGAGAAAAACACGATTTTTTATTTTTTTTAAATTATTTTTAACATTAGATCTTTTTACTACTGATACTGCATAGGCAGCCTCAATGGTAAAAAGTTGGTCACAATCGTCAAAGACTATGTTTGACGAGTGTGACCAACCTGTCAATCAGTTCTCCAAGCGATGCTACAGATCATGTGGAAAACGCTAGCATTCTGCAAGCTAATTACGCTTGCAAATCGCTAGTTTTTACCACGGGAATTTAAAATCTGGTTTTCCCGTGGAATGGAATTCCGAAATTCCCGCGTTAACTTCCGCGGGAGTTCCTTAACGTGTGCACATAGCCTAAGGGTATTCAATCTGTTTCTTTCATATACTAAGTTCTACTTTAAAGTATCTGCTGTTTGAGTAAAGACTGTTTTGGGATTTCTGCCTCAGTCTCGATTTGTGACCCACTGGATCTTATTCGGACCTCCGGTCATTACATCTTTGGTGTAGTCGGCAGGATCCAGTGTTTGTCATGGATGGAGGTGAGGAAAGAAATGACCCCGCTGCACCAGCATCCCCCTCGTGGGTTGAGGGTCCCCTTGCAGCCGCGGCGACTCTGGGAGAGTTTGTTTCTGTAGGAGCTTTACTTCAGCACTTGCCAAAATATGATGGGCACAACATGGCATTGCAGGATTGGGCCGAGAGGGTCCGGAATATTCTGCGTATGTGTAATCTGGCCCCCGCGTTACGCGCCGAGCTGGCATTAAATGCACTAGAGGGCGATACGAGGCGGATGGTGATGGTGCGCCCAGAATCAGAGAGGGATACGTTAGAGAAGATTTTGGAACTGTTAGAGGGGAGTTTGGGAGGCAGAGCTCGTGTGACCCAGCTTCGGTCCCTATTCTTTAATCTCCCCCAAAGGGAATGTAAGTCTATGATGCAGTACTCTAATACCTTGCAAGAGACATTGAATGAGGTGCAGCGACTAGACCCAGGGGCCATGGGGGCGTTCCGAGAGGTTGACCGCTTGCTCCGGGATCAATTCATCACCGGGTTAGCCAATAGACTTCTCCGAGACAAACTGATGGAGATGACCATGACTGCACCGGAATTATCTTTCTGGCAGATTTATCGAACTGCGGTGGTAAGAGAGGAGGTGTCTGCCCTGGTGCCTGAGGGGTCAGTGAACAGTGCCCAGCTGGAGGAACGCTGGTCATCAGCGTCAGGAGGAGAAGGGCTGGTAAGCGTGGTACAAGCTCTGCGTGCCGAGTTGAAGGAGCTGAAACTGGAAGTGTCTAAACTTAGAGCTAGGCCAGCCTCTACCCCCGCAGGGGGACCATCTGCCGTACCCCCTGGAACGGTGGCCCCGCAGATGGCCAGGTTGCCCTCCCAGAATGAGTCAAGTCCTCGTCCATGAGGAGCAGGCACTTGCTGGGAGTGTGGACGCCGGGGACACATCTCTTGTTACTTCCGCAGGCCTGTAGCCCCAGAGGCCCCATCGCTTAAACTCCCAGCCGCTGCCATGAGAGGGCAAGCAGCAACGGCCCCACCCCCACAAAGCCCTCAAAGGGATGAGCAAGATTTGTTTGCATGCAGTCCAGTGATGGAAGCAGAATTTTAAGAGCGGAAGATGAGGTGCTTAGTCGACACGGGATCCGAATGTACTACAGTGCCTTTAGAAGTGTATGAGAGATACTTCAGTTGTCTAGTGGTTCCAGAAGATGGCCGAGTGATACGACTTACCGCCGCTAATAATGGCCAATTGTCGGTTAAGGGGATCGTGTGGATGCAGGCTGCAGCTAAAAATGTTTGGCCAAGAGCTGGGACAGAAAGGGATAGTGCTGGTGGTTCACCCCCCCCCCAGAGGAGGGATGGAGGTGATGCTCGGAATGAACGTGCTGCGAAATTTGAACCACCAGATGTATGCCAGTGAGGGACCCCAATACTGGACCCATGCTACAAGCCACTGACCCACACAGAGAATGTTACATCGTCTAGTGCTGAGCTGTGACTTGCTGAAAAGTGCGATCCCAGGGGGCCGAGTGGGCCTGGTGCGAGTGCCATCGCGGACCCCGATCCTGCTGGCACCCAGACAAGAGGAAATCTTAATGCTGCCGGTGGGAGCTGCACCGAGATTAAATAGGCTTGAAGTGCTACTCGAGCCAGCCCAAGACAAGTCCTCATTTGCCAAGGTACATGTGGCCTGGTCTCTGGCGATTGTGAAGTATGGACGGGTGCCGGTCCAATGCATCAATGTTTTAGATGAGGCTGTTACATTTCCCCCTGTAACCATTCTGACTGAACTGTTTGTGCCGGCGGAGAAGGTTCCTGCGCCCAGACCAACAGTCATCCTGGACATTGGCGGTCGAGGTAGGCCGGACTGAACCCCCTACCAAAGAATGGAATGGTCGTGTGATCATGGAACAGATGGGAGTGGATCGGGAGAACCTGACCTCCGTACTGTTGGAGCAGTTGGAGAGAGTTTTGTGGGAGCATCAAGAGACCTTTTCGCAACATGGGGAACACTTCGGATGTGCCTGGACGATTGAGCATGAGATCCCCACGGGGGATACACCTCCCATTAGGGAAAGATATTGTCAAATTCCTCCGGCGCTCTATAAAGAGGTGAAGAGCATGGTTGCCAGTATGCTGGACAATCAAGTGATCCGAGAGAGCCAGAGTCCCTGGGCGGCTCCTGTTGTCTTGGTTCGGAAGAAGGATGGGACCCTTTCGATTTTGTGTGGACTATCGAAAATTGAATGCCCACACGGTCCAGGACGCATATCCTTTACCCCGTATTGAAGAATCCCTGTCGGCATTGGGTCGGGCCAAGTATTTCTTGACGTTGGATTTGGCAAGTGGTTACTGACAGGTCCCAAAGGCCGAAAAAGATCGGGCCAATACGGCGTTTGTCTTGCCAATGGGGCTCTATGAGTTCAACCGGATGCCCTTTGGCCTCACTACCGCCCCGGCAACCTTCCAACATCTGATGGAACATTGCTTTGGCTATCTGAATTTTAAATCAGTCCTGATATATCTAGATGACATCATGGTGTTCGGGACCTCATTTGAAGATCATCTTGAAAAGCTGTGTCAAGTTCTCCGGCGACTCAGTAGCTACGGCCTGAAAATAAAGCCAAAAAAGTCAACTGTTCTGTAGATTAAGTATTTGGGGCATCTGGTGACCCCGGAGGAGGTACTACCTGTGGCCAGTAAGGTTAAGGTGGTACAAGTGTGGCCGCCTCCTCATGACCTGCGAGAAGTGCGGGCCTTCCTGGGCCTAGAAGGATACTATCAGCAGTTTGTGCCTAAATTCTCACAGGTGGTGGGTCCCCTAAATGAACTTTTAAGAAGGACAGCAATGGGTCCTCGCAACCGCCCCATTCAAGGGGGGTCCCAGCAGGAAAAGGCATTTAATGAAGTGAAAACCGCCTAATAAGTGCCCCGTTGTTGTCATATGCCGGTTTGACACCCCTTTTCTGTTGTACACGGTAGTCTTCATGGATTGGGGGCGGTACTAGCACAGGTGCAGGATGGCCGAGAGCGAGTGATTGCCTATGGCAGCAGGTCTTTAAGAGACTCAGAGTGAAATCCGGCTAACTACAGCTCATTCCGGCTGGAATTGCTGGCTCTGGTGTGGGAAATGACAGAACGCTTTGCCGAGTATCTAACAGGAGCTGAGGTGCTAGTCATGACAGATAACAACCCGCTGACTCACTTAGAGAATGCAAAACTGGGAGCGTTGGAGCAGCGGTGGGTCGCCCGCCTTGCCAAGTTCAATTATTGCATTAAATTCCGCTCTGGCGGAGAAAATGGAAATGTAGATGCATCAAGGGTACCCATGGGGTCATCGGGAGAAGATGTTGATGACCAACTTGAGGACACTGAAACTCCGGCCTTGGGGCAGATACCTATCTTCCGAAGTGTGGTACACTCAAGTGGGGTGGCCACCGGGATGCCCTGTGTCCTGGGTAAAACGCCCTCAGATTGGGAAAAGGTCCAGGATGAGTGCCCGGACATTGCACTTGTGCGCCGTTGGGTACAAAACGAGGTGTGGCCCAGTGCAGAGGACAAGGCTCAACTTTCCACGGAAGGAATGAAACTACTGCGACAATAGGACAAGTTGTGTGTGGAACGGGGCCTTTTGTATCGTAAGGTGTACCCACCATCTGAGCTGTAGCACCGGTACCAACTGATAATCCCCGTGTGGATGGGTCCAGTGGGTGCTCGCGAGGCGCATGAGAAGGGGGCTCACTTTGGAAGTGAAAAGACACTTCAATGGTTGCAGTGAGTCCTCTATTGCCCTGAGTTGGGAGGGATGGTGGCAGATGCGTGTCGGCAGTGACGAGTCTGTGGGCTCAGCAAAAGCCCTGAGCAGCGTGCTCCCACGCAGTCTATTAAGACTTCCGCTCCGCTAGAGCTACTCATGATTGACTATGTTTTGATAGGGTACTCTACGTCAGGATATTCCTATTGCTTGGTAATGACAGATCACTTTTCCAAGTATGCTGTAGCTGTGCCGACAAGAGACCAGACGGTAAAGTCGATGGCTAAGGCCGTGTGTCGACATTTCTTCCAAGTGTTCGGGTGTCCGCAGAGAATACACTCGGAACAAGGGGCATGCTTCCAGGGAACGCTGATGAGGGAGCTGCACCAGCTGTATGGTATTGAACAGTCGAGAACAACGCCTTATCACCCCCAGGGTAACGGGGCATGTGAGCATTACTGTCACGGCTGCGGCGCTAGCCGCCGCCGTTCCAGCAGCGGCGGGGTCCGCCGCTGCCGATACTCACCCGTCCTTGCCTCGCCGCACTATGGCTGCCTCCTCCTCACTCCCGTCCCCCCGGAGCCTGCGAACCACATGCGCTCGCTCTAGGGCGTGGGCTCTGCGGGTTCCTTAACCCTGCAGCGCCCGCCCAGAGCTCTGGCCACCAATCAGACCACTGCACATGCTATATCAGGCGTCTCCAAGATGGAGGAGACGCCTGATTATCGTGTGCTTTTCCTGCGGTATTCTGGCCAAGTTGTAGGGGCTCTCCCTGCAACTCTACCTCTGTCCTGTACTCCGTACCTCAGCCCTGTACTCCGTGCGACACAGACCCTGTACCCCGTATCTCAGTCCTGTACTCTGTACCTCTGTCCTGTACTCCGTACCTCAGTCCAGTACTCCGTACCTCAGTCCTGTACTCCGTACCTCTGTCCTGTACTCCGTACCTCAGTCCTGTAATCCGTACCTCAGTCCTGTATTCTGTACCTGCATCCTGTACTCCGTGCCTCAGTCCGGGACTGCATTCTCTGTCCGATACCCTGCATTCAGTCCAAAACTCCGCCAGCTCCTCTCTTGTCCCTTGAGCCGCCCCTCTTGGTTCTTGCAGTCGCGGTATCTGTCTTCCGAGGGTCTGCCCCTAATGGTCTCTGTATAGGGGTCGGCACCACCTGGCGCGCTCGCCCCCGGGAGCTCCAGTGCCGCGATCCAGAGGGTCCACTCTCGGACGTTACCTTCCCGGTTGTCACAGTTTTAATCGGACCCTGTTGCAAATGTTGAGGACATTAGAGGGTCAACAGCAGGCACGCTGGCCTGAGTATCTCCCCGAATTGATGTGGGCCTACAATTATAGAGTACACAGCACTACTGGCTATTCACCACACATGTTGATTGATGTTCGGGAGACCCGGCCGGGACATTGAGGATTTGAACATGCCGGATCACTCCTCCAATCCCCCTCGGACTGCATCCGAATGGGTACGAGAACCCCGGCGGTGGTTGAGGGTGGTATATCAGGTTGTGGGTGATCGCCTTCGGCAGGTGGCCCATAGGGACACGCGACCCATGCAAGCAAAGCTGTTTTCTCCGGGAGATAGAGTAGAGTGTTGGTGAGGGCAAAACGACGGTCAGGAAAGCTGAGTGACCGATGGGAGGCGACTCCGTATCTGATAAAAAATAGTTGAATCCTGAAATTCCAGTGTACGAGGTCAAGCCAGTGGGGACAGGGGGGCCAACCCGTAATGTGCACCGTAACATGCTACAACAATGCTGGTTTGAAGATTCGGCTCCCATTCCCATGGAGCCAGAGGCCACGGACCAAGGGATGGGTACTCTTAATGATCTTGAATTTGATGGTGTGCCTTCTCCCTCCCGCACCTGCTTACTTGCCCCCTTTGACAAATCTGTCCCCGTGTGACAAGAATGTTGAGAATGTGGTGGATCCTGCTGAGGAAAGAGCATCAGGTCAGCTGCTTGGTCTTCACACTGTGTCACAGGACGCCGTGCCGCAGGAGGAGGTAACCTCACTCGCGCCCTCTGGCAACTCCACGGAAGAGGCTTCCGCTCCCTCTGGGGCTGTGCCTGTTGGAGTAGGCCTCAGGAGAACTACCCGATCTACGGAAGGAATACGGCCCCAGCGATATGCTTAGAACGACTTTGAGTGGGGAGGTATGTCAGGGACGCCAACCTCTAGTGGGGTGGCATGTAAGAGGGTCAACTGTGATTTCACCAAGAGAGCACTAGGACCCTGTGGTGTTTGCCTGCTACTGCTAAGAGCAGGTGCTGCCAGTGCCCGGGAATCTGTGTGTGCTGGGGGGTGGGGCCTAGTGACGGCTGTATAGAGCTGTAAGGGAAGCTTCCAGAAGGCGAAGAGAGACTGCCCTGAGAGAAACTGTGTGTGTGGAGCAGCTTGTGAGAAGCAAAGAGATTGAACGCTGTAAGAGACTGTGTATTGCAACCCTTCATCTTGGGAGCCTGAGACCTTGCTGTGGACCAAAGACTGAGCATTCCTGAGAGCTGTGTGCCTGTGGAGCTCTGTGGAGTCCCTGTTGTGAGCTGAGAAGCAATATTGGACAGACATTGTAAACAGAAACAGACGTATTGCTTCTAGGAGAATTCGTAATGACTACAGGAGGAGAGACGGCATGTTGAGTCTACAGAACTATAAGTCCCCGGCGTTTGGGCTCGGCCCCGGCCGACAAGACGAGGAACCTTGTGTTGCTGCAACAGATTTGGGACTGGCTGCAGCCGATGCAATCTATATGCCTAAGAGGAGACTCAAATCAGGTTAAAGGTACCATAGTTATAGATATCCTTGAATTCCTAGTTGAAGCGCTTAAGGACCTTTGAATTATATTTATATGTATTTTTATTGTAGGTTATACTCAGTGTGCCATTCCAGGAGGTCCCTTGATATCACTAAATTCGATTTACACCTGTTCTCTGAGTACCTGAATTTACCTTTCTAATAGGTAAATTCGTTTCAAATCCCTGTGTAATACACTCTTCAGGGAACCTTGGATTGGCATAGTGATTTCAGCTCTGGCTGAGTGAGTGTACTGTATAAGGGTATTCAATCAGTTTCTTCCATATACTAAGTTCTACTTTATCTGCTGTTTGAAAAAAAGACTCTTTTAGGATTTCGGCCTCAGTCTCGGTTTGTGACCCACTGGATCTTATTCGGACCTCCGGTCATTACATCAGTATGACAGTCCAGTTAGTGAGAGTCCTATTCTCAACCTACGGTTCCACATCCTCTTTACCTCATAGGGGAACTAGTTTTCCAATATGGCCAGTACTTAGCTTCTATGCTTGCTGACGCCTTGGAACTCCCACCCGGGACATTCTCTTCATCTCACATTCCCTTTTCTGTCCCGGTTCGATACCTCTCTGAGTTTTAAACTTGGGACCATACTGCTAGGCGTCCTGTCACAGGACCTCTCTTCAGTGCAACACTGTCACTTTTCCTTTATCTGGTCAGGATTGCACTATCCACTCTTTTGGTCTCCGGTCATTTTGGGGACACCCAACTCACAAGCTCTGCTGAGTACTCAGACCAAAGGTTTGTGCTAGGTGCAACTAGGTCTTATCTGACTCCCTACCAGGAAGTCTTCTCTGATCTTGCTACATAGCCCCTTTCTCTCTGAGATAGTCCCTACTGTTAGCTCTATCCGTACATACACACTTCCTGTTGCTTGGCAGATTACAACACCAACACTAATATCACATACCATAATACACTGATATTGCGACATAACCCCTTTCTCTCAGAGTTATTCCCAACTCTTAACTCTATCCATACCTACTCACTACCTGTTGCTTGGCAGATTACAACACCAACACTAATATCACATACCACAATACACTGATATTGTAACATAACCCCTTTCTCTCTGAGTTAGTCCCAACTCTCAGCTCTATCCATACCTACTCACTACCTGTTGCTGGGCAGATTACAACACCAAGATTAATAACACATATCACAATACACAGATCTTGCTACATAACCCCTTTTTCTTTGAGTTAGTCCAAACTCAACTCTATCCATACATATACACTACCTGTTGCTGGGCAGATTACAACACCAACGCTAATAATGATACCACAATACACATTATAGATCACAACAGTACTCATGTCTTGAAGAGGTGACGTGGGTAGCATGTCCATCTCCTTACAGAAGGACATCCAACGACATGGTCATTGGAACCTAAGATCAAAGGGATGACTTGTGTGCAATTTCCCCAGATCTCAATCCGATTGATCTTCCATGAGTTAGGCTGGAAAAACATGTGGGATCCATGGACGTCGCCCAGTACAACATACATGACTTAAAGGATCTGCTGCCAATTTCTTGTACCAGATACCACAGGACACCTCCAGGTCTTGACACGTGATCAATTTAGCATAAGAAAATGGACAATCCCTTTAAAATAAAAAGTTTAAAGCAGATAAGTAATACAATGTGTCAGACCTGCCTCGGTTTTGTGCTCCTGTCCTCCTTGCCGCTCTGCCCGTCAAGCACAGTAGTCCTGCACCTAATTATATCTGAAACCCGGCTCTCCCCTCACAGTCTGATTCTCACATCTAAATGAAAAATTCAGGACGTTTGTGACATTTTCTAAAGCTTTCCCACTGTCAAGTCAACAGACGGAAGCAAATTTGCAAGTCAAGGTACATCATTATGCACGAGGCCATTCAACGCAACACGGTGATGAGTCAGTGGGGGCTGCACATTCTCAGTGAATGAATCCTGTGTGCCGGATTCAGAAAATATCTATTTTTATGTTCATATAATGGAATTGTACGAGAAGCTTGCAATATGGAGACTCTTTTTATCTTCTGCAAGTAGGAATGTGATGCACACACCACTGCCTTCATCTCTGCTTCATATATTTGACTTAACTTGAACATTGTGTAAGAAAAGAAATGGCGACATTACGACCGCTGGAACCATGAAGTCCAAGCTGCCATTAGGCTGAGATGTGTCGGAAGATAACGTGAGAGCTGCGCCAGAGTCAAAATCCACCATTCAGTTTCTAAAATGCATCTGATATTTCCAGAGAATGTTCAAAATAAGTCGTCCTGTGTGTGTGTGTGCATGAGGAATAACACTATTTCTGTCCATTATATGACTTGTATTCTGCTTTTTTTCACCAGTTTCCCCTATGCAGGCTCTATCATAAATTAATAGTTGTCTCTGAGCTAGTGAATGGTGACTACCTGCTATGATGTCTCCCATGCACAGCACACACAGACATGAGAGATGCCTACTCCCCTCTAAGCATCACATGTTCAGAGGTAGCAGCAGCATGAAGGAGAGTTTGCAGCTTTACTGTAGCTGTGAATCCAAATCTGAGATGAGACCGAACACCTGCAAGAAAGCAGCAGGAGCACAAGGACAGCAGACAGCAGTATTAAGCGGTGACCAAACACTATACCCACAAACAAGTAACCAGGGCACAAAAAACTGATAACAATAATTTATCACAAAAGAACAATACAGTATATAGTGCCAATCATAATATCTTTATTTAAACTTATTAAAAAGTTGTTCACAAATTCATCAGTGTACATACAAATCCCCTTAAAAAACAATTTATTAATGATCATAAAAAACACCTTCCCAGTGAAATTTGAAAAATATCAAAAAATAAAGAAAGACCTAGTCTCAGGTGCTGCATAGCCCTACATTAAGGCCTAACTGATACCTTCCTAGCCGTGGAGGTTGGCACCCTAATAGTACGATATTGGCCCCCCCACTCTACGAGGACTATCCCTCGCTTCCCTAGTGATCCCTAATATCACAGAGGGGAAAACAATTTTCAAATAGAACAGTGGTGAAATAATCAGAATGCCCTAGGACTCATGCAGACCAGACAAATAAATTTAAGGAATACAGCGATAAAAACATTTCAACCATATCATGATATCATGTGACCTACAAAAATAGAATGACCTCAATAAGGCCAAATCAGCAGCTATTCTCACTTGGAGAGATAAACATCCTCAAATACAATCACCAAATAATAAAAGGTCACTTATCATGTCTTATGGGGGAACCCTCAACGCGTTTCCCCGCCGTAGCGGTTCATCAGGAGGAATAATCCTTTCAGAGATATTGTTGCTGCTTCATGCCTGATACCACAAAAATGATGGCCATCCAATAATAGGGAAACAGACCAACACAGATAGTCCATAAGACTCATGAAGATAGTGCCCTTGTAACACCTTGTACTATAGCCCCTACTATGTCCTATCACTGTCAGACTCTAATATAGTTAGGTAGATAGCACTTACATGAGTAGTGGATTGGAGTGTGGCGTCCCCAATCGCCCCAACGCGCGTTTTGTCTCTTGGTCAGACGAAACGTGCGTTGGGGCATTTGGGGACGCCACACTCCAATCCACTACACATGTACAGTAAGTGCTATCTACCTAACTATATTAGAGTCTGACTACCAAGGACTACCATGGACTCAATTTGTACCAACCAGTGATAGGACATAGTAGGGGCTATAGTACAAGGTGTTACAAGGGCACTATCTTCATGAGTTTTATGGACTATCTGTGGGGTCTGTTTCCCTATTATTGGATGGCAGTGGCCTTATTAATTATGCATGATTCTATTTTCTGATGAATTTTTTTACAACTTTTTAATAAGTTTATGTCATGCTCGCCATATCTTTTATGTCCGCCATGTCTGTTTTGCCTCATGACCCCTGGAGCGGTGTGCACGCGCATCTCTTGTCTGCTATCCTGCATGTTCTCTAGAGCAGTGTGCACACTCACCTCATGACTGTTGGGCTGCAAGATGCTTGCGTTTCTGCTCTGCCTTCTGTGATCATCTCTGCGTGTCTGAAACCCCTGATCATGTGACCCTTCCTAGGTTCCAGCATTGTCTGGTTCTGCAATCATCTCTGCATGTCTGAAACCCCTGATCGTGTGACCGCTTTCTGTGATCCTGGAGGATCTGAACTGGAAGTTCTCCCCTGGTCCTGACCCGGAAGTGGAGGTGCTAGTGCCCTATATCAGACCGCCCCTCCCTATGCTCAGGGCGTGAGTATTGTGTTGCTTCCCTGCATGGCTGCTTGGTCTGCTGGGTCGCTCCCTCTAATCTGTGCCCCTGCACTTTGCTTTGTCGTGCGTCTCTGCGCACGCTCCGTGCTTGTACTCCATCTCTTGTCCCGTGCCTTGTCTAGTGTTTGTCCTTCGGGCCATGTTTTATCTATGCTCTGCTTTGCCTTGTAGTCCTTCCTTGCTCTGTTTTCGTTCTGTGCTTCAGTCTAGCTTCAGTTCCTTGTTTCGTACCTTGCCTTGCTCTGCCTTCTTCCTCCCTATGGTCTCTGTCTTTGCTTGCTCTGCCTCGCTCTCTCCTATGGTGCTCTGTAGTGCTCCCTGGCACACGCACCATTCCTCCTCTCTTACTTTTGGTGCTCTTTTCCATGTCTAGTCCCAAGGCTCTGCCTTGGCCCGGCTCTGGGCTTCGGCCTACGCTCTGCTGCTAGACTCTTTCCTATTGTGCTCTCTTGCATGTTTCTAGGCTAGTCCCAAGGCTCTGCCTTGGCCCGGCTCTGGGCTTCGGCCTACGCTCCGCTGCTAGCTCTGTTCTTGCTCTGACCTGATTCCGTGTTTCTGCCTATGCTTCCGTTCCTGGTTCCGTACTCTGCCTAAGCTCTATCTTGTTTCTCGTCTCGCCTTGCCTTGTAGCTTCGTGTGCTGTTTGCATGCGCCTGGCCTTCCTAGCCTCCTGTTTGTGCCTCAGCCATGCCTGCCCTAGCCATGCCCGCCTGCTTGTGCCTCAGTCGTGCTCGTCGGTCAGTGACAGCTGTGTCGCCTGCCATGCCTCAGCCGGGTTCGCTGGAGTCTTGCCCATCTGTCAGTGCCGCAGGCCGATCAGCTAGCCAGTGCCCCAGTCGTGCCCTCTACGCTCCCTTGCACCTCACGCTGTTTCTGCACTGCGCTCTACGTGCTCTCTAAAGTACGCGCAGGCCCTTGCCTGCTCCTTGGAATACCTCCCCGTGCGTCTATAAAAGTACGCACAGGTCTTGTCACATATTCTGTCGTGCCCTCTTGCACGCACAGGTCCTAACCCTGTCCTTGAACCCTGACCCTGGCGTGCCTCTCTGCACACACAGGACCCTGCCTCGCCTGACCCTGGCATGCCTCTCTGCACGCGCAGGACTCTGCCTCGCCTGACCCTGGCGTGCCTCTCTGCACGCGCAGGACCCTGCCTCGCCCGACCCTGGCGTGCCTCTCTGCACGCGCAGGCCTCCGTCCCTGTACCTGTCCCTGGCGTGTCTCTCTACACACGCAGGCCACCGTCCCTGTACCTCTCTCTGGCGTGTCTCTTTACACGCGCAGGCCACCGTACCTGTACCTCTCCCTGGCCTGTCTCTCTACACGCGCAGGCCTCCGTCCTGGAACCTCTCTTGCCTGCCGGATTCCGTAACCTGTCGACCGCTGTCAGAGGTCCGGACCTAGATGACTGCGGCCTGGTGTCCGAAGCTGACTTCCGCAGCCTGATTCCTGGATCCTGTCGGTCGATGCCAGCACTCCGGATTCTGTTGCCACCGTACCCTATCTCGGATCCTGGCGTGTCTTCTGGCACGCACTCTGTCTTGATCCCCGGCGTGTTCCTTGACACGCATCATGTCTCTAACTTTGTCTTGTCTCCTTGCATGGAACCCTGGTCGGATTACCAGATGCCCGGATCCTGCCGATCGACCATCAGAACCATAGAACCTGATGTCCCGGTTGATCTTCGCTTGCTGTCCGGAGTCTGACGTCATCGTGCCTCTGCCTACCATCTTGCACGAACCATGTCTTGGACTTTGGTGTGCCCTTGCACGCACCTTGCTATGTGTTTCCAGTGTGTTTATGTTTGGTACCTGTTTGACCCTGAAGTGTTCCTTAATGAAGTTACTTTGAACTAACGTCTTTTCTCGCCTTGTCTTGTTTCTCTGAGCCGGCCGTCTGGTCCAGCTGCCGTGGTGGCTCACCCCCTTGGTCATGCCCCTGACACTCCCTGTATAGGGGGTGGCTTCTCACTAGGTTAGCTCGCCCTAGGTGGGTGGGTGCCACGGCCCAGAGGGTCCACTCATTCAAGAAAACGACTCAGCGTAAGCTGACGCTCGTCACAGTTTAAATAAAGATATTATCATTGGCACTATATACTGTATTGTTCTTTTGTGAAAAATTATTATTATTATTTATTGTTATAGCGCCATTTATTCCATGGCGCTTTACATGTAAGGAGGGGTACACATAATAAAAACAAGTACAATAATGTTAAACAATACAAGTCATAACTGGTACAGGAGGAGAGAGGACCCTGCCCGCGAAGGCTCACAATCTACAAGGGATGGGTGAGAATACAGTAGGCGAGGGTAGAGCTGGTCATGCAGCGGTTTGGTCGATCGGTGGTTACTGCAGGTTATAGGCTTGTCGGAAGAGGTGGGTCTTCAGGCTCTTTTTGAAGGTTTCGATGGTAGGTGAGAGTCTGATATGTTGTGGTAGAGAGTTCCAGAGTAGGGGTGATGCGCGAGAGAAATCTTGTATGCGATTGTGGGAAGAGGAGATAAGAGGGGAGTAGAGAAGGAGTAAAATTAAGCAGTATTAAGCAGTGTAGCTGTGAATACAGCTCTAAGGTGAGATAAAACACTAGGAAGCAACAGCATGATGACATTATACATCAGTAGTGAGTGTGCTGAGCAGTGTAGCTGTGATTTAAGCCCCAGGATGAGGTATACACTAATTATAAAGCAACTTTCTTTCTTTGATCAAACCTTATTTTACCTCTTCCATACTACATACACTTTAATAAGAAGCTGTAATCTGATCTCTCAGCAAACTGTCAGTCAATCTTGTCTTGACTAGGACGTATCATGACAATTTTCCTGAGTGAATGATGAGTTGAGGAGGCACAGGTCAATTTCCGATGTGGATTTTCTCGTGTTACAATAAAGTGCATCCTACTTTAATACTAATCTGGTTTCTCCTACCCAGTCACGTGACCTGAAGGTCCGTCAGTTTCCAGACAAACTGAATGGTGGAGCAGTGATTTGACAGCTCTCTGCACCACTATTATATTCAAAGACACAGATGATACCGTTGAATTGGGACATAGCTGGAACATTGGGGCAACTTCCCAAATTTGAGATTTTCTCACTCAATCCGGGACGGTTGGGACCTATGCATGTGCTTTTGCTAACTGCTTATAAAGTTCCTTGCATCAATAGCCCAGAGATAAATTCGGCAGTCTGAGAAAACTGGATAGCTGCCACTTACAGTCATTGAAGACAAGGACTACAGTTGGTGACGGCCCCCTTCGTTGTGGGTGAAGTGGTCTCCTACATTGATGACCGTTAGTCATTAGTGGGGTACTACATAAAGCCTTATTAAATACCGCAGAGACAGCATCTCTACTAGCGAGCGTGTCTCGTGCTTCAGAGTGATGATAGATTTAGATGAATGCTCGAGCAAGTAGTGGGATTACGGGCTGGAGACGGATGTTCACGCTGTGCTAATGAATTACAGGACGAGGACGATTTCACAGAAAATTTGCCAGAAATGTTTCCAGTGCATTTCCACTGAAATTAATTAGCCAGGAAGGAGGAAACGAGGTCAGGCGCGTCGTCTTCTGCTGGAGATACCTGATTATATGCGCAGATGAAGGAGGAATATTTACATACTGTACTGTATGGTGGTTACTGAGTGCAGCCGAAATGTCAGATGTCAGGGGGTTACATGCGGGTGTCAGCAGAGCGGGTGATCTGACAGCAGAAACCACATATATACAGTATATAGAGTGCATGCAGACTGGTATATACGGTGGCTCAGTGGTTAACAGTGCAGCCTGGTTCAAATCCCACCAAGGACAACATCTGCAAGGAGTTTGTATGTCCTCCCCGTGTTTGCGTGGGTTTCCTCCGGCTACTCCGGTTTCCTCCCACATTCCAAAGACATATACTGATAGGGATTCTAGATTATGAGTCTTATCGGGGACAGTGCCGATAATGTCTGTAAAGCGCTGTGGAATTAATGGCGCTATATAAATGAGTAAAATAAAAATAAATAAATATATATGGGAGGATTCTGACGTAACAGTGTCATGACTTATCTCTGTGAACAGAGCCACACGTTTAAAGGGGTTGTCCACTGCTGGATCAATTCATGACTCCATAGAAAATGGAAATAGGGGATATTCTCTTCCCACAGTGGCACTGTTCCGGCAATATCGATGTCACCTGGTGGGTGATGTGACATTGTTGTGTTAAGTGATGTGTTAAGTGAACACTGCAGCCAGTCAGTGGTCCATAACTGGCTGAGACCAATTTGTCTATTCCATGGGATTATCCATTAGAAGAAAGTCGAGAAGTGTCCATATGCATTAGATAGTCTTTTTTTTTACCAACTTTTCTTCTATGTGTGTGGGGGTCTCTTAGAGATACGACCCATGCGTCTGAAGTTGGTATTGGGTGGTAAGAACCTCAGCACTTTATACTTCTCCATGGGTTCTGGGGTGACTGCAAACCTGCGGAAGAGTCGACCATAGACTCATCGACTCATAGTGTCGACCATAGTATCATTGTGTCTTTTGTCCTACAAGGGTATGGCCAAACATGGACCAGCCTGTCTTCCTTTGGGTAGGAAAGTGTACGTAGGGGACACAGGGTGGACTCAGTTTTACTTTTGATAGACCTGATTTTAACTGGTGTTACATAGTCGTTAAGGGACCATAAAACAATTTTGTAGTTAGGCCCAGAAGACTCAATGTACTGCCATGGAAGTGGTTATTGACCAATATCTACTGGAGAAAGGACACGCTGGTTGGTTGAGTATATATCCCTTATCAGTCTGGTTTGGCAGCACCGGTGATGGAGCACCTAGTATTTGGGGGCTGCCATATTCATTGAGTTGTACCCTCCCACTCTCCATACTGAATCCTGACAGAGCAAGTGAAAGTCCTGGATTGGGGGCCATGTTCTCCTATGCTTGTACTAGTTCTCATAAGGAAAGTCCCGGTGTGTATCGAGGACTAATATGGGCCCTATACAGAACTGTGATATATGGAAATATAATGTGGGATGCGGAAAAACCAGTCCATCATAGCCTCTCCATCCCTCTAAAAAAAATCACTGCCAGTCCTCCCTAGGATGTGCCTGGTATTTGCTGCTCATTCAAGTGACTTGCAGTACCAGATGCAACCTTTGCACAATAGTGGTGCTGTTTTTATGTTTTTATTTTAATTAAACATAAGACCCTTTTTTCTAATCCTGGATAATCCCCTTTAATATAATTTTTTTTTGTCAAGCAAAAAATTGAGATTTGTAATCCGTGCCTAGCAGAGAGGACACAATGCCCACTGGCAGAGCAGTGACGGTGATTCACAACTATCTGTGGACGCCAAGAAATTTGCAAATTGCCCCCCTTTGCGGAAATGTTGGGCGTCTAATTGTTTCTCAGAGAGCTGGGAAGGAGAAATCTCTGTAATTTAAAGGTATCTCATGATTACATCTAATTAAGCAGCTCCGTCAGCTCCATAACCATCGGGACTCTCCTCACCGGGGAGATGAATCATACGTAGCCCTTAACACATTTATGAGAGGCTTGTCACCCACTTGACTCTCAGAATACATGGACAGCACACGTAGCGTGTGGCTGTTTCGCCTGAAGACACATGTAATTTTTACTGTATATATTAATAATTTATATTAAATGTTGTGGAACTAGACCAATAAGACATATAAGGTGCAGAGCTAGGTTAATAAAAAAGTAAACCCTGCAGGAAAAACGTGTAAGCAGGTGAAAAATAGCGTCGATCTACAATATAGTCATTTAGTAGATGCAGTACCGCACAATCATGCATATTACCACACCATACCATACATTACCATGCAGGAAGAACACACGACTTCATATAATCCTATATCCATTACCAGATCGTCTACAAGACCGTCAACAGCGCAAGATATAACTTTCCATAATACTGTATCACCAGTATACCGCCATACATCCTCATATCATACACCTACTATACATTCATGTAGCCTTATATACCGCCACATACACCAGCATGCCACCAATATATCTATGTAGATCCCTGTATCTATATACTGCCGTATTGTTAGTAAAACTCATATACACCGCAAAGCTTGTGTAACTATGTGTACATAAAGACAGTATATATAAGTATATTTCTTTATATTTGTAATACAGGTAAACGGATGCAGTAACGCAAAAGGCGCAGAGCAAGGGTTAACAGGATTGCGGTTTAATTAACAATAATGAACTCATCACGGAGAGATAACAGAAAGGGAGAAAACAGGTTAAACAGTGTAATTGTGATTCAATGCAGCCGTCTTTCTATCACCTTTAACTTATCGTGACTCGGCTGTCGTATTGTCGCCTGTAGTCCGATAGATGATGGAATGCCGGCGGAGGCCAATACTGCATCTTCAGGCTTCCCCGTCCAACACACGGTCCTGCTTCTGGCGGCGTCGGGCAGTCACCGGTTTTGCCCACTGAGCCCCTAGTCCATTGAACTGAAAAGCCGAAGTGTGAAGCTCCGCACAACTCTCCTCGGAGTGTGCTCCCTTGCGCACCCACCAACAACTCGATGCACGCACCACGATGTCTCACTTTGCGCTCGTCACTTGGTAAACCTGCTGGTACCGGAATACCTGCACTGCGCTGCATCACTCGGCGCCCGTCGGCGCCCATCAGCACCCGGGAGTCCTCACTGACCCCATCCTGGGTTTCTGCTCTGCGTTTCAACTCACTCCGCAGTGCGCAGCAAGTCCCTGTCCTATCTTCCCTCCGGTGGGACCTTTCTGCCTTTTCCCACGCTCGACTCTCCCTCTTCACGACACTTACCATGCCCCTTCTTTCTAGGTCATGGGTCCTTTCCGAGTCCCATTTCTTTCCCTATGCAACACTGGACGCGGCTTCGGCAGTTCCGGACCCGGTGTCTCATAGGCACCCACAGCCGGGTCTCCTTCCTTACATATTAACAGTATACCGCTAAATAGATAACTGTATACCCTTAAATAGAACCAGTAGACCTCCTTGTATAACCAGTTTATCTCCATGTGTACCAGTATATTTCCATATCTAACCAACATACCTCCATATCACCAGTATATTTCTATAACCAGTATACCTACACATATGACCAGAATACCTCTATATACTGTACCAGTATACATATATATCTCCATATATACTAGCATGTCTCCTTATCTAGGCAGTATACCTCCAAATATAACCAGTAAGCCACCATATATAACCAGTATATCTCCAAATAACCTAGGTACCTACAAATATAACCAATTTATACCTCCATATTGGCTTATATAACAACTATTACACATTATTAACCCCATAAAAGATCGATTCAATAAATCTCACATTAAATGTTGTTTCTCTTCAGGTTCAACGTGGACTCTCGAAGCTGCAATATATCAAAACATGTGAGTAGCGCAGTCATGATTGCTAATTAGGTTTTTTTGCTTAGTCGTCCATCATTTCATAACTCGCAGCTGTCACCCTCCACCCGGCATGCTAAACATAACCCATGTATACACGTATATGCTGATGTATACAGCTCTATACTGATGTACACAGATATATACTGAGGTATACATATATACTGTATGCGACTGTGTACAGATATATAGTGATGAGCACAGATACATTCTGTTATATACAGATATACTGCATGCTGATGTGTAGAGATATATAATGCTAGACAAGAATTATGGTGATCAATACAGATAAACTGCATGTCGATGCATACAGATATGTACTGAAGTATACGGAGATACTGCATGATGATGTATACGGATATGTACTGAAGTATACAGATATACTGCATGCCTATGTATACGTATATATTCAGGTATGCAGAGCAGAATTAATTCTGACCATTAATCCCTGATTTCACGATTTCTTTTTTTGCATCACTTAAATTGGAACCACAGAAGGTACATTTCTGTTTTGTTAAACACATCTGATCAGAACTGGATTTATAAAAATATTTTTTTTCTTTCCTTCTTTCTCCGATTCTTTCTTTCTTTCTTTCTTTCTTTCTTTCTTTCTTTCTTTCTTTCTTTCTTTCTTTCTTTCTTTCTTTCTCTTCTTTCTTTCTTTCTTTCTTTTATTCCTCGCCCATCTTTTTATATTTTTCTTTCATTCTTTCTTCTCTCTTTTTTCCTCCCTCATCTTTCTTTCTTTCTTTCTTTCTTTCTTTCTTTCTTTCTTTCTTTCTTTCTTTCTTTCTTTCTTTCTCTCTTTCATTCTTTCTTTCTTTCTTTCACTCTTTCTCTCTTTCTTTGTTACTGCATTTAGATGAAACCTGCCTTCCAATATCTGTATAATTTTGAGTGCCACCTCCAATATAAGTATCCTCCTGCTGACTCGTTGCTCAGTTTCACCGTATATAATACAATTATATTGCTCTCATTATATTATCTTCTGGAGGATTCTCTGAACACGTAACTATTGATGCTACTGGAAAGTAGATTAAGGAATTATATGAGCAAACTTGTTCGGGAGACACCTTCAAGGCTTTCAAGGACATTTCTTGTTTTCTGCTGGGGGATGCGGTGGGTTTGCTTGGCGTAGAGACCTGAAGACGCAAGTTGTGGGGAGAGAGGGCTCTTCCATAATGATTGCCAGCTATATATAGAGCAGCGCAGGGAACGTGGCGACTCCAGATCCTGCTTCAGCTGTAATACAGAGTGATTATCTGGAGGATAGGAAACTGTCCTGGCTAATAAGCCGTAAGAAATCAATAAGTAATGTGTGAGCCGCTATAATACCCGGCTTATCAACGGCCGCGTTATTGGAGAATGATAGGAGTAGGAGTCATTTTAATACGAAGAAAACAAGTTAGAGTACAAATCCGCTTATGTGAGCCCCGATCGCAGCAGTTTAACTTCTTAGATGCCACAGTCAATCCTGACAGCAGCATTTAAGGGGTTGGAAATAGGAGAAAATGTCCTTTTCTGCTCCCATTACAACGTGACTGCTGGTTGAGGAGTCTGCCATGGTTGTACACTTATAAAGCCTGTGGGGGGACTTCATAGGAGAACGGTAACTTTAGACCCCAAAGTGGCAATGATAATACCGGCGAGAGCAAAAATAAACCTTGATACAAATCTATAGAATGAAAAATAAAAAAAGTTCAAGTTCTTGGGAGGAGAGGAGTAAAAATTGAAAGCGAAGAGGGGCCCACTGGTACTCTGAGGCACAAGGGCCTACATAAGCATGGAGTTGGCCCTGCTTAATCTGTTGTGATACTACAACACCCAGCATGCCCCGGCAGCTAAAGCAAGTGCGGGTAACATTTGTTTGAGCTTCCCATAGAGAGACGCCACCTCTTCAATGACAGCAGCACGATGGGGCCCATAGGGGCTTGAATCCACTATCTGATCCTCTTAATATCAGATTTTAAGGGATCGTTTACTTTATCTTTACTTGGAGACATGATTTTTTGGCATTTCCTAATGCAGATTTCCTGCCTTCTTCACAAGCTGCATCGGGCTCCTTTTCTCAGAATATCCACTGATGGAATAACAAGTGACGTGTCCATTTTCTCCTTAGATTGAAAAAACCTTCTTTTTTTTTTACAATTGGAGGAGGCTAATGAACAGATCCGGGTCACATGATCCTACATCAGACGCCATTTTGAATCTGTACAAATGGGAGAGGAGAGCCTGTAATATATTAAAAAGTGCCACAAAATCATACCTCCATACCTCATGTTATAATAAAGATAAAGTGGGCAACTCATTTCATGTAAAATTTAAGCATTTGTTCAGTGGGAAAACATGCTGCACCATTACAATCACGAGATGCTAATGGGTTGCCATGGCAGCAGAGGCCTAGTAAAGGCCCCAGACCTGACATTTTACTACTCCTACTAATAGCCTATTACACAAACATTATAGTGTATTGTACCAAGTACTGGTGAGCAAATTCATTTAAAGCGAATCAGATTTGCTCCAAATTTCCTCACAAAATTGGCTCCATTTCAGCAAAATGGCTGACGACTGGATTTGTTTTCGAGTATTAATAATTATACTTTCCTCATCCCTCCCCTGTTCCTTTGAAGCAGTCCCCTCCATCATGGTCCTGTCACGTAGATAGCGCCCTCTGGTTCGGTCTTTTTAGCCGCTATGGTGCTCACTAAGTGTCAAAGAGCCCCCCAAAAAATTATTAATTTCTGTAACAGGAAAAGGATAAATTTAAGATGGCAACAAATAATAATAGCGATGGCTCTGTAAGTCCTTATAGAAATTTCTGAATAAAGTATTGGCTTTTGAAGTTCAGATCAATAGTCAGGGCATCCAAACCATCCTTCATTCCACATACATCTTATTGATTTTTATTTGCAGAGTGTAATGCTCTTTTTCTCCTGCGGGGGTGCTGCTGGAAATTGCAAATCTGCTGTAAAGTGCCGAGCAGAAACCCCTGTGACCAGGGCACCCAGTAACCATAGATTTCGTTCCATCTACATTGCTTTCCAGTGTACTATAATCTCAAGGATTTCTTGAGAGAACGATTTCCTCCCACTCTCGGAATAAAAGCCTATTTTCCTGTCTGCGACTAATAACCCTTAATTGGGCAGCGAAGAAACAGAAATCAATATTTGCATAAACCCGCCCTCTTTTACACTAATTTATCCAGTTAACAAGTTGCTTTCTCGGGGGTATTTAATCCTTATTTGAAAATACAAAAATCAGGCCTATTCATCGAAATCAGCGGGGTGAACGCCCACCACCCGGCCCTCCAGCCGCTCGTATCTGCAGCCTCCTGATTCAGGAAACAAAATGTTTTCATGCTAAGAAGCGCTGCAGCCGCTCAGTGATTCAGAGGAAATCAGCATCTCTGAAACATCACAGCCTGCACAAATTTATTTGCATTAGCTGTAATTTTAGGTTTTCTATTTCTGGCCTGTCTGCACCGGCGGAGATTATTCATGTTAAAACTAATTGTTCTCAGCTGACTGCTCGGCTATGTAAATGAGGGAACTTTCCTCAGCTCGTTTACATGCATAACACAAATGATGGACAGCCGCCTGTCTAATAGAAAGTGAACCTGACAGCTGAATCATAGAGCCTGACCCACAGGCACCATGAATCAGACATTGCCCTTGTCATTTCAGACTGGAATGCTTCACTCTGAAATCCTCCTCCTTCTTCTTTATGATAACTGATGGCACCTCTATATAGAGTAGATGACACAGGATCCATCCTTCACAATAGGTGATATCACAGCTCACCTCCTCCCCATCCTGTAGAATGACTGATAACACCTCTATGTGCAGTAGATAACACAGGATCCACCATTCATAATAGGTGATGTCACAGCTCACCTCCTCCTGTACAATGACTGATAACACCTCTATATACAGTAGATAATACAGGATCCACTATTCACAATGGGTGATATCACAGCTCACCTCCTCCTCCTGTACAATGACTGATAACACCTCTATATACAGTAGATAACACAGGATCCACCATTCACAATGGGTGATATCACAGCTCACCTCCTCTTTCTGTATAATATCTAATAACACCTCTATATACAGTAGATAACACAGGATCCACCATTCATAATAGGTGATGTCACAGCTCACCTCCTCCTGTACAATGACTGATAACACCTCTATATACAGTAGATAATACAGGATCCACTATTCACAATGGGTGATATCACAGCTCACCTCCTCCTCCTGTAGTATGATTGATAACACCTCTATATACAGTAGATAACACAGGATCCACCATTCACAATGGGTGATATCACAGCTCACCTCCTCTTTCTGTACAATAACTAATAACACCTCTATATACAGTAGATAACACAGGATTCACCATTCACTATAGGTGGTGCCACAGCTGACCTCCTCCCTCTCCTTTACAATGACTGATAACATATATACAGTAGGTCCACAGAATCTACCATTCACAATAGGTGATGTCACAGCTCACCCTCTCCACTTCCTGTACAATGACTGATAACACTTCTATATACAGTAGATAACACAGGATCCACCATTCAAAATTGGTGATGTTGCAGACCACCTCTTCCTCCTCCTGTACAATGAATGGTAACACCTCTATATACAGTAGATAACACAGGATCCACCATTCACAATATGTGTTATCACAGCTCACCTCCTCATCCTCCTGCTGTCAAAAGCATCTCTATCAAGATGGCCACCTATAACATAACATTGAACAGCTCCAGTGTCCAGTTTTCTATGGTGCATATAACATATACTGTATCTCTAAATGCAGTTACTAAGAGTAAAGCAGCAGCTCCAGGCAACATGGTGACTTTCATAATAAAGATGGAGAAAAAAAATACTTTTTTTTAAACAACTGCAGTCAAAAAATGTAAAGAAAAATTAAAAAGTATTTGGTACTACTTAATATATATAAAAAATAGATTGTACATTTCAATTAAAAAGGAGCTGAAATATGTTTTTGCTTTTTTTTTACCTGTGAAAATGCCGCTGTTCT
The DNA here is from genome assembly GCF_039654945.1 of Dendrobates tinctorius. Taxonomy (NCBI): domain Eukaryota; kingdom Metazoa; phylum Chordata; class Amphibia; order Anura; family Dendrobatidae; genus Dendrobates; species Dendrobates tinctorius. The sequence continues at coordinate 2,165,817 of NW_027361695.1, read as the reverse complement.
CCTAAATCTGTCATATTCCTTTTTTTCGTTCTTCTCTCTGTTCCTGAGATATGACCTCCTCTTCACTGTATATAAATCTAGTCTTCTTATCCAAGTGGGTGGGGTCCCTCTCTTTATTGTGGGCTTGTTCTTGGGGACCACCCCCCGTTGGATAACAAGGCTAGATTTATAAGAGGAGCCATATCTCAAGAATGGAGAGGGGTAGGGACAAAAGAAAAACATCGCTGGATTCAGGAGAACAGCGGCATTTATATTCGTGTAAATATAGATACTTAGGATTTATGAAGTCATATTGGGTGTCCCCCTGTCTATTAAACAGAGACCAAAACATTTAAATAATTGCATTATAATTCTAGATTTCTCTTACAGAGTTGGTCCACAAAACTGTAATACACCCTTTAAAAAAAACTAAATTTTGCACGATACTGTAAAAATTGGTGACATGAAAAACACAAATTTCCTACTCATCAGCAGAGCATTTAGTTATAGAAATCCATGATTCCTATACCTTCATGTAATTTTAGGGTCATTAATTAAAAAAAATCTTAAATCTCTTGGTAGATTTAGCACAATGTCACGGTTCTTTATTATATCTGCTGTGCTTGCACTTCAGGACTTTTTGGGTCAGGCCTTTTGCACACTTGGAGAAGTCATTGGGTCACAGAGGAGCAAACTGGAGAAGCCTCTCACGTAAGTAACAACTCTACGGCTAATCGGGTTGGTTCTGCCTTTAAATGTTGTTACCATATCCCCTCATTATGGTTACTGTTGCCCCCAACTCTGATTGTTGTTGCTTGCTTTAAGGTTATGTATAGGCATACTCTCCTGGAAAAATTGGATATTTCCCAGATAGGTTGGCAACTATCCGAGACATTGCCAAAATCTTCCAAAATCTCCTGATAGCCAGCTCATGACACCACTAAACTTTACAAAAGTACGAGTGGTTCTGCATAACTTTTTCAGCGGAGTTCTTCACTCGGAGGTCTCCCATAGGCAAGTTGGCAAGTATACACATAAGTAAGCATTCAACAGTCCAGTTTTTCGTGTGGGAGGTCTTACATAACAGGTGTGGTTTCTAAAAATTTGCATTATTGAGTGATTTTTGGCCAGTTCTGGGGCATCACATGTGGAATAGAGAGTGGCTTTCAAATGGACTGTCATTTGGGGTGTAAAGAGGACCTCTCAACAGGTGAAAAGTGTCCAGTTTTTGCTATTATGTCATTCATGCTGAATATTCCATTTTTTTTTTTTATAGATCCGTCATACGGTTCCAGAATTATGGGCCTTTTAATTTACTGTTAATTTTCCTGGTCTTTACAAAGGGGTGTGACTCAGAATAATTATGCAGAGCAGCTTAAGTACACGCCCTAGAGGATCCTAGAGACTACATAAAAAAGCTCATATCTCCAGAACCGTATAGCTGATTTGAATAAAACAAACATCAAAATACTCAGAGGAGTAGCAGCTATAAAATAAGAGTAAAAACTGGATAATTTTGACCTGCCAACAGGGCCTCTCTAAATTACATTAAAAGGGTTGTCCAGGATTACAAAAACATGGTGACTTTCTTTCAGAAACAGCGCCACCCCTGCCCATGAGTTGTATGTGGTATTGCAGCTCAGCACCATTCACTTCAATAAGGCTGAGTTGCAATACCAGATACAACCCATGATTTGGAGTGGCACTAGTTTTTGAAAAAAACCCAAACAATTTATATGTTTCTAATACTGGAGATCCACTTTAGAGGGTTAGTCCCAAGAGACTAAGGTATATGCTATTCATAGGCCCTCCCAGCAATCCCAATAAGTGGGTTTTGTAGAGCTCCATCATGTATAGCGTGAAGGTGCTCGTCCTCCACGCCAGTAATCGTTGATGGATCTGCTGGAATTAGGGAAGCACTATGTTGGACTTTTTCCGGCAGTCTGATTAAAAATGAATGGGGCGGAGGTATTCTACGCCAGTGAGGATCACAGCTGCGGAAACACTAATGTTTTCCAGGGGTTCTAAATCCATGAAACATTATATTTTAGATCTAGTCATCAAAAGTGCCGAGTGCAAAGCAATTGAATCATTCTTTGTTCCATCTGTTACTATAGCCACCAAACATGATCATCGGGTGAACTTGTAGTCGCCGTTCGACGCTCGGGGTGCATTGTGTAACATAATGTCAGCACTGTAATTGCATTTCTCCTGTACAATGATGACTTCAGCAGCGCTGGACGCAGAGTGTTATAGAGCTGATGATAGATTTCTTCTTGTACCGGGGGAAATTAAAGGGAAGCCAATTAAAAAAACATATTTCATTTTTTAACATGACAAAAAAAAATGATGCCCCACATGTGCACAGGTTGTGTGAGGTATTGCAACTCAGAACAATGGACAGCTGTGGGGTTATTTCTGGAAAAAAATTGGAGTTAAAAATTGATTTTTTTTTTTGCAATGAGTGTCTTGGCTAAAGATCCTTTATTGCTTGTAATAGTCACATCTTGATCCACAAAAACTAGCCATTGTAATTTCTGCCAGACTGTCCTGATAATTGCTCCCTAAGAAGATAATTAATGGTTCTGCAGACACATAGGGGCACATGTGGCAGATGCGGGTTACAGTATATGTGAGTCTGAGCAGAGAATAGCTCGTTACCATTTTCTCGGGCGATATGTCTTCATGTTCCACAGGTAAAAATCTGCACTTGCCCTTTGTAAGAGTCATTTTTGGCCCCAAACCATTGGAACTACGGTACTTCCAGCAAACCTACACCTTCAATACCAGATACCTTCAATAGATGTTGTTTGTCTAACAGCGCTAGCATTCTCTACTTTCTCTACATTCAAATGCATATTCAATATGGCTGAGTGTGCATGTGGTATCAAAGGGGAGAGAGGAGTACGCTGCTGTTAAATCTCTGGCAGCAGAATGTCTACTGTATGACCAAAGAATTGAGAATGTTTTGACATTTAACATGCTGATTCTTTTTTTTCCCCCAACACTTGCCAAACAACCACCATCCAAATATCCAAATACCTAATCCTAGAGACGAGTGCATTTGCCAAAATTTGTATCTGGCATATTCGCTCAAATCAGCCAGCAGACTCGCTTTGGTATAAATAAAATTTGGTCCAAATCGAATTTGCCCCGAAAATCCATTCTTTTATGCTCAAAGCATAATAATCAGAGGTCTGAGAAGGGGTTAAAAAATCTAAATATTATACTCACCTGTCCTAGGTATCCCCTCACCTGTACTACTGCACCAGCTCCCGCTCAGTACCTCACTGGCTCCCTCAGTTCTTTCCTTTGGTCTGGATTTTCTGGCCTCATATGACCTGGACCGAAGACTGAAGAGAAGACCGCAGGGAGTAAGTGAAGGACTGGGCAAGGAGCCACTGCGAAAGGACAACTGGGTATAAGCCCTTTTCATTTTTTAACCTTTTCCAACAAAATGGAGGCCATCCAGCTGCAATTGTGTAAAATTTGTGCAAATTGAATCTTGAAAAATTCAAATTCTGGTGAATCAGAACATAAGGAGATTCATAACAAATTTGTTGTATAGCAAATCAATTTGCTCAATTCTACCAAATACAAATAGGACGGTCCAGACGGTCCCATCTAAATTGGTATTTTCGGCCAGTGTTGATCTATTGTGTATGCCCAAATTTAGCTATGCGTCTGGCTCAATATCCCTGTTACATATTACAGCCTTGACCAAGTTTGCTTCTTCCTTTCTGAACATGAAGCAACAATCTACCTTCTCATTTTCTCAAAATCTACCTTCTTCTCAGTTTCGTCCACCAACCTTTCCAATTTCAAGTCAATCTTTCAGGTATCCATCCATTTTCCTACAAAATCCTTATTCTCTTCCATTGGTCAAAATGTCTACCTAGGTATAGATCTTCTAAAATACCAGTCGGACCAGTACCATAGAAGTAGTCTATGTGCCTTCTATGGACAATAGGTGTGAAAGACCACTTAGCATGGCCTTCTCCATGGATGATGGGAACCAACCCAGATCTTCCTCTCTTCATCAGTACCATAATGGCAGTAAACTTGAGAAAACTTTAGTCTTTTGCAAGAATTGGAGGAGGGTGGTCGCCTAAAACCAGCATGGTGACCAATTTAGATTTTTGTTCCAATGATCCCACCAACCCCAAGGGGATTTAAATTTAGACATTTCCCAGGTTGTTCTATCATACTTGACCCAGTTAGATTTCTAGGTGACAATTTTGCAGAATTAATGTGTTATGTTCATTTCAAAAACAAAAGCACAGATGGCAGAGAGACATTCAGTCGCTCCCACGGAACAGAGCTAGGGACCTGTTGTGTGGACAAATGTTGCCGAGGACCAGTCATGATGACGCCGCTGACATCTCGCCTGTATTGGCACCACGGTGCTCAGCTTCGTCTGAAAGCAGATGACAGGTCGAATTCTCCCCTAGGTAACAGGCTGATTCCAATTAATGAATAATTAAAGTGTAAACTATTTCATCGGCAATGTTAATTTCAGCCGCTAAGTGATTTTCTCCAGCTGGAGGTGAATCTGATTTGCTCTAAGTTTCACTATTTAAATTAATCTAATTATGGAAAAAAAAATCCATGTTCGTTCAGTATCCACAGAAGAGATGACTTTGCAAAAGTGATAATTTATTTTTCATATGTTAATAAGTTCAGAGGTTTATTTTACTATATTTCTTTTTGGTGTTTGGATGATGTAAGTATTTTGCTAAAATTTCAGAGATACATTTTTTATATAAATGTGAAAATTACATGACAATGTTTTTATACACATTTGGTTAGCACCTGAGGGAGGCTGGGATACGGTGACACATCCTGGGCTTCCTCAGGTGCCTTCCTTAATTCAAAAACGAATGGTAATGAAATAATCTTTATGTAGCTTCTCAAGGTTATACCGGTTGTGAAGTTGTTCCATAGGGAAGGAGAACAGAACGCAAATTGGGTCTATATATTTATATTTAAAAAACTACCTGAAGGGCACTATAATGGGAACTAGTTTTGCCCATCATTGTCTATTAATATGGGTACTTTAGTTTTGTTCACAGATTCCATAATGTAGGGTGAGATAAGAAAATGGCCACTGACAGCGTTACCCCTAGCCTTGAGATTGGACCTGCACTACTATACTACCCATGAGGTTTTGGGTAATTCCTGCCTCTGCTGGTTTCTGTATAAGTTGGGTGGCTGGGGTTCTTTCTGTAATGTGTGATCTGATCAACCAACTCTCTCTAAGCTGATTGCACCCTTTCACTGAAAGCATGAGTGAGAAACTTCAGCTTCATCTCCCTCCTCCCCCTTCTTGATCTCTTAGAATTCCAGTAGTGGGATACCCTGCAGTCCACTTATTTTAAGGGGATGCCTCTAATAAAAAAATAAATTATCCATAACAGCTTTATAAATTAATTAATATGGTTTTGGCACTTCTGTATGTTAACATTTTTTCTTAGAAATGGCACTTGTGTGATAAAGGTTGTCGGAATCACCTCCAACTTCCTGCTTTCGATATGATTATATCATCTGGGCAATAAAAATGAAAAAAGCATATACAGAATGGGAGGAATAGGGCTAAGCAACAGCACATGTGAAAAAGACTTGGGTATACTAATAGATCACAGACTGAATATGAGTCAACAGTGTGATGCAGCAGCAAAAAAGGCAAATGCAATTCTAGGATGTATTAACAGAAGCATACAGTCTAGATCAGGTGAAGTCATTATTTCCCTCTACTCCTCTTTGGTCAGACCTCATCTGGAATATTGTGTCCAGTTTTGGGCACCACATTTTAAAAAAGACATCAACAAACTGGAGCAAGTTCAGAAAAGAGCAACCAGAATGGTGACCGGTCTGCAAACCCTATCTTATGAGGAAAGGTTGCAGGATTTGGGATTGTTTAGTTTGCAAAAGAGAAGACTGAGAGGAGACTTAATAGCTGTCTACAAATATCTAAAGGGCTGTCACATTGTAGAAGGATCAACTTTATTCTCATTTGCACAAGGAAAGACTAGAAGCAATGGGATGAAACTGAATGGGAGGAGACACAGATTAGATATTTGAAAAAACTTTTTGACAGTTAGAGTGATCAATGAGTGGAACAAGCTGCCACGAGAAGTGGTGAGTTCTCCTTCAATGGAATTCTTCAAGCAGAGGCTGGACAGACATCTGACTGGGATGATTTAGCGAATCCTGCTTTGAGCAGGGGGTTGGACCAGATGGCCCAGGAGGTCCCTTCCAACTCTACAATTCTATGATTGTATACTGTACGAAATAAAGGCATTGAGTAATGCATCGTGCCATTGGTAGCTTTGTGAAAGGCCAATAATGGTCATCGTTATCGCTGGTTAGGATATGAAAAGCATAGTTGCCAGCGACCCCTAATTTTCCAGGACTGTCTCAATTTTTTTAGATTCGTTACCGGCAAATTTGGGGTCATCTCGAACCGAAAAAGGGGTGGTCCTTATTAAGATCACCCAAAGGTGGATGAATAGGATGAATCAGAGGTATACTTGTGAAGTTCCGGGATGGGATTTGTAAATCCCTATTTTACCAAGAGTAATGTTAAAGTATGGATTAGTTACAGGCTCAGACTGGCCCACAGGGTGTTAGAATCGGCCTAGAGGATCCGGGGGATCCTCGTTAAAGGGGAGATACTGTTAGAATCTGCTCAGTTTGTGACTATCCGCCATTTTCTTGTAGTGTTGGTCTTTTTCCCCTGGTGCTGGGTTTGCCTTTGTCAGGTGATTGTATCACAGTTTATTAACCTGCACCTGTCTCCCATTCCTAGATGGACAACAGTGTTAATCCGCTTGAAGTCTGGCTTGGAGCCTTGCTTTGCTTTCTGTGTGTTTAATTAGTGCAGTTCTGGGACCTCTGGTTCTGCTAGTCTTAGTTTCTGTTTTCAGTCTGTTTCTGCAGCCTTCTGTGACGAGGTCAGCTTACGCTGAGTCGACTTTTTCTTTAGAGTGGACCCTCTGGGTCGTGGCACCGACCTACCTAGGGCGAGCTGACCTTGTGAGTAACCACCCCCTATATAGGGAGTGTCAGGGGCAAGACCAAGGGGGTGAGCCACCACGACTGCTGGCACCAGACGGCCGGCTCAAGTAGACACTAGGTATGAGTGCAGGAAACAGGACAAGACAAGACATAAGTTTAAGGTATCTTCATTAAGGCAAATTCAGGATAACATTCAGTGCAAAAACATGATAAGCAAAACACAGCAAGGTGCGTGCGAGGGCACGTCAAGGTCCATAGCATGGTACGTGCCAGGTGGCACGCCTGGGTACAGGCAAGGGCTCAATGGCATCGGACTACGGACAACTGGTAACGATCAACAGGAACAGGGCATCCGGCTGCGGACATCAGCTCCGGACATCAGGCCGTAGTCATCAGGCTTACGATGTCTGACAGCGATCGGCAGGTTCCGGGCATCCGGCAGGCAAACCAGGGTTTAGGCAAGGAGGCACGACAGATCTCCAGACATGGTGCGTGTTAGGGAACACCCCGAGGTCCAAGGCAAGATTCCAGGCGTGCGTGCTAGGGGCACACCAGGGTCCAGAGCAAGGTGCAAGGCAAGGTGCGTGTGTAGGGGACACACCAGGGGTCAAAGCAAGGTGCAAGGTGCGTGTGTAGGGGACACGCCGGGGTTCAAAGTTCAACATACAAGAGGGTGCGTGTGTAGAGACGCCAAGGCACAAGGTACAAGGCAGAGTCCTGCGCGTGCCAAGGGGCACGCCAGGGTCAGGTTCAAGGCAGAGTCCTGCGCGTGCAGAGGGACATGCCAGGGTCAGGTTCAAGGCAGAGTCCTGCGCGTGTAGAGGAGCACATCAAGGTCACAGTACAAGGCAGAGTCCTGCTCGTTCAGAGGGCACGCCAGGGTCAAGATTCAAGGCAGAGTCCTGCGCGTGCAGATGGGCACGCCATGGTCATGGTTCAAGGCAGAGTCCTGCGTGTGCAGAGGGCACGCCAGGGTCAGAGGGAGAGTCCTGCGCGTGCCGAGGGCATGCCATGGTCAGGGTTCAAGGCAGAGTCTTGCACGTGCAGGGAGGCACGCCAGGGTTAGGGTACAGACTAGGACCTGTACGTGCTAGAGGGCATGACAGGGTACATGGCTAGACCTGCGCGTACTTTTACAGAAGCATGGGGAGGTATGCCACGGGGCAGGCGAGGGCCTGCGCGTGCTAAGAGAAGCATGGAGAGCACAGTGCAGAGACAGCGTGAGTGCAAGGAAGCACAGAGAGCACGGCTGGGGCACTGGCTAGCTGGACGGGCTGCAGCACAAACAGGCGGGTAAGACTCCAGCGAACCCGACTGAAGGCATAGCAGGTGACACAGCTGTCACTGACCAACGAGCACGGCTGAGGCACAAGCAGGAGGCTAGGAAGGCCAGGCGCATGCAAAGGGCACACGAAGAAACAAGGCAAGGCAAAGCAAGAAACAAGGCAAAGCTAGGCAGGGTACGGAACAATGAGCGGAACGTAGGCAGAAACACAGAGCCAGGTCAGAGCGAGAACAGAGCTAGCAGCGGAGCGTAGGCCGAAGCCCACAGCCGGGTCAAGGGAGAACCTTGAGACTAGCGTGGAAATGTGCAAGAGAGCACGATAGGACAGAGTCTAGCAGCGGAGCGTAGGCCGAAGCCCAGAGCCGGGTCAAGGCGGAGCCTTGAGACTAGACACGGAACATAGGATGAACAACAAGGCAAAGAAGAGCTTAGGCAAGACATAGCGAAACAGGCTAAGGCAGAGAACAGCGGAAGTACTACAAGGCAAAGCAAGGCAAGGACAAACATGGCACGAGAGACAACACAAGACATGGCATGAGACAAGAGACAGAGTACAAGCACAGAGCGTGTGCAGAGACGCACTACAGAGCAGAGTGCAGGGGCACAGAATACATGGAGCGACTGAGCAGACCAAGCAGCCATGCAGGGAAGCAACACGATACTCAGGCCCCGACCATAGGAAGGGGCGGTCTGATATAGCACCATAGCACCTGCAGTTCCGGGTCAGGATCAGGGAAGGACTTCCAGTTCAGATCCTCCAGGATCATAGAGAGCGTTGCTAGATCAGACTGGGCAGAACCATAGAGAAGGTCACATGATCAGGGCTCCAGAAATACATAGAGGATTGCAGAATCAGACAGTGCTGGAACATAGGAAAGGTCACATGATCAGGGGGTCCAGGAATACATAGAGGATTGCAGAATCAGACAGCGTTGGAACATAGGAAAGGTCACATGATCAGGGGTTCCAGGAATACAGAGGATTGCAGAATCAGAGCAGAGACGGATGGTTACCTAGCAACGGCGTGCAGCCATGAGGTAAGGCGCGCGTGCACACCGCTCCAGGCATCTTGCAGCATGAGACATAACGGGCATGAAAATTCAGTACACGTGCACACCGCTCCAGGAGTCATGCGGCACACCAGACATGGCGGGCATGATAGTTCGGTGCACGTGCACACTGCTCCAGGGGTCATGCGGCAAAACAGACATGGCGGGCATGACAGACATGACAGGCATAACGGACATGGCGGGCATGACAGTACCCCCCTTAAGCCCCCTCTTACCGGGGCTGGCAGCGAAGGGAAAAAAAAATTTCTTCGGCTGAATCCAGAGTTTTAGTACAAGCCACTCCAACATGTTCATCCACCATTGTGAAATGGACACCTGCACCGTTCCAGATACAGGAGCCGCAGACGAAGACACGGGAATCCAGTGGGGAGGACTGCGAGTAGACACGGAAGTCTTCTTTCTCTGGCTGCCACGATTTTCCAAGCGAGTTCGAAGGACATGGGCCGGGTCTGATTCTTCATCAGAACAGTGGCCGAGGGTACTGCCATTTTCAAAGCGAGTTCGGAGGACATAGGCTGGGTCTGAATCCTCATCAGAAAAGTGGCCGAGATACCAGCGGAGTCCATGGCCTGAGTATCCTGTGACGAGGTCAGCTTATGCTGAGTCGACTTTTTCTTTAGAGTGGACCCTCTGGGTCGTGGCACCCACCCACCTAGGGCATGACACCTTCTTTGTGTTTTCTGTTAGGAGGTGACCCGTTTTTGTACCCAGTCCTTATATCTTTCAGGGACCCCCTTCCCGCTATCTATACGTCTTCACCAGGGCCGGTTTTAGGCAAAGTGGGGCCCTAGGCAAAGTTTAAAATGGGGCCCCAAATGCTAACATACTGCACATCACACAGAAGCATTTCGATTGTATTTACATGCACTGAGTTCGGGCCGCTAAATGATTGTCAAAATTGAAGTTGTTCAATGCTTGTTTCCCGGCCTCTTTCCACCATCTGAGAAAGAATGATGGGAACAGAACGATCACTAAGGGTGTGTGCACACGTTGCGGTTTTTGCTGCGGTTACGCCGCAGTTTCCATGCAGTTTACAGTACAATGTAAACCTATGGAAAACCAAATCCGCCGTGCACATGCTGCGGAAAATTCCGCGCCGATTTGCTGCGGTTTATTTTCCACAGCATGTTACGTCTTTTTTGCGGGACCGCAGCTGCAGTGTATGTTCCGGGACATACAAAGGCCTCTTTCACACTTCCGTTTTTTACAATCAGTCACAATCCGCCAGGTTTTGGAAAAAACGGATCCGAAATTTCCTTTTGAGGATCCGTTTTTTTCCCCATTGAATTTCATTAGTGGTGGATCCTGACGGATTGCTGTCCGTTGCATCCATTTTTGTGAGGATCCGCCGTGATGTTGCTGTCCGTTTCCATCCTCAAAGATTTTGAAACGGAGCTTGTAACGTTTTTTTTCCCAGCGGATCCTCCAGACACTGAATTAACCCGAAATTCTGTCTGGGTGCCGGACAAAAAAAAAAAAACTCTCTCTCTCTCTCTCTCTCTCTCTCTCTCCTTCCTCATTTTCAGGATCCGTCTGAAAACGGATCCTGTGCCATCCGTTCACATCAGTTAAGAACGGATCCGCTTTTCTAACTTTTTGGCGGATTTGAACTGATGCAAAAAAACTGAAGTGTGAAAGAGGCCAAATCAATCTCTCTCTCTCTCATTCACATTGCCAAACCGCACTAGAACCTGCATCAAATCCGCTGTACACATGCTAGGAATCCGCAGAAAAAATGCATGTGTTTTACCCTGCAGTTTCTGCCAAGAGATATGGATTCTCTGCAGAAAAAGCCGCAGACTAATCCGCAACGTGTGCACACACCCTAAGGGTGGTTTCACATTAGCGTTTCAGGCCGCAGCATCGGCCTGCACACGGCTGCCGCTAAGCCCCGCCACCTGCCGCGCCTCCTCCGGTAGCTCCGCCTACGGGCGCATGACGCTGCATGCGTCCCCTATCTTTAGCACTGGGGACGCAGGCCGTGCGCAGATATGCGTTTGGCGGTGCATGCGTCCTTTTGACGGTGCACCGACCAGCGCCAAACGCAACCTGTTGCAATTTGGTGCGCTCGGCGCACCGTCAAAAGGACGCATGCACCGCCAAACACATACCTGCGCACAGCCTGCGTCCCCAGTGCTAAAGATAGGGGATGCAGGACGCATGCAGCATCATGCGCACATAGGCGGAGCTACCAGAGGAGGCGCGGCAGGTGGCGGGGCTTAGCGGCGGCCGTGTGCGTCCCCAGTGCTAAAGCGTCATGCGCCCGTAGGCGGAGCTACCGAAGGAGGTGCAGCAGAGAGCGGGGGGCTTAGCGGCCTGCAACGTTAATGTGAAACCACCCTAACAGATCACCATACAGTATCATGTTATCAGCAGGACATCTACAGTTTACACCCCATAGTCCTCCATATAATATAATCTGCCCCAAAGTCCTCCATATAGTATAATACACTCCTTATAGCTCTCCATATATTAAAATACACTGCTCAGTCCTCCATATAGTATACTACACTCCTCATAGCCCTCCATATATTAAAATACACTGCTCAGTCCTCCGTATAATACACTCCATATAGTATAATGCACCGCCATAGTCACCCATGTAGTACAAATCACTTCCCATAGCATAATGCACCCCATAGTTCTTCATATAATGTATTCCCCATAGTCCTCGATACAGCATAATGCAGCCCACATATAGTATAATGCAGCCACCCCACAGAGTATAATGCAGCCCCGCCATACAATATAATGTAACCCCCATAGAATATAATGCAGCCACTCCACAGAATATAATGTAACTCCCCATAGTATATAATGCAGTCCCACCCCCCATATAGTATAATGCAGCCCCTCCATAGAATATATGGCAACCCCCTCATGGGATATAATGAAGCCCCTTATATAGTATAATGTAGCCCCTCCATAGAAAACAATGTAGCCCTCCTCATATAATAACTATAATACAGCGTCCCCCATAGAATATAATACAGCCCACCTCCCCATAGAATATAATGTAGCCCTTCATATTATTTAACACAGCCTCCCCCTATAGAATATAGTGTAAAATGTACCCTACATGGTATATAACACACCGCATAGTATACAGCCCAGCCCACCATGGTATACAGCCCACCATGGTATACAGGCTGTATACCATGCTGGGCTGTATAATACAGCCCAGCATTGTATAATATAGCCCGCCCAGCATGGTATAATACAGCCCAGCATGGTATAATACAGCCCAGCATGGAATAATACAGCCCAGTATGGTATAATACAGCCCAGCATGGTATATATCCCCCCAGCATGGTATAATACAGCCCAGCATGATATATAGCACCCCAGAATGGAATAATGCAGCCCAGTATGGTATAATACAGCCCAGCATGGTACTGTATATAGCCCCCCCCAGAATGGTGTAATACAGGCCAGCATGGTATATAGCCCCCCCCCCAGAATGGTATAATACAGCACAGCGTGGTATATAGCCCCCCCAGAATGGTATAATACAGCCCAGCATGGTATATAGCCCCCCCAGAATGGTATAATACAGCCCAGCATGGTATATACCCCCCCCAGAATGGTATAATACAGCCCAGCATGGTATATAGCACCCCAGAATGGAATAATACAGCCCAGTATGGTATAATACAGCCCTGCATGGTATATAGCCCCCCCAAAATGGTATAATACAGCCCAGCATGGTATATAGCCGCCCCAGAATGGTATTATACAGCCCAGCATGGTATAATACAGCCCAGCAAGGTATATAGCCCCCCCAAAATGGTATAATACAGCCCAGCATGGTATATAGCCCCTCAGCACGGTATGATACAGCCCAGCACGGTATAATACAGCCCGGCATGGCATATAGCCCCCCAGCACGGTATGATACAGCCCAGCATGGCATATAGCCCCCCAGCATGGTATGATACAGCCCAGCACGGTATATAGCACCCCCCAGAATGGTGTAATACAGGCCAGCATGGTATAATACAGCCTAGCATGGTATATATCCCCCCACAGAATGGTATAATACAGCCCAGCATGGTATATAGCCCCCCCAAAATGGTATAATACAGCCCAGGATGGTATAATACCGCCCAGCATGGTATAATACAGCCCTGCATGGTATATAGCCCCCCCAGAATGGTATAATACAGCCCTGCATGGTATATAGCCCCCCCAGAATGGTATAATACAGCCCAGCATGGTATAATATAGCCCAGCATTGTATATAGCCCCCCCAGCCTGGTATAATACAGCCCAGTATGGTATATAGCCCCCCCCAGCATGGTATAATACAGCCGAGCATGGTATGATACAGCCGAGCATGGTATATAGTCCCCCCAGAATGGTGTAATACAGACCAGCATGGTATATAACCCCCCCCCCAGCATGGTATGATACAGCCGAGCATGGTATATAGTCCCCCCAGAATGGTGTAATACAGCCCAGCATGGTACAGTGGGGAAAAAAAGTATTTAGTCAGTCAGCAATAGTGCAAGTTCCACCACTTAAAAAGATGAGAGGCGTCTGTAATTTACATCATAGGTAGATCTCAACTATGGGAGACAAACTGAGAAAAAAAAATCCAGAAAATCACATTGTCTGTTTTTTTTTCATTTTATTTGCATATTATGGTGGAAAATAAGTATTTGGTCAGAAACAAAATTTCATCTCAATACTTTGTGATATATCCTTTGTTGGCAATGACAGAGGTCAAACGTTTTCTGTAAGTCTTCACAAGGTTGCCACACACTGTTGTTGGTATGTTGGCCCATTCCTCCATGCAGATCTCCTCTAGAGCAGTGATGTTTTTGGCTTTTCGCTTGGCAACACGGACTTTCAACTCCCTCCAAAGGTTTTCTATAGGGTTGAGATCTGGAGACTGGCTAGGCCACTCCAGGACCTTGAAATGCTTCTTACGAAGCCACTCCTTCATTGCCCTGGCGGTGTGCATTGAATCATTGTCATGTTGAAAGACCCAGCCACGTTTCATCTTCAATGCCCTTGCTGATGGAAGGAGGTTTGCACTCAAAATCTCACGATACATGGCCCCATTCATTCTTTCATTCTTTCAGTGCGGCGGCGGGAGTCGGCGCTGGGGGCAGGCGGGCCCTCCTGCCTCACAGGGGCCCCATAGTGGCTGTGTGATGTGCCGCTGGCTGGGGGCCCCTGGAGGAGCGGGGGCCCTAGGCAGCTGCCTGGTCTGTCTGCCCATAACGCCGGCCCTGGTCTTCACTTGAGATTAGCCTAAGATCGTCGGTGGGTCAATTCACAAGGAATGGGTCACTCACTCCATCATAGGGCATCAGACTAGTCATAGTGCAGGGTCAGTTTTCCCCCTCCTACCCTAGTCCTGTGCTGCAGAGCCGTAACACAGGGGAACAGGACTATCCTTCGGTAGGCCGCTCTGAAGTAGTGCAGATGAACAGTGCTGATTACACTCGATTCGCAATTTGCAGAAAAAGGCAACACCTAATAATTCATTAAACAAGCCAAATTAATATTACAGCGAAACAACAGTAAATTTGGGCAATAGAGTCAGGATATTTTTGCATGTAGCTGAACAGTGAGTCTCAAGAATCAATGTTATTTTGGGGCCATTGCCACCCCAGTGAAACACTGATTAGTTAGGAACATGAAGCTTATATATGGGATTTTAGCTTCATTTGCTAGTACTGGTGCTGCGATCAGAAGTATGAGTGCTTTGTAAGAGTCAGTGATAATAAACCAAAAACTTCATATCATGTCCATCAAACTCCATCTTATTTCCAATTTAAAAAATTTGGTGGCCATCTGAGAAAAGCTGTTAGGGTGTGTGCACACGTTGCGGATTCTGCTGCGGACCCGCAGCGGATTTGGCCCTGTGGATCCGCAGCAGATTCTGTTGCATTGTACACTACCATTTTATTCTATGTAAATCCAAAAACGCAGTGCACATGCTGCGGATTTTTCCGCGCAGATTTGCTGCGGATTTGAATCCGCAGCATGTCAATTCTTTTGCGGAATCCGCAGCGGTTTTACACCTGCTCCATTTTAGAAATCCGCAGGTGTAAGGGTATGCGCACACGGTGCGGATTCTGCTGCGGATTTGCCTCTGCGGATCCGCAACAAATGTACAGTACAATGATAATCAATGGATTTTAAGAACCGCAGTGCACATGCTGCAGATTTGCTGCGGTTTTAAATCCGCAGCATGTCAATTCTTTCTGCGGATTCTGCAGCGGTTTGACACCTGTTCCATTGTACAGGTGTCAAAACGCAGGGGAAAACCGCAGGCAAATCCGCAGGTAAAACGCAGGTCATTTTACCTGCAAATTCGCGCGGAAAAATCCACAGCACAATCCGCACCGTGTGCACTCACCCTAAAAACGCAGGGGAAATCAGCACAAAATCTGCAGAAAATCCGCAGTAAATCTGCACTATATCCGCAGGTAAAACGCCGGTCATTTTACCTGTGGATTTAGCAAAATCCGCACGGAACAATCCGCAGCACAATCCGCAACGTATGCACATGCCCTTAGGGTGTGTGCACACGCTGCAGATTCTGCTGCGGATTGATCCACGCGGATTTAGCAAAATCCGCAGGTAAATCCGCAGGTCAAAAGACCTGCGGTTTATCTGCGGATTAGCCTGCGGTTTTGCCCTGCGGTTTATCACCTCTACACTGGAGGAGATGGCAAACCGCAGCGGAATCCGCAGAAAGAATTGACATGTCAATTCTTTCTGCGGATTAGAAACCGCAGCAAATCCGCGCGGAAAAATCTGCACCGTCTGCACTGCGGTTTCCATTTCCCATAGGATATAATGGTACTGTACAACGCAGCAGAAACTGCTGCGGATCTGCAGGACCAAAACCGCTGCGGATCTGCAGCAGAATCCGCAGCGTGTGCACACACCCTTATACTTATAGAATTTGTCCGGTGATATGATATTAATAATCTATCCTTAAGATAGGTCATCAATAGTAGATAAATGAGGTCCGACACCCGATGCCTCCTCCAATCAGCTGGGTATCAGACACCATCGATCTGATATGAATTACCGATTCTTGGGATAGGTCATAAATATCATACAAATGGACAACCTTTGTAAACCCAGTGACTACTTCTGAATTGTAGAAGGATATTATGATTGTTAGGGCCATATTATATATATAGTAAGTCCACTGGGATGGTGGAGCACAACAGAAAATAGGGACTGTTTTTACTTTTTTATGAAATGGAAGGCACCATATTGGGAACTAGATTTGCCCATCATAAGGACGTTTAACTCCCATAATAAAAGGGAGGGGAGAGAGCAACAAATAGCCCCTGCCACCTACTGTTATACTGAACGGTTGATTGACAAACTACAGCTTCATCTCCCTCCTCCCCCCTCCTTTATATGTTTCATGAACTCTTTTCACCTGTTTGGCTTTGACAAGAGGCTTCGGTGATATATGCACATATTTCCATGTGGTTTTACTGAGTGTGCAGTATATAATATACTTAACCTTGATCACAGTTGTGGAGGGCATAGAGGTTCATCGGTTGTCATAGACACAGTTTTATATTATATATAGTGGTATATTTCCATATATTTCTAACATAGGCTGATCTCGGTTGTCTGTGATGTCTTGGAGCCGGAGCTATAGACCTAGTTCATATTTATCCTTGTCCACATAGAATATTTTCACCAATCAATCACTTTTATGCTGCTGTTTTTGCTTATGTGCGCCATAATAAAGCAGTAATTGATCGTATCAGCGGTGCATTGGACTCTTTTTTCATTTTTTAAAATCTTTTTTGGGACCTCAGAGTAAAGAAGACCTACTAGCAGTGTTACATTCTCTGTAGGATATGACCAGAGCATGCATTACACAGACAGTCCAATAAGCACAGTGTAATTCTCCATTTCTCCTGCGGGAGCACTGCAGGAAAATTGAGCACTTGCTTTTAACCCAGTAGTGGCACAAAAAGGAATCATCTTATTTTTAGAAGAATAGGTTGCTGTAAGTACTTCCGTTGGGTTCTGTTGATCAATTTCAGCTTCCTCCTACTACTCACTCCATCACGGAACTTAAAAGGGTTGTCCAGTTACTTGATATTGAATTGCAGGATAGGATATCAGTTTCTGATCGTTGAGGGTCTGACACCCATCATCCCAATTGATCAACAGGTATTAGCTCTAGTGACCAGATGAAAACATTGAATGGAGGTGCACTGAGAAGATCCTTTCAATGTGTAGTAGCCACTGCAGAGTGCTGCAGGCCAGCTCCTCCTTTGTGAAGGATAAGTCATCAATATCATGTGGCCGGATAACTACTATAAGAGTCTTTCCAACCTTAAGTGGATGATAACAAGAGTCATTAGATTCCATATTAGTGCAAAGTACGGTAAATTAAATTTTTGCAAAGTCCAAAAATAATTCAATTTTCAAGTTTAGCGTGTCTTTAAATGCAATATGGATAGTTTTTGTTCCTTTTTTTTCTGACTTTTATCTAACCTTCCCTTTACCCAGACAAGAATTTCAGACTGTTGCCCTACTATTGGATCTAACCACCCTCGTCAAGTGAGAAGGGCTCTCTGGCTTCCATCACCTGGAGCTTATGCCCATGTATACTGACTAGATTAGCATATACAGTTAGGTCCATATATATTTGGACAGAGACAACATTTTTCTAATTTTGGTTCTAGACATTACCACAATGAATTTTAAACAAAACAATTCAGATGCAGTTGAAGTTCAGACTTTCAGCTTTCATTTGAGGGTATCCACATTAAAATTGGATGAAGGGTTTAGGAGTTTCAGCTCCTTAACATGTGCCACCCTGTTTTTAAAGGGACCAAAAGTAATTGGACAGATTAAATAATTGTAAATAAAATGTTCATTTCTAGTACTTGGCTGAAAACCCTTTGTTGGCAATGACTGCCTGAAGTCTTGAACTCATGCACATCACCAGACGCGGTGTTTCCTCCTTTTTGTTGCTCTGCCAGGCCTTCACTGCGGTGGTTTTCAGTTGCTGTTTGTTTGTGGGCCTTTCTGTCTGAAGTTTCGTCTTTAACAAGTGAAATGCATGCTCAATTGGGTTGAGATCAGGTGACTGACTTGGCCATTCAAGAATATTCCACTTCTTTGCTTTAATAAACTCCTGGGTTGCTTTGGCTTTATGTTTTGGGTTATTGTCCAACTATAGTATGAAACGACGACCAATCAGTTTGGCTGCATTTGGCTGGATCTGAGCACACAGTATGGCTCTGAATACCTCAGAATTCATTCGGCTGCTTCTGTCCTGTGTCACATCATCAGTAAACACTAGTGACCCAGTGCCACTGGCAGCCATGCATGCCCAAGCCATCACACGGCCTCCGCCGTGTTTTACAGATGATGTGGTATGCTTTGGATCATGAGCTGTACCACGCCTTCGCCATACTTTTCTCTTTCCATCATTCTGGTAGAGGTTGATCTTGGTTTCATTTGTCCAAAGAATGTTCTTCCAGAACTGTGCTGGCTTTTTTAGATGTTTTTTAGCAAAGTCCAGTCTAGCCTTTTGATTCTTGATGCTTATGAGTGGCTTGCACCGTGCAGTGAACCCTCTGTATTTACTTTCATGCAGTCTTCTCTTTATGGTAGATTTGGATATTGATACGCCGACCTCCTGGAGAGTGTTGGTCACTTGGTTGGCTGTTGTGAAGGGGTTTCTCTTCCCCATGGAGATTATTCTGCGATCATCCACCACTGTTGTCTTCAGTGGGCGCCCAGGTCTTTTTGCATTGATGACTTCACCAGTGCTTTCTTTCTTTCTTTCTCAGGATGTACCAAACTGTAGATTTTGCCACTCCTAATGTTGTAGCAATTTCTCGGATGGGTTTTTTCTGTTTTTGCAGCTTAAGGATGGTTTGTTTCACCTGCATGGAGAGCTCCTTTGACCGCATGTTTCCTTCACAGCAAAACCTTCCAAATGCAAGCACCACACCTCCAAGCAACTCCAGGCCTTTTATCTGCTTAATTGAGAATGACATAATGAAGGGATTGCCCACACCTGTCCATGAAATAGCCTTGGAGTCAATTGTCCAATTACTTTTGGTCCCTTTAAAAACAGGGTGGCACATGTTAAGGAGCTGAAACTCCTAAACCCTTCATCCAATTTTAATGTGGATACCCTCAAATGAAAGCTGAAAGTCTGAACTTCAACTGCATCTGAATTGGTTTTTTTTAAATTCATTGTCGTAATGTCTAGAACCAAAATGAGAAAAATGTTGTCTCTGTCCAAATATATATGGACCTAACTGGATATTATTTTTACATGTATATATTCTTTAAAGGGCTTGTCCACTTTAGTTTACCCCTTAGAAGGTTCTCCTGAACTGATTGCAGAGTGTCCTGTCACTGAGATCACCAAAGGTCATCTGTGATCAGTGGGAGAAATCGGCAGCAACTGTTTCATATTCCTACAGTGCCACCACTGGCAAAGTAAAGTATTACATGACCGCCCAAATAAATAACTGAGCTGTCCATGTAATGCATGGACATATTAGGTCCTCCAGTGCAAGAGACATTCTTCATAATGAGTTTTACTGCACCAGAAGACCCCTTTACCATCACAGTTGGCATAGTACCCTGCAGAGTGCCACACAATCTAGTTTTGTCTGCTTCATCTATTCCCTCCCCGTTAATTACAGAGTCTTGAATTCCAGAGAAATAGATACAGTTCAAATAGTAACATCAAGCTATAGTGTTTTGCTGCACCCACTGCGTGGCTTAATTAGATTTTGGGATAGGAGGGGGGTTAATTCAACACCTCGGTGTTTTCAGGTAAAATAATTTTATTTATGCCACGTGTGGTCTATCGGTCTTTTTTCCTCTCCTGCTGTTCACTCTATTCTACATTTACATGCCTCTACATGAATCCCATTGGCTTTTTTTATTCCTATTTCTTTCTTATATTTTGTTTTGGCCGTATGGGTGACACCCAATCTAAGTAGAAAATTTGATGTAATGCACACAAGTGATACATACTAACTGTACTCAGCAGCTGTATTAATATATGTATAAACTGCAAATTCTGGAAGACATGGTGGTTTACATCTTAAAAACAGCGCCTTTCTTGTCCATGGCTGTGTCTGGTATTGCAGCTCTGCTCAAGCAAATGCAATACTATACACAGCCATGGACTAGAGTAGCGTTCTTTCTAAAAAAAAACAAAAAAAAACCCAGAACCCTAGAGACAGTCTGATATGGGGTGCAAATATATATATGATATATAAATATTGTAAGGTTGCAGCCGGACAAGTCTTAATGGGTGTAGCACCGAGATGGCTAGCTTCAGTAATGTAGGACTCAGAGAAAGAGGCTCCAGCATGGATAGTGCTTAGAGGGTTTTTTTAATAGGGCTGAATTTTGGGTCCAGGTTTTAGGAACGCTTAGAAAAGCTGGGTGGGACTGGCTGTTCCCATACCTTCAGTTCCAGGCTTTGGAATGGTTTATTTAAGGCAGTTCAGCTTCCCTTTTGCGTGTACGTGTGTGGAAAGACCGGTTTAATACTGGACAGTCTGAGGTTAGAGACTGGCCTGAAAGTACTGTGCTTTAAACGGGTGAACTTGAGTCTGTTATCCAGAGACTGTTCCTGTGTATTTTTACTTTTATGTCATGGAAAGACTGTTTTCTTTTCTATGGAGATTTATGGACTTAACAAAAAACTACCAGTTTTGCACCAAGATGCTTCGTGCCTGTACCTACCTCAACCGCTGCCAGATTGAGAAATCCCAACAATATATATCTGCCTTGAATGGTGACATGGTGAAAGGATTTAAAGAAGTTTCTCTAGAATATTTAAATATTTTATTGGCATATTATAATATAAACTTGAAAATGGGAAATAAAATGGCTGGAAATAACTTAAAGAAATTACAGGTTGAAAGAATGTGATGGTATTTCATGACTTGGAAAATAAGTATTTTTTGTACTACCATGGAGAGAGATCTGACAACACACAGGGTTTATTTGTAGTCTGTTACTATGGAAACATTAGTCTGCATTGAAACTTTTTACAAAAAACTGTAGCAAGATGTACCTCGATTGGGCTTAGCCCAGAAAGGGTTGAGAGGTAAATTCTGGTAACTGAAGAATTACCGAAATCTGGGGAAAACAGGAATGCAAAGCAAAAAAAGTTAAGGCACATTACAGAAAAGTAAGGCAAACATGCTGACTTTGGCAGGATTGGATGAATGATATGTATGCACATATTCCCACTTTACCCAATCGCAGATGGAGTAGGCTTGTTAGATTTCAACATGCCCGATCCTTCAGCAAACGCCTCCTCTAGGTTTGTCAAATCTCCATTAATCCAGCAGGGTAGCAACCTTTCCAGGTACGGTAATTAACAGAATTTTTATTTGCAGCTTTGGATGTGAATGGAGTAAAAAAAGCTATTTCAGTATTTGGATGCAGTTATTTAACAGAATCTAATACCTTAAAATGATGGTGTGTCCTTAGAATTAGCTGGCAATTAAAATTTAGGTCGGCGAAGCTTTCCGATGCAGAGTGCAGACAAACCAGCTGGAATTTCCATTTCCATCCTTTCTATCAGACGTGTGAATGCCTCGTAGTGTAGAGCTGCATTGATGAATCCCAAACCTTTCATATCCACAGCTTTGTAAGCCCTGGGAGTTCAGGCAGATTGATTTGCTTCTATTTTTGAAACATATGCAGACAATGGACATGTCTCCTATTGGACCAGCGCTGCTCTAATGTGTACAGAAAATTCTCCATTTAAATTGTTTCTGGACGGAAGTTTTCAATGGTTTGTCGAAGGCTTTGGAAATTTTGGGTTTTTGTATTCCAAATAAGCTCTGCAAATGCTGCCAGTTCCAGCAGGACAGTATAGTATATAGCAAAGTGCATAGACATGTCTTATACCATGTAATGGGGTTCATATGTTTACTAGTGCAGTTGAAATCAAAATTATTAAACACCCGTTGCAAATAAACAATACCAGAGAAAGCAAAGTGACACCATAGTTTCACCAAGTTAACATCATGTTTCACAGTAGGCATCACAGAGCTGCCACTATGCTTCACTCTAGGAGTCAATCGAACCACTGTCATAGTTGACTATAGTCATCACCGAGCCCCCAACATGCTTCACTGTAGGAGTCTTCGAGCCACTGGCATGATTCACTGTAGACATCACTGAGTCCCTGCTATGTTTCACTAAATGCATCACTGAGCCACCGCCATGCTTCACTGTAGACATCACTGAGCCACCACATTGATTCACTGTAGACATTTCTGAAACAGTGCCATACTTTCCTGTAGGCATCACTGAGTTGCCACAGTGCTTCTCTGTAGGCATTACTGAGCCACCACCATGCTTCACTGTAGGTAGCACTGAGCCACTACTATGACTTACTGAGGCAATCCTTAAGCCACCACCATTTTTCAGTGTAGGCATAACTGAGCCATTGCTATGCTTTACTGAAGGGATCATCAAGCCACCGCCATGCTTCACTTTAGGTAGGGTTACTGTGAAAACTGAAACCTCAGTGCCCACTGCCACCAGGTCTTGCTACAGGTATTATGCAGTTACTCAACATTTTTTGGCCATCTGCCTCTGCAGAAATAGGTTCAAACTTATCGAGTAATGCCACATGTGGCAAAGGAGCCTTTAGGACACCTGAGGTACAGGGGCTCGTGTTTGACCGCTCAACACTGCACCTTCTATAGCTTCGCCTCTAAACCTATCCAGTCATCACATCACAGGTATCCATTACTGGTAAACAGTTGAAAACCAAAATGGCTATGCATGGTGGATAGGGTGACAAGTCCTTCAGTCAGAAATTCCCTTACAAGGTCCTTTTGCTAATCTTTTTTTCAGCCTCACGTCAACTCAACATTTGCAGAGAATTTTAGCCCGTTGCCATAACAACACCCCCGTGTGACTCAATAGGCCTCGATCAATACAATACTCCACTCATGTAGATACACATCTCCACTACAACCAGAAATGGTTGCACACTGAGGAGACACTCTGCCTCGGAAGAACAGGGCGATCCACTTGTTATCATTCACCATCCTAATTTCCTTCTTTATCTTAAAACAACGGAGAAATCACGCCATGCAGACTTGTTGAACTTTTAAGAGCCTCTCATGATGAGGAGGAGGAAGTCTTGTTGACATTTGCTCTTGGCTTTTCTTCTGAGATGACATCTAATTTAGCGAATCTATTGAAATTTAAAATCGGGATTTTGCTTGAATTTGCCAAAGAAATTTGTTTTGAATCGAATTTATAATAAATATATGTAAAAAAAACCCCTCACTCTACCACTCAGGTCTGGACTTCTTCTTCAATTTGGTCACAAATGCAGTCTTCAATGGACACACTGAAACCTCCCAAAACCTCCTGGATGTTAGGGTTCACCTGTTAAGGTGGATTCACTAGGAAACAAGCCACGTTGAACACACAAGTCAAAGGCGATGGCACAGAGGGAAGGTCTTGCCGGATGACACATGTGCTTAATACTGAAAGGCAGTGTTTCCGTAACGTAGATGATACAGAACTCCAGCACCAGTTCAGGAGCCAGAAAATCGGTGTGGAAACAAGAGGGTCAGTGGGTGCTCTCATCCGCTGGCCTGGCTGTCTTTAGACTGTCTGCATGGACCTGGGCTCATCCCACTGAATGCCCGCCCTGCTTTCCCGTGGGCATAATACTATTCAGACAATACAGGGTGAGGGTAACACACTACAGTAATACTTTATTGGATCTACAACAGTCAATTACAGGTAGTACAGACCCAGAAAGTATATAAGATGGTGCAAATCAACGAGTCTGACCCTTCTGTTGGCTCACCGGGAATTAGAACATCTGCGACTTTGAGTCTTCCAGGGCCAACTACCCAAACTAGTGTCACACCGCTTTTGGCAGGCACCCACAGAGAGAATGTAGCGGCAAGCTTAGGAAGCTGACAGTCCATTGAGGTATGTAGCCAGGTGACCTGATTGTCCCAACCTGTGTTCTCCAAACATCTCCATGGGTTCATTGATGGGCAGTGGACCAAATCTGTATTCCTCCAGTTTGTGCCATGGTTCCTTGGTTGCTTTCCTGTAGAGTCTGTCTGTAGAAGCAAAGCTGTCCCTTTTATACCCACAACTGTCCTGTAGGCCATTATCCACAGATTTGGGGAAAAGTGGGAGAAGGTCATCTGTCATTGTTTGAGTGTTCAATTAACCTGCATATTTCCTCCTTCAGTGTTTGCAGAACAACAAGTTCCATGGACTGTTACAATAGGCAGTCAGCAGGCATTCACCAAATTAACAAATATCAATTGTTTAATTAATCTGTGCCTTTGTTCCCCAAGGATGGCAGAACAATAATCTGCAGGGGCTGATACAATAGGTAATCAGCAGCCATTCAACAAATCAACAAACATCAATTCAACCTACAAAGAGACTCTCCTACAATTGGTAGTAAGGAGACAAACGAATGCCATACCTTCCTGTCCCAGTAATGGTGGACATATGGCGTCAAGAACCAGCACTTGGAGAGGGGCTCCTATTTTTTGAGCCATGAGTTTAAATTGAACCTATTAATGTCATACCGATAGTCCAACGCCTTGACTGAGACCATCTGCTGCCTCTTTATGCACATGTGGAGTCCTTTTTCAATTTTGCAGTCTTTTAAATAGCCCCAGAATAAAGTCCATTTCTGCATTGTGGTGGAGGCTTTCATTAGCACAGCAGGCCGGCGATGACAGTGTGGCTAGGCGATAAGTCAGGTTTTCTGGCAGTGCAATCATATTTGGATTGCTTCTACCTGGTTCCTGTCTGGCGGAGATTAACTTGCTGGGCTGGGAGAATATATGGTTTTCTCTTTTCCGTTAAAGTGAAAGGTGAGTGTGACAGAGCTGAAATTGTCCCCAGCTTGATTTGGGTCGTGCGGCTGGGAGGGAGCTTGCTGGGTGTGATCCATTTAACAAGATGTTTTGTTCTGCGGCACCGCCGGAGGGATGTGATCAAAAAGACGATAACTATCTCCAAACATCCATCCCGGAGCAATTCAGCCGCCCCAGCTTACATGCAAACCGCTTAACTTCACGCTGCCGGGGGTGCGCACAATACACAAAACCGGGAGATGATCTATACAGGACCCACCAAGCTAAATATAACTGGTGTGATATAAAATCTGCACCCGGCCTGATAGCACCTCCTGTCTATATGTCTTTGTATCATGGAGAATTGTTCTAGCGGAGACGTATTTGGGGCGAGGATTACTATTTGCATCGCTATGTGCTGCATTAATTACACGTGCATCTGAAAACAATGTCTTCTGGCCTTAGTATGGTGATTAATGCAGCCGATCCTGGGATTCGCTCTGCGTCATTCAGAGGGATCCGGCGAAATGAATGTAAGGAAGCAGAAAATGTGGTCACAAAACAATGGGAAAGACTGGAAAATGGTGATTTTCTGATGTGTGCATGAATCTGTAGGAGCGAGTACAGGGGGAATGGGTAGAAAGATAGATAGATTTGGATTTAGGATTGGACACATTATGTAAAGGGGAAAAAATTGAAGATATTGGGGTGTATCGGGGTACAGAGTGTATAGGGCCATGTACCTAATCTTAGTATGGGGCCAAAGCTATGACTACCTTCTTCTCCTTTCGCCGAAAACACCGAGGTTGTGACACCTAATAGATAAATCCTATGAAGACCTTATAAAGTTTGTAAAATGGCTGCATAGGTAAGAAGGGAACATATTTAGAAAACAGAAGACCACATAAAGATCCCTTAATTGTCTGGTCTCATGTGAGTCGGCCTGGGCTCCTGAATCTTTCCTTGTTCCCATTTTACAGTCTCGCTCACTCGGTCTTGGACTCTCTTCATGTTCACGTCACGTCACTACCAGGCACAACGTAGCTCCCCGTGGGCACCATTAAAAGCAGACGTGTGTGTAACTGGGACCATTTCCATCAAACATTGACCTGCTTGGGAGAAACCAGTAAATATAACACTGGTCAGATATAAACTGGAAGAACCCAGGGTCTCCTCCGTTCATGGTATATTGACTCTTTGTCTTCCACACTATGACTGGTCATCGGAGCACTAATCGGGCGGACAATCCCAGTAAAATATTTTGTTAAGCCTTCCCCTGATTAGTTGATTGACATAAAGCTAAAAACTAGCGCATGCTCAGAATGTTTGCTCTTTTTTTGGCCTGATTTATCAAGTTTGATCT
Source organism: Dendrobates tinctorius (assembly GCF_039654945.1). Lineage (NCBI taxonomy): Eukaryota > Metazoa > Chordata > Amphibia > Anura > Dendrobatidae > Dendrobates > Dendrobates tinctorius. The sequence goes on along the minus strand of NW_027361695.1, from coordinate 2,139,243 downwards.
GTGCAGGTACCAATCCCAAGCCTACTTCTTGGTGATCACGATCGGTGCATGCACAGACCTACTCTTTCCAAACAAGGGTGTTCACTAATTTTCAGCTCTCTGTCAATCAACTCTTCAGGGGCAGGCTTTACAAATATCCAGCAAGAACAGTCTCGTTGATAGATGAAAATCTTGCAGATGGTTTCCTTTATGGGAGAACTAAACTGCAGTTGACAAGATTCGGGACAGAAGTCAAACATTTTACATATGGGTCAGTTTTTAGCTCCATCATGGAAGTTCCAGATTTAGTACAATTCTCCTGTAATATCTGGGAGGGTCCAGGGAAAATGGGAGACTTTACTGGACTACCGGAGTGGTCATATCAACTGGGTATGGCCGATGTCTACCAAAACCTTTATAGCATACGGAATGTATATATTCAGTGGGAATTTGCAGTTAAAACTCCGCACTGCCGCAGGGATAAATTCCAGGAGAGAGATGTCTTCAATTCACAGTGGCTTTATTCAACGCGTTTCAGGGGTCTCATGCCCCCTTCATCAGGAAATATTTGAATAAAGCCACTGTGAATTGAAGACATCTCTCTCCTGGAATTTATCCCTGTGGCAGCGCAGAGTTTTAACTGCAAATTCCTATTGAATATATGACTTCTTCTGGTCACTGAGGACCTGTGGATCTGCAGCAGCCGCCAGACTATATGCTCTTATCTCATCCTAACCAGGTGAGCAAGTTTCTTATTATATTCCTTCCTCTGTAACGTGGATAAGACCCTATTGCGCTTTTTTGTCTCCCCATTCCTTTGCAATAGAATACGGAATTTGGAAGACTTGGGTGCCACCCTAATAGGAGGCAAGCGTGCACCCTGTCTACCCAGGCACTAGACTCAAAAGGTTGACATCTGTGTGTTATGACTGAATAAGGGGCAGGCTTGGAGACGATTGTCCAGGACACTTAGTTTGGTTCTGCCCAGTGGACACTTGAGACTTCATGTGCATATGGTGCAAGAGTTTTTCCAAGTATAATTTGCAATATGTGCCATAACGATGTAACTTTTGGAAAGTGCTAGAGGCGATTTATAAGGGTGAGCCCAACTGACTGATTCCCTTTCAATGGGTTTTCTCATCCTCTATCGTCCGGAGCGTTCCCCTGCGTCCCGTATTCCTGCTTTCCCAGGATGCTGTGCGCTCCTGATGATTGACGCTTTGAACCAGCAGCATAGTTGAGCCTCTGATATGAACTGTGCACTCTCTGATGCTGCATGCAGAAGTAGCTGTGTCTCTGCAGCATTGGAAGAGCCATCCAGTGATCTGGCCAGCTTCAGAGCAGCGCTTACAAGCTCTATAGCAAAGAACTCGTAAGTGCTGCACTTCTTGCCTGGGAGGCCAGCCAGCCCTCGTGTTTTTGAGAACGGACGGGATTTTCCATTAGAAGTAAATTGCAAAGTTGATTGTTGTTACAAGCATTTTGCAATTTTAACTATTTAATAAGATGGGACAAGAGGTGAGGAAGGTACTAAGTTATTTTGATGCCTGCTTTTACTACAAAACAGTGCCTGGCACCAGCCTTGCCCATGTAGTTGTCACTTTTCTCCCTATATGGAGGTTATTTCCTTCTCAGGTATAGCAGGGCTGCACTAGGGTCAGTTGTACTGAGTAATGGTGCAATATATTCTGTAGATTATAAGATATTACATGTCCATGCACATTATATACATGACTGGTATCACTACATGCTGGTTATTATTTG